>NC_064618.1:351242792-352442792 GCF_023898315.1 Schistocerca nitens | reverse complement strand
GCTCACACTTCAAACATAATTATTATTGCGTCTATGTAGCCCCTGACGAAAAGTAAAATACATTAAAAATAAGTGTTCAAATAATCCACGAAGTGCAGTAGGCTAATAAAACAAATCGTTCTTCAGGAAAAAAACTCTAGGCAAGAAGTTTATGAATTGTCTTTACGCAATACAAAACCGGAGAACTAGCAAACAGAATGAAAGGAAAAGAATGGGAAGATTTCAAGTAAACCAACAGTAAGAAAATAGGAATATGTTTAGAAGAAGAGGAAAGACAATGGAAATTTGGAAGAATACTGGAGAAAAAGGAAACGATCTTTGATAAAGAGGAAAGACACATAGCGAAAATTAGAAGAATAATGTAGAAAAAGTAGATAAAGGTCTTAGAATTCTATAACGAATAACAAGTACAAAATACTTATTATCTAGAGCAAGGTGTTTTTGTTTGTTACTTTTGGTGTGCTTTGATTACAGATAATTTTATTGTATTTCACTTCTTTTACCAATTGTAACGAGTTCTGACTTGAAGTAATTAGGAACTGACTTCACAAATTAAATAAATAATTTATGCTAAATGTTTTTCAATAGTCAGTTCTTTTACCAAATGGCTCTCATTAGAGTATTCAATGATAAACTTCCTCTGAATTTACTCACTTGTAGATCCCAGTTTGAAGGAGAAGTTTAGAAATGAGTCTGATTCATGTTTAGTAATTAATAAAGAGAGGTAGTTATTAGTTGCACAGACTGCATACTACACCAACGTCTAGGTATTACTGATGTAGTACGTTTTTTAATTTCCTTAATGAAAATTACTAAGCCTATTACTTGTGAATTCAGGAGTTTTGCAAATGAAAGCGAAACTGGTTGAATTAGGTTGGTTAGTTTCTGTGGGTGACACTTCTGTCTTAGTTACTTTTGCAGAATCTACATAAGTAAGCAAGAGATATAATACGCGGGATACATGCTTTCCTCAAGCGCAAAGCACGTGCCTGCACTAACGCAACTGTTGCTTGGAAACGGCAACAATGCAATCTCCGTCAGCGCCTCGACATTTGCGAACAGTCATCGTTGATTTTTCATGAATCGGACTATAGCTAGTATAAGAAGCAAAAGAAAAAGTGGTACTCGTTTATATAGCAATGACAGCAGAAATAAGTCCATTTCAATGTTCATAGTCTGTCAAACATCGGAGGTTTTGGATTCTTCCTGTTTCTCGGCTTTGAAAGTTCATCTCTCTGGTAGAGTGCTTGTATCTGTCAGAATTATCGAGTGATTATTTTCACGTATATTGAGTATTATTACCATACATTTGTTTTATCACTATTGCATGCTCCTACGGAGCTAGGAAGAAAAGTATATATATATATATATATATATATATATATATATATATATATATATATATATATATATATATATATAAGTTGAATACTTCAATTAAAAATCAGTATAATACTCCAGCTTCTCGAAATTTGTTGCGGAAGAAACTAATCTGTCTTCATATGTGCTAGGAAATCAAGAATCATTTCGACGCAAATAAATAAAACACATACACGTTACACATAGAATCAATTTTTGCGCAGAAAACTGTAGCTTTAGGTTAATCAGCTCCCTTTCCACTGGAAAAGTCCTGTGAAATCGTTAGTAATGCATTTCAAAATTTTACACGTTTAGCTTGACAATATTCCCTGATGTACTGCTGTAAAATTTGGGTCTAAATACTGAATTAATAAGTTGTAAGAAAGAAGTATCCTATTGTTCAATAACGTGTGTGTAAATACCTGGAAACTGATAAGTTAGATCTGCAATTAGCTTCTCATTAGTTCCCACACATATCATTTCAGGATGAAATAAATAAATAATCAGGGTGTTTACAGATTTCCAAAGGATCAAATTGATAGCTTTTCATTTCTTTTTCATTACCCTTTTATTTATATTCTTGATCTCTCATAAATATGTGTGATAATGACAAAAACACATCTTTTATGAGTCTGACAGCTGATTAAAATGAAAGCTGGATGTAATGATAATGAAGAAGAATGACATAATACACTAATGACACAGCTAGGAAGAAAAGAAAGAGTAGGAGTTTTTGGTTTCTAAATTCATGGGAATGTATATGATGGTAGTGTGTTTTAGGTGTCACTGGATGGTGGACACCCATTATCGTTAGACCTGTATGATTAAAACGCTATAAAAGATGATTAACTGAAAAGCATATCATCATTACAATCGCTGGACCATCAATGAGAACCTTTTATCTATATTCTGAGTGAAGCATTTGTCTATAGTCCAATTTTGAATTTATCAAGGTTTTTTCGATCGGTCTCAGGGTTCTTAGCTTCTCAAAGCATCAATTAAATTCCCACAATCGGACAACTGCGTCACATTGTTACTCTTAACGTTTAAAGCATACGCAGTCGGGCCCAATTATTCTTGAAAAGATAAGACGCAGTTTTTCCTTACCCGTCCACACAGTGAGCCGCGATCAGCACCCATTTTTCATTGATGATTGTGGCTGTGCACTGGAGCACGTCGTAATGAATGTAAGCAACCTGGAACAAAAACAATATTTTTTCCTCTCTAACATTTGACTGTAGACTGCAGATAGCGTAACCTGTAAGAAATAAGAAATAGAACTAGAATATTGTTTCTGACTTTGTCTGCGAGAAGCTCATTATGAAACCACACTGCAGATACGATGTGTGACCAGCTATTAAATATGAACGTTTGTTAAATGGAAACCGTCTGCGTTACTGAATCCACCGTACAGTAACTGTGTTGCGCAATACGTCGTGGACTACGTCGTAGAATATTAATGGTAGTAGCCAAGATCTGAATGTATTATCTTCTCTGATTTAATGGTAATTGGCTCATAAATAATATTTTGGTGTATGTGTTCAACATTAATATTACGAACTCTTAGGAGCACGTCTAGATTTGTAACACAATTGTTTCTGTATTTACTTGACAACCATAGAGTTCGAAGATAAATATAGTGGACAGAATGTTTGTTACCTCAGAGTGAGAATCAGTGTAAAACTATTCACAGCGAACATGGAGTGGTAGATAAAATTCGAGCCACTGCATAGTGCTGTATAATACCAATAATCCTGGATTGTGAAAATTTTCCAAGATGAATATGTGGCAAATGAACGATGTATGTTAATGTGAAATAAATTACTATTGAAGTATGTAAATCATTTATAAAATTTGTGACTCAGTGTACAATAAAAAGATACTACAAATAGCCATTTATGTGGTTGTAGAAGGCTGTTTATTGTTTCAGGAACATCGGTTTCCGGCATTGTAACGCATCTAGTCGTGGTTACACAGTAACCCGTAGTAGTTACTTGTCATGTAATTCTGAAATACGGATTTGCAGGCCAGAGCGGATCAGGTTGTGCAAAGGGGCCAAGGTCAATTACTGTTAGTTATATAAGAACACACTCAACTTAATTGTATAAACCTGTGCACAGTTTTCTCTTTATAGCAACCAAGATCAATTCACTGCTGAGGGCCCGAGTAACTTCTCCAGAATAAGTTTGAATGATTGCTTTTAAAACACCTGGTTTAAAATAACGGCTGAAGGCCTTGCTTAATCATAATTACAATATCTTCTCGGCTAAAGGCCGGAATAATAATTCAGATCAGCTAAGGAATTCTTTAAAAACCAATAATTTACAAATCCCGGCTGAAGGCCATATTAAGAAAAATTCAGTTCTTCGGCTAAAGGCCCAACAAAAAATTTTCCTTACGTAATAAAAGAGAGGCTTTAAAGAAAACCTTTTACACAGTACAACAGCAAAATATCTTAAGCAAACTTGAAGTATGTTGTCGGCTGAAACCCAAACAATTACTCAAGAATAATTAAAGACAACCTTAAGATAAACATTTACATAACACGGCTGAAGGCCGTTTCAAGAATCCAAGATAATTAAAGGGAAACCTTACAGACAAGGATTTACATATTAAAGCCACAGATTCTGAAACAAACGTGGCTGAAGGCCTAAATACAGAGCAACAAGAATTTTAAATGAAACACGGCTGAATCCCTCATCTTAAAGTTGTTATGAAGCTTGGCTGAAGGCCATGTACTAAACATAAAACATTATCAATACACGGCTGAAGGCCTGGCACAGTACCTGCGACCAAATAAAGTGACAATCACAAACAACAAATAGTGATGCTCAGAAATGTTCCAAGGGTCGGCCTGGGGAGGAAACTCTAACCACAGTTTAGGTGAGACAGACAGCCAAGCCTAACACTAAATAATCGGGTGGCAACACGACCTATGGACGGCTGAAGAACCAACCAACAACTTAATCAATTCCCTCTGTCGCAAGCGACCAACTGACTACTACAGTAAGCAGACAGCATTCATCTGCTCAGTAGAAATAACAGAAGCTACACATAGTTCCACGTAAACACAATTGCACAAGAACTCGAACAATCGTAAAAGCAATCACTGTGGAACAACAAGGACGAATCAGTTCGACACTCAGAGAGTTTCTACAAGCGGTTGGCGACCAAATACACATCGCCCGATGAGACGACCGACCAAACGACCAACCCAGGTCGTTCCCACTCAAGTTACGTGTGTTGGCAACGGTCGCGCGAGTCTTGGTCGCCCGAAGCTGACTGCAGCTCCAACGCAACTGAACTCCATGTCCTTTCGGAAGTCGGAGACACGGTGACCCGGGCTCACTGGCTCGGGCCCAACCATGCAGAGGTAACTCTTGCCCATTGGCAACGACATCTCTGCACAAGGAAGGAACCGACCCACGTCCGGCAAGATGACCAACTGTCGAGGCCCAGAAACTGTCAAAAGACCAAATACACGTCGCCAGATGAGACGACGAACCGAACGACCTACCAACGGTCGTCCTGCTCTAATCTCCTTCCGTCGGACAGATCACGAGTTTGCCAACGGTCGGCAAGCACCGGCTGTCCGCAGCTCACTGGCGTTCCGTCCCCGACTGAACTCCCGACACACGACGAGCCGGAAATACTAGCGGTCGCTTCAGAGAAAATACGACCGTGCTCTACCGATACGCGCTGCTCCTGCCACTCACGTGCAAGCGAACCAGAAACTTAGTGACGCCAGTAAATCGAATTAAGGAGAAAACGAGGCGACAGAGCCATAAAAACAAGAAGACGAGCAATAAACGGCATGACCGCGAGCCGCCCACGGGTCAAATTCTTTACTTAAAAGTATACCCAGTTTCTAAAAATAAACATTTTGTAAACCGTATAAGATAAGATATTAATGCACTGCCTCAGAAGAAAAGGTGGAACGCCCATAAGATACAGTCGGATGTCTATATAGCTATGTACAATACGAACCATCGGGTGTGGAAAAGAGTAGAGGTGCAATTCCATGGGACAGGTCGATCAGCCACCAGAGTGGGTGAGTTTTGTTCGTGCTTAGTGTTGTTGCCAGTCTGGGCTGAGTATATAAAGGGAATGAACAGATGCTGGCTGATCATTGTGAAGGGCACGGAGATGCTACGTACTTACGTAAGGCAGCATTGTCAGCACCTGACACGAGTTTGAAAGGGGCCTCACTGCGGGTCTCCATTTGTCATCTTAGTGGAATGTTGCAGTACCCATATACGTGGGTAGTCGGATATGAAAGTGGAAAGTGAGAGTAGGCGTACTCGTCATTTTTCCGGTCGATCACGTCTGACCACAACAAAGGGAAGATCACTGCACTACACAGCGTAAACCCTTCACAACATCCGAGAACAAGCAGTGAGATCCCTAAAACAAGCTGTGCCATCCTGAAACGATGGTCGGAGACTAGCATCAGCTGGGCTGGGAATTACAATCCCATTCGTAGGCTGCCATTAACACCATACCAGCCCACCCGGCTAGCAGTGCAGTCTAACGCACTGCTTCCCGAGCGGGAAGGCGTGACGGTCCCCGGCACGAATGCTCCCGGTGGAGTACTGTCGAGGTCTGGTGAGCTGTCCAGCTTGTGGATGGGTTTTAAGGCTGTTTTCCATCTGCCCCGACGAATTCGGGCTGGTTCCCCTTAGTCAACCTCAGTTACACTATGTCGGCGATTGCTGCGCAAACACTGTCTCCACGTACACGTACACCATAATTACTCTACCACGCAAACATCTGGGGTTACACTCTTCTGGTATGAGACGTTCCTGGGGTGGACCACCGTGGGAGGGGGGGGGGTGCTAACGGCACAATAACTGTGGGTTCGGTGTGGGGTGGTGGTGAAGTGAGTGGACTGCTGTGGCCTATTGTAGAATTGGGAACCACTGAAGGCTACAGCGGGGACGAAGCCTCTCCATCGTTTCTAGGTCCCCAGTTCAAAACACAATACAATACACAACACCGCATCACAAACCTCTGCGTTTGGAATGGTGCCAGACTAGGCAGCACTGACTGCTGATGACTGGCATCGCATTTTGTTCAGCGATGAACTGCGGATCTGCACTATTCGGATAATCATCACTGGCGTGTATGGCGGCGACCTGAGGAAAAGTTTCGTTCTCTCAGCACTTTAGAGAGGAGCGGTGGTCTTACTCGCTATCTGTTATGACCTAGGTCACGGCTGATAGTAACTGAGGAGCTGGATAAGGATGTTGTACATTCTGCTTCCTGTCGTGTTAACTCTGATGCGAATCGTGATGCCATTTTGCCCATTCATGCATGGAATATTTCATTATGAACTGATGTCAAAGATTTCCCTCAGCCATTAAGATCTCCAGATATTTCCCGATAGATTATGTGTGGCAACACGGTCCAGTGCCAGTGTGCAGGATGTCAAGTAGCAGTTACAACAGTTGTGGAGGGAATACAACGTTTTTACGACCCCTTCCCAACGGGATCAGTTCATGCATCCTGGGGTAAGAGGGTGTAACGCCAAACTGATAAATGGGCTCATACTGCCAACTTATTTGTAAGTTTGACTCGATTTTGTAATCATTGATTCACCTTACATGTTTCATTTCGTTTCCTCCTTCCGTACTGCTTGCTTCACCTATTTTGTCAGACTGTATATATAGTTATTTAATGAGCCTAGAACGTCAGAGAAGTAGAGTATATTTATGCTATACATAAACTTCATAAGCAGTGTTATGCATACAAAGAAGAAAAAATATTCGCAACATCAAAAATTAATTAATGTAGAGTTATGAAATTTTGGGAATTAATTTTTCGAAGTAACATATTCAAGCGATTAACTTTGCAAGTGCACATGTTACTGTAAGTGTGAGATAAGCCATTCATTCCAAATGTGAAATGCTGATACATTCGTAACCGATGCACCAGCCAGAATGTTGAATGCAAGCAAGCAAACGTGCATGTATTATGTTGTACATGTGCCGGATGCCAGTTTGTGGGATGGAGTTCCATGCCTGTTGCGCTTTGTCGGTCATTATAGGGACGGCTAATCCACAAGAAGGGCACTGAATCTGTCGTCCGATGATGTCCTATACGGGTTCGATTGGAGACAGGTATGGTGATCGAGCAGCCAAGGTAGCGTGTTGACACTATGTAGAGCTTGTTGGGTTACAACAGCGGTATGTGTGCGAGTGTATTCCTGTTGGAAAACACACCATGGAATGTAGTTTATGAATGGCAGCTCAACAATTCGGATCACCAGATTCACTTACAAATTTACAGAGTGCTTGGGATAACCACCAGAGTGCTGATGCTGCCGTACGAAGCCACACGCTGACCATGACCCTAGGTGCAGTGCACACAGATAGGTTGGTTGCAGGCCCTTAACTGGCTTTCCTCTGACCAACATACAGCCATCACAGGCACTGAGGCAGAACCAGCTTTCATCAGAAAGTACAACAAACCTCTACCGTACACTCCAACGATCTCTCGCTTGAAACCACTGAAGACTCAAATGGCGGTGGTTTGGTATCAGTGGAATGCACCCAACAGATCGTCTGGCTCAGAGCTGTCCTTGTCGTAACCGATTTGTAACAGTTCGTTGTGTCACTGTGGTGACAGCTGCTGATCAGACTGCTGCTTCAGGTGCAGTACAATGCGCCAGAGGCATATACCGAGGACGATGGTCTTCCCTTTCGGTAGAGCCACGTGGCCGTTCGAAACTCGGTCCTCTTGCGACTGTATATTCTGGTGACCACCGCTGCCAGCAGTTATGTACAGTGGCTACATTCCTCCCAAGTATTTCTGCAATATCGCCGAAGGAACTTCCAGCTCCTAGCAGCCCTCGGTCAATCCCGGTGCGGTGGTGAAAATGGCGTCTTTGTCGCCTTAAAAGTTGTTATTGACTAACATCAACTCACTGCGTCCATTCTCAAAGACAACTAACGGTCACGACCATTATCTAGCGTCCATTTAAAGCACACCTGATGTGCATTCTCATTGTGACGCTAACAGCGCCTGTAGCGAAGTTTCTACAGACATTATCTTTCAGATGTAAAAACACGTCTCCGATAGAAACACGTCCCCGAGTTCTCGTTCACAACGTACAGCTCAGAGCTCATTCTTTTCGCTGGGATTTTTTTCCGTCAGTTTATGAGTAATATGGCGAAGCGAATACTTGAGGGAATGCATTTTCTATAAATCCTGAGTGACTTCAAATGATGTCTAGTGTGCATGCTAGTAAATGTTCAGAAACAATTTTCGTTTTAGTCACATATAAATAATGTTGGCACTTATTATTGTAATAAGAACTGATGAATAACTGCTAGATTCTTTTCATCACACATGATTTAAAATTAATGGCGAATAGGAGGTAAGATTAGTTCAGTGATTTAAGACGTTGCAATATTTAAGTAGAGGTGAAATTAAAAAACTCGCATATTCTTAGTTCTACACTTACTGACTGATTTAGATTAGACTAAACTGATATCAACGTTTTTAATTTGCTTTTAGACATTGAGCTGACTCAGAGTATTCCTATTATTTGTGTACTATGAACCTCATTCTTAATACCGAAATGTCTCTATGCTTTGTGTTGTCTTTCAACGTTGCGCTTGCATAATATAAAGCCCTCAAGCTCTTGATCGGTTAGGAAGAAACAAGCTGCAAAGTTCTGAACATGGCTGTTTGGTTCAGTGACCATTTATACATTAAAATTGAAACAAATGAGCCCTCGGACAGAATATTTTAGTTTCATTATCCAGGTTGCAAAACTTCTAAGAGTGCCTTCATCAGAATTTAGACATTTCAAACGGTCCATAACAAAATCACCAATTTATGGGAAGAAAATTTTTTTTATATAAAAAAGTGTAAGTACTGACAAATAATACAAGACAGAGACAGTACTTACGTGTCACGTGTAAAATAAATAACAGGCCAGTAGGGCTTTTGTCACAAAATGCTTAAAACGAATGTGTGAAGGTGAGACTCTAAGGCCTGTTCAGAGCTGTACAACCACAGGTTGCAACGGACTGAGGCGCCCGCGTTAACAAGTGCGACTTGTGAACATGGCATTGCAGCGAGAGTGCCATCTAGTAGCCACAGGTACAACTTGCCTACTTAACATTCGAATGTAGATAGACGAAAATTATAATGAAAATAGTTCAGTACATAATTTAAAAGGCAATACTTAGTTTAACAGTGACAGATAAAGTTACATTTTATCTACATCAGATCTTAGAATTACAGTTTGAAACATAAAAACGTCATTACAGAAAATACAGAAAGTGCTGAATAGCACAGCCTGTAGAAAACGATGTAACATGAAATACAGCCAATAAACCTTTTAATAAACGAAAAATTATGAGATGAGTAAGATGGAAAAAACTATTTCGTGAAGTGCACGAGGAGACCCGAGATTAAATATCAAACAGCGGCTTTATACCTTTGAAGAAATCTTTGTTACGCAACTGCAGCTGGTCATTGAGAATGAGTCTACCATTTCGCGAAATACGTTTAAAAATCTCTAATTCTTCAAGAACATATAATGTACGCGCTTTCTTCGCTGTGTGCAAGATATTGATATCGGAAATAGCTTTAGCCGCGTGACCCGTAATCAGAAGACGGTCGGCAAAATACGAATTTTCGGGGCCAGTGCCATTTTTTCGTAAAAGGTATTCTTTATATCTGGTTGTAAAGCCACGTCCTGTTTGTCCTATGTAGTAAGAAGAGCAGGTATTTCAGAAAATCTTATAGACGCCAGAACTTTCTGAAGGGGAACGAATCCATTTAAAATTGTGAATGAGGCTTTTTTTCAAGTTATAGTTGGTAGAAAATGGAACGTTGCAGTTGTATTTATTACGCAGAAGACGTTGGATCTGACAGGAGATGGGCCCCTAGAAAGGAATAGAAAAATATTGTTTTGGGTTGGATTCAATGACAGAGATGCCGAGGTTAGTAACTCTTCTCACAGTTTTATTTCTGAGAATGTCAACTACTATGCCAGGTTTATACTCGTTATTAACTGCTATCGTTTTGAGTAAATTGATGTCGTCGTTGAACTTTCCTTTCGAAAGTGGAATGGAAGTAGCTCGGTGAATAGCAGAATGAAAGAAGGCGTTTTTATGAGACTGTGGATGCATAGAAGACGCAGGAACGATCTGATCAGTATAGGTTTCTTTACGAAAAATGTTGAATGAGATTTCATTTTCTTCTATTGTAAGCGTCAAGTCAAGGAAGATTAATTTTGCGGGCCCTGTTTTCAAGTTCGATGGTGGAAGATATTTTCTCATGAAGTTCATTGAAGAGATTACAAATATGCTGAATGCCATCAGCAGGTCCCTTGTAGATGACCAAAATATCATCAACGTATCTGAGATAGGAGAGAATGCCTAGTGATGTAGCTGAAAACCAGTTAAAAACTTTTCTTCTAGAGAGTTGCTGAGAATTGATGGCTTTTGCATCACGATAACACACCCGCACATTCATCCCTTGTGGTGTAACAGACGACAAGTGGTCTGTTGCATGCGCCATCTATCGCCCCTGGCCTAGCACAAATTATAATTAAATGATAAAATTGAGTTGCGAGTTAGAATTTGTTAGTTATGTGCATAAATACTGCGGAAATATTTGGTTTTTATATATGCAGACAATTCAAACACCGAGCCAGCAACCGGCGCGGACTTTCGTTGACGCGGCAAGTAGCGGGCCCCCATGGAGCCAACACAATGAGGCTGATGACGTCGCTCCATGGAGGTCCTGAGTCGCGGCGGCGGGATACTCCGAGGCGGTTGTTGGACTTCGGAGGAAAAAAAACGAAGAATGTATAATGAGGAACTTTGCGTATAACAGCGAAAGTAGGAAGAAGCAATTTAACGGCCGGAAACGCAGTAGGCGGTACCTGAAGAGCTGTAACTATTGTAAAAAAGGAGTCCTGAATAAGAGTTATTACGAGAAGCAGTCAGACAGCGTCAGTTACTGGTGAATGATCGCCATAGGCGACATTTTCCTCATCAGCTGTGTCGTCCCCTCTTTCACTCTACGAATTTAGTCAACATTAAGACAGAGCCGAACTACGCAAATAATAAAACTCTTCAGTGAGGCGCGGACAGCGCACCCTGTTGGTGGGTGACTATTGCACTTATTTCCAGAGCTGAAAACCCCGTTGAAGGGAAGAAGATTTTTAACTGTAAACTAGACAAAAGAAAATTAATTGACGGTGCTTCACGCGACCCAGAACAAGAGGCTTACGAAGACTGCTTCCGGAATTGGAAACTGCGTTGAGAGCAGTGTATCAATTGTGGAGGAAAATATTTCGAAGGAGGCCATGCACAATAAGCAAAAGGTAAGAGCAGAAAAATTTTGTTGACGAAGTTTGGGAATTTTTTGAACAGATCTAGTAAATGCCATAAGGCAACATCTGCGAGGCAATGGTCGCGGATAACTTAATTTTGAAACTGATTGGCCTGCCGAGAGTGGCGACCTGTGCCCAATACAACGTCTTTGAAATGAGTTACGACGTTGACTTCGCTTCGAACCCTAGAAACGTTGGATGTCCCCACGCTGATCAAGCCATCATTAAGGGGAAGAGTGGACACACCTCAAATTAAGATCTGCTAACAGCTTTCCGTATACTTTTGATCAGTTGATGTATGTACTCTATAGGAGACCAGGGCAAGGGCAATGTTTGGAGAAAACTTCGTCGAGTTCAGCTGTACGCGCAGTTGAGAGTATGGGGGATCTGCGCATAACCACCATCAGCCCTCTTAGTTCTGAGCGTACCTGTCTCTCGCGGCTGATCCTGTAGTCGGACGAAAATGATATGCGATGATATAATTACAAAAGGGACAGACGATGGCTCCCTCTTCCAAGTTCGTGTACGTACGGTGAAGCGAGACATTTGAAATTTCTTTTATATACAAAACTTAAATTTCTGGACATGTCATCCTTGTCAAAACTTCATCTACTAAGTTCCCTCTACAATTCCAAAAACCCGTAAAAGTAGACCTAACTGCGAAAAATTTGAGGATCATAGCAAATTAAAAATTGCCTTGCGAACCTGTTAATCAGTATCACAGCTGTCACTGAATATTTCCATGCAAATACTACCGTTTAACTTATGAATTGGTGTTTCAAAAGCGTGTGCAGTATGTAGCGCACATATCTGATAGACTGCTCTCTCAAGATGACGTTCTCTCCTTTCCTTTACGGTTCAGTCATCAATAAAGAATAATGTAGAAATGGTATTAAGATTATTGAGATGTAACCTTGAGGGGTTTCAACGCTCATCGGCGTATTAGGGAAGCAGAATATAAATAAAACAGGATAGCAAGTGCACTGTATCTGTATAGTAGGCCACTGTTGATAGGTATGCACTTCGTATAGTTATTTTACTCTTCTACTATTTTTTCTATTTATGTTTTTATCTATTGTAAATTAATTCAGCAATGGAAATAAGATGATGTAGTAGGCAAGGAAACTCTAATTTTGAAGTCCACCAAGTAATGAAGCTACGAGCGTTAGGAGCAAAATAAAATAGGACGATATTGGCAGTGTCTGTCCCGATACTTTACCACGAAAGGGAACTCGCCGTCCGCAGCTTCCGTTCCGCCCACTACCCTAGTTTCCTGTTGTTCGGCAGGAGCACCTGAAACAAACACGTTCACTGTACTTTTCCTTATTCATCCACTGCTCCAGATACTGGACAGAAAGTACACTACTGGCTATTAAAATTGCTACACCAAGAATAAATGCAGATGATAAACGGGTATTCATTGGACAAATATATTATACTAGAACTGACATGTGATTACATTTCACGCAATTTGGGTGCATAGATCCTGAGAAATCAGTACCCAGAACAACCACCTTTGGCCGTAATAACGGCCCTGATACGCCTGGGCATTGAGTCAAACAGAGCTTGGATGGCGTGTACAGGTACAGCTGCCCATGCAGCTTCAACACGATACCACAGTTCATCAAGAGTAGTGCCTGGCATATTGTGACGAGCCAGTTGCTCGGCCACCATTGACCAGTTGTTTTCAATTGGTGAGAGATCTGGAGAGTATCCTGGCCAGAGCAGCAGCCGAACATTTTCTGTATCCAGAAAGATCCGTACAGGACCTGCAACATGCGGTCGTGCATTATCCTGCTGAAATGTAGGGTTTCGCAGGGATCGAATGAAGGGTAGAGCCACGGGTCGTAACACATCTGAAATGTAACGTCCACAGTTCAAAGTGCCGTCAATGCGAAAAAGAGGTGATCGAGACGTGTAACCAATAGCACCCCATGCCATCACGCTGGGTGATACGCCAGTATGGCGATGACGAATACACGCTTCCAATGTGCGTTCACCGCGATGTCGGCAAACACGGATGCGACCATCATGATGCTGTAAAGAGAACCTGGATTCATCCGAAAAAATGACGTTTTGCCATTCGTGCACCCAGGTTCGTCGTTGAGTAAACCATCGCAGGCGCTCCTGTCTATGACGCAGCGTCAATAGTAACCGCAGCCATGGTGTCCGAGCTGATAGTCCACGCTGCTGCAAACGTCGTTGAACTGTTTGTGCAGATGGTTGTTGTCTTGGAAACGTCCCCAACTGTTGACTCAGGGATCGAGACGTGGCTGCACGATCCGTTACAGCCAAGCGGATAAGATGCCTGTCATCTCGACTGCTAGTGATACTAGGCCATTGGAATCCAGCACGGCGTTCCGTATTACCCTCCTGAACCCACCTATTCCATATTCTGCTAACAGTCATTGGATCTCGACCAACGCGAGCAGCAATGTCGCGATTCGATAAACCGCAATCGCGACAGGCTACAATCCGACCTTTATCAAAGTCAGAAACGTGATGGTACGTATTTCTTCTCCTTACACGAGGCATCACAACAACGTTTCACCAGGCAACGCCGGTCAACTGCTTTTTGTGTATGAGAAATTGGTTGGAAACTTTCCTCATGTCAGCAAGTTGTAGGTGTCGCCATCGGCGCCAACCTTGCGTGAATGCTCTGAAAAGCTAATCATCTGCATATCACTGCATCTTCTTCCTGTCGGTTAAATTTCGCGTCTGTAGCACGTCATCTTCATGGTGTAGCAATTTTAGTGGCCAGTAGTGTATTTCGCAGTTCTGCAAATATAGTGATTCAAATCTTATTCCCTTCTAACTAGTACTAACGGAAACTACGATAACTTCACAAAGAATGTAACACAATTTTCACTGAATGTCACGTTATAACTGAGCATTAAGTTAACAGTTTTTCAGCTCATAACTGGAATGTCAGCTATGTTATACGATCATGTAACGACAAACAATCAGTCCAGATCGCAAAGATTTTTACTTTTATGTTATGATAACAAGTTTTGTCGTACATAGATCAACATCAGTCTAGTAATGTCTGAAATTAGTACCGTAAGCCAGGAATAACACTACCATACAACTTAATGACAGCAGAGAAGCAACACAGTTACAGAATAAATAAAATAAAAATATGAAACTTCCTGGCAGATTAAAACTGTGTGCCCGACCGAGACTCGAACTCGGAACCTTTGCCTTTCGCTGGCAAGTGCTCTACCAACTGAGCTACCGAAGCACGACTCACGCCCGGTACTCACATTTTTACTTCTGCCAGTACCTCGTCTCCTGGAAAATAAAAATACTTTGTATATATACATCCATAAATAATTAATAAAATGAAAATAGTTCGTATATATACCCGCAAGTGCAGTCTTCTGGACGCAGTCGTTGTAAGTTCAGGAAGCACCTGTCATCAACTGCTCATCGATCAGCGCGTGATCAGTTGTACAGCCAGTAACATTAAGACAAAAAGCAACGTTTGTATAGTTACAAAGTCTGAGTCATCAGTCTTCTGATTGGTTTGATGCGAACGCCCACGAATCTTCTCCTGTGCCGACTTCTTCATCTGAGAAGCAATTGCATCATACGGCCTCTGTTATTTGCAGCCTATTTTCAAATCTCTGTCTTCCTCTTCAATTTTTGCCCTCTACAGCCCCATCTAATGCCACGGAAGTTGATGCCTGATGTTTTAGCAGATGTCCTGTATCTTGTCACTCTTTCTTGCCTTTCTTTTCTCGCCGATTCTGCAAAGAACCTCCTCATTCTTACCTTATCAATCAGTCTAATTTTTAACGTTCTTCTGAAGCGCCACATATGGAATACTTAATTTTCTTCTGTTCCGATTTCCCAACACCTTACGTTTCACTGCCATACAATCATATGCCCAAAACGTACATTCTTAGAAATTTCTTCCTCAAGTTAAGGCCTATGTTTGATACTAGTAGACTTCCCTTTGCCAGGAATGCCCTTTTTGCCAGTGCAATTCTATGTCCTCCTTTTTCTGTCCGTCATACGTTATTTTGCTCACAAGATAGCTGAGTTCCTTGACATAGTCTACTTTGTGATCCTCAGTATTGATATTAACTTTCCCGTTGTTCTCATTTCTTCTACTTCTCACTACTATCGTTGGTCTTCGATTATCTCTCAATCTATATTCTGCACTTGTTAGACTGTTTAACACATGCAACAGAATTTGTAATTTTTTTGTTCATTTTCGCTGAGCACAGCAATGTTATTATCGAATCTTTACTGTTAACCCCACTCTTGAACCTTTCTTTTATTGTTGTCACTGCTTCTTTGATGTATAGCGTGAACAGTACGGCGAACGACTACACAACTGTCTTAAACCATTTTTAATCTAAGCATTTCTTTCTTGGACTACCAATCTCATTGTTCCCTGTAAAATAACTTGTGTATATTGTTTGTTACCAGGCTTTTTCTACAGCTCAACCCGTTTTTCTCAGAATTTCGAACGTGTTGCCCCATTTTACACAATCGACCTCTTTTCTAAGTCGATAAACCGTATAAACGTTTCTTGGTTTTCTTCAGTCTTCCTTATGTTATAAACCAAAACGTGAGAACTGCCTTTCTGTTGCCTTTCCTTTTCCTAAGGCTAACCTGATTGTCATCTAACAGACCCTCAGTTTTCTTTTCCATACGTTAATATATTATTTTTGTTAGGAACTTGGTTGCATGAGATGTTGAGCTGATTGTTCTATAATTCACGAATTTGCCGGCTCTTGATGTCTTAGCAACTGTGTGGATAAAGTTTTTCCGAAGCATCTGACGGTACATCGCTAGTCTCATACATTCTACACATCATTTATGTCATTCTTAAGTGACTTGTATTTCTTTATTCCTGAATTTTTTTACTTACTTCTGTTTTCTTCTGCTACCCATGGTTTCTTCACGGTTACCTTCTTTGTATATACGTTTTTCTTTCAAACTTCCGTTATTGCCTTTTTTAGAGACGTCAAGTTCCTCTTCAACTGTGCTGCCTACTGAACTGTTAACTATCACAATATATGTAGCCTCAGAGAATTTCAAGCCTATCTCTTCGTTCATTAGTACTTCCATATTTGCCTTCGTTACGTACCGCTTGCTCCCGATTAGTCTCTTAAACTTCATAGTATTGTCGTTATTACTAAATTGTAATGTGAATCTATATCTGCTCCTGGGTAACCTTGAAACCATTATCTGATTTCGGACTTTCTGCCCGACCATGATGTAATCCGAGTGGAATCTTCTCGTATTCCCATACTTTTACAACTATACCTCCTTTTGTGATTCCTGAATAGAGTATTCGCTATTACTCGCTGAAATTTATTGCAGAACCCACACTTTCCCTCTCTCATTTCTGCTTCCATGCCCACATTCTCCCGCAACCCTTCGATCTTCTCTTTCCTCTACAACCGTATTCCAAACCTTTGACTATTAGATCTTCATCTCCCTTTATATACTGAATCACCAGTCCAATATCCTCGTATTCTTTATCTTCTTATCTTCTGCTTGCGACGTCGGCATGTATGCTTCAACTATTGTCATCGGTATTGGTTTGTTATCGATTCAGATGTGAACAACCCTGACACAGAACCGTTCACAGTAACTCACACTCTGCCCTATCTTCCTATTCCTGGCGCATTATACTCTAATTATACCATTTTCTGCTGTTGTCGATATAACCCTACATTCGTCTGAACAGAAATCCTTATTTTCTTTCCATTTCACTTCACTGACACCCACTATAACTATATTAAGCCTTAGCATCTCCCGGTTCATATTTTTAGCTTCCCTCACACGTTCATCCTTCTGGCATTCTACGCCTCGATTCGTAGCACGTTACCCTTTCGTTTGTTATTCAGTCTTTTTCTTATGGCCACTTTATCCTTGGCAGTCTCTTCCCGGAGATCCGAAGGGGAGACTAGTCCACAATCTTTTGGCACTGGGGAGGTCATCACGACACGTTTTCAATTACAGGCCACTTATACTGCGGAGACGTATTACGTGTCGTTGAAACAGTGGTGTTCATTGTCTTCTGCATCCTCATGCCGTTGATCATTGCTGATACTTCCGTCTTTTACAGACGGCTTCCCACCACAAAGGCAACAGATTGCCCGGAACCTCTGTCCTCTCCTCCGCCCTCTTTGAGAAGGTCGTTAGTAGATCGAGTGTGACTTCTAGTGCTGGAAGTATTCGGCCGCCATTGCTGTTGATCTTTATACAGACTTCAAACTTCGGTATTTAAGTAGCGGGGAGTTACAAAGTCGGGACCGAGGACGTTTCGATTACTATTCAAAGACGATACCCCCTAGACAACGGGTGCAATATAGTATATGTACAATAAATGAGCCTAAGTATTTTGAGTTTTATTAATATGTCGTGTATGCATCTCGTATCAGGTAATACATAGATAATTAAGAATAAACACGTTAACGTAAGTTACGTTATAAGTGATTCTCTTTAGAGAAAACTGAAACGTAATGTACGCACTCACCATAACGGATTTGAAAGCCCCAATGTTTGCAAAGTTACGTACAGCGAATTTGATATAGAGTACATATGGCAGACAGGCCGTAATATCAGTACTCGCTTTCAGGGTCATACTGCTGGAGTCGCATGCAGTAAATCCTTATTTGAAAAATACCTATTTGAAAAATATCTATTACAAAAATAATAAAATAGTTAAAAAATAATCGCCATAATTGTTAATACATTTATCCCACTGTGAGAGAAGACGGGCAATGAATTCACAGAAAAATGTTTGCGTGTGCCTGCGGAGCTGTGATTGTATCCATGCGTACACCTCTTCGTTCAAAGGAAATCGGCAAACACAAATGTCTTCCTTTGGGGCTCAGAAGTTCCGCTGGGAAGCAGTTACAGATCCTCCATACAATGCTGATCACTCCCCATACGATTTCCATATTTTTGACACCCTGAAGAAAGTCATTCATGGCCATCAATTTGCTTCGGACGAGAAGATGCACGCCTGGGTACAATCATGTCTCCGTTGGCAACCGAAAACGTATTTCCGTAAAGACGTTGACCTTCATCTCTCACAGTGGATAAGGATATTAAAGGTAACGATGATTACTTTCGAAATATTAAGCAGTTTACTTACCTTTTCGATCTATCCCCTTTTTATTTTATTGCTCATCATACACCGAAGAGCTAAAGAAACCAGTACACTTGCCTAATATTTCGTAGGGCCCCAGTGAGCACGCAGAACTGCCGCAACACGAAGTGGCATGGACTTTATTAGTGTCTGAAATAGTGTTGGAGGGAACTGCCGCTATGAATCCTGCAGGTCTGTCTATAAATCTGTAAGAGTACGAGGGGGTGGAGATCTCGTCTGAACAGCACGTTGCAAGGCATCCCAGATATGCTCAATAATCTTCGTATCTGGGGATTCTGGTAGCCAGTGGAAGTGCTTAAACTCAGAAGAGTGTTCCTGGAACCACTTTGTAGCAATTGTGGACGTGTGTGGTGTCGCATTGTCCTGCTGGAATTGCCCAAGTTCGTCGGAATGCACAATGGACATGAATGGATGCAGGTGATCAGACAGGATGCTTACGCAGTTCTACAGTATTACCTGTTTCCTGCTTATCTCATTGCATAAGACACTCCCCGAATATTTTACTAATCAGTTTCAGGATTTTTCTTGATACATTGTCGGTAATAATTTCGCAACCCTAGGGCCCTATTGATACACTGAGTGGCGATCTAGAGAACACTCAGTGTGCGCAGTTTGCACCTCCTGATATGCGACACTGCCAGGGAAATATTTGTCTCGCCTAATTCACAAATTTCCGCAGGATCGCATCTATATGCTTCAGTTTGCGTAGTAAAGTTTTACAGCAGAAAAAACGTTGTTAAATTTCTACCGGGCAAGCTCGGAACGGAGTAGGCTAGCGCTTGGCTTGAGTGCCACTCGTTATGTCAACAAGGCATACCGCTAATGCAACAGATCTCGGAACGAGGTAGACAGAAATACAAACACTGCTGTGCCACTTAACAAGGCATTCCGAGTTAACACCATCTAACTTCGCCGCCCGAGTGCCACCGCAAAATCAAACGTAGACAGGAAGTACCGAGTTCAGCGACTAGAAACCATTACTGAAATGGCCACAGCGAATCAAGGAGCGCTGGCAGGCCTGACAAATGAGGAGAAATTCACACATACATCCAAAACCACTACATCATATGCGCAGGCTTGACCCATTATATAGAGCGTCTTTCGGATCTCATATACACGTTCTGTCGTGCTGCCGTTCTGTCAGTGTCGAAGAACCAGAGAGAATGACAGCCAGTTGACTTTCAGTGAATCCACGACACGCTGACCGATGATGGCCTTCCTGCTACTTGCTGACTTCGACACCACGAGTCAGCCAATCTGATGCATATCAAAGCTGTGCTCTGTTGCCTACTGCGTCATCGCAGATGGAAAGACTGGTGAGCCGACAGCCCTCTTCTACTACTGGGTCACTACGGATGATCTGAAAGCTACCATCTTCGCACCGTCCAGTCAGGGTGCGTCCGCACATCCTCCTGGATCATTCATGATTTTCTGCTATAGTCTTTTCTATCAGTGGTTGGTGACCACGTCTTAGTCTTCACAACAACTGGCATCCTTGAACGCAGTGAAGTGGCAGGCGTATTGGGTTATCGCAAAATGTCTGGGCCGACAGCGCCTTCATCGTCTCGCCATCGACGCCAGCGCAGCACACAACTGTGGCACTGGCCTTTGGCGTCATGACTCAGTGACGAGTGCGCTTGCGACCAGCCACCGACTGTAGCTCTGAAAACAATTATATATTTGTAAACTCTGCTCGAACAATAAATGTTATGACAGATATCGGTGAATCTCCGATGTCTCTGAACGTGCACTGGATCACTCCTCCTTAATCTACGCTAAACCTCCTGATCACAACGTGACCTCAGCACACTGATGCCACAACACTGGTGCCAGGTAGTGGCTGGGTCGTAACAGTATGTGTGCTTTAAGACAATATAACGTTTGTAATCTATCAAGAATCTTAAATGCTATTTTGATTGATTGCTCATTCTCCTTCAAGCTGAGCTCTAACTTGTAAGTGTGGTCCAGCGAGAGGACCACGTCCAAATGATATTTGTTACCCACTGTATGCGAATGTGACTGCAATGTTAATACAAACAGATTTATTCAGATTAATGCTGACTTCACTGCATACTTGTCGTTCGTTATGGGAGTTGCGCTAACCTAATCCCTTAAAATGAAATTTGAAGTCGTCTCCCTAAATGTTTGCTATGATCTTAATTCCATAAGTACAGCATTGACTCATTACTGTATGTAGTCTCTGGAGTGATAGTTCTGCTGTGTGTGTGTGTGTGTGTGTGTTCGTTTATATACATAGGTGGTAGACAGCTCTGATTGAAAGCCATCTTTAAATACTCTGAAGGATTTTGGTTAATCTTGTGTGACGTAGCTGGCAAGCGCGAACCACTGCTGCCGTTAACTTTGTTGATTGCATCAAGCAGTTGATGCAGCATTTGGCCATCACGCCTAGACCCTGGACACCGGTCTGACCACCTGGCCGGACTCACACATTTGCGATGCATTTTCATCATTGAAACAGAGGAACAGACGATTTCCGTGGAATCTGCATGTCAACAAACCTGGCTGTGGCGGGAATAAATACACTATGTGATCAAAAGTATCCGGACACATACGCTTTTCATATTAGGTGCATTGTGCTGCCACATACTGCCAGGTACTCCATATCAGCGACCTCAGTAGTCATTGGACATCGTGAGAGAGCAGAATGGGGCACTCCGCAGAACTTATTGACTTCGAACGTGGTCTGGTGATTGGGTGTCACTTGTGTCATATGTCTGTACGCAAGATTTCCACACTCCTAAACATCCCAAGTTGCACTGTTTCCGATGTGATAGTGAAGTGGAAACGTGAAGGGACACGTACAGCACAAAAGCGTACAGCCCGACCTCGTCTGTTGACTGACAGAGTCCGCCGTCAGTTGAAGAGGGCTGCAATGTGTAATAGGCAGACATCTATCCAGACCATCACACAGGAATTCCAAACTGCACCAGGATCCTCTGAAAGTACTATGACAGTTAGGCAGAAGGAAACTTGGATTTCATGGTCGTGCGGCTGCTCATAAGCCACACATCACGCCGGTAAATGTCAAACGACGCCTCGCCTGGTGTAAGGAACGTAAACACTGTACGATTGACCAGTGGAAAAACGTTGTGTGGAGTGACGAATCACGATATACAATGTGGCGATCTGATGGCAGGGTGTGGATATGACGAATGCCCGGTGAACGTCATCTGCCAACAGTAAAATTCGGAGGCGGTGGTGTGGGGGTGGCGTTTTTCATGAAGAGGGCAAGCACCCTTTGTTGTATTGCGTGGCACTATCAGAGCACAGGTTTATAATGATGTTTTAAGCACCTTCTTGCTTCCCACTTTTCAAGAGCAATTCGGGGATGGCTATTGCATCTTTCAACACGACCGAGCACCTGGTCATAATTCACGGTCTGTTTCATCTACGTCTACATCATACTACGCAAGCCACCTAATGGTATGTGGCGAAGGGTACTTTCGGTACCACTATATGATCCCTCCAACCCTGTTCCACTCGCGAATAGTGCGGGGGAAGAATGATTGTAGGTAAGCCTCTGTATTGGCTCTAAATTCTCGAATTTTCTGCTCGTGGTCAATACACGAGGTGTATGTGGGAGGACGTAATATGTTGTCTGACTTCTCCTGAAAAGTGCTGTCCCGAAATTTCAATAATAAATCTCTCTGTGATGCACAACATCTCCCTTGTAACGTCTGCCAGTGGAGTTTGTTTCGCATCTCCGTAACGCTGTCTCGCCAGCTAAACGATCCAGTTTAGTGGTTACACGACAATAACATCCCTGTAATAGAGTTATCTGCACAGAGTGCTGACCTGAATCCTATCGAACACCTTTGGGATGTTTTGGAACGCCTACTTCGTGCCAGGCCTCATCTACCGACATCGATACTTCTCCTCAGTGCAGCACTCCGTGAAGAATGGCCTGCCATTCCCCAAGGAACCTTTCAGCACCTGACTGAACGCATGCCAGTGAGAGTGGAAGCTGTTATCAAGACTAAGGCTGGGCCAACGACATATTGAATTCCAGAATTAGCCATCGAGGGCGCCACGAACTTGTAAGTAATTTTCAGCAAGGTGTCTGGATACTTTTCATCACATAGTGTATTTTATCAAACGAATCTGGACACCTACTAGAGGACATTAATATGAGGTGTGTTTACCCTTTGCCTTTATGACTGCTTCTGCTCTTCTGAGGACACCTTCAAGGTGGTGTCCGTATGTTTGTGGAGGAATGACAACCCATTCTTCTTCAAGACCTGAAATCAGACGTGATATAAGACACTGGGATCTGGAGAGAAGTCGACATTTTAACTTATCCAATGGGGTTACGTTGGGTACATGTCGGTAATCTGAGAAGGCCGGTCCAGTTCAGAAACGGTATTTTCTACAAACCGTTCCCTTATAGATACTACTTTATGACAGGGTGCATTGTCATCCTGAAATAAGCAATCATCGTATCCGAACTGTTCCTCTACTATGTGCAGAACACTATGCAGTAAAATGCGTTTATATCCTTCCACATTTTGCATTTTCTTAAACTCGATAAGGTTACCACATCCTAGCCACAAAAGTTACTCCATAATGTATCATCATATTATCTGTATTTCACTGTTGGCACTACACATGATGCCAAGTAACGTTCTTCACGCTTTCACCCAACACAAACGCTGCCATCAGATTGGAACGGGATATAAAGTGGATCATCACTACAAAACACTTGTTTCGAGTCATCCTCTGTCCAGTGGTGTCACTGTTCAAACTATCTGAAGTATCACTTAGCACCGAAGTGAGTGGCTTATGTGACTGCTCGACCTTTGTACTCTGGTCCTTTTAACTCTTACGCATACTCATTGTACTGAGTTAACTGATGCTGGTAGAATTTTACATTACACGATTGATTTCTTCCGCTGAATTCATGTTATTTTTTACAACCACTCTCCGCAATACTCGACGGTCCCTGTCCGTCAGTGTACTGCCTGGTCTTGGTTTAGCTATGTTTCTTCCTTCATGTTTCCACTTCGCAATCTCATTGCTAACAGTCAAGTTGAGCACTTTTAGACAGGTTGAAATACCCTAATGGTTTTTTTTTTCTAACGTGACATTCAATCTCTCTTCCACGCTCGAAGTCACTGACCTCTCCTGACTGATCCAGTCTGCTGTTCCTGCATCTCTACTGTCAAATACAATATTCCTCCAGTCATTTTATTCTCGCGCTTCCGATTCTCGTGAAATCTCGTCGCAGTTCCGAATACGTTTGATGAGCTAATCTTAATATTGGTAACCAAGCCGGCATGGTGCACTCAGACTGTGTGTGACTGCTGTGGAGTGTGCTGGCACCCTGTGGCCCCAAGAAGTATTGTCGCTCTGACGCTGCCCTCCAGTTTAGTCACCAATGTCAGTTAAACTACGGGACCACCCAGGTTACGGTTCAGCATCAGCTCCGATGGACTGAGGGTCGAACTAGGTTGGAGTCGCTTAGCTTCTACTGTCACCAGACACCGCCAGCCAGATGTCATGGGGGCGGAGTATGGAAACTGGATGACATCGCCTTCGTCGCTTAGGCCACTTTTGGGTTGGTCAGCAACATCACCCATTACATTTCTGCAGTGAGGGAGGTCTATGTGCCCAAAAGTGACTCTCTAGCCGCGTCGGGTGTCTGCGTAGCTGCCGCGCCCTTTTCCAAGCCACGCTACACTGGTTACAGCTGTGGCTTGGAGCCTAACAGCGCACAGTCGTCTACGACCATAGGTTCGAAAACTACTTCTCACCTGCTGAACGTCGGCATTCAATCACTGTTGTACGCTGTAGAAGAGAAATAAATCAACCAGCTAAGACACGAGGGGGGATGCAGTTACTGTTGCTTTCCGCATGCCTGGGTGAAGGGGCCGTCACTGAAACTCTAACTGGGTCGACGTTCCCCAGAACTGTTAACACCGTTACTCTTGATTTTAGAGCACACAGTGAGTGAATACACACTGATGACATCGAGGAATTTCCTGTATAAACCCATATTATCCATGACTCTATCAAGGTAATCTAATTCAACAACATCGTACGTCTTTTAGAAATCGGCAAATGAAGCATGCTGAGCTACAGACCCATCCCAAATGAGAAAGACAGGGTCTCACTGGTGCGCGTCCTAGAGAATGAATTCTTGATTTCCTCGTAAGACTCCTAGAATTTCAATTTTTATTCGAATATTAATCACCCTCCCGGCGAAGCTGTCACTTAACATTATCGGACGGAGTGTTTCCGGTTTTCTTTGTGATTATAGACGTTAGAGAATTCGCGAATATCGCTAGTGATCGTGTGCCATGCAGTATTTCGTACGAGATTTCCCGTAGCTTGGCCAGAGTAAAGGTCAGAAACTGAAAACGACACATGTACGCTTTAGTGACGGACTCATTTCAGCATTGCAGTCATCCATAGTTATTGAAGCCAGTAGATTTCTCTTCTGCTACTCAGTAATCTGAGATAATGCTTCAACATAATGTAGTCTTCAATAATGTCAGACACTACAACTTCTGAAGAATAAAAATGGACAAAACTTACCATAGCCCATTTAAAGCACTACTGGTTGTTACAGACACTTCCATCACCTTTCCGAAAAAATGCTGAAGTGCCGCATTGACTTTCATAAGGTGGTGATTTGTGACTCATAATCGTTAACATATTTCACTTCCATCCCTTTCCCTAATGTCATAACCTGACGTATAAATCTTTATCGTGCTAATAATTTTGCCCTGCTAAGTGGTGTGCTCGTTCCGGCCCCATACAAGTCTCGAAATCTCAGGAAGTAATATTCTTGCGTAATGTTTTGTCAGGCCTTCAATGCACTCTTTCAAGATATCCCCTCTCTCGTCTGTATTCAACAGTGGAATTCCCTTTGCACTCTTAATGTCACCACCCTTGCTCCTAATTTCAACGAATGCTGTTTTGACTTACGTATTTGCTGAATCAGTCTTTCCGACAATCACTTCTTTGATTTCTTCACTTTTTCATGCTGCCATTACGTGCACTTGATGCTCCCATGCTCCCATGCACTTGATATTTATTTCATTCCTCAGAAAATTCTATTTCTCATTTTTGAATTTCTCTGAACGTTTTTGCACTTCCTTCTTTCATCTTCTGTTATCCATGGCTTATTTGCAGTTACCTTCTTTATACTTATGTTTTTCTTTCTAACTTCTGTGATTGCGCTTTTTAGGAACATCCATTCCTCTCCACCTCTACTGCCTACTGAGCTTTTCCTTATTGCTGTATCGATAACCTTAGAGAACTTCAAGCATATCTCGTCACTTCTTAGTACTTCTGTATCCCACTTATTTGCGTGTTAGTTCTTCCTGACTAATCTTTTAAACTACAGCCTACTCTTGGTCACAACTACATTGTGATCGGAGTCTATATCTGCTGCTAGGTATGCCTTACGATCCAGTGTCTGATTTCGGAATCTCTGTCTGGCCATCATGTAATCTAATTGAAATTTTCTCGTATCACCCGGCTTTTCCAAGTGTACCTCCTCCTCTTGTGATTTTCGAACAGAGTATTCTAGCTGAAATCAGCACTCAGCGTTTTACTGAATGCACTTTTCGGCATATTTTATTAATCTAGGCTAGCTTTCCCTATCCACCATTGGATCTGAGACAGGAGCTGCTATACCATTCTTGCCATTCTATTCCAAGTCTGTGTTAGGTTTTAGTATAATCCTGGATCATGACGTAAACTGCAACTAAATTTTCTCCTCCTCAACACTGATAGAAGCATGTGGTGTGTGAGCGGTACATACGTGATAGTGCGGAATGATACGAAAAGGTCCTACATAATTTGTTAATCAGTTGCTGCGATACCTAAGTGCGGTCTATACGACTTGTGGCGTCAGCTGTCGACGTACTAGTAAGCTGCCCTGTTCATGTATTTTATGTTCCAGATGTCGGACAAGTAAATTCCATTAAATTAAACTCCTTAATTCAATTGTAAAATTAATCTTAGTTGTTTGACTGATATGACTGAGTACACAATTAAAATCATCCAGTTCGATCATTGGTGCGTGTATGATATTTTTACTTAATGGGACTATATCGAATTCGTCGTTATTTGGGTTGGTGAGTTTCGAGGTTTACGGTACTGATGACATCATAAATAAAAGGTTGCCAGTGTTCTTGCTTTGTTGTGTAATGCTATATTATCTTCCAACATGTTTTAATCTCCTCCTGTTTTGCGCCTATATTTATATCTCAGCAGAGCTATCACTTCCAAAGTTGTCGAAAATCTTTCCTGCATATTCTAATCCTGAAGTATCAATGCAATTTTTCTACTATTGCTCCTAGTACAATTTAAAGTTCAATATTCTTACAAATTCCTACAATTAGCAACGTATCACCGTCCTGCTACTACGACACATTTGTGTATCAATCAGAAAATAATTTATTTCTTACCGTAGCACCGAGTAAGTGAAAGCAGGGATAAAAAGATCACAAGCAAAGTAAACATTGTGAATGCCTGAAAAGGTTCTTATTGTGCAGAACTTTTATAAATAGAGGTAAGTGCTAATATATTTTCATGCGATAAAATAGTTATCTTATCCAGTATCAAGTTATCTCAGCTAGTTATGTCCTCGATCGCATCATTAAACACTTCATACCTCCAATAACTTTGGCATCTGAACAGATATGCTTGAAGAGGTACTTGAGTCTTTGTATAGGAAGTGATGAATAATACTCAATAAAAAATTAATATCGTCTGAGGTAAAGTGTTACAAATAATTTGTGCCTTCTAAATTTGTCTTAGCCTTAGTTTTCATCTTTACATTTGTTGGGCCTCAGCGTCAACGAGGAAAATGCAGATCGTCGAAGTGAAGTCCAATTGAAAGAGCTATACCTGGCCAGTGAACCACACGAAATTATAATTATTATCAACGACACGACAACTAACAGTGAACTCGGATAGACATCAAGGAATGTAATGGTTGGTTCTAAATACATTGTCAGTTTTTACTCATTTAAGCAACAAAGCTGAACTCATTATAAATACTGAATTTATGGATCCACGCATATAGCAGAATTTCTACTTTATTGCGTCTTATGTTTAGCAAATGTCAAAAGTTGTAAGGATTTTCTTGAATACTTCGCGGTATACCTGTTTTAGCACCATATTTTCACTCAAATATTTAATTTCGTTCTTAATCAAAATAAGCGTTTTGGGATACAATCTGAGTAGCCATTGTAGAATATTTGCAAATTATGCTGTTGTTTATTGTGCACGAAAGTCATCAAGAGATAAAAATGAATTACATAGTTATTTACACAAGATATCTGTATGGTGAAAAAATTGGCAGTTGATACTGAACAATAAGAGGTTTGATTACCACCGAATGAGTATTAGAAATATTCCGTTATATCTCGATTACACAATAAATCACATAATTTTTTTAAATTGCCGATTCAATTAAATACATATGGACAACAATTACAAACAACTGAAACAACGGAAATCGGAGTCAACACACAGAAAGTATTGTGGGGAAGACGAACGACAAGCAGCGTATTATTCGAGGAATACCTAGAAGGTGCAACAACTGTACTGAGCTGACATTATGCCGTCCGTCCTCTTCTGCAGTGTTGTTGCGCGAGGCGTATCCTTGTTAGATGTGACTGACGGATGACTTCAAATAGTTCAAAGATGGGCAGCTCGTTTTCTATTTTCACGAAAAAGGGGAGGGAGTGTCACCGATATGACGAGCAACTAGAGGTGGCGATCATTGAAAAGAAGTGGTCGTATTGTTGTATAGAGAAGTTAATTTCGTATAAGGGGTAAATCATTATAGTACTACTCCAAAAACTGAAACTGCAGAAGAGCTAATTCCCATTTTAACAAGTACAACTGAATACATCATACAGCTGGATCTTATTCCAATCAACTCCCGTTACGTAAATCTAAGTTTGTTTATTTTCCTATGTTAATTAGTTCGGCACTCTGTTTCAGAGACTTCGATAGGGAACCGGAAATAAGGGCTCTCGGCCATGATTCATTTCAGAACCACGAAAGTCAGAACGCCATGAGCACACACAGCAACAGCAACAACACCAATAACAATAACACCACCACCACCAACAACAACAATAACACGTGATGTGATGCCACAGTATACTACATCGAGACGTGAGTTCGTCGACTTGCTTTGAACCAATTTACTTGTAGGTATTTGACTGCCTCAGCATAAACGATGAATTTAATCAAGTCTACACAAAACAAAACGTAGTTCCAAAAATGATTCAATAATAGGCCTACGGAAACAACCAGAATATTACGAACATAAGGTATTTAAATTTTTGGATCCAGTACTAACGGAATGATGTGAAATATTTTGCATGCAGTAAGGTCTTTATTACAATGTCATATTTCTTTGACAAAGAAAGATTATGAAATATTCTTGAAATTTCTTTGACGATGGTCATTGACGTGGCGTTAAACAGGGTATTGCATTGTCATCATATTTGTCACCAAATTTCAAGATGGCCGACAGCGACAAATTGTTATTAAGCGCTGCAGTTGCTTGCATCACAATTGCGTTGTGTGTGCATTTGGAACAGAAGTGTCGAAAAAAAGGGGAACATACTCGAGTGAAGCAGTGGGTTTTACGCCTAGATAATTCAGCAAAATTTTATACTAGAGCTGTAAGTGGAGGACGTCACGACTTATATAAATTACTTACGAATGAATGAGAGTGGACTTCAGTGTTTGCTATTAAAAAGCAGAATATTCATCTGAGGAAACTTATATGTGCAGAAGACAGGCTCACCATAAAATTGCGATTTTTTACTGCAAGAGAGTGTTAATCTGGCTAACATTACAGCAATCGAATACCACAGTGTACATTAACCAAATTAATTCCATAAACGTGTGAAGCGATTTATGAAGTACTGGAGGACAAATAAATGAAGATAAATAAACGTTTAGTACACTATATGCGTATTAAGAACTATTTTTAAAAATAATTTAATTAATAGAATTATTGTTCCAACTACAAAATGAATAACAAGAACGAAGCAAGGTTATTTAAAAGAGTTGAAAGAATACACCAACTAAACTTTTCAGCTACCTTTACCCAGCGCTTCAAGCGGTTACATTTCGCACTGCAGCGAAAAGAAGACGAACGACTTCTGTGATCAAATCCACAATGGACCCCTAGATTTAATCATATTTCTTTGACGAGAGGTAGGATTTGACAAAGTTCCCCATTACAGTATCAAATTTCTTTGACATAAACATTTGACATACCAACTTTGATAAACAAAAATGGTAGTGTAATACAGGCCTAAGAGAGTAAGCACTGAATTATTATATCTTAGATTATTTCCCAGTCAGCTCATTAGTCAATTTTCGTAATGTAGTTTATTTTACTTCAGAGCCTACGGGTGTGTGTGTTTAAGGCCTCCTGTCGGGTAGATCGTTCACCTGGTGCATGTCATTTTAGCTGACACCACTTTGGCGACTTGCTTGTCGGTGAGGATGAAATGATGAAGACATCACAACACCCAGTGTGATACCCCTCTTTCAGAATTAGTTGCAGTATCGGCTATTCCTTCGATAGAATAACGCAAAGTTCTAATCTATGAAACAAATAATGACCCTAATTTATTTAGCGAAAGATTTTGTCCCCCTTCGCAGTTGCGTTTTCCCTCTTCTTCTGTCTTGTGGCAGACGCACGCTGTAATTAGGAGGCGCGGTATTTTTTCTTGCTTTTACGTTTTATGACAAGATATACATTAAAATGTTTACTAAAATATTTATATTTACCTTGTGTTAATCCATTTCTATTTATTTCAGAATCTGTAAGACGAGACGACATGCAAGTCTTGATACGGTGGTGCGATTGATCGGCCGCCATTATAGCCGCTTATATGAAAATTTTCATGATCAGTCAAAGAACCTCTCTAAATTATCTTTTCATGATTGACGAAGTCCGATTATGATTTCTTGAATACATCTTTTGCACGCCAGTTTTAGCGATTCAGTCTCTTACTACTGATACAGTTCTAGCATCATCCTGTTAATGACTGTCCGTGAAAACCAGCTACGCCGATAACTTCATTTATTATTCCAAAGTATCGTTGTTATAATAGTTCTTCCTTCCCTGAGAAAAACTTAAAGAAACCGTTTATTATAAAGCAGAGAAAGGTTATTATAAATGGTGATATTAACACAAGACTTGTAACATTGTAATTATTTTCTTTTATTCTGCATGAATTCCGCCTCACCTGTGTGGCACGAAAGCACTGTTATTTTTAAACTGAATTTATAGATATTTTCCGAACTAAATTGGACGCAGATGTATAAAGGAACCTCAAATGAGGAATCCGTTGTTGAAGAAAACGTGACAACATCGCTATTTCGGGTACTGTGCACCAGTGCGTGCAAATCGTTGATGTGCTGCGTGTCGCAATATGGTCGCTCTTTGCTTAACTTTCAGATAATAGCGAATTTCCAATTCCAAAGTGCGCGCTCTGAAGTAAATTGCTTACGTTACACACTGTTTAGTCTCAGCTTAATTCTGTAGATACTTCCTGTGGCGTTCGCTGTGTTATTCAGTGGTTTGGTATTTGACTAATTTGTAAATTGAAATGATAATCTTATTTTATTACATTGAGTAATTACTAAATAATTTTTCTCCCGGATAAAGATTTGATCAAGTTGCTAAAGAACTCCAAGCTAACGTCGTGTTAAAGTGTTGTCTGTAAGTTGTGTAAGTGTCACTAAATCACAGTTCATACAACAGATTCTATACAACTATTGATTAAGATGGAAGCAGTTATCTTCAGCAAAATGATCAATAAAACCACCGAATATCAGCCGCGACTGACGTATGTTACCTGAAACAATATTCTTCGCAACTCATGCGTAATTAATTTCGGCTCCATAAATCAGCTAGAAAAGTTTGTTATAACGTTCGTGCTATGAGCACTGTTTTTTAAGAACCAATCTGATTCGAATTATTTTCATTAAAATGAGTTCGGGACCACCGGTGCACATTTATTTTTACACATTTGTATCACCTTCGGCATTTATTCTGCAGAATTGCGTAATTTAAATTTGAATTTGCCGCTGAGATAATTGTTAAGATGGCGGCAGACAATTGATAGAGACTTTCTATTGTTAGAGCAAATAAGTAAATATTTAAAATGGTTATTAAATGCTATAGAATCTACTTTCGTATTGTGCACTATTTAGACTTCATCAAGCAAACATTTGATTTGTTTCTGAGGAAAACACAGACAAACACGCGATACAAATCGCTATCATCAATGACTGCGCTCGTTGCAGCGGAAAGAAATAATTAACACAGATAATGCTTACTGAGAGAGGAATTAGAGTTACAAATAATTAATCACTCATATTTGTAGTAATAATGAACTCTATTTTCAAGTAATAATTAACAAATAATTACAATTTCTTAACAGACCTCAGTTTGATATGCGTCCGCAACTTACAAAAGCCAACCAACAAAAGGTAAAAACAAAGGAAGACAAACGCAGATCATAAAAGGAATTTACAATTATCATTGTCTTTGTATGATACACATCGATATGTCCAATTACATCATAGAATATTATATAAATAATTAAAATTTTATTTTTTTATATATCGAATAAATAATGTTTATAACTGTTAGAGGCATAATTTCCTCTCGTCGCACTGTAGCCAAAAATTTATCTCGTGGATGTTACAAAAACTGAAGGTATAGATATTTTCCGAACTAAATTGGACGCAGATGTATAAATGAACCTCAAATGAGGAATCCATTGTTGAAGAAGACGTGACAACATCGCTATTTCAGGTACAGACATTAAATATAGCAAGCTCTGTGCTCCAGTGCGTGCAGATCGTTGATGGGCTGCGTGTCGCAATATGGTCGCTCTTTGCTTAACTTTCAGATAACAGCGAATGTCCAATTCCAAAGTGTGCGCTCTGAAGTAAATTGCTTACGTTACACACTGTTTAGTCTCAGCTTAATTCAGTAGACACTTCTTCAAATCTTAGCCTTATAAACATTTTTGCCTTTGAGCCCAATCTGCTACTGAACCGACTGTCACATTTAGGATTACTAAAGAAAAACACACTTCGGTTTTGATCTCACAATTTTCAAACAAACTTTGTCCTATTAAAGATACTCTTGTGAATACCCATACCCTCTGTCACCCTGACATGAAGTTAGACTTTGTAAGTAGGCTGTTTAGGTTTTTATGTTGGTAACGCCACATAGCGCTCTGTATGAAAATCACTGACTGTGCTGTGTGCAGTCTGTGGCTGGTTTGCATTGCTGGAATATTTGCTACTGTAGTGTTGGGCAGTTGGATGTAAACGGCGCGTAGCTTTGCGCAGTTGGAGGTGAGCCGCGAGCAGTGGTGGATGTGGGGAGAGAGATGGCAGAATTTTGAGAGCGGAGGATCTGGACGTATGTCCATCAGAAGGAGTAAATTTGTAATATTGGATATCATGAACTGATGTACATGTGATGGCGTTTCAACATTATTAAGGTAAATACATTGTTTATTCTCTATCAAAATCTTTCATTTGCTAACTATGCCTATCAGTAGTTAGAATCTTTTATTCAGCTGGCAGTATTGGCGCACGCTGTATTGCAGTAGATTGAGTAACGAAGATTTTTGTGAGGTAAGTGATTCATGAAAGGTATAGGTTACTGTTAGGCAGCGCCATTCTTTTGTAGGGATTATTGAAAGTCATATTGCGTTACGCTAAAAATATTGTGTCAGTTTAGTGTTGATCAGAATAAGTAAAGAGAGAAATGTCTGAGTACGCTCAGCTGTTTCAAAATTAAATAACGCAAGTGGTTTATCAGCACAGTAATTCACTAATTTTTTTTTAAGGGGATGTTTCAACTTTTGTATTGGCAGTGAGGCTTCCTTTAGAGGAATCTGAGTTTTTCTGTTTGAGATGCCAAAGAGAAATGATAAAGTTGAGATCGACATGATCAGTTCTGCAAGTAGGACTTTGTTTGTGTGTGTACGTGGATATTCACCGAACTTCGTTAATGGTAAACATATCGATATGTACTGCGATCATTAAGCAGTCAGCTTTCTATTAACAGGTAAATTATAGCACCCTAGAACTGCAAGACGGACAGAATTTCTTCAGAAATATTACTTTGAAATAATGCATATACAAGGCAAGGTTAATGTCGTCACTGATGTTTTATCGCATCTGCCACAAAGAGTAAGTTAACATCCTGATCTCACTGAACAAAACTCAGACTCCAGAATACTTTTGACAAGACACCCGTGGCATTCAACATCATTTAGACAGGTGCAATAGCGTAGCAAATTGCGGTATTACGGACCTAGGGGACATAGGTAAGAACACTTCTATCAGACAACCTGTCTGATAGAATTCTGCAACATTACCAGATTCAAATAACATACTGTTCTAACGACGTAATGTCGATAGTAATAACTCGTGCGTTTGTATCCTTAGTACTTATGGAGAATCTTTAGTTTGGCATACTCACTATGTTTTGGGTGACTACGGTGCTACTAAGTGATTGAGGAAATTGAATTTATACTGATACTTTCTAATCAGGCACAAATACACTGAACAGCTTTTAAAAACCTGGCTGATGTGCTAGAAGGCTGATCCCACTAACAAGTGCTGTGATGGTGAGCTATACCCAATATTACCAACACAACCAGTGCATTTAGTACCTGCCGATGCTCATGGGCCTGCGCCGACTGCACGAGGTGATGTCAAATAATTACTAGCTTTCTGTGATCTTTTCTCCAAATGCGTTAAGCTATATGCCTTGAAGTCAACAGCAGCACTTTCTATAGTATGAAGGATTCATATACAGTACGTACTCACAGTTGGCAAACCTGCTTAATTAACAGACAATGCATTGAACTTTATATGTAGAAAATGGAAATATTTTCTGAAAGACACGACGTCAAACGTGTTTCGACATCCCGCTTTAACCCGTCAAGTAATCCTGTTGAACCTATATTTAGGGAATTTAACCCATTTGTAAGAACATATACAAATACGCAACACACATGCTTGGTCGAGCTCGTAGATCATTTCGAGCAAATAGTAAATAACTTTCCAGTTTACACCACACCCTACACACCTGCTGAATTACTGAGCAACAACAAAGAAGCAAATGAAGGGATACATTTCTTGGCACATGAGCAAAAAGAAGAAATCACTTTACAAGAAAAGGTAAGAGACACACTAATCGTAGTGACAAAACACACCACATATCTAAAGAAAACACACGACTAAGAAAAAGTTTGGACGAATTCAAAAATATATTCTTGGGGAAACAGTTTTGCAAAAATCAATTCCGAATTCTTATGCTCTGCATAAACGCAATAGCAAATTTCCATTACTTTATACGGGCCCATATCAAGTCATCAGCATGCCTAATCCTGCAGTTATCATTTGGCTTTTCCGAAATCAGAGAAAATTAAAGATTTATATGTCCACCAGGATCTGAAGAGATATTTACATAGTTAGTCATCAAGTTCTGAAGCTGAGAATCACCATAAGGTTCGTGTGAGTTGCTACCTATAAAAAAACTATTTCACTGCCACTCGAAGAAAGGACAGATGTTTTGCTTACCTAAACTGTATCTGGTAAGTATTTTTTCTTTTTTTGGTCTATGTTGTGAGATGCTGGGACTCTTCGCTGCGGCATCAACTTGCATTATTCACTCGAGAACATGTTACGCACTCCGCAGCTACATTCATCCCACTGCTTCGCCGCGTATGCACATCAGGCGACAATCCTTACTGCATACCGTACCACAGACTTCAATTGTCGAACTAACTGCAGCGCAGCTAGCGTCGTTGCAGGATTTCAATACCGCAAAGTGTCAATGAATTTAAAGAGAATGAGTAACATGAACGCTAACACATAGTGCGCGTTATAAACATTTATAGTGAAGTAAGATGATAGACACTGCGTTGTGTTGTGCAGTAATCGGAGAACTTGCGCGGTTAAACTGCAATGAAAGTGGTAAACAAAAAAAGCAAATAAACTTTAAGAAGGGTCATGTCCCTTGGCAAGAAACTTAACAGATCTCGGAAATAGTACTGTATCCCTAAACTAAATGTCGGGAAGGACAATTCTATACTTTTCTGTCTAATGTTTTTCTTTCAGCACAAACATCATGCACTGTGCTGAGGAATCACTGATTCTACTGTGTGATTTTTCTATGACTGACTGAACCTGTTGAGCACCTAAAGCCTACCTGAATGACCGCCTGGTCATTCTGCAACTTCATGTGTCAATCTGGATAGACAAATAGTTGCTTGGGTCCTACTTCCTGCGCTGGTACTACTTGTCATCCTGTGTCATCATTCGTCACACGTGGACTCTATGCTCACTACGGTTCCAAGTCTAGGCACATGATACACAGTAATAAAGAATCAGTAAAGATTTAAAACTGCAACCTTTATTTTGTATATAAACATTTCTTTTGTTAACGATGAAATAATTATGTGCTGAGAACGCTAAGATAGAGCTAAATGGAGACGGATTGTTCACAAACACCCCAGTCGGCTCGCTGGAAGGATACGAAGATGATGATGGTGATGATGATGAGCTTCCTTTCTCTTGGTGTCATCCATTGTTTTAGCCTATCTGATTACATTCTTCAGTACTTTACAATATTGTCTGTGGTGAGTTTCTATAACTTGCCTGTGACTGTTCTTCATATTATGATTTAGTTGGTATTCCCTCCTTCACAATATTGTAATGATAATAGTCATGCAAACTATAGACAATTATTTACTAAATAATTGATAAGCAAGTATATATGGGCTGTGACACTGAAGATGCTATGTACCATTCAGGTTCTTAAAGATGGTTTAAACAAAATAATTTTCCACTGGCCTCTCTCAAATAGAAACTAATAGGTTACGTTGATTCATCAATTTCCTTCTCTTCGAGACGTGCTGCTACATGAAAGCCGAAACGGCTTTATAAGGATTTTTTCGTCTGGTTTAAATCTTCATCAAATTTGTACCCTAAGCATCTGAGAGATCCTGTCTGGTCTATTTACTAGCCCCTTTTGCATTAAATTTTTAAGTAACGTTGTATTCTCCTACGTGCAGAATAGAATACCTTACGTTTTATCGGATGAGGTGGGACCATTTTTTTTAAAAAAATGAAATAATTCCTCTAGGCATATTATTTTCAATGGCTTCCACTATCTTAGTTTCTTCTCATCTATTAGTCAGAGAAGATGAGCTTAACTATTCCTTCGCTCAGTCGACCTTTCAGCTAGAAATCTGTAATCAGTTAAATCACTGATATGAGAGTATTCTAACAACTGGCTCAGCTAAATATTTGCTTACATGTAATACAAAGTCGCTGTAACAGGGAAAAAGACCCTCAAGATGGCACGCCAATGATCTCGGACTAGACCTTGTAATCGCAATCGGGAAAGGAGGAATCTCGGTCAGGTGTTGAAATAATACTTGAAACATCTATCAAGAAATTTTTATTCAGAACCAACACATTACAACCATTAATAAGTACTATCATATACAAAATACTAAGATAGTTTTATCCACGTTCGTAATTACATGTACCGCATTTGCTCTCAACTGTGCTAGAGGAATGGGACACGTCTAGACGTTGACAATGTAGTGAAAAAGTTAATCTCAGGTAATTGTCACTTGGATTCTTGTGCTGGTACATTAATTTTGTCTCGTTATTGTTCTTTATGGAAATGAGAGATGACATCAGCTTCGTTGTTCTAGAAAATGTGAAAGGCATTTTCACAGTTGTCTTGCAGTTATGCAGCCATCTATTTGGAGTTTACATCATCGTCTAACCGATTAGTGTTTTACTGGGAATTTGAAAGTAACTAATCTTTATACGTTAGAGGCACTGACTGAAGTAAATGTACCACAGGATGATGAATGAGTTTTTATTTTTGGTGAGTGAAGTAGTGTGGTAACGCTTGTTTATAGTATGAAAAAATTCAGGTACATCTCTCCTCGTCACACTGCGTTCTGATTGATCCAGTCGACGAAGTAGGAAACTTCAGTATAGACTCCCGGTGAGTCTGCAGTGGCACACTCGTAACCATCCCAGGAGGCGATTCCCACCAGCTGCCCGTTCACCAAAAGAGGATCTCCTGAATCCAGCTGGAAAAGAAAGAAATATTCTTAGCATTATCCAGATATTACAATGTGGTGACAAACGCCACGAAATAGCGATGTGCACCTGCACAGATGGCGGTAGCATCGTCTACACAAGGTATAAAAGGACAATGCTTTGGTGGAGCTGTCATTTGTACTCAGGCGATTCGGCTGAGAAGCTTCCCGATGTGATTATGGCCGCACGACGAGAACTAACATACTCTGAAAGCGGAATAGTAGTTTGTGCTAGAAGATTGGGACATTTCATATCGGAAATAGTTTGGGAAAAAATTTTTCCGGGATTCACATTGTCCAAAGTGTTCCGAGAACACCAAATTTCACACATTACCTTTCATGGCGGGCAACGCAGTGATCTAAGGTCTTCACTTAACGACCGAGTGCAGCGACATTCAGTTAGAGCTGACAGTGCGAACAGGCAAGCAACACTGCGTGGAATAAGAGCAGAAATCAATGTGGGAGGTATGACGAAAATATCCGTTAGGACAAGACGGCGCAATTTGGCGCTAATGCGCCATAGCAACAGACAACCAATGCGACTGACTTTGCTGACAGCATGATCTCGCCCACAGAGCCTCTCCCGGGGTCAGGACCATATCGGTCGGATCTTAGACGACTGGAAAACTGTGTCATCGTCAGATGAGTCCCGATTTCAGTTGGTACGGGCTGATGGTAGGTGTCGAGTGTGGCGCAGACCCCATGAAACCATGGACCCAAGTAATCAACAAGGCACTGTGCGAGCTCCACAAACGTGTGGGCTGTGTTTACATGGAATGGACTGGGTATGCTGGTCCAACTGAACCGATGATTTACTGAAAATGGTTATGTCCGGCTACTTGGATATCATTAGCAACCACTCATAGACTTCATGTTCCCAGACAATGATTGAATTTTTATAGATGGCAGTGCGCCACGTCACTTTGTCACAATCGTTTGCGACTGGTATGAAAAGCATACTAGACAGTTCTACCGAATGATTCGGCCACCCAGATCGCCTGACGGGAAACACATAACCAGGTCAGCTCGTCCACAAAATCCTGCAACGGAAACATTTTAACTATTATGTGTGGCTATAGACATAGCATGTCTCAATGTTTCTACAGGGAACTTCCAACTACTAGTTGAGCCCATGCCATGTAAAGTTGCCGTACGACGCCGAGAAAAGGACGTCCGACACACATTACGAGATATCCCATGACTTCTGTCACCACAGACTATATAATACGCGAATTCTTTTGAACCGCTATAAATGAACCCACTACTATCCTTTGAAGGCTTCACGCCAGCAGCTGATTCAAAGAAACAAACAAGCCTATATAAAGGTGCTGATAAATTAGTGTCAATTGCCGTAGCCTTTATGTTGTTTAGCAGTTTAATAGTTTTGCTCGTTTCACACCGCAAATACTATCTCATCTCAATCGTAACACAAGCACAACGCTACCTGTAACTGTACAAAAAATAATAACGCCTCATACGTCTTCTACATCGTTTCTGTTATCTTAAGTGATGAAATACTGCATATGGAACTGAAAGCTCAATTTCCGGCAGCACATTAGAAAAACCTGAAGCGTACCCGAGAAACAGTTGCCTCAAAATTGGTTCAAATGGCTCTGAGCACTATGCGACTTAACTTTTGAGGTCATCAGTCGCCTAGAACTTAGAACTAATTAAACCTAACCAACCTAAGGACATCACACACATCCATGCCCGAGGCAGGATTCGAACCTGCGACCGTAGTGGTACGCGGTTCCAGACTGAAGCGCCTAGAACCGCACGGCCACATCGGCCGGCCATTGGTGGAAACTCTACAGCAGATTTAGGCAGCGCTCACGCGTTCAGAACTTCGCCCTCACTCACCAGCATTGCAAGAGGTAGCTCATAGAGTTGATTCCATTGCAGGTAAATTGAACACTTTGCACGTGAGTCCACCGAGTTTCCGGGTTGCGATAGGTCTGTCGAATCACGGTGAAATTATGTCAAACGTATGGAACAACATTCACTGGCACATGGGATCCACAACGAAAATCGAAGTGGGGTTTCTTTTTTTTTTCAACAGTCGGTCCACAAGTGTATCGTTTAATTCAACAACTGAACCATGAGCAATCACCTCGCGACCTCTCGTTTACCCATATGCCTGTTTGAGTACTTCGACGCACAAATACACGTCACCGCCACCCGTCAGACTTTCTTTTCTTGTTGAAGGTCACTAGATCAGACTTATCAGTAATGGATTACGACGCTCCAGGGTCTCTCCCGTGATTGTAAATTCCGGTGCGCCAGCGTTGCCTGCAGGCAGTCTTATGCCTCTTCGTTGATTCGCGGTATGGTTGTGTTTCACACACCAGACGAGGGTCTTCGGGCTGATATTTTGAAGTTAGAGGACGCGTCCCTCGACACCTGTCTGCCGACCATTCATGCTTTTAAACCGTCTTACAGGCTACACATGCTTTTAAGCAGCCTTACCGGCTACAACAACTGGGTCTTGATCCAGCTGTTTTCGCAGCTCGCCGGTTGCCTAGCGCCGAGCGGGAATCTCTTCGGTCTTGTCGGTCCATGGATGAAAGCCTTTCACCTGGCTTCCATCCTATCCACACGGTTTCAGGGCTCACCAACGGTCGGAGTGCCCCACCGGCGAGCAAGATGCACAGCTTGGAGCCAAGAGGGCCATATCGCCATGGTGTGTCAGGCTTCGCAGAAGCATCTCATAGATGCCACGATTACTGCGGTTGCACAGGCTCATCACGAATCATCACCTCAGGACCGGGAAGCCTTGCATTGCATTGACGGCAATGTATTTTCCATCATTCCCCAGTCGGGTGACCGTTTTCTCCTTACCTTGGAGGTTGTGCATATTCTGGTGGTCTTCCAAACTGATACGGCATCATCCGTTTCTATTGTGGATGGTGTCACATACCACGGCTTGGGCTTGCCGGCTGCATACACGTACACTCGCGCCTTGCACAGTTTCTGTAATCACTCTATATCAGTCGATAGCATTTTTTCCACACAAATCTCTTACAACGGTCGTTCCTTCATCGCTCAGTTTTTGGTGGTGGGATCCCACAGCGCTACTAACCTTCTAGGTGTGGACATTTTTGGTCGTCTGGGTTTATCAGTGCAGGACGCAGTACAGGAGGTGTCGATTACCTCATTGGATACCCTCCTCAGCCTGTTGCTCAGCAAATACGAAACGATGTTCTCATCCTCCACACCAAGGGTGAAGAATTTCACCGCGCGTGTTCAGCTTCCTCCCTCTGCTGTTCCTCGCTTTTTTTTAAAGTCCCGCCCGGTCCCCTTTGCTCTCCGCGACGGGCTCCAGGTGGAATTTCGCTGCTTACAAGACGAAGGCATCTTCTCTCCCGTCGCTCACAGTCGCTGGGCGACGCCTATCGTGATAGTCGACAAGCCGAACGGTGTTTTACGCATCTCTGATGATTTTAAGGTCACAGCCAATTCTCAGTCCATCATCGATGCATATCCTGTCCCATCGGTGGAAGACATACATGTCTTTTGGGATCGATCGTTTTCGCCAATATGTATTTGCGCGACGCTTATTAGCAGATGCTGTTGGACGAGGAATCGCAGCAGATCCTAGTCATCAATATCCCATGTGGCCTTTTCCGGTACAACCGTCTCCCATCTGGCAATGCCAATGCCCTCGCCATTTTCCAACGTTAATTGGAACGCCTCACAAGCCAGGTGCCCGGTGCAGCCAATTCAAATGGTCCAAATGGCTCTGAGAACTATGGGACTTAACATCTGAGGTCATCAGTCCCCTAGAACAAAAGAACTACTTAAAACTAACTAACCTAAGGACATCACACACATCCATGCCCGAAGCAGGATTCGAACCTGCGACCGTAGCGGTCGATCGGTTCCAGACTGAAGCGCCTAGAACCGCTCGGCCACTCCGGCCGGCGGTGCAGCCAATTATCCGGACGATATCATCGTCGGTGGCTCGTCCGTGGTGTACCTCGCAGACAAGCTGGATCGATCGTTTCAGGTTTTTTCCGAGGTTAACCTGCTTTACCGAAATGAAAAATGTGACTTTCTTGCGTGAGAGGTCAGTTATTTTGGGTTCATGATTGATTCCTGCAGCCTACATGCTTCTAAGGAGTATGTTGAGGTGATTCGAAACCTGCCTCCTCCCACCAACATGAAGCAACTGCAATCCACTCTCGGTCAAATTAACTATTATCGGCGTTTTATACCCCACGCTCAGGAGATTTCGGCACCTTTGCCCAGGTTTTTGCGAAAGGGTGTGTTTTGGATTTGGGACACGGAGCGTGAGTAGGCTTTCACGCATCTCCTGTCAACTCTCTCCTGCCCTCCTTGTCTGGCCACTTATGATCCTTCTCTGTCCCTCATCCTCACCGCCGATGCCTCGGACTATGGCCTGGATGCGGTCCTGTCGCAAGTGGTCGATGGCGTTGAGAGGCTGGTGGCGTTTGCACCCAAAAAACTGACCGACCCTCAAACCAAATACAGTCAAATTGAAAAGGAAGCTTTGGCGCTGGTTTTTGCCCTGAGGAAATCCTACGATTTCATGTATGGTCGTCATTTAAATCTGCAGATAGACCACAAACCTTTGGTTTCTTTGTTTCACCCGGGTGTTGCAGTTCCCACCTGGACGGCGCGCCGCCTCCAGCGTTGGGCGCTCTTCTCGGTGACGTTCGACTTTGATATTGTCTATCGCACCTCTGAACAGCATGAAAATGCCGATTTTCTGTAGCGGCTGGCTGCCGGAACGGACCATGAATTTGACACCTCCTCCTTGGTTTGCTCCCATGTAGAACCGGATGTGGACGCAGCTCTGGATGCGCTTCCAATGAATGCCGCTCCGGATCACATACTGCAAGCACTCCGCCGCCAAATCGCTGCGGGTTGGTCGACCAGATGTCGTAGTGTCCGCGATGCAGAGGTCCAGCATTTTTGGGATCATCGGCACGCCGGAGGGGGTGGCCGAGCGGTTCTAGGCGCTCAGTCCGGAACCGCGCGACTGCTACGTAGCAGGTTCGAATCCTGCCTCGGGCATGGATGTGTGTGATGTTCTTAGGTTAGTCCCATAGAGCTCAGAGCCATTTGAACCATTTGATCATCGGCACAGTCTCTTTATCTGCAGTGGCGTCATCCTTTGCATAGTGATCTTACATTCCCCATCGCATGTGGTTATATCGCAAGCCTTGTGACGCCGTGTCAAATACCTCCTACACGCAGGCCATTGGGGTGTTGTCATCATCAAACAGCTGGTCTGCTGACACCTTCATTGGCGCGTTTTGGATAAAGACATTGCCTCCCTCGTGTCAGCCTGCACCACGTGCCAATCACATAGGCAGCAACCCCGAGCTGGTGTTTTCGTGGCCGGATGCAGGTATTCCGTGGGAACGTCTCCATTTGGATTTTGCAGGGCCGTTTCATGGTTCCCAGTGACTCCAGGTCAGGATACCCTTACGGCTCCCGCATGATGAACACCACTTCTCCTGAGACTATCAAAATTCTCCGTCGCCTCTTTGCTGTCGAGCGATTCCCCAAAACGATTGTTACAGATAATGGTCCACAGTTTTTCTTCGACAAAGCTTAAGCAATTCTGTACTGTACTGGCATATTATTGTGAGTTGGAGTGGTGTATTGCAGTAGAACTGGCAGTAGGTTAGCGTGGGTTGTTGTCACTGTAAGAACTGAACAAGGCCTACACAAGGTTTCTAGGCAAGTTAGCGTGTTGAAACAGCAAGCTCAACTGTACTACACTCGTTGAAACAGCAAACCCAACGGTCCTGCACAAAGACGTGACGCAGTGGGCAAGGCCCATTTCCACTCTGACCGTGACAGTAATATTTTAGCATATGAGGCTGGTAGTGGCGCACATGCACAAAAAGCCTGTCGCTGGAGACTATAAATACTGGAGATTTTGAAACGCAGTTATGCCTTGCCTCGCAGCTCTACCAGGCTGACGGAGGTCTGTTGGATGGGGTCACCACATGGACCTGCCAGTTGAAGTCACTGCTTCACGGCCATGGAAGGGGACCAGCTCTATGTGCTAAGTACTTCCTGAACTCAGAGCCACGGTGCAGCAGCCAGCCCAGATTAACTCCAAAAGCACAGCCAACTTCTGCCCAGTGGCAGTGGGCTGTCTCCTATGCACACTAACCGACTTCCTACACTGCAGACGAGCATCTCATCGCGGTTGGCATCCACCACCAAGATGCAGCCTGCTGCCACTAAAGGCCTTAGGAGAAGCATAATCATCGAGTACATGCTGCAGGCTTGGAAACCATACGGCTATCTTACATAACATGTTGACATCGCTTGGTGGGGAGACTGTATGAGCATTGCAGGGCATGCAGGCAGCCAGCCCTGCAGAATTCAGCAGCCAGTCGGTCACTGATGCGATGTACTGTAGAATTTGTTACAACTGCAGCTATCTTTCCATGTAGTCTAGTCTCCTGGTCTCTCACCTCAACTCTACCACCCATTCTCACCATCCCTCCCTGCGCCAGAGAGGGGCGGGAGGGGGGGGGGGCGCTATAGCTTGTTGTCAGAATGTGTGGCGTCGTCGTCACTCAACGTGGCGTCTGGACCACGACGTAAGGTGTCAAGACAGTGTGGTAATTGATGAACCATTCGATAACGTTTTGGAGGGTGTAATAAATACGGAAGTGAAGCGTAACTGACATCGTAACTTGGAAGTAACCGTGTTTAGGCCAGAGGAGTTTACTGACTTATCTGAGCTTAAGGATAGCTGTAGAGAGCAGAATTTGTTATCTATAATCGTAGCTCATTTGGGTCTACTGCCCCTTCTCCAAAGTCAGAGCCTCTGACCTCCTGTACATGAGATCTATATCGTCATATTGGAAGACAGTGTGGAGAGTCCAGGTGGCTCACGATATAATGTTAAGTACAACTTCGTGACGAATTTTTGGTGCGATATAATGTTAAGTCCAACTTCGTGACGAATTTTTGGTGTTGTGGTTTCTTGTGTTATTACGTGTTATGGATAGTAAGAGCGATGCAATGGCAGAATCAGAGACGAAAGGTATGTCGGTTCTGGAAGCAGTATGAGTTGGAAAAAGTAATGCAGTTGACAGCGGATAATACACAGCTGTATGGGCTGTTGACAGCTAGGGACTAACAGCTAGCGTAGATTCAAGTACCACAGCATGGAGTGGAATTATTTGCTTGTTTTTCTCAGGATGTGAGGTCGTTCTAAGAGAACGTCTTCACATGTGGGTGGCTGAACTGACAGTCAGTTGTTATGTGTAGCAAAACTGCAGCTAGTAGGAAAAGCGAAAATGTATGTGAGGAGTATGGAGGAATTAAACAATGTAACAAGCTTTGAACAGTTGGATAACGGATTTTTGAAATTGACCAAAAAAAAAAAAACAGAATAGCGCAAGGTATTTTCTTGAGCAGTCGAGCACTGTTGTGAAGAGGCAAGGGGAAACTGTGGAAGATTTCGCGGACTTGATAGGGAAATGAAGTGAACACATGTACGAGTCGGGGCAGAGTGAGTTAGAAAACCCAGTTTTGATGTAAGAAGCTGAGCAGAGGGCGCTCTATGCTTTTATGAAGGGATTGCCAACGCACATGTGAAGAAGGATGTGTACAAAATTGGAAATTTGTGGTAAGATCTTGTGGGACCAGACTGCTGAGGCCATCGGTCTCTAAGCTTACACACTACTTAATCTAACTTAAAACAACTTACGCTGAGAACAACACACTTATCCATGCCCGAGGGAGGATTCGAACCTCCGACGAGTGGAGCCGAGCGAACCGTGACAAGACGACCTGACCACGCGGCTACCCCGCGCGGCGGATACGTACAAATGCATCAGAGTTTTTTAATTCTTCAATTAAGTTACCGATGGAAAGCGAAGAAACTGACATATCAACACAGGGCTGAGATAGAAGTGGGTATTCTCTGCGAACATAAAGTATTAGAGGTATGGACAAAAGGGATATTTAGATATGTAGTTTCGCCAGCCACAGAGAAATATAGAAAATGGAAGGTATCTGTAGGTTCTGTAATTTATAGTACATACTCTGGATGTCTCACATGATAAGAGCCAATTCTGAATCGCTTATTAATAGCATGTAGTCTTTGGTTAGTTTATCTATGTCGCTGGCCGGCCGAAGTGGCCGTGCGGTTAAAGGCGCTGCAGTCTGGAACCGCAAGGCCGGTACGGTCGCAGGATCGAATCCTGCCTCGGGCATGGATGTTTGTGATGTCCTTAGGTTAGTTAGGTTTAACTAGTTCTAAGTTCTAGGGGACTAATGACCTCAGCAGTTGAGTCCCATAGTGCTCAGAGCCATTTATGTCGTTGGAAGATGTGCTTGTTTTGGTCGTCGCTGCTTCAAGGAGCGCGAGTTGTGTCGGGAAGAAGTGATGAGACAGGCGGTGAGCAGAGGACTTGTGGCAGTGTAGACGTGAAGTGCACATGTGTTTAAGTAAAACGGTTTGTGTTTGAACATTGCGAAACACAGGAGAAAGATTCGATTAGTGATTAAAATGAAATGAGAGGTAATGAGATTACAAGAGCATATGAAGAGGAACGAAGGTAATATTTTCTGTTTAGTAGCGTTGTAGTCGCGGATAGTTTGCAACCATTGTTAAATAAGACATCCATAGCATGGAACCTTAGATTTTTTTATTAAAGGTTGTGTAAGTTTCACTGTAGGGTAGTCTTTATATTTATCAATTATTTTTCTAACATTTATGAGAGTAATAGTTTGATATCAATGTTGCGCTTTGTCACTGGTAATAAGTGTTTTAACATGAAATTCATACAACTAATAATATATCAGGGACCATTTCATGAACAACGTTATTAGGAAAACCACTAACGCACATCGACCTCTTTGTTTAATTAAAGAGATTTATAGTATATTTCAGAATTTAATCAGTTTGAATATTTCTTAGAAATATTATAAAACAGTGCCATATCCATATAAATTTGGTTTCTGTCGCAGTTGGAAATCCACGAAGTCACATAAAGGTGAACAACAGCAAAGTCATAATTAACCCATTAAGCCAGCACGAGTTCAAAATCAAATGTAACATATTTTAAAGGAATTTTCCATAGTGCGTAAGTCAATTAAGAAAGTTTAATGTTTCTCAAACAAAAAACTTCTTAAAGGAAACTTCCATAGTGCATAAGTCAATTAAGAAAATGCAATCTTTCTTGAGGTTCTCGAATTACTACAGGAAGTTCACGAATTGGTTTGCTGACATAACATGACCACTCAAGTAGTTGCTAAAGAAAGATATGAAATCCATAATGACAGAAGTGTGTCAGGGTGCGCTTGAAGAATTAGACAGAGTTTATCCATGTAGCCCAGTTGTAGTATTTTCATACGTTCAAAAGAAGTTTACATTTCATGTGACACATCTGATAGTGCTTTGGGAGGAGTTTTAACCCAGGAGATTAACGGTGAAGAGCATCCTGTATCGTACAAGTCGAGAAAACTGTTGTACTGGAGCAGAACTATTCAGTGACAGAGAAGGAGATGTTGAGCCTCATTCGTCGTCTCACATATTCTAGATGTTTCTCTACGGGGAAAATGTTTAGAGTAGTGACCATCCACGCTAGTTTGAGGTGGGTATTCGGACTGAAGTACCTGTCTTGCAGGCTGACAAGATGGGCACTGAGACTTAGTGCGTTCTATTATGAAATGGTACACAAGCAAAGAATGAAGCATAGGAATCCAGGGAGATTAAGAAGGAAAAAATCAATGTTGAAAATTCATGGTTGTAGTCTTGCAGAGCGTCAGGTAGCACGGAGTTTTGACAGTGACTGTAAACAGTACACGACGCAATCGCAGATTAGCACATTCGAAAGATTGTTATGCAAGGAAACGAGAATATGACCTGCAAAGTTTAAGGAGAAGATTGAAAAGGAAGCACATGATCACATGTTATCTAGTTATGGAGGGTGCAGTGCATGTAACTTGAGGTTGGTCAAGAGATACTTTTGGAGAGGAAGGAAATCAGACGTGGATCTATATGTAAGGAATTGCATACAGTATGTTAGTGAGCTGACTTGAATCGCAAGCGAGTTACGTTGAAGAAGCTACTGGAAGCTCAAAACCATTTGAAATGCTTGTAATTGATGTATTGCCACCAATCTGTCGTATACCAGCAGGAAACTGTTTCGTATTAATAATAATAGAACACTTTCCTCGGTATATGGAAATGGTCGCTAAGTCAAAATAGCAGTGACGGTCACACATGCAATGGTTATCAACTCGATGTCGAAGTTTGCAGTGTCAGGTACGATAATTATGGGCCAGGATAATAACTGCATCTAGGAATTGTTGAAGCATCTGTATCATTTATTGAATGTGAAGGAGTTAAGAACTGGTCCTCTTCATCCACAGGCCAATGGTAGAACGAAAATGGAACACACAATAACTGGAGATCTGTCATGTCATAATATAATTCAAAAGTACACACAAATGCTGGGTTGTCCCTGTAATGAGGTAGTGTATAGCGTGAAAAATGGCATCATCATTCAATTTCATGAAGGCAGGATAAAGTAGGACAATGGTAAAGTTATCCAGTTCTTAGAAGCCAAAAGGAAAGACGAAGAAGTTCATTCCAAGGTATTAATAACTTATCAGGTGGTGGAGTCAATGTGAAGTTATAGGTGCCAACAAGAATGACGACGGTACGTAATGAACATCTGTGACCTATACAGAGTGGTTCGCAGTCGACTCCAGAGATTTCAAGGGTGGAACGGGAGAAAGAAGAAAATGTTGTTGAGCCTGTGCACGAGATACCATACTCGTTAAAATCAAGAAGATGAGGAGCGTTTCACGTGGGTTCTTTTATGTGTTTGCATGTGTATAGGATTATACCAAATAAGTTATGATGGTCCGCCCCCGGTAGCCGAGTGGTCAACGCGACCCGGCTGGGTCGGAGATTTTCTCCGCTCAGGGACTGGGTGTTGTGTTGTCCTAATCATCATAATTTCATCCCCATCGACGCGCAATTCGCCGAAGTGGCGTCAGATCGAAAGACTTGCGCCCGGCGAACGGTCTACCCGATGGGAGGTCATAGTCCCATGACATTTATTTTAGTTACGATAGAGTAAAGATTTTTCTGTTTGTTTTGTTGCTTGTGGATGGACTTGTCAGTAGTATCAGTCTTTCGAGGAGAGAGCAAGGACGATATTTGTCCCTGTCCTCAGGTTGCGTATGGCGAGGGCAAGATACGAATGAACACAAGTCATAGGAGCAATTCATTTTGTTGCCTGTATAGTACTTGTCGGGTTTGCAGAAAGCACAGAGCGGGCAATCGCCTGAATGAAGCCTTATGTGGAATCCAGTAGACAAAACCTACACTTCTATTACCACACAGCGTCAGTGGATGTGAAAACTGATTCATCACAATTGTATGTTCTAATTCGATTCCCTGTAACAGGAAGACATGAAGAGTTTAAGTATTACGCAATTCACACATACCCAGTGAAGTAGGGAGTTCTTGGAAAATTCGTGCAGGTGAGGATCCACGGAAAATAATCAAATTCGGAAGATGGATCAAACATGCAATAATGACAGAATAACAGTTGCAAAATTTTCCAGGTGGGAGGGTCTCGGTATGTCCGACTAGGGTAATACAAACCAGCAGAACTCTTCTTAGTCAAACAGACTAGTATATCCGAGGGATATCAAGGGCTGCATTTTCAGCAAGTAGGTTTTCATTGTGTTTACGCCACTTACAATGACATGATTATAGTGGTGAGCTTTATGAGCAGAGGAAGCTCATGGGGGCCCCATGGGTAGAAGTTAATGGAAGTGTGTTGTTAATCAATGCGTCTACACTCTATGGGACAAGACAACCTTCATCTACCAGCTACGATTACAGGAGTCACGCAAGTGAATATTTCAGAACCGTAGGTGTATTGGCAGGCGTACCTTTGGATTTATTGCCAGCATCGAATATAACGTTTCTAAATCAGGCTTTAGAACCTGACGTAATGTATTCCCTGAATGAATTCATTGCCATGCAGGAAGGGCGCATTTTAGTCGAAAAGTTAATGTAGCACGTAGAGCAGTTCAGAGAGGGGCAACATGTGATGGTGATTTTGAGTGCAGTAGTACCAAGCGGCGCAATGGCTCTAACTCTGCTGCATGTAGCTATTATTCTTTTGAGGTGGAGTGCCGACTATCAGCATAAACCATCAATAGTCCAGAGTCCAATAGACGGGATCACTAGCGCATAAAAGAGACTGAAGTTGTAACATTATAGTGTGAACGCAGAAAAGTGGTAAATTTAGGTTTTAGACAAAAGGAAGCAAAGAAACAAGCCATGAAGGTTAAAATAGCCAGAAGCACAAGACTTGTAAGCAAGTAGCAATAAGCACCACAATGAGTAAGATTGAATGCAATCTCTAAACCATGTGACTAAGCCGCCAGTTGATTTCTTTCAAATTTCTCTGTATTTTGTACGAATATGTAGTATAATAAGAAACTGGTTTTATGGTCGACCTGAGGGATCGGGTCTTGTTTAAAGAGGGGGAGGAGGTAGTGTCGTGTTTATGTATGGACGTAATGGTGTGAGCCTGCCCCTGACAATAGTATATGCGCCATCATAGAGTACATGTGGATGCAGAAACTGCATGACCACATTATATAACGGGGCACCTAGTGTTCGATGGAGACTACTCATCATCATCCTCGTGCTTTGCGCAGGCATACAACCCAGAAGAATTCAGTGGCCAGCGTGACACTGAGCCAATGTAGTAAGCTGTGCAGATGTATCACTAAGGAACGTGATACATTTGCAGCCGCCTATTTTTGGAACCTTCTAGGCTCCCATCTTGCCTCCACCACCCGCTAGCACCATCCTGACTCATAGCCACCCATCCCTGTACTGGAGGCGCCATAATACGAAACTTGAAGCATAAGTGTAATCAATCAGATAACAGAGAAATAAGCATGATCATTTGATTGCAAGTCAATTAAATTCAGCATTGAGTTCCCGAAATTCGCGAACTTTGTTATTATTCTATTGTGCAACTACTCGTGTATTTACTTTCAGTTAAATATTATAAACAGTAACTAATCCATTTTTTATCCATTAATATTTTATAAAATGAGTTTAATAGCATATTATTATATTTTAGAGTTTATCAGGGGTGTCTGAAGGTAAAACTGACGGGAAATGGTGGATTAAGATGACGAAATGGGGGGGGGGGGGGGGGGAGGAGGTACGGGGGAGGGGAATGGCACATTCGTTACCCACCTAGGATATCCAATTACCTGGCAGTACCTGTGCCTGGCTGTGATCTCTTACTGTGCTCATCTGTTTCTAGAGTTATGTCTGGAACCGACACAAAGACCTAGCGCGACTTAATTTCTGCCAACGGCCTTGCCTCAGTGGTAACATCGGTAACCGTCAGATCACTGCAGTTAAGCGCTGTCGGGCTGAGCTAGCAATTGGATGGGTGACCATCCGGTCTCCTGCCGGCGCTGTTGGCAAGCGGGGTGCACTCAGCCTTTGTAAGGAAACCTGAGGAGATACTTGACTGAGATGTAGCGGCTCCGGTCTCGGTAACAGACGTAGCGGTGTGCTGACCACATGCCCCTCTATATCCGCATCCAGTGACGCCTATGGGCTGAGGATGACATGGCGGCCGGTCGGAACCGTTGGGCCTTCATGGTCTGTTCGGGAGGAGTTCTATTCACTTCAACAGAAAACACTGGAATCAACATCTAGCAAAAACACTTCGTTGAGACTACGCCTCAGTAGCATTGGTGTTTCCTTCTTTTAACAATATAGCGTTAAGTCCGTATTGTTTAAGTCTGTAATCTTTCTTCTTGTCTCTAAAATTAGTCATGAGTGAATTACCTGTCTCAGAAGTTGAGGCACACTGCATTCAAGATCTGAAATTGATTCTAGACTGTAAACAAGTTATCGCTGGTTATGCAATTGCAGCGTGTGTTGTTGTTTTTGGGGAAGGAGACCAGACAGCGAGGTCATCGGTCTTCTCATCGGATTAGGGAAGGACGGGGAAGGAAGTCGGCCGTGCCCTTTGAAAGGAAGTATCCCGGCATTTACCTGGAGCGATTTAGGGAAATCACGGAAAACCTAAATCAGGATGGCCGGACGCGGGATTGAACCGTCGTCCTCCCGAATGCGAGTCCAGTGTCTACCCACTGCGCCACCTCGCTCGGTGCAACGTGTGTATTCAGGTGTATTTATTCTACCATCCTACACTTAACATATGAACCGGGTTGCGTCTCTGTTACCTATAGTGTCTACATAGCACAGTTAATATATTTTTTATTTCTTTATTAGACGAAAATTAATTTCGAGCTCGTGAGAATTTTCACATTAATTCCCTCTGCAATCATTTGAAACTATAAATAGAGTCTTACATTAGAAACAAACTAGGACAGATATCAGATTTTAGTCGTTTTGGAGAAAATACTTATTATCTAGCTTCCTGCGGCACTAACTCGTATGCTATCTGAACGGATTTATCAGTCTCTTTATTTTATATAATTCAGACTCTACCATTCAGTCCTTTGTCAAACTCATGTTGAACTGTTTTGCGTCAGTGATATACATGTAATACATCTCATACTTGACAAATTGAAATTAAATTATGTATAAACACAGTAAATTAGTGGGAGAAAGACAAATAATTGGGGAATGAGTGGAAAACATGGACTAGGAGACGAAAATTTAAAACTATTTTTCTAAAGTAGTTATTCAGATAAACAAAAGATTCCTAAACGGGGCCACAGCTAGCCACAAACATTTTAAAAGCTTTTATCTGATTACCATTACCGGTTTAGGGCTACTATTCTTATCTCCATAAACCTACAACTCTATTCCGGCTTTGTGATGTGTTGCAGTAATTCTTCTTTCAACATCGGTCGTTGAAGAAATAACAAGTATTTAGTTTACTTTTACAGATACAATTGCAAGTCTATGGATATATCTGTGAGGCTCAGTGGCACTGTGGCGAAGCCTTGCTGATCCCAATGTCTCGGGTTCTATCTGCTATCAATCCTGGTATTGTATGTGTTACTTGTCACTGCTTCGTCTCCATCACATACTATGGGGTTAGGGCGGCATTGTGTGAGAGCATGTATCCTGTTGGTAAAAGCCCTTGTTTATTGTTCGTAGTCAAGATTTTACTGCACGAACTGCTCTCTGGTCATAATCAAAATGTGTCCCATGTAGACAATGTTTAAGTGATCCAAACAGATTAAGGTCTGAGGGCGCGAGATCTGGGCTTTAGGATAGATGAGGCAAAGGGTTCCAACGCAATTCTACGATGTGTTCCCGGGCTCTGAGACTTGTGTGCAGGTGAAAGTTCTTCTGAATTCATGTCGGACTCAAACATATAAACGGTATTGAGTTTGTTCGGAGTCTTTACATAGACCTCTGAGTTAATGGCTTGGTCTTTTGAACCATGTCCATAAGAATGACGGCACCACTGTCCTTGAAGACGGTCATCATGACTATGCCAGCAGAGCTGTACTGAATTCATTCTTTCTTGTGCTCGCGAGTGATGACACTTTAGTGACTGCCTTTTCGCTTCTGGCTCAATGTGATCCTTCCATTATTTGTCACCTGTATTGATTCTTGGCAGAAAGGCCTCTCCAGTAGTCTCAAACAACCCCAATGATTCAGATGAAATGGCTTTTCTTTCGATGTTGTCGTCTGTTATTAGCGTTCGTAGAAGACATTTTGAGCACACCTTTGAACATACAAAAACCTAATCCTTTACACATGCCCTTCCAATGTTCCAATTTCTAATGTGCCAATGTAGAGTTGCGATGCGCCTGCAGTGAGAATAATTGCGTCCACGCGGTTGTCCATACCGTGAGCAGTAGATGAGACAGGATATCTCAAACGTGGCCTATCGTGGGTCCCAGTTTCTGCACTTCATGATAATTTACCTCTATTTACTCCTTGCCAAGTAGTATTGCTACAATTCGCTTCATTACCATACACTGCGCACAACTGCTTGTGGATGTTCAATCTATTTTTCCGCAATCGAGATTTGGATTGCAACACTTTTCTTAAAACCAGGTTCTTGTATAGCGCCATTTTGATGATTCACCATAGCTCTACCGTATGTCAGCGGGGTCGCAACCTTGACACGCTTGGTTTACTCAGAGATGACGTCAAAATAACGTCAATAGATGGGATGACGGCAGCTGACAACTTTGGAGACGCCATACTTATTTCGTTTTATTGTATTATAACTTGCATGTTGTGGCAGTACGCAGTGTCAATGAGATGGTGCATTGGAGATTTATCCACAGACTCGTCACCATTGGTACGATTTATTATAATTCAGCGTCAATTAATGATTGATTAGTGGTAAAAGCCATCAGGGGATCCTAAGATGAATGATGATATTGGTGAGAATTGCATGTGTTCGTCATGATCTTCTGGTTAGGGAAGCTGAGTTACAGAATGGAGGAAAGTTGTTTTGTGTCCTGCTCTAAAGCAGATTTTCTGCTTCATTTTCACTTTTGGAACAGAATCTGTGACTTTCTTACTAACGAAATACAAGTATGTTGTTCAATATTTAATGTTACTAACATATAAAAGTGCGCTCACTCAAGAGAGAGCTTCTTCGATTTTGTGACTTCTGCCGATTAAACAGCAAACGATGGAAGTGCTACTAATGAAATGACCTGAAACGACATTTATATTCCTTGCATGTCACAAAAATTTAGCCATTTGTTCCGAATATGTCGCGATTTACGAGGGTGTGGTTTCGCAAGAACCTAAGAGAACGGTATAAATTGCTGCGACTGGAACAAGCACGAATGATATTCACATCCTTTCTAGTCACAAATACAAGGTTCATTCAATAAGAAATGGAAATTTTTTAAATAATCTATTATGAGAATGGAATACAACACTATTTTTCAGTGTAATCCCCTCTCAAGTTCAATGAATTTATGAAAGTGCTGGCCAAGCTTCTCAGTTTCACGTGAAAATAATTCTTGTGGTGTTTTAGCATTTGTGCACTACTACCTGGACATCCTCATCGCCTTGTGCCGCTAAGTGCTTCTTTCAGTGGGTTAAAAATCTTATAATGTGAAGGCCCCAAATCCGGGGAATACGGGGGGTGTGGCAAGCAGACGAACTTCAAGTTTCCCTGCACACATCCATGCGCCTTCTTTCATTTCTGATGTCAAATGTTTTGGAACCCAACTAGCACACACTGTCTTGGACATCATTACCTCATGAAAAATATAGTGGGCTGATTAGATACTAATGCTCATCGTTGCTGCAATATCACCCATCGTAATACGCCTGTATCGTATCGTCTGATCAATTCTCGCAATGGCGTTCTCCTTGTCTGCACTGACAGGTAGTGCTAGTCGTGGCGAATCTTCTTCAGTTCTTACACCTCGTTCGAACTTATCTGTCCAGTCGTTCACTTGCGTTCGGCGTAAAAAACTTTCAGCATATTACACTTCCTTCAATGGAGACTCTCGATTGGCTTTAACCCTTCACCCGAAAAAAGTCTAATGACACTCCTCTACTTTACGTTGGATCAAACCTGCAAGGATGCCGCCATCTTATTGCAGTGATTCCCAGCATCCAGTTCTCGAGGAAGGCGTGCTATCTCCAACTGATAATAGTTCCAGGACACTACCAAAAAATAACAAAGGAGCACAAACTTCGTCGAAATTTTTTACTTTCTAAAAAATTTCTCCTGTTATTTATTGAATGGGCCTGGTATTTTTCTGCGAATATGTTGCGATTTCCTGTAGACCACTCTTACTTGGAAACTGGTGACACTGTCACATTCAGCTTACTCTAAATGTGTGTCCCATGAGACTTGCCATGTTGACGTCAGTTCCGCCTAAGCCAAGTGTGTTACGAAGGCCGAAGCATATATGACAGTAAAATATTTGGGGTGTCATCGCTCATAATTAGTTAATGTAGGTTTGTGTTTGACTTGTTTGACTTTGTACTACAACTCATATATCGTTTGTAAACTGCCCAAGTTACTCTCCATTGTCAAAATAGGGGACAGGGAAGTATGTTTATTTGTATCAACGATGTAGGAGATAATTATGCGGCGTTAACAATGCAGGAGCATATTGGTTTTAAGTGGAGCTGCGAACCGTCATCATTTCTATTCGAGTTTGACACTTCTAGGAGAATGACACCATACGTATCCCAGCAGACTGTCATCATAACTTCGTCAGCAGACGGAATTGTTGTCAGAGCCTGGCAGACTCGTGTTTCTATTGTTCGAATCACTCTTATGTTGCATTCTTTCTGTAAAACTTCGCAGAGAACTTATGCCGCTATTTAGCAGATGTTTAGTGCCACATGATATGGATTTGTGCGACAAAAATTATTAATAAAAACGCAAAGTCATGTTGTATCGCAGTGCTTCTATTTCCAATTGAAGTAACAGATATTACAAGTCTTCTTGCTGAGGCGCCCTTTGAAAGTTGTTCTATATATTTCCGAGGCAAGAGGATCTTACAGACTAGTGTACTAAAACACGTACAAACCGTCAGTGTTAAATTTAATTTAATACACAGAAAACGATTGCAGCTGATTGAGTTTTATGACTAGCAATGGTGCTTCGTCGAGTGAAATGCGACTGGAAGGCAGAGGTAAAGGGAATGCTATAAACGTAGGGGAGAAAAGGTTAGGACTCACCCCACATTTCCCTTTGCCCTCTTCTCCAGCACAGATATTGTTCTCCCTCACAGAGTAGACATAGTAGTCGTAGGTCGCCTGGCAGTCCTCGTCTGACCACACGGGGACGTCAACTTTATGCAGGTCACTGACGACGACCGTGGTATACTGAAACAAGGAGTATGCGTCACTGTAGCGTGCCAGCACTGGGTAACATCCATCCTCTTCCTTCACTCATCACCATCATCATCAGCATCATCATAACAACTACCAACACCATCAACTACACAAATACGACACCATACATGCATCCCTCATAGGTGTCTGCCCAGAGCCAGTTACACTTCCAGCATCTGACTGGAAGACCTACAGTCTGTCAACTAGAAAACTTCATCAAGACAAAAGATACAGAGGTGACTAAAAACAGATTTCTGTTCACAAAAAGACCCTACGAGCTTCCAGCATGCTGGAATAGCTATGGGCCAGCAACTTCTGTTAATCAGTACAACGAGAAACAAGCCCAAAGTTTTACTTCTTTATTCATTTGATGACTAGTTTCGGCCCGAGACCCGTTTTCAAATCATCCTACAGGTAGAAACCACATTTACACTCACGTGCAACACAGGTGTTACCAACTTTTTTTAAGCAAATGGCAAAAATACAAAATACATAATTTCAAGACTTACGTAAGATAGTCGAAAATGGTATTTCCAATGACGTGAAAAACATGTGCATCGAACAGTTGCAGCGCATACTGCTGATTGGAAGTCTACTCGTTCCGCTGCCGTAAGGAAACCTTTGAAATGGGGCGCCTTATCATGATATAGGAAGCCATTTGTATTGATTAAATGGTCTCCAACCGTCAAGAATACAACAACTAATACAATAGCCTTACAAGTCAACAACAAAATTAATCCTTTTAAAACCCTTAACAAAAAGCCAAATTCTTAAAATCACTGAACAGTAAAACACAGCAGTGCCACATACGGTGTGCATTACAAATTTGTATGCCATTTGCCGGCCACTGCGGTCGAGTGGTTCTAGGCGCTTCAGTCTGGAACCGCACTACCGCTACAGTCGCAGGTTCGAATCCTACCTCGGGCATGGATGTGTGTGATGTCCTTAGGTTAGCTAGGTTTAAGTAGTTCTAAGTTCTAGGGGACTGATGACCTCAGATGTTAAGTCCCATAGTGCTCAGAGCCACTTGTGTGCCATTTTGGAACGCAAAATCGTTAAACGTGAACAACATTAGTATTAAATGTAATAAAAATAATAGAATATATCTAAATCTTCGTCACTTCCGACTCTTTACAACCATAAAAGTTTTACCCTAAAAAACTTTACAAATTACGTGAAGATAAAACAACGTTAACTAACATGTCCCAAGTAAAAATAGACATTAAACCACAAAGCTGTCTTTTACAAAGCATCGAAAATGGCTTGCCGTTCCGAGGGAAGACCTGGCATAACAACACTCACAGCTGTGTAGTGTGCCAGAGTGGTTGTAGGGGGCAGGGGAGGGGAGAGGTGGGAGAGGATGGAAAGCTGGGAAACGGGGAGGGGAGGGGGATGGACCATGTAGGTGAAGGAGCGGCCAGGTGAGCAACATGACAAGAATGTAAATACATTATCAGTAGTAATACAAGAAAATTACTGAAATTTGACCGGAAACGACTGTTCATCATCGTTTATAATCAAATAAATAAGGACTATATGCTAACAAAAAGAAACCCAAGCAAATTTTTAAAATAATTCAGTGGTGAAGACCACGTTATCAACCAGTAAACCGACATTCATAATTTGTCACACACATCATATCACATATGTACCGTAAAGGCACAACAAACGTAGGAACCTTGTCATCCAACCAGGAGCAACCTGAATGCACCACAAACAGTAGTGCATTACTTAAACTGTATTTACTTTTGTAAAAAAGGGGGGCAGAGCAGCTGAAGATGAAGGACCAAAAAAGGGGGTGACGATGGTCAGGTGGGCAACATGGCAAAAATGTAGATACATTATCAGAAAATTACTGGAATTGGACGAGAGAAGACTGTTCATCATTGTTTGTCATAAAAAAATAAGGACTACCATGTTCAACAGAGAAACCAAAATTTACCGAGGAGTAACAGTACAGATAATCTAAGCTAACAAAAATGAACCCAAGGAAATTTTTAAAATAATTTAGTGGTGAAGACTGTTACGGCGTAAAGTCAGAGCCAGCACACGAGCCGGAAACGACAGAGAAGAGACGGCTATGAGAAGAGGTCAGCCAATCGCAAGCTGACCGACCTTCCTCCAGGACGACAATGCGGCAGCAGCGGCCCTTAGGTGAAGAGAACATTACCGCCACGCTTGACTGGTGGCAGCGCACTTCGATAGAACCTTCAACGTTGGTTACTTCTATTAGGAAGAAGACCGGTTTTTTGTATGTCGCCCCGTGCTTGCGGCACATCTATAAAATTATGTATTTTATTGACTTATAACAAAACTCATTAAAACGAGTTGTTTGATTGTTTGTCTAGTGAACCGAGTATGTAGGATTCCTAGACACAACAAAGACCACATTATCAACCAGTAAACCGAGTTTCATAATCTGCAGTAAACATCATACCACATATGCAGTGTAAAGGCACAACAAACACAAGAACCTTGTCATCGAACCAGCAGCAGCCTACAATCACTATAGATAATAGTGAGTACTGAAATCAAAGGTCGTACTGACGTTAAATTTAAAAATTTCCCGGCGAACTCAATATTCAAAGAGATTTTGGGCTTGCAGCCGGTCGTCGTTAGCTTCCATCCACGATATTTCGACTGGACAACTGCCAGCCATCCTCAGGTGAGCCATAGAAGTCTTCGATGGCTCACCTGAGGATGGCTGACAGTTGTCCAGTCGAAATATCATGGATGGAAGCTAACGACGACCGGTTGCAAGCTCGAAATCTCTTTGAATAAAAGGTCGTACTCCTGAGTATATCAGCAATGGAATATAATAATTACGGAGTTTACGGGCAAATCAGTGCTAATTGCTAGAACCGTACTATATACGGTAAAATATGCAATGTATATTAACGAGATGGGGAAGGGAGTTGAAAGGGTCGAAGGGGCGGTGAGAAGCACGAGTTGCGGGCTGCCTATTCAGATTGATAAATGAGGTGGAAACGGAACTCAGTACATGACGATGGACCTAGGGAGCAAAATGTCACAACAACGATATTAGCAAATAAAAGTGTGGGGTGGGGAGAGAAAATGGGAGAGGAAGGGGAAGAGACGGGGTATATAGGAGATTGTGGTCTAGACGCTGGCGGAAGTAACGCCGGGGTTACTAATTGAGAAAGAGAGTATAAATTATACATCGTTTCGGAAGAGAGTGACGAGCCGACTAAACCGATAATCGATTTCTTCGGTCAACATCTTAATCGGCTCCTTTATTTTACTCTTAAAAATCTCAAGTTCATTCAGAATATCCAACTGCATACCTTTCGATGCATGATGCAAAACCTTAAGTGTGTTATCTATAGTACCAACGTGATGGTCCTCATTCTTTAAATGCTATCCAAATGCGACCTATTAAAAGGACCTACATGTTCTTTAGAACGGGTTTGTGCAATATAAAATCATTCACAACACCATTGCAACTCATATTAGCCTCATGAATAATATTTACCACTCCCCTCACCCACTCCCCACTTATAACGTGTTCCTAACATTCGGATGCCTCTCCCTGTTGAGATCAGATATTCCAGCAACCTTAAGAGGTGGATACAGAAGGGAAGTTTCAAATGGCTCTAAGCACTACGGGACTTAACACCTGAGGTCGTCAGTCCCCTAGACTTAGAACTACTTAAACCTAACTAACCTAAGGACATCGCACATATCCATGCCCGAGGCAGGATTCGAACCTACGACCATAGCAGCTGCGCGGTTCCGGACTGAAGCGCCTAGAACCGCTCGGCCACAGCGGCCGGCCAGGAGGGAAGGGACCGACATAAAAATAGTCGACATATCCATAAAAGTCAAGGTTAGCGAAGAGATTCAGAATGACTACACTTTATAATTTGTATACTGTCCTTTCGCCTTTAAAACGTGTAAATAAACTAATTGTTGTGTTAAATTACTGTTATAATGAGTTTGCAGTAGATTTTACTTTCGAATTTGTGCACGTTATTTACATTTTTAAGGAAGAAAAATTATTTTTTGTTCTAGACAAAGATTTTATTCCTTTCCCTATCACCCATAAGATCGTGACAGGCAACTGATCCGTCAACGAAGAATAGCCGACTAATTTACAGGTATATCGACACTCTCGGGTGTTCCGACACTCACGACTTCCTCACATTCGTAAAATTAGTGAACTCACATCGACGGATCCCCAGCCGACCACGGTTGCTATGGTGCCGGCGGCTGTCTGCTGTCCCGGCGCCGGCAGGGAGACCGGCTGTATGGTCGACGAGAAGGTCAGCGGCTGAATCAACTGCAAGAAATGAGACCACACTGTAAGTTAATAGCCAACGGGGAAATTCTACCGAGCGTCAGTAAAAATTATTTTACACTACTGCCCATTAAAATAGCTACACCAAGAAGAAATGCAGATGCTAAACGGGTATTCATTGGACAAATATATTATACTACAACTGACATGTGGTTAGATTTTCACGTAATTGGGGTGCATATATCCTGAGAAATCAGTACCCAGAACAACCACCTCTGGCCGTAATAACGGCCTTGATACGCCGGAGCATTGAATCAAACAGAGCTTGGATGGCGTGTACAGCTACAGCTACCCATGCAGCTTCAACACGATACCACAGTTCATCAAGAGTAGTGACTGGCGTATTGTGACGAGCCAGTTGCTCGGCCACCATTGACCAGGCGTTTTCAATGGTGAGAGATCTGGAGAATGTTCTGTCCAGGGCAGCAGTCGAACATTTTCTGTATCCAGAAAGGCCCGTACAGGACCTGCAACATGCGGTTGTGCATTATCCTGCCGAAATGTAGGGTTTCACAGCGATCGAATGAAGGGTAGAGCCACGGGTTGTAGCACAACTCAAATGTAACATCCACTGTTCAAAGTGCCGTCAACGCGAACAGGAGGTGACCGAGACGTGTAACCAATGGCACCCGACACCATCCCGCAAGGTGATACGCCAGTATGGCGATGACGAATACACGTTTCAAATGTGCGTTCACCACGATGTCGCCAAACACGGATGCGACCATCATGATGCTGCAAACAGAACCTGGATTCATCCGAAAAAATGACGTTCTGCCATTCGCACACCCAGGTTCGTCTTTGAGTACACCATCGCAGGCGCTGTGATGCAGTGTCAAGGGTAACCGCAGCCATGGTCTCCGAGCTGATAGTCCATGCTGCTGCAAACGTTGTCGAACTGTTCGTGCAGATGGTTGTTGTTTTGCAAACGTCGCCATCCGTTGACTCTGGGATCGAGACGTAGCTGCACGATCCGTTACAGCCATGCGTATAAGATGCCTGTCATCTCGACTGCTAGTGATACGAGGCGGTTGGGATCCATCACGGCGCTCCGTATTACCCTCCTGAACCCACCGATTCCATATTCTGCTAACAGTCATTGGATCTCGACCAACGCGAGCAGCAATGTCAGGATACGATAAACCGCATTCGCGAAAGGCTATAATCCGACCTTTATCAAAGTCGGAAACGTGATGGTACGCATTTCTCCTCCTTACACGAGGCATCACAACAACGTTTCACCAGGCAACGTCGATCAACTGCTGTTCGTGTATGAGAAATCGGTTGTAAACTTTCCTCATGTCAGCACGTTGTAGGTGTCGCCACCAGCGCCAACCTTGTGTGAATGCTCTGAAAAGCCAATTATTTGCATATCACAGCATCTTCTTCCCGTTGGTTAAATTTCGCGTCTGTAGCACGTCATCTTGGTGGTGTAGCAATTTTAATGGCTAGTAGCGTATTTCAGTCTAGTCTAGTATGTGATGTAAAAAGAGACAGCCAGAGTTTCAACTAAAATGGATGTTTATGTAGTCGGTGACCGGTTTCTCGCTACACCCATTCTCAATAAATAACAGTAGGTATACTCTGGAATAATATGAGTTAAACAGATGTCGCTCTACCCCTTGCGAGAGTTTTCCAGTATTGAAGAGCTCTGTTCTATTGCGTTTCTCCATTTTTGTCCTGAAATTCTGTCTTCTGTCTTCCGAGGATTAGACGAAAACGAAGGAACTAACACCAAAATACATTAAATACATTGTTTTCCCTTTTTAATTATGCAACGTTAAAGCATTTTGTAGTTTTATTTTGTGAACTTAGATATGAACTCTATTTGTACCTTCTGATCTGTCAACAATATTATCAGCATTCTTCAAACGTCACCGCCATCTGAAAAAACTTTCCTGTCTCGCTGTTCCGTCAATTGTGAACGAAATTGTGGTGTCACCGCTAGACACCACACTTGCTAGGTGGTAACTTAAATCGGCCGCGGTCCTGTAGTACATGTCGGACCCGCGTGTCGCCATTGTGGGATCGCAAACCTAGCGCCACCACAAGGCAGGTCTCGAGAGACTGAGGAGACCTCGTCCCCAGTTGTACGGACAACATAGCTAGCGATTGGACGTGCTAAGCCTTGCTCTCATTTGCCGAGAGATAGACAGTAGAATAGCTCTCGGCTAAGTTAACTGGCGACCACCTAGCAAGGCGCCATTTGTATCAGTGCCTATAGCTTACTAATATTCAAGAGAGATGTATTCCAAGGACTAATTAAAAGTTAAGTAACAAGCATCTACGTACTTTTCTTCTTATTCATTTATAAGTCTCATGTTCCAGACTTCACGCCCGTCTGCGTTAGCATTGCGTGCCCTATCGGCTACAGCATTGTGTCTAGGCTGTATGGTCTAGACACAACATTATTGGCGACGAGAAAAAGAGTTTGTATTAATTCGTTTGTGTCATGGCTTCGCCACATTCTCCGGATGTACTGTCCGAATTTTATCGCTTGCAGAATCAGCAGACGCAGGCGTTATTGGATGCACTTGGACAGCTCGTCCAGGGTCAACGTGCGCTGCAACCCGATGCGGCAGCCGCCGCTTCTTCGCTACCGCTGCCACAAAACGCTGTTGCACCTCCCTTTAGGCCATACGTGGCGGCCGAAGAAACATGGCAAGAATGGTCCCGCCAGTTCCAGTTTCATCTAACAGCCTACAGAATTCAAGGTAACGAGCGGCAGCCGTTTTTGCTTTCTTGTGTCGGTGTGTCTACCTACCGTGTGATGGTGAAATTGTTTCCCCGACGCGACGTAGCAACTCTGACCTACGAAGAAATTTTGTCTGCTTTAGATGCCTATTTCAAGGAAACAGTTAATGTAGTTGCAAAAAGGTATACGTTCTTTCGTACAAAACGTACGGCCGGTCAGACTTATAGGGAGTGGGTTGCGACATTGCAAGGACTTACTAGGGAGTGTGCGTTTGAATGTGAATGTGGCCTCCCTTATTCAGATACTATGGTGCGTGATGCAATTGCACAGAACGTTTCTGATGTTCGCATACGGGAACAGATTTTGAAACTAGTAAATCCCTCCCTTCAACAAGTGATAGACATATTGGATAGGCAAGACACACTTGACTCTGCTCAGGACTCATTTGAAACTTCGCCAGCAGTGTGTCACATTAACCGGCCCGCCGGGCCCGCTGCACGGGACGCTACGCGGCCCTCGCGCCCGTCACAGCAGCGGCAGCCTACCTTGCAAACACGTGCGCCGCGTAAGCAAGCAACTGTAGTGAAATCATGCCCGCGGTGTGCAGCTAGACATTCGCGTGAAAATTGCCCGTCACGCCAAGCTATTTGCTTTTACTGTCAAAAGAAAGGACATGTTCAAAGTGTTTGCCAGAAAAAGCTTCGATCAGACAATCACAATAATTCCAGGCCCTTTGCTTCGCGCCGGAATCGAACCCAGGACAATCAGGCTCGTGGACCTTCGCCCATGGACATTCATGTAGTTCATTCCCACCCGTCCAGTGACACTTTAGCTAACGGTGACTGTGTTCGTCCCACAAACAGTGTGCGTCGACGTCGCCGAAAATCCCGTGAAGTCGCAAGTGCTTCTGTACCTGTATCAGTTCAAATTGCACGTGACAGTCGCTCTTGTCGTCAGCAGGACAATAAACTTTTTGTGGACTTAGACTTTGAAGGCAAAGTGATACCCTTCCAGCTCGATACCGGAGCTGCAGTTTCATTGCTCAATCACGACACGTACAAACAACTGGGCAAACCGCCATTGCGTGCCGCAAATGTTAAGTTACATAGTTACTCTGGACAGCATATACCTGTGTTAGGACAGTGCAGCCTTCTTGCCACATACATGGGACAGACAAAACTTGTATCATTTTACGTTCTTCGTTCTACTTCTGCAGTGAACGTGTTTGGTTTAGATTTATTTCAATTGTTTAATATGTCTATAGTAAATCAGGTCCTATCAGTGAATCAGACTGTGCCTTCCGCCAGTGTTTCTAGTCTTTGTGAAGAATTTGCAGACATTTTTGCACCGGGCCTTGGTTGCGCTACGAACTATGAAGCGCATTTGGAACTGCAAGAAAACGCGCAACCGAAATTTTTCAGAGCGCGCAATGTTCCCCACGCATTGCGTGATGAGGTCGCCAGAACATTAGCCGATTTAGAATCTCAAGGTGTAATTGAACGTGTGCAGGCTTCTCTCTGGGCCTCACCCTTAGTAATTTTGCCAAAACCTTCCGGTAAACTGAGACTTTGTGTGGACTTCAAGGCAACAGTGAATCCACAACTTGTGACTTACCCTACCTGGGGCATGTCATAAATGCCCAAGGTATACATCCGAGTCCAGAGCACCTCCGTGCCATACAGGAGTTGCCTTCGCCACGGGATGTTAAACAACTACAGAGTGTGCTGGGTAAAATTAATTATTATGCAAAGTTTGTGCGCAATGCTTCTTCCATTTCAGCTCCGCTTCATCGCTTACGCCGTAAAGGTGTTCCGTTCGTCTGGACGACGGAATGCGAACGCGCCTTTCGCCAGTTGAAATCGGCGTTACTTTCAAATACGTGCCTTACGCCATTCGATCCCCAGAAACCCCTTTTGTTGATGGTGGATGCATCGGATTTCGGGATCGGTGCTGTGCTTGCGCACAAGGATGGCTCGCATGATCGCCCTATTGCCTTTGCGTCCAAATTGCTCTCATCTGCGCAAAGAAATTATTCCCAGATAGAGAAAGAAGCTTTAGCTCTCGTGTTTGGTGTTACAAAGTTTCATGATTTCTTGTATGGTCGTCACTTTACAATCATCACGGACCACAAACCTTTGACATCGCTTTTTCATCCGAACAAGCCTGTACCTTCACGTACAGCGCAGAAATTCATTCGCTGGTCTCTTTTTCTCTCGCAGTACCGCTACGATATCTTGTATCGGTCCACTGCTAAGCACGGAAACGCTGATGCGTTGTCCCGTTTGCCTGTTACTGAGGATAAAGCATTCGATTCTTCCGAACTTGCTTGCATGTTCATTGATTCGGAAACCGATGACGTGGTCGAATCGTTTCCGATTGATTTTCGTCGTGTAGCTACAGCCACAGCTGCTGACCCTGTCCTTGCTACTGTTTTGCGTTTTGTTGCTACGCAATGGCCCTTGTCCAAGTCACGGATCGAGGATCCTTTGGTTCGTCGTTTTTTTGCTCACAAGGAGAGACTTTTTGTCCGACGTGGTGTTTTGTTGTTGCGTTCCGATAATGATCAATCCAGAGTCGTGGTCCCACGTTCATTACAGTCCTCTGTCTTAAAGCTTCTTCACCAAGGACATTGGGGTATAGTGCGTACGAAACAACTTGCTCGTCAGCACTGTACTTGGTTCGGAATCGATGCTGCGATTACGAATATGTGCTCCTCTTGCGTGGCGTGTGCCGAACAGCAATCCGCACCGCCGCGGCAATTCTTTGCATGGCCGAAAGCCACTTCCCCTTGGCAACGCTTGCACATCGATTTTGCTGGTCCATTCTGGAATGCTCGATGGTTGGTTGTGGTCGATGCTTTCAGTAATTTTCCTTTTGTTGTCCGGATGTCTTCCACGACGTCTTCTGCCACAATCCAAGCCTTGTCTGCTATCTTTTGCATTGAAGGTCTTCCGCAGACTATTGTTTCTGACAATGGCCCACAATTCATGTCCGCAGAATTTCAGTCCTTCTGCGAGGCCAATGGTATTCAACATCTGACATCCGCGCCGTTTTCGCCTCAGTCAAACGGTGCCGCTGAACGATTGGTCCGGACTTTCAAGTCCCAGATGTTGAAATTGAAAGAGTCGCATTCTCGGGAGGACGCTTTGTTGCTCTTTTTGTCTTCGTATCACTCTCAGCCCCGCGATGGTCGCTCGCCGGCTGAATTGCTCCATGGTCGTTCTCATCGCAGCTTGATGTCTTTGCTGCATCCGCCACATCAGGTTCCTGTGCAGCGGCAGACTCCTGCTTTTGCTCCTGGCGACGTTGTCTATTATCGCACCTATCGCGGTTCACGGCGTTGGCTCGCAGGGCGCATTCTTCGCTGCCTCGGCCGCGCGATGTATTTGGTTTTGGGGGCCTCTGGTGAGGTGCGTCGGCATCTCAATCAGCTGCGCTTCTGTCGTCGCCTGGGTTCTGCCGCTCCCCGTCTGCTTTCAGCGACGGAGCCGTCCGGTCAGCGCCTTGGGGACCCATCTACTGGCTCGGCTCATCCCCAGGTGTTACCGACGCTGCCTTCCCTTTTGCCTCATGGCGTCGCGCCGCCGCCGCAGCCGCCGCCGGCGCCGCCCGCAGTGGACGCTTCGCTGCAACCGCCCGGCGCCTCCCAGGGTCACGCGCCGCCGCTCGCTTCCCGTGACCAGCCGTCCTCCGCCATGGACCTCTTGCCCGCTCCGGACCAGATGTCGTCATCGCGCGTCGGATTCCCCGACGCAATGGAGGTCGACCCTTCGGCCCCTCCTGTCTCATTACGTGCGCATACACCGCATGTTGACGTGCACCCTGGACTAGGTTTTCAGGCGTTTCCTAGCTCCCCTCGGACCGAATGGCCGGGTGCGGGTGGCACAGCCTCGCCTGTTGTTAGGCTCCCCACCTCATCGCATACGTCAACATGCGGTCCTCCCCACGGCGGGCGGAAGCCTTATCTCACGACCGTTCGCCGATTTGCGGGGGAGGAATGTGGTGTCACCGCTAGACACCACACTTGCTAGGTGGTAACTTAAATCGGCCGCGGTCCTGTAGTACATGTCGGACCCGCGTGTCGCCACTGTGGGATCGCAAACCTAGCGCCACCACAAGGCAGGTCTCGAGAGACTGAGGAGACCTCGTCCCCAGGTGTACGGACAACATAGCTAGCGATTGGACGTGCTAAGCCTTGCTCTCATTTGCCGAGAGATAGACAGTAGAATAGCCCTCGGCTAAGTTAACTGGCGACCACCTAGCAAGGCGCCATTTGTATCAGTGCCTATAGCTTACTAATATTCAAGAGAGATGTATTCCAAGGACTAATTAAAAGTTAAGTAACAAGCATCTACGTACTTTTCTTCTTATTCATTTATAAGTCTCATGTTCCAGACTTCACGCCCGTCTGCGTTAGCATTGCGTGCCCTATCGGCTACAGCATTGTGTCTAGGCTGTATGGTCTAGACACAACAGAAATGATTCTTCGCCATGGAACTGACGTTTCACTATGTGTGTGTGTGTGTGTGTGTGTGTGTGTGTGTGTTTGTGTGCGTGCGTGGGTATTTGGGTCGATCAGTGGGTGGCATCATTACGCTCATTATCATTCGATTGACTTGTTTCTCTTTTCAGCTACACTGTGGGCAAATCGTTAAATTAGATTAAGGTTGTATTTTCTCTCTCTGTCCTTAATGACTCACAATAAATATACAGAGGCCGAAGTGACACTTCACACTGTAAGTAGGCTGTTTAGGTTTTTATGTTGGTAACACTACGTAGCGCTCTGTATGAAAATCACTGACTGTGCTGTATACAGTCTGTAGCTGATTGACATTGTTGGAATATGCGTTATTGTAGTGTTGGGCAGTTGGATGTGAAAGGCTCGTAGCGTTGCGCAGTTGGAGGTGAGCAGCCGGCAGTGGTGGATGTGGGAAGAGATACGGCAGAATTTTGAAAGCGGACGATCTGGACGTTTGTCCATGAGAAAGAGTAAATTTGTAATACTGGATATCATGAACTGATATAAATGTGATGACATTTGAACATTATGAAGGTAAATACATTGTTTGTTCTCTATCAAAATCTTACATTTGCTAACTATGCCTATCAGTAGTTAGTGCCTTCAGTACTTAGAATCATTTATTTAGCTGACAGTATTTTCGCTCGCTGTATTGCAGTAGTTCGAGTAACGAAGATTTTTGTGAGGTAAGCGATTCATGAAAGGTATACGTTACTATTAGTCAGGGCCATTCTTTTGTAGCGGTAACAAATATATTGTGTGTCAGTTTACTGTTGACCAGAAAAAGTAAAGAGAGAAATGTCTGAGTACGTTGAGTTTTGCTCAGGTGTTTGAAAATCAAATAATGTAAGAGGTTTACCAACACAGTCTTCCGTAATTTTTCTAAGGGGATGTTTCAACACAAAAATTTAATTTTAGAATGTCCCTTACTAGAACTACCCTCAAAATATGAAAATTCAGCGTTTTAACCACATTGCTTTATTAGAAGCTGTTGTGTAAACTTTTACTCAGCAAAAATGCCGTGAGAATGTTCGCTGATTTGACACATATTGTTAACGTGAGTATAGGAATATAGTATATGAGTCTGTGTTGATATGATGTCCTAAAAAATCAGAAGGCAGTACCATACTGCATATTGACTGAGGAATGTGAATTATAAATAAGATACGCGAACTTTTTATCACTAGAATGAGATTTTCACTCTGCAGCGGAGTGTGCGCTGATATGAAACTTCCTGGCAGATTAAAACTGTGCCCGACCGAGACTCGAAATCGGGACCTTTGCCTTTCGCGGGCAAGTGCTCTACCATATGAGCTACCGAAGCACGACTCACGCCCGGTACTCACAGCTTTACTTCTGCCAGTATCTCGTCTCCTACCTTCCAAACTTTACAGAAGCTCTCCTGCGAACCTTGCAGAACTAGCACCCCTGAAAGAAAGGATATTGCGGAGACACGGCTTAGCCACAGCCTGGGGGATGTTTCCAGAATGAGATTTTCACTCTGCAGCGGAGCGTGCGCTGATATGAAACTTCCTGGCAGATTAAAACTGTGTGCCCGACCGAGACTCGAACTCGGGACCTTTGCCTTTCGCGGGCAAGTGGTCTATCATCTGAGCTACCGAAGCACGACTCACGCCCGCGAAAGGCAAAGGTCCCGAGTTCGAGTCTCTGTCGGGCACACAGTTTTAATCTACCAGGAAGTTTTTTATCACTACTTTTAAGTGAAACTCAGTCCGTCATCTCTAATAGTACAATATTCGATGTTCAGTCCATTGTGTAAAGAATATTCCGTTACATTTAAGACCTTAAGTCCCGTAAATTGAACGCCCTGACCCCACCTGTGTTTGAAACGGGTGGGAATGGAGGACAGTAAAGCTATAAACTGTGTATTGATGTGTAATTACTACGAGGATCGTTCAGTAACTAATTCAACACATTTTTATCTGGAAGGAGGTTGGTTTTATTCAGGGTTCCTACACGCCATACTTTTCCCCTCCCTTTTGGCCACAAAATAATATATCTCAATATAATCTCTGTTCAGTGCGACGCCTTACACCACCTTACTGGGAAGGCCTGTATGCTCGCATGGTACCGCTCTAATGCCGCATTAGTAACGTCCCCATCATTCACCTACAGCTTCTCGTGCAGTCCATGCTTCATTGGGCCAAACTGATGGAAGTCGGGAGGTGTGAGATCCAGGTTGTGTGGATCCTAGGAGGCACACCTCTCTGAGCACCACAACTGGTGGTCGAGTGTGTCAGCGCTACCAACAGCGACGTCCAGCTATGCGGCAAGGCGTCTGACAGATCCGTCCGTCTCTTCCAATGAGATGTCCGCAAGTTCCTACATTGCAGAAATCATGGCTGTGTGCTGGCGGTGGGCACCTGGGAGATCGGACAGGTTTGCGTGGCTTCGTCGCAATGATGACAGACGTCCTGCCCAAAGGCTCAATGTGCTTTTGTTAACTGACTCGTCTTCGTAGACCCTCTGGAAGCACCCACGAATATCTGCAACACTCTGGTTTTCCTCCAAAAGAAACTCAATGACAACTCTTTGCTTGAAACTCCGTTACAGGCGCTATTTTGAAGGCTGTACATAGAGCCATCAGTTACCGGAACTTCATGAAGCCATATAGCGCCTGAAGCTGGAATACTCCACGATGTCCCACAACAAGTTCCACATTTATCAACCGAATCTGGAGTAAAAAGCGGTGCATTGCTTACTGAGCGCCCCTCGTAGATCTTAAATAAAATTCAAGTTGTGAAGAAAATCTGTACATTACACATTAACAATAGCATAAAGTCCTTTGTTACTGGTAACTACGAAGTTAGCAATAGTTTAGCTGGAAAGCGGAAACAGTACCTTAATTTTCTTGCGAAATGTCTCTCTCTCACGCATAACTCCCTCTATTTGAGCAACTGCTTTGGATGGTGAATTGATTTGAACTAAAGGTAAATGCTACAGTGTCATCAACAAAACTAAGATGTGTTTCTTATATGGAACAAGCGGTGGCCTAAGGGCGCCAAAGTCGTTGCTCTGTGGCAGGAAATTATTAGTCGGTAGCGGGTGGAACTACTGTGCCACTTACAAGACAATGAACCGTGGACGCCAGCGCATCTTGAAACTTACCATGGACACTGCTGGGGAGATAAGGCGGTAGACCTACCGTGCTCTCACGCGGGTATCAACACGCAGCTGCAGAGAGGTCAGTGCTTCGATCCCTACGAGAGGACACTGATATCGTATGCTTAGGTTATCATAGCCAAAATACACCTCATGAGAATCACGGTCTCGAATGTTGCGGTCAAGAAACTACGTGCAAAGGCAACCGCCCCTGCCAAGCTACGCGTATTTCCTAAAATTCATAAGGACAGCGTGCCACTTCCTCCTTCATTGTTGGAGTGCCAACATACATCTTGAAAAAACATCTGGCACATCCGCTGAGCCCTTTAGTAGGACAATGTGAGCACCATGTACATATTTCATTTGATTTCTTCCATGGGTCAATAACGTCTGACTGGTACCATCTGAGATACGCGTGAGTTTCGATGTGGTCTTGCTTTACACTTTAATACTATTGCAGCAATCGTAGTTCATTGGTAAGAAATCAGTACATTTGCTTAAGCTCGTGATCACATCGATGTATTTCCTATGCGGTTACCAGTACATTTAACAAAATGATGACGTCGCAATCGGTAGTCGTCTTTCATACAAAGAAATTTAAAGACAAAAAATTCCGTCCGTCTACGAAACTTCAGGTACGTGTAGGCTCGGTTAAGGACAGTATTGGATTGAGAAAGCTTCGTCTTTATAAGATTACATGCGGCTGCAGGAAGTCATTCATCAGACAAATTTGTAGCACTTTGGAAGACTGATGTGTCGAACATCGACGACACACGACTGGGCCCACCAGTGAAATCTGCAGTGGCTCAGCAGTGTTTTAGTAAAGATCAGAAAATGGATCAAAAAACTGCCAAAGTTTTCTGGGCGATGTGTCGCACTGAGACATATAATTGAAGAATCGGTTGAAATCCACAACTCAACAAATCTTGTGAACGTAGATACGGTCCAGCGCTGACAGTACTAAAGTTACAGCAACTACTTGGGGAAACCCAGCGGATGAGGCTTAAGTGGCGAGTTTTTTATCAGATAACAACGAATGGTGTGGCCGATAACTCCAGTGCGCATATGTACACACATCAAAAATGTTTTGCATCACCTCTTCACCTCTGTTCCGAGAGTTCTGGAACCTGTATAGAAGTTCAACATAAACATCATTTCCGCCCTTTTTATTGCTCATGGAAACCACACATTGCATGTTGTACCACCATACAGCGAGAACTTCAGAGGTGGTGGTCCAGATTGCTGTAGACATCGATACCTCTAATACCCATTAACACGTCCTCTTGCATTGATGCATGCCTGTATTCGTCGTGGCATACTATCCACGAGTTCCTCAAGGCACCGTTGGTCCAGATTGTCCCACACCTCAACGGTGATTCGGCGTAGATCCCTCAGAGTGGTTGGTGTGTCACGTTGCCTATAAACAGCCCTTTTCAGTCTATCCCAGGCATGTTCGATAGGGTTCATGTCTGGAGAACATTCTGGCCACTCTAGTCCAACGATGTCGTTATCCTAAAGGAAGTCACTCACAAGATGCACTGTGGGGGGCGCGAATTGTCGTCCATAAAGACGAATGGCTCGCCAATATGCTGCCGATATGATTGCACTATCGGTCGGAGGATGGCATTCACTTATCGTACAGCTATTACGGCGTCTTCCATGGCCACCAGCGCCGTACGTCGGGCCCACGTAATGCCACGCCAAAACAGTAGGGAACCTCCACCTTGCTGCACTCGCTGGACAGTGTGTCTATGGCGTTCAGCCTGACCGGGTTGCCTCCAAACACGTCTCCGACGATTGTCTGGTTGAAGGCATATGCGACACTCATCGGTGAAGAGAACGTGATACCAATCCTGAGCGGTCCATTCGGCATGTTGTTGGCCCATCTGTACTGCGCTGCATGGTGTCGTGGTTGCAAAGATGGACCTCGCCATGGGCGTCGGGAGTGAAGTTGCGCATCATGCAGCCTATTGCACCCAGTTAGCGTCGCAACACGACGTCCTGCTGCTGCCCGAAAAGCATTATTCAATATAATGGCGGTGTTGTAAGGTTCCTCCGAGCCATAATCCGTAGGTAGCGGTCATCCACTGCAGTAGGTGGCCTGAACGAGTCATGCCATCGACAGTTCCTGTCTCCCTGTACCTCTTCCATGTCCGATCAACATAGCTTTGGTTCACTTCGAGATGCCTGGGCATTTCCCTTATTGAGAGCCCTTCCTGGCACAAAGTGACAATGCAGGCGCGATCGAACAGCAGTATTGACCGTCTAGGCATGGTTGAACTACATACAATACGAGCCGTTTACCTCATTCCTGGTGGAATGACTAGAACTTCATCGGCTGTCGGACTCTCTCCGTCTGCTCATGCATGGTTGATTACATCTTTGGGCGAATTTAGTGACATCTCTGAAAAGTCAAAGCGACTGTGTCTGTGATACACTATCCACAGTCAACGTCTATCTTCAGGAGTTTTGGGGGGAACCGGGACGATGCAAAACTTATTTTGATGAGTGTAGTTCTCCATATCTTCCGAAAGAGGTACAGGAGGAACGACATGCTTTGTGGATATGCGGAGGTTTCTGTTTCTTCATTCTACAAGTGTTGTTAGCGATCCTTCCTCCTACCGATCAGGTATTCCCTTAGCTGCTTACAGGCGTTGACATACGTCAACGGGGACAGATGAAAATGCGTGCCCCGACCGGGACTCGAACCCGGGATCTCCTGCTTACATGGCAGGCGCTCTATCCATCTGAGCCACCGAGGACACAGAGGACAGCGCGACTGCAGGGATTTATCTCTGGCACGCCTCCCGCGAAACCCACACTCTTAATGTATTGTCCTGCAGTACATTCGTAGTGCCCCCGCCCATTATACTCATTACTCGCGGCGCATTGCCGATTCCCGTAAGAGTTCGGGCACTGTTTGTGCATTCGCACAGAAGAAGAAGACGGTCAAGAGGCCGGTGAGCCTTAACTATATATTTACTAAGATGGTATCTGTTCTTTCTGACATTTCCGAAAGAACAGATACCATCTTAGTAAATATACAGAACAGGTATTCGTTGCTATCGGCCATCGAATTTGACACCTTCACGCCTGCACTTTTCCACACTGACTGATAAAATTGGAGGCTGCAGTCACAGCTCAGCAGTGTGTTCGTCGCACTTGAAGATGGCCATCAGTTGTGCTGATGAAATTTTGTGGGGATTTGACAGCGATATTCAATTTGACACCAGAGAACAATTTCTATAAAGCTCAGATGGCCTACGTATATCTGATTAGCGTTTATTTCTTTCGCTTTTATCCAGTTTAGAAATCTGAAAACCTCCTCTAGAACCACTGAGCATAATAAGACGTTATGGACTATTTTTTAATTCTGAATTCATCACTATCTTGATGGTTTAGATTGGAAGCTACTACGTTGACAAACATATTCTTCAGTACATTATTATAGATTTTTCTATGCTTTGTTTGTCAACTGTTGCTGGTACAGGGTACCATCAGGAGACTTTAACTTTCAGACGTCTGCTGCAGGCTATATTGGTGATCAGGGGCCAACCTGTCACCTCCCTCCCCCTCCCCCCCCCAACGCCTCAAACTACCACCCAGCCACCCTATCAGTGACATCATTAGCTTCGTCAATGACATCATCTTCGCGACAAGAAACGCCCCTTTCGCCATCTTCCCACCTTAAACCTCTGTTCCTCTCCTCTTCTTTCATCACATTACAATGCCTTATATCGCATTAAAATGAAACAGCCACTCACAATGCAGCGCCAGAAATCCGTCTATTCAGAAGCATCACAGCAACTAAATTGTTTATCAAAAAGGAATGTAGATTATTACTGCTAACTTTGTTGTCGTTTTTAATCACAAAAATTGTTTGTATCAAATATTGGATTGTCTAATCAGTTAATTTTATCCTTCATCTGCGGATTTCATTGGAAATTATATGACATTCGTTTTAGAATAACACAATGACTATAAAATATACTTTACACAAATGGTTAAAATCCGACGTTTGCTTGTGCTACGTAATTAACCAACTAGAAATACGAGCTTGCTTAACATGAGTGTTACTCCAACTACTATTCTTCAAAATGTCCCCAGTCTGTTACAGCTGTTGCAGCAAACGGTTTAAAAGTGTTTCATAACAAAAACAGTCTCTGTTGCGAAATTCTTAAATAATTCGGAACAATGACTGTTTTTGTTTGAAATATTCTACAAAACTGCAAAAACCAACGGCTGTTTTAAGATCCTGTTGCTTGTTGTAGGCAAAAGATAGCAGCATTAATACTTTGATTTACCAGCCACAGGCACGTTGGAGTCTAAAACTAATTATATTGCGCATTTAAATTGTTCTGTAAGGATAGTCAAGTGTTGCAATGTTATTTCCGCATCTAAAATACGCAAAGGGGACTGTCATATCAATCTGAGAAAATATTATACATCCACGGAAAAAAATTGCAACACCAAGAAGGAGTCGTGAGACACAACCGAAAGTTGGTAGGCGTGATTTTACATCTGAAAGATGATGTCTATTCAAAATGCGAATCAGTCGCATAAGAATGGCGCTAGTAGTGCCACTATGAGGGTGCAAATAACATTTCCTTTTAATACACGCTGTAACGTTAGCGTTGAAATAGGACGTGGTGAGTTGATGTAAATCAAGAATGCCTTTAATGCGACAAAGACGCCATTATCAACATCTCACTGAATTCGAAAGAGGTCGGTTAGTAGGGCTACAAGAAGTTGGATGTTCCTTCTGCGATACTGCGAAAAGACTTGGCAGGAATGTAGCCACGTACGTGATTGCTGAAAGCGGTGGTCACGAGAGTGTAAGGTCGCAAGAAGAGCAGGCTCCGGATGGCTAGACTGAATGACCATCATATTTAGCGTATCGCTCTAGCGCTTCGTACTGCATCTGCAGCAGCAATCTGAGCAGCAGATGGCGCTATAATGACACATCGAACTGTTACAAATGAGTTACTTCAAGGACAGCTGCTCCAAGCCAGACTCCCTGTAGAGTGCATTCCAATGATCCCAAACCGCCGCTATTTACGACAATGGCGTCAAGTGAGAGCCCTTTGGAGGGCAGGGTGAAGGTCTATTGTGTTTCCTGATGAAAACTGGTTTTGCCTCGGTGCCAGCGATGGCCTTGTGTTGGTTAGGAGGACAGATGAGGACCTGCAAACAACAAGTCTGTGCGCTAGACACACTGGACCCACACCTGGGTCTGGGATGCGATTTAGTATAACAGCAGAGGCACTTTCGTGGTTATCCGACACAGCCTGGCTGCAATTCTGTACCTCAGTCTGGTGATTCAGTTTGTTGTGCTGTCATTGGTGAACAGCATTCCATAGGGCGTTTTCCAAAAGCGTACCCACTAGCCCACATGTTATAACCCAACACGCTCTATAGGGTGTCTAAATGTTGCCTTGCCTTGCTCGATCACCAAGTCCGTCTATAGTCGAGCACATATGGGAATTCATTGGACGACGATTCCAGCGTTACTCACAACCGGCATTACCAGTCCCTGTATTCACCGACCAAGTACAGCAGGCGTTGAACACCATCCCACAGACTGACATCTATTACCTGTACGACACAATGCTTGCACATCTGCATGTTTTTATTGAACATTCTGACGCTTACACTGGATATTAATGGACTAGCATCGCACGTTTGCAATAGCTTCCCTCACCCTTACATTATCCTCTGATCATGCAATGTTAATCACTTAAAATGTTACCTAGACAACTATAGTCCAGAAATCTCATTACACTATAATAATTATTTTTTGGCGTTGTGATTTTTTTCCAGTTACTGTAGATTGCTTCGTCTCAGTAGGCAACATTTTAGGGGGAGCGAAGACAATGTTTCGTGTGTAACACTAGAAAAAATAATCGACGTTATTATTTTTTTGCATCTGGACTACGCACAGTAGAAGCTGAGTACAAAAATAACTTTCGATGAGGAGTGCCTAGGTCCTCTAATCCTACTACAAAACAACGCCTAAACAAAATAAGCCGTGTGAAAACAACACTCACCCACTCAAAACGTAGCCAGAAAAATTGGCATAACACAATTTTGAGAACGAAGTATGTGTTTTGGCGATTGTATTGGTATGTGACACTTAAGTTGCATATTTTCGCTATACACAAGAAAATCTGAAGTGTTAACATAGCAGCACGAAAGTAGATGGTGCTGGAGGAAGACAAAGATGAAACGTTTCCAAAGAGGACGGCTCAAGACAGAGTCGATAACTCAAAATAAAAATCTTTGCCATCGAAATAAAATTAAGTATAAAACATACGCAGGTTGCACGTGAGTGGACCTACAAATTAAATCTTCCCTCATCTACATAATCTGTTATAACTGACTCACATATATGAAGCCAGGTGGTTGACACAAGCATAATCAATTAAATGCTGATAAATGAGCTTTATCAGAACTAATTAAATTTATCAAAACATGTAAAAATTGGTTTATAGCATTACAAAACACCATGATCACTACTGCTGCTGTAACGTACAGCTTGAAGTGCGCTAGTCAACGAAAATTTCCAAAATGAACAATATTCTTTCGTCAACAAATAGTTGTGCAATATCAATGGCAGTGAAACAGTATACGAGTAGCAACGCCAATACTAGGGTGTTAACTTAATGTTGCAGCTCTAAATGTTTGTCATCGCCAGCAGTTACAAAATGAAAAAGCTTACCGGACTCTAATAACAGACATTCATATCCGAGGGATACCCTCTTGGTTACCCAAACGTTACAGTGACTCCATTCTAGGGTATTAATTTTATCTTGTAGCATAAATCATTTGTAATCTTATGCTGAAAATGTTAAATATGTAGGGCAGTGATAGTTTGCAAAAAGCAATAGACATTCCAAACTAAAACAGTATTCTACAGAGAGACGAACATTGCCCCAGGTAAGCATAAACACATTTCTTAGCACGTCCACCCTTACGTCACCCAGCAGTCCCGAATAGCTCTGAGTAGTTCAAATGGTTCCAGCTACTATTTCTGATCCATTCCATCAAGTCACACTATCATGGTACAGCAAGAGTGAGGGCCACTGTCAGTTGACGAGTTGAATGCCATGATGTCCTATACATTACTGGGTGGGTCGATGAAGTTCATTGACAAGGTGACTGCCACGACTACATATGTATGTTTTCCTTGACTTTGTAAAATATGAAATAGTTGTAGATCGAGTGAGTGCTCACGTACAGTCTAACAGTGGCGACGACTATGCAGATTCATACTGTTTCCTGCAAGGTGGGTCTTGTTCCAACAAAGAAAAGAGATTAATCGGCAAATTCAAAGTAGTCAAGATATGTTCCCACAATACAGTTGGTATCAGCTGTTAGGGAAAACTGTATTCCTTTCATTTCTTCTACGATGTAACCGTCAGTCAAAAACCTGAATAACCACCTTTTCCACCGTCGAACACAACGAGATGTGCAGGAAGAGAGTCGGTGAAGCTCTGGAAGGTACCGACAGGGATCTGTAGCCATGCCGACTCCAGAGCCATGACCATTTAGGTTGAGGATCAATAGCGTGAACATTCTGACAGAGGTGGGCCCACGGATTAAATCCAGCGAGTTTCATGGCCAGGGGAATACGTTAAACTCAACACGATTCTCTACGGCCGGCCGAAGTGGCCGTGCGGTTAAAGGCGCTGCAGTCTGGAACCGCAAGACCGCTACGGTCGCAGGTTCGAATCCTGCCTCGGGCATGGATGTTTGTGATGTACTTAGGTTAGTTAGGTTTAACTAGTTCTAAGTTCTAGGGGACTAATGACCTCAGCAGTTGAGTCCCATAGTGCTCAGAGCCATTTGAACGATTCTCTACGAACCACACGTGTACACTGCGAGCTGTGAGACACACTGCATTGTCCTGCTGATAGATGCCATAATACCGAGAAAGAACATACTGCATGTAGGGGTGGGAATGGTCCCCAAGTATAGATGCATAATTGTGCTGTTCCATTACGCATTCCAGAACGACGCTTACTCCAGGAAAGCTGCGAAAACATTCCCACGACCTTATTGTTCCCTCTTTTGGGCTGGACCCTTCCGAAGATTGCTGCAAAAGATTTACTTTCAGTCCGTTGGGACATAAAACATTATTCAACTGAGAAGGCTACCTGTCACCACTCAGTGAACGTCCGTTTGTGCTACTGACACATAAATTCCAGCCTTCCTTGCCAACGAACACCAGTCAGCGTGGGTGACTGAATGAGGCTTCTGCTGCACAGCCCAAACACAGCAACGTTCGCTGAGCAGTCGTTGAGGAGACACAGCAGACAGTCCCTTGTTTCACCTGGGTGGTCAGTTGCTCAACATTTCCATAGCTATTTAACTGTACACATCTCTGCAGCTGGCGTTCACCCCTGTCATGTATATGACCTGCGGTGCGCCACAGTTGCCTCCACAGCGATTTTGGATATCGCAGTTTTGCCATGCATAGTGCACTATATCCACAGCGGCACACGATCAGTTTACAAACTTTGCCCTTGGCCTGAAAGCCAACGATCATGTCCTTTGGAACGTGAGATAAAGAGCTCCGTCTCCGCAGTACGACAACGATTGCACTGTTTTTCGCACCCACCGGCGCAATCTATACATACTCCACTGCTAGTCCTGAAACTTGCCGTTTGTGAGTACTTATTACGGATTGATGTCGAATATAGACAGTGGTCACATTAATGTGATTGCACTGCGTGTGATGTCACTGTCTCGTTAAAGCAAGTGTCATAGAGAAACAGAAGAAGCTTACTGTGGTGTAAGAATCTTAGAGTTGAAATTTACTGATTGTGATGATGAAGATGCCGATGTGGAGCTATTGGACGCAACAGTACTGCTGAGTCACCAAGGGACAGGTAGGGAATTCCCCAGAATTTCTTATCTCTTTTGTGAATTACTGCTGAATCAAGATATGGAGGAGGACGGGATTTCTGATGTCTTGTGAAACGCCTAGTTTCCAATAGCTTCAAGGAGTGTTCCAACAGGAAAAAAAAAACAGTAAGTCCTCCTGTTGCATTATCTCTCTCATTTTCAAGCAGCATGATCTCGAAATCATGGGTTCCCTCACACTCTCTCCACATTTATTTGATAGAGAGCGCAATGAGTCGCAAAGATTCTTTGCTTTATCATGAGTGAGGCACCCAACGCTACTCAAAAAATTCCAGCCAGTGATTCCATAAAGGTGACGGACCGTATGTTGTGATATGATGACCATGAAAAGAGTATCTTCGAAGAAAAGTATTCTAATAGCACGTTTGGAAAAAATAAATATTTAACGATACTATTATCTGAGTCTGTTGCTCACCCCGTCAGCTGACCATAATTTGCGATGATGACATAACCCATCAGCAAGCAGTCTTCTAAATTGAAGAGGTATGATGCCAGTTTTAGTTTGGCTCTTGAGTGAGTAAGAGTGTTGTTGCCATAGTACACTACGTAATTAATAGTCTGCTTCTTCTCTTCTCCTGATATGCTATTCATTATGATGTCAGTCTGTAAACTGACCGTTATTGTTCTATCGTGACGGATCATAATTTTCCATTCTTTTGCTCTATCAGTCACCACTGACTATCATTCTACACCGACAATCATCCTCCATGAGCATCCTTTTCCACTGTCCATCATTCTTCATGGATCATTATTTGCCACTGAACCATTATTTCAAGTCATTATATTTGTAGTTCTAAGTGTACAGTCTTGGTGTCTCATTCATGTTGCAGTAAAGGAATTTCTCAACAAATAGCAGTTCGTAAGTAATATATTTTCACTTATATTTGAGTTCGTAGAATCAGCATATCTGTTTCCGTTACTTGAAATACTGAAGAGAAAGAGGAAGCAAGAGTAGGATTTATCGCTTTGTTACCTGTTGGAATACACCCAGGATCTAGTCGTTACACACGAGATCAGAAATTCTGGGGAATCTACTCTCCCACCATTTGCTGATTCAGCAGTAATTCACACACGCGATTAATAATTCTGGGTAATCCCTTTCCCACCACTAGCTGATTCACCTGGTGAATAGTTACGAATACTACTACGTGCAATGTTTCCACATCTGCTACATCATCATCATCATCACCATAATCAGTAAATTTCATGTCTCACATTTATGCACCGCAGGAACTTGTTTCTACTTCTCCGTAATGCTCACGTTAATAAGACAGCGACCTGAATATGTGTCAGAGAGAGAATGAAGCGGCTGACATACACTCCAATGTAGGTAAAAATTCGGCTTCATAAGTTCCAGCTAGCTGACTAATCACTTTCACTTATTGGAACTAGTCTTGGCTAAACAAGTATGAACTTGCTTAGTCGATGTCACAGTATGAGTGACGTCTCTGCATACGTATTGAAGCAATCTCCAAGAACTTTCACTGTCCCAGTTCAAGGCAAATACACATGTGAGGTAATGAAAGTCACTTCGTCAATTGAGTATTATTGCCCCCTCCTCACTCAATAGTACTAGGGGTTCCTTGGCAGTCACCTTTTCACCTCATGATTTTTACCCCCTCCCTATAGCTTCTGTGGGTAATGGCATTCATCCACAATTTTGTTGTGACATGTAAACGCGTATTATTGGACCTAGTCAGAAGCAGTCAGAATTCAGAACTTCCTAAGTGATGTAAGGAAGTCTGTGCTACAATGTGAATCTATAAAATCTGCGCCGGCCGTTGTGGCCGATCGGTTCTAGGCGCCTCAGTCCGGAAACGCGCTGCTGCTAGGGTCGCAGGTTCGAATCCTGCCTCGGGCATGGATGTGTGTGATGTCCTTAGGTTAGTTAGGTTTAAGTAGCTCTAAGTCTAGGGGACATAGTGCTCAGAGCCATTTGAACCATTTTTATAAAATCTGAGCTTAATGGTAGCACTATGTAGAATGGTATTTCAGTTTGCACTGCCTATTTCGTTTTGTCAACTATGACTGCCTTACCTGCATAGCACTATCAGCATAAAATAACAAAAATTTGTCCAGCAAGATGTAATTAATATCGTAGCACAGGGTCGCTATAATGTTTGGGTGACTTCGAAATGGCAGAAACTGTCGTGTCTTACCTACGAAAAAGATTATCTTTAATGTTCAAGATGCCATTTAATCGATAGAATTCGCAAGAGATTTTTCTGGCTAGGTTTAATTAGGAGTGCCCGTCACTATGTGTCGCACTGTCGAGAGTGCCAGAGAAGAAAGGCAGTTCCTCAGAAACTACCTGGCCGACTCACACCAATTCCACCAGCCGAAACGCCTTTCCAGCGTGTAGGGATTGACCTCCACGGACGATTTCCAACGTCTGCTAGTGGCAACAGATAGATTATTGTTTTCACTGATTTTCTGACACGCTATGCCGTTACAAAAGCCGTGAAAACAGCCGACGCGTCCGAGGTAGCCAAATTCGTCGTGGAAGACATTGTATTAAAACACTTTGCCCGAAAGTCGTTAATTATGGATGAAGGGAAAGTTTTTCAATCGAATCTTGTGACAAAGATAAACCGTCGGTGCAACATTACTCATTACATGACGACAGCCTACCATCCGCAAACTAAGGGGCTTACTGAACGCCTTAATAAGACCTTGGCCGACATTCTACCAATGTTCGTCATTGTTGTGCAGAGCAACTGGGATGAGGTGCTACCTTTCGTGACGTTTGCCTACAACACCGCCAAGCAAGACACCGCAGGATTTACGCCATTTTTCCTGGTACATGGGCGTGGGGCGACTACGACGATGGACACTGTGTTTCCGTTACCTCCTGATGATGTGGACGACGACTACGTCAGCCAGGTGTTAACCAGAGCTGAGGAAGCTCGGCAGTGAGCTCAACTCCACACCCTGCAAGCTAGAAAATGATCACCGAAGGTATGACGTAAGCCACCGCCCTGTTGTCTACCAGCCTGGTGACTTCGTCTGGATCTCCACTCCTGTTTGGAAGGTTGGTCTCTCTGAGAAGCTCCTCCGGCGCTACTTTGGACCTTATAAGATTGTAAGACTGTTGTCTGATGTTAGTTATGAAGTTGAAGATTTCTACCCCAACACAAGACGACGGAAGGTCAGAGATACGGTCCACGTACTTCTAATGAAGCCCTATAAGGATCCTGCTACCCAGGGTAAATTCGAAGCTCCAGTGACAAGCAACAAGCAGAAAGGTGCCGAAGTGCGTAGCGGCAAAAGAAGTTCTAAGAAGATCACCGCCAAGGCGAGAATCAGTCATCAAGAGCCGGAGTATGCAGGACGGATGACTCGTTCCCGGACTAGGACGACGTAACAACGAGACGCTGTTCTCTTAAGGAGGGAGCAATGTCGCAGAAAGATCTGAGTAGCACCGTGGTTTAGTGGAAATGATACTAAACTGTTGCATGCAGGGTCGTGATTTCAAAACTCACCTGCACTGTACAATTTTAATTTCTACACTCCTGGAAATGGAAAAAAGAACACATTGACACCGGTGTGTCAGACCCACCATACTTGCTCCGGACACTGCGAGAGGGCTGTACAAGCAATGATCACACGCACGGCACAGCGGACACACCAGGAATCGCGGTGTTGGCCGTCGAATGGCGCTAGCTGCGCAGCATTTGTGCACCGCCGCCGTCAGTGTCAGCCAGTTTGCCATGGCATACGGAGCTCCATCGCAGTCTTTAACACTGGTAGCATGCCGCGACAGCGTGGACGTGAACCGTATGTGCAGTTGACGGACTTTGAGCGAGGGCGTATAGTGGGCATGCGGGAGGCCGGGTGGACGTACCGCCGAATTGCTCAACACGTGGGGCGTGAGGTCGCCACAGTACATCGATGTTGTCGCCAGTGGTCGGCGGAAGGTGCACGTGCCCGTCGACCTGGGACCGGACCGCAGCGACGCACGGATGCACGCCAAGACCGTAGGATCCTACGCAGTACCGTAGGGGACCGCACCGCCACTTCCCAGCAAATTAGGGACACTGTTGCTCCTGGGGTATCGGCGAGGACCATTCGCAACCGTCTCCATGAAGCTGGGCTACGGTCCCGCACACCGTTAGGCCGTCTTCCGCTCACGCCCCAACATCGTGCAGCCCGCCTCCAGTGGTGTCGCGACAGGCGTGAATGGAGGGACGAATGGAGACGTGTCGTCTTCAGCGATGAGAGTCGCTTCTGCCTTGGTGCCAATGATGGTCGTATGCGTGTTTGGCGCCGTGCAGGTGAGCGCCACAATCAGGACTGCATACGACCGAGGCACACAGGGCCAACACCCGGCATCATGGTGTGGGGAGCGATCTCCTACACTGGCCGTACACCACTGGTGATCGTCGAGGGGACACTGAATAGTGCACGGTACATCCAAACCGTCATCGAACCCATCGTTCTACCATTCCTAGACCGGCAAGGGAACTTGCTGTTCCAACAGGACCATGCACGTCCGCATGTATCCCGTGCCACCCAACGTGCTCTAGAAGGTGTAAGTCAACTACCCTGGCCAGCAAGATCTCCGGATCTGTCCCCCATTGAGCATGTTTGGGACTGGATGAAGCGTCGTCTCACGCGGTCTGCACGTCCAGCACGAACGCTGGTCCAACTGAGGCGCCAGGTGGAAATGGCATGGCAAGCCGTTCCACAGGACTACATCCAGCATCTCTACGATCGTCTCCATGGGAGAATAGCAGCCTGCATTGCTGCGAAAGGTGGATATACACTGTACTAGTGCCGACATTGTGCATGCTGTGTTGCCTGTGTCTATGTGCCTGTGGTTCTGTCAGTGTGATCATGTGATGTATCTGACCCCAGGAATGTGTCAATAAAGTTTCCCCTTCCTGGGACAATGAATTCACGGTGTTCTTATTTCAATTTCCAGGAGTGTATATTCAGTTCGAGTACATTCTAGAAGTATCCACAAATGGCAAGAATCATTATACTCGAATGTTCTGTAGCTGTTTATATACTGTATGTGTTCGGGCAGGAGGCAGTTCACTCCGCGCTCCTGTATGTGCAAGTCCCGAGTAAATCTTTGTTAGGTGAAGTTAGTGTTCGTCATTCACCTAATTACACCTCCTTCAACGTAACAATATGACCAGGCAGTGTCAGAGTTGTGCCGTGCAGCATCTCAGCTGTTGTAGACTTATTTTCTTGTCCCACACTGCAACATAGTCCAAGGAGAAATGGTTGAATGATGTTACTCTACTTATTTTTACCATGCGGTCTTGGTTCAAAATGGTTCAAATGGCTCTGAGCACTATGGGACTCAACTGCTAAGGTCATTAGTCCCCTAGAACTTACAACTAGTTAAACCTAACTAACCTAAGGACATCACAAACATCCATGCCCGAGGCAGGATTCGAACCTGCGACCGTAGCGGTCTTGCGGTTCCAGACTGCAGCGCCTTTAACCGCACGGCCACTTCGGCCGGCTTACCATGCGGTCTGATGGCTGCTTTCAAAGTTCGGCGGAATCTCTTTGTTCTTCCATCTAATTGTGAATGATGTGCCATTGTTCGTGTTAATTTAGAACCTCAAATCTGCGCTCATGCACGCAACGTGCTCTGACTGGAACTGTGTTCCTTGGTCAGTCGCTGTTTGTTTAGGTACTCCAAATCCAGTGATCAGTGAGTTTGAAAACGCTGGTGCCACTTCTGCTCGAACACTACGTAGTGGAATGACCTTCGTCCAGTTACTGAATTATTCAATGACTGTTAAACAGTATATCACTTCATCATAGGGAGGCAGTGAGCCGATCAAAACGATGTGAACAACATTAAATCGTCCAACTGTAGCAAGGTGATTGCACACGAGGTGAGCGGGAACGATCGATAACGTGAATTCACCGGAACAGGAAATGGAAAAAAGGTTGTGGCAGAACTGTCAGACGAAGTACATACCCCACTGTCGCATGAAAACAAAATGGGCCCAAATTTAAGTATGCCTGTCACTGGAACGCATTATTGAAGTATACATTTCTGCGACGGAATGGAAGCTGTTATAAATCAAATTGGTTTGTGCTACATTACGAAGAAAAAAGTCACGTTTCTCCCTTCTACGACTGAATTACGTCTGTCCACATAGTGAACTAAGAACACAGAATGAAACGATTTTTGTTAAAGAAGATTTCTGTAACTCCGATGTCGCACCTGCTGGAATATCAGGAGAAAAGATGGATGGTCAGTGCCGCGCAGCTGACTATTCACCCTTTTCACCAAGTGCACAGAACTACCCCTCTGGGATTTAGAGGGTTGACTATTACTATTATTCATTAGGAACTGGAAATGTTTTTTAGCTAAATTTATTTTATTTGGCTCAAACATGAGGGACTTCGAGGGCACGGGAGAACCGCTGCTGGCTGCAGTGTAACGTTAGCATCATACACTCCTGGAAATGGAAAAAAGAACACATTGACACCGGTGTGTCAGACCCACCATACTTGCTCCGGACACTGCGAGAGGGCTGTACAAGCAATGATCACACGCACGGCACAGCGGACACACCAGGAACCGCGGTGTTGGCCGTCGAATGGCGCTAGCTGCGCAGCATTTGTGCACCGCCGCCGTCAGTGTCAGCCAGTTTGCCGTGGCATACGGAGCTCCATCGCAGTCTTTAACACTGGTAGCATGCCGCGACAGCGTGGACGTGAAACGTATGTGCAGTTGACGGACTTTGAACGAGGGCGTATAGTGGGCATGCTGGAGGCCGGGTGGACGTACCGCCGAATTGCTCAACACGTGGGGCGTGAGGTCTCCACAGTACATCGATGTTGTCGCCAGTGGTCGGCGGACGGTGCACGTGCCCGTCGACCTGGGACCGGACCGCAGCGACGCACGGATGCACGCCAAGACCGTAGGATCCTACGCAGTACCGTAGGGGACCGCACCGCCACTTCCCAGCAAATTAGGGACACTGTTGCTCCTGGGGTATCGGCGAGGACCATTCGCAACCGTCTCCATGAAGCTGGGCTACGATCCCGCACACCGTTAGGCCGTCTTCCGCTCACGCCCCAACATCGTGCAGCCCGCCTCGAGTGGTGTCGCGACAGGCGTGAATGGAGGGACGAATGGAGACGTGTCGTCTTCAGCGATGAGAGTCGCTTCTGCCTTGGTGCCAATGATGGTCGTATGCGTGTTTGGCGCCGTGCAGGTGAGCGCCACAATCAGGACTGCATACGACCGAGGCACACAGGGCCAACACCCGGCATCATGGTGTGGGGAGCGATCTCCTACACTGGCCGTACACCACTGGTGATCGTCGAGGGGACACTGAATAGTGCACGGTACATCCAAACCGTCATCGAACCCATCGTTCTACCATTCCTAGACCGGCAAGGGAACGTGCTGTTCCAACAGGACAATGCACGTCCGCATGTATCCCGTGCCACCCAACGTGCTCTAGAAGGTGTAAGTCAACTACCCTGGCCAGCAAGATCTCCGGATCTGTCCCCCATTGAGCATGTTTGGGACTGGATGAAGCGTCGTCTCACGCGGTCTGCACGTCCAGCACGAACGCTGGTCCAACTGAGGCGCCAGGTGGAAATGGCATGGCAAGCCGTTCCACAGGACTACATCCAGCATCTCTACGATCGTCTCCATGGGAGAATAGCAGCCTGCATTGCTGCGAAAGGTGGATATACACTGTACTAGTGCCGACATTGTGCATGCTGTGTTGCCTGTGTCTATGTGCCTGTGGTTCTGTCAGTGTGATCATGTGATGTATCTGACCCCAGGAATGTGTCAATAAAGTTTCCCCTTCCTGGGACAATGAATTCACGGTGTTCTTATTTCAATTTCCAGGAGTGTATTTGCTTTCCCTCGGAGTAAGGACGAGCCTTTTCATAACATTTTTTAATGAGCTTAGTATATTTACAGTTACTATGGAGTGAACTAACAGAATCATACAGACCCGTTTCAGCTTATCCATGTTATATAAAATCGTCCTCGAGCTAGGACATTATACACTACTGGCTATTAGAAGTGCTACACCACGAAGGTGTGGCCAAGCAATTCTACGCACTTCAGCCCGGAACCGCGCGACCGCTACGGTCGCATTCTAGAATTCTGCCTCGGGCATGGATGTGTGTGGTGTCCTTAAGTTAGTTAGGATTAAGTAGTTCTAAGTTATATGGGACTGATGACCTCAGAGTTAAATTCCCATAGTGCTCAGAGCCATTTGAACCATTTTTGAACACCACGAAGATAATACAGACGCGAAATACAGACGCGAAATTTAACCGACAGGAAGAAGATGCTGTGATATGAAAATGATTAGCTTTTCAGAGCATTCACACAATGTTGGCGCCGGTGGTGACATGACACCTAGAACGTGCTGACATGAGGAAAGTTTCCAACCCAGTTCTCATACACCAACAGCAGTTGACCGGCGTTGCCTGGTGAAACGTCGTTGTGTAAGGAGAAGAAATGCGCACCATCACGTTTCCGACTTTGATAAAGGTCGGATTGTGGCCTATCGCGATTGCGGTTTATCGTATCGCAACAATGCTGCTCGCGTTGGTCGAGATCCAATGACTGTAATACGGAACGCCGTGCTGGATCCCAACGGCCTCGTATCACTAGCAGTCGAGATGACAGACATCTTATCTGCATGGCTGTAACGGATCGTGCAGCCACGTCTCGATCCCTGAGTCGCCAGATGGGGACGTTTGCAAGACAACAACCGTCTGCACGAACAGTTCGGCGACGTTTACAGCAGCATGGACTATCAGCTCGGAGACCATGGCTGCGGTTACCCTTGACGCTGCATCACAGACAGGAGCGCCTGCGATGGTGTACTCAACGACGAACATGAGTGCACGAATGAGAAAACGTCGTTTTTTCCGATGAATCCAGGTTCTGTTTACAGTGTTTGGCGACATCGCGGTGAACGCACATTGGAAGCGTGTATTCGTTATATCCATAGTTTCGTATCACCCTGCGTGATGGTATGGGGAGCCATTGGTTACACGTCTCGGTCACCTCTTGTTCGCATTGACGGGACTTTGAACAGTAGACGTTACATTTCAGATGTGTTCGACCCGTGGCTCTACCCTTCATTCGATCCCTGCGAAACCCTACATTTCAGCAGGATAATGCACGACCGCATGTTGCAGGTTCTGTACGGGCCTTTCTGGATAGAGAAAGTGTTCGTCTGCTGCCCTGGGCAGCACATTCTCCAGATCTCTTAGCAATTGAAAACGTCTGGTCAATGGTGGCCGAGCAACTGGCTCGCCACAATACACCAGTCACTACTCTTGATTAACTGTGGTATTGTGTTGAAGTTGCATGCGCAGCTGTACCTGTACACGCCATCCAGGCTCTGTTTGACTCAATGCCCAGGCGTATGAAGGCCGTTATTACGGCCAGAGGTGGTTGTTCTGGGTACTGATTTCTCAGTATCAATGCACCCAAATCGCGTGAAAATCTAATCACATGTCAGTTCTAGTATAATATATTTGTCTAATCAATACCCGAGTGTACATACACACGCATTAACTTCCTGTGCCCTTGACCCGGTCGTCGGATTACTTTCGTAACACATTTCTGCCAATCACATGGAAGAAAACTATTTCTCAATTTGCTCATGCGCGTTCCTATCTGACATTCTCACAGCCTAGCTGCCGGCGCCACCTCAGTTTTCCTGAGAGCCTGCGGCACACAGAACGTTGGCTGGGGTGTGGAGGCATGCTTCTGACGTTTGAGCCAAGTACAGCTATTGACATGGTACACACGTACCGGTTATTTTAAATTTTATGTGAGTCGTTTGCCCTTTTGGGAGTTCTGTATTAATGTTGGACCATGCCAAAATAGGCAGTTTGTAGTTTTAGTGTGTTCTGAAGAAGGCGTGGTTATGTGTGCCGAAACCTAAGTGATCATCCGGTTTCTATTTGCAGTCGAGGCGGATTCGGTATAGCCATTAAATTATTTACGATTGATGACGTGCTGCAATGTTAAAAGTTCTCTCACACACACACACACACACACACACACACACACACACACATATATATATATATATATATATATATATATATATATATATATATATATGGTTCAAATGGCTCTGAGCACTATGGGACTCAACTGCTGAGGTCATTAGTCCCCTAGAACTTAGAATTAGTTAAACCTAACTAACCTAAGGACATCACAAACATCCATGCCCGAGGCAGGATTCGAACCTGCGACCGTAGCGGTCTTGCGGTTCCAGACTGCAGCGCCTTTAACCGCACGGCCACTTCGGCCGGCCACACACACACACACACACACACACACACACACACACACACACACACATATATATATATATATATATATATATATATATATATATATATATATATATATATATATATAGGGTGTTACAAAAATGTACGGCCAAACTTTCAGGGAACATTCCTCACACACAAATAAAGAAAAGATGTTATGTGGACATGTGTCCGGAAACGCTTAATTTCCATGTTAGAGCTCATTTTAATTTCGTCAGTATGTACTGTACTTCCTCGATTCGCCGCCAGTTGGCCCAATTGATGGAAGGTAATGTTGACTTCGGTGCTTGTGTTGACATGCGACTCATTGCTCTACAGTACTAGCATCAAGCACATCAGTACGTAGCATCAACAGGTTAGTGTTCATCACGAACGTGGTTTTGCAGTCAGTGCAATGTTTACAAATGCGGAGTTGGCAGATGCCAATTTGATGTATGGATAAGCACGGGGCAATAGCCGTGGCGCGGTACGTTTGTATCGAGACAGATTTCCTGAACGAAGGTGTCCCGACAGGAAGACGTTCGAAGCAATTGATCGGCGTCTTAGGGAGCACGGAACATTCCAGCCTATGACTCGCGACTGGGGAAGCCCTAGAACGACGAGGACACCTGCAATGGACGAGGCAATTCTTCGTGTAGTCGACGATAACCCCAATGTCAGCGTCAGAGAAGTTGCTGCTGTACAAGGTAACGTTGACCACGTCACTGTATGGAGAGTGCTACGGGAGAACCAGTTGTTTCCGTACCATGTACAGCGTGTGCAGGCACTATCAGTAGCTGATTGGCCTCCACGGGTACACTTCTGCGAATGGTTCATCCAACAATGTGTCAATCCTCATTTCAGTGCATATGTTCTCTTTACGGGTGAGGCTTCATTCCAACGTGATCAAATTATAAATTTTCGCAATCAACATGTGTGGGCTGACGAGAATCCGCACGCAATTGTGCAATCACGTCATCAGCACAGATTTTCTGTGAACGTTTTGGCAGGCATTGTTGGTGATGTCTTGATTGGGCTCCATGTTCTTCCACCTACGCTCAAAGGAGCACGTTATCATGATTTCATACGCGATACACTACCTGTGCTGCTAGAACATGTGCCTTCACAAGTACGACACAACATGTGGTTCATGCACGATGGAGCTCCTGCACATTTCAGTCGAAGTGTTTGTACGCTTCTCAACAACAGATTCGGTGACCGATGGATTGGTAGAGGCGGACCAATTCCATGGCCTCCACGCTCTCCTGACCTCAACCCTCTAGACTTTCATTTATGGGGGCATTTGTAAGCTCTTGTTTACGCAACCGCGGTACCAAATGTAGAGACTCTTCGTGCTCGTATTGTGGACGGCTGTGAAACAATACGCCATTCTCCAGGGCTGCATGAGCGTATCAGGGATTTCATGCGACGGAGGGTGGATGCATGTATCCTCGCTAACGGAGGACATTTTGAACATTTCCTGTAACAAAGTGTTTGAAGTCACGCTGGTACGTTCTGTTGCTGTGTGTTTCCATTCCATGATTAATGTGATTTGAAGAGAAGTAATAAAATGAGCTCTACCATGGAAAGTAACATATTTTCTTTCTTTGTGTGTGAGGAATGTTTTCAGAAAGTTTGGCCCTACCTTTTTGTAACACCCTACAATATATATATATATATATATATATATATATATATATATATATATATATATATATTCAGGGTGGTCAATTGATCGTGACTGGGCCAAATGTCTCACGAAATAAGAGTCAAACGAAAAAACTACAAAGAACGAAACCGAAACTTGAAGGGGGAAACCAGGTGGCGCTATGCTTGGCCCGCTAGACGGCGCTGCCATAGGTGAAACGGATATCAACTGCATTTTTTTTAAGATAGGAACCCCCATATTTCATTACATATTCGTGTAGTACGTAAAGAAATATGAATGTTTTAGTTGGACCACTGTTTTTCGCTTTGTGAGATACGGCGCTGTAATAGTCACAAACGTGTAAGTACGTGGTATCACGTAACATTCCGCCAGTGAGGACGGTATTGGCTTCGTGATACATTACCCATGTTAAAATGGACCGTTTACCAATTGCGGAAAAGGTCGATATCGTGTTGATATATGGCTATCGTGATCAAAATGCCCAACGGGCGTGTGCTATGTATGCTGTTCGGTATCCTGGACGACATCATCCAAGTGTCCGGTCCGTTCGTCGGATAGTTACGTTATTTAAGGAAACAGGAAATATTCAGCCACATGTGAAACGTCAACCACGACCTGCAACAAATGATGATGCCCAAGTAGGTGTTTTAGCTGCTGTCGCGGCTAATTCGCACATCAGTAGCAGACAATTTGCGCGAGAATCGGGAATCTCAAAAACGTCGGTGTTGAGATATGCACCAGGAATTACATGGCGACGACTTTGAACGTCGTGTACAGTTCTGCCACTGGGCACAATAGAAATTACGGGACGATGACAGATTTTTTGCACGCGTTGTATTTAGCGACGAAGCATCAAATTCACCAACAGCGGTAACGTAAACCGGCATAATATGCACTATTGGGCAACGGAAAATCCACTTTGGCTGCGACAAGTAGAACATCAGCGACCTTTGGCGGGTTAATGTATGGTGCGGCATTATGGGAGGATGGATAATTGGCCCCCATTTTATCGATGGCAATCTAAATGGCGTAATGTATGCTGAATTCCTTCGTAATGTTCTACCGATGTTACTACAAAATGTTTCACGACATGACAGAATGACGATTTACTTCCAACATTATGGATGTCCGGAACATAGCTCGCGTGCGGTTCAAGCGGTATTGAATAGCATATTTCATGAGAGGTGGATTGGTCGTCGAAGCACCATACAACGGCCCGCGCGTTCACTGGCTTTCTTTCTGTGGGGAAAGTTGAAGGATATTTGCTATCCCGATCCACCGACAACGCCTGACAACATGCGTCAGCGCATTGTCAATGCATGTGCGAACATTACGGAAGGCGAAATACTCCCTGATGAGAGGAATGTCGTTACACGTATTGCCAAATGCGTTGAGGTTGACGGAAATCATTTTGAGCATTTATTGCATTAATGTGGTATTTACCGGTAATCACGTTGTAACAGCATGCGTTCTCAGAAATAATAAGTTTACAAGGGTATATGTATCACATTGGAACAATCGAAATAAAATGTTCAAACGTACCTACGTTCTGTATTTTAAGTTAAAAACCTACCTGTTACCAACAGTTCGTCTAAAATTGTGAGCCATATGTTTGTGACTATTACAGCGGCATCTATCACAAAGCGAAAAAAGTGTCCAACTAAAACATTCATAATGTAATAAAAATGGGGGTTCCTGTTTAAAAAAACGCAGGTGATATCCGTTTGACCTATGGTAGCGCCATCTAGCGGGCCAACCATAGAGCCATCTGGTTTCCCCCTTCAAGCTAGACGAGTTTCGTTGTTTGTAGTTTTTTGTTTGACGCTTATTTCGTGAGATAGTTGGCACGGTCTCGATCAGTGGACCACCCTGTATAACTTCACTTTTGGGCAGACCAATTTCCCATTTGGTTACAACAGCCGTAGCCATGGCTGCCCACAACAGCCTCACTCAGGCTCAGTAAATGGCGCAGAATCTAACTTGTCTGCAACTTTCCCGCTAGAGGGAGACACCGAAGACTTCAATTGCGACAACGTCGCCACAGCAAGAAAACGGAGGACGACTGATTCACGCTATGCGCTGCGGCGTGCTCTTCAAAGCTAACTTTACTACTGCTCACTATTATTAGTGAAATATATTTCAGGACTTAGAATGTCTTGCTCCTCTTACAGTCTTATCGCTGAGCAATTTTTATCTCATAACACTGTTGGGGTTGGGTTGTTTGAGGGAAGAGACCAAACTGCGAGGTCATCAGTCCCATCGGATTAGGAAAGGTCGGGGCAGGAAGTCGGCCATGCCCTTACAAAGGAACGATCCCGGCATTTATCTGGAGCGATTTAGGGAAAACACGGAAAGTCTAAATCAGGATAGCCGGACGCGGGACTGAATCGTCGTCCTCCCGACTGCAAGTCCAGTAAGCTAAACACTGCACCACCTCACTCGGTCCCATAACTCTGCCTTCTAGTGCTTCACCTGCTGTAGGTTTCCAATCGCTCGTGGTTATTAGATTTCCGTCTCCCTTTACAATCTAAATTTCCCACTCATTTCCCTCAGAACTTCGTCTGCCCCGCCATCTTCTCATCATGACGTTAATACGTATACCTGTGTGTTTCATAGCGTTGGTTTCGTTTCTATTGTGATGAGAGTAATTGTATGACTAAACTGTTCACAGATCCTCACTCTTTGCTCTGTCTCTCTTATCTTAACGAGTCCTCCTCCCGCTATACCATTCTGCTGTTACCCTCTATTCACCTGTACAGGTATTTTTACTTTATTTCCATTACATTTCAACTGATGCCTACTACGTACATCGAGAATCATCCTTTAAATTTATCTTTTCAGATAGTCTGATATTCCTACCATGATACGATTTTGGATATTCCACTCTCCGATTCATAGCATGTTATCCTATCTTGGATTTCAACCTTGATCTGATGAGTATCATCCCCTTGGAGGTCTGTTCCTGGAGTCAGAGTGGCAGGCTACTCTGGAATCGTTAGGCAATGGAGAGATATAACTTTTTCAATGGATACACTTTTTATGTAACTTTTATACTGTGGCTTTTTTGCCATTTGCGTCCTCTTACGTTGCTCAGTGTTTATTCTTCCGCCTCTCGGGTGAGTTCCCCAGTCAAAGGGTAAGATAGTGCTTTGCACATGTATCCGTTCCTCGCTCTCTTTCGATAAGCTGGTTGGCAGTTGCGGCTAGCTCCCTATACCAGATCCCTTCGGCTGCCACAGTTGGCCATAATTCAGTGGCAGGAATGAAACAAAATACCTTTGATTTAATAGTCAAACACAGTGATACCTCCGCTACAGTTTCTGGGCAGTGTCTGTTCAACCTAAGCACACCTACTTTACGACAGTAGAGGGCGTCATGTGCCACAGAAACAAGACAAGGGTAACGCAAGTGAAGATCATACCTTGAGCAGGCAGATGTCGTTCCAGTAGGACCATTCATCAAAGTTCTCGTGAAAGATGGTTGCGTTCACTCCCACCACCACACCAGTTTCGGGACCATACGTGGTGGAGCCTGCATGGACAAACAAGGCCTCCAGGGTGGCTCTGAAACAAAAAGAAACAGCCTGCATTACTGCGCAGTTAATGAAACGGTTGAGATGTATTCTGTATGACAGCAACGCGGTCGCTATTTGTCGTCTTAAGTGGTGTATCACACTAAGCCCGGAACGTAGAGTAGTTTCTTGACTGTTCTCCACACGTCACGGGAATTTAAACCCTACTTGGAACCAGTTTAGTATTTATATTATCCTGGAAAGTAGCCTTTAAAAAGAGGACTGTTTAAGCATGACTCAAGAGACTGTTAAATCAGACATTAATATTGCTAATTATCTGATATATGGCGACATCATTCTGGAAATATTTCTTCCATCTTCATTCATTCCTCAGTTATGAAACTAATTTTCGTATTTAATTAAAGGATGATGATCGATTGCTGCAGAGAATTAGAAAGAATCAGCAATAGCAACTTCCTCATCATCATAAGGCTATTTGTGCTAATCGTGTCCAAGTAATTCCCCCTTCCAGCACATGTGAACCTGCAGCATAGTTAGAATACATATGTTTCATAACAGTTCACACAGGAAATTGAACTGGACGAGTCAAGTGATTTGATTTATAAACGCCGGTGGCGTCCACCTAAACCTATTTCCAACGGGTATACTGCTTTTTATTGTTACAGGGATCTGATTTGACAATAGGTCTTCAATAATCAGAGACGTTACATCATGTCATGTTTATATGAGCACGATTGTGAACGTAAGCAGTCACACCCTCTTGAAACAAAAAATTAAATTATGCTAGACGATTTGTCCGACAGTCTCACCTACAGTTTTGTACAGACTTCCTCTCCTGTGATACACATAGAAGACGTAGTAAAGCATATAGATAATAAGACACATAAATCAGTCAGGAAAGATATAGCAAAACTTAATGCCATTAAGGAAAATCAATGGATTGGACATTTTCAAGAGTGGCTATGCATATAGGATGAAGCTGGGTACGATGTACATTTTGACGAGGGAAACGAATCTGTAAATATCGACAGGATGATAGTGGATGAACTACAGAATATTGAAAATTGAAAATGTGAAAGCTGCAGGATTAGATGGAATAAATGCAGACGTACTGAAATATGCAGGAAGTTACTTTTATCAAAGAGTCTTCTACTTTATCAGTCGGTGCTGGCAAAACTGCAAATTCTCATATTTGTGGAACACAGCGGACGTTATCTCCCTTTGCTAATTGGGCTATAGAACAGAATCTGGCTACTACTGCGGCATGAGTTGATTGAACAAGGCATATAAGATCTACTAAAAAATGCCTCAACTTATTTCTCATTCAATGACCAGTATTTTAAACAAGTGGACGGTGTCGCCATGGGATATCCTCTGTTTTACTTGGTGGCCAACTATTTAGCGGAAGACTTTGAGGAAAAAACGCTACTGCCAGTAAATCTCAATCCTTCCTGCTTCTGGTGGTGTGAGGACTACGTATTTGTAGTATGGCCCCACGGAATAGAGACATTACTTGTGTTTCTCCGGCATCTGGATTCACTCCATCCAAATATATGGTTCACAATCGAAATGGAAAAAGGTGGCATTTTACCATCCGTGGATGTCATAGTCAGAAGGAAAGCTGATGGCACACTGTGACATAGTGTTTATCAGAGATCATCTCTTACGGAACTATATTTGCAGGATACAAATTGTCATCACTCTGAGCAACACAAGTGTCTTACCCTCTATGGTGCATAGAGCACATGTGGTCTCAGGTGCCGACAGTCTTCCTGGTGGGCTACAACATGAAAAGCGGTATCAAACAGAATGGCTGTTCCGAACGACAGATACGCCATGCATTTCGTTCTAAGCAAATTCAGTGGAGGGATGTAAATGAAGGGGCGACGGCATCCGCTACAACGACATTCTTGCCCTATTTTAGCGGCATGTGTTCAAGAATAGAAAGAATCTTCAAAAGGCACGACATCACTTGTGTTTTTCGGCCACCAGAAAAATAGATTTCTTGCGGCCATTCAAAGACGACCTTGGCCTTAGGAAACGTGTCGTGTTTAAGATCACATGTCAGAGTAAAAAATCTTATGTTTGGCAGACATGCCGAACCGTAGAAAAACATTGCGTCGAACACCATCGTCATACATGCCTAGTGCAATCTGATTAATCAGCGGCAGTGAAGCATTGCTTGAATAAGGGGCACCGGTATTGTGTTGTTAAGGATGCCATACATATCCGACAATGGACAATATTTCAACAAGGCTGCAGGTTTTCAATAAACGCCTCCTGGAATTCGGCACTGGCTGCGATTAAATCAAAACAGGGTAGACAAGAACTTCCTATTTAAGACGCGACGCAGCGCATTGCTGAGATTTAATTCAGCTTCTAACCACAGGAGCGTCCAGCAGCACTGTCAATGCCCACAGACAAGGCTGGAGAGTCTTTCTGCGACTCCTGCAGGGTGCACCAGGAGCGCCAATTTCCTCCAACTGTGAGCGTCATCCCACACACACGTAATGCCTGATCCTGGCCTCATAAATTTCGACGTTGCTGCGCGATTATCATCCGTCGTGCATTGCAGCAGTGGCAGCAGCAGCTACCATCACCTGTGGAGCAGTTGCATAAATGAAATATTGTGCATATTACATAATACGATCTGCGGTAACACCGAGAAGTGTATTTGCAGCAGATCTGTCGGGAAAGCCTGAAAGGTCACCTATTTTGTATTTAGGTTTAGTATCTAGAAAATTTGTTAAATAAACAGTTTTCATAAAGATTGTTTTTTTTTCTTTTGTTTACTTCTCTTGATTTCTGTTCTATTGTTGAATATTTTGTGTTGTTATATTCATCAAGTAGATTTTTAACTGAACTCATCCACCTACAATTTTCTTGTAAGTCGAATTTCTTCCACATCCTTTCTTTCAATATTCTATTAAATCTTTCAACAATGGACACCTTTAATTCAGAAACCGTTGAAAAATGATTAATCTTGTATTTTTTCACTAAGTCTTTAAAGTCTTTATTACACATTTCTTTACTGTTAACTGTTTATAAATTTCTTGATTGTATTGACCTGACTATTTTTGTGAAGGAATCGATTACAATCATACTTGCTTTACCTTTAACTAGGAAAGACCAAGTAAATTTAAAAGAAACTATGACATTAGTTAATAAATACTTACATAATTTATTTTTGATATTCCTTTCAAATTACCTGAATCCATCTCGACTAGATCTGATTGTATAAATCATCAACACTAAGAGAAATTACAATGCTTCTTTAAAAATTTTTTCTCAGCACTTTATGTAACTCATTTATAATTACTCCATGTATATTAACAGTTTTCAGTCTATCAACTAAAAAGCTTTTGTAGCAAGTTTACCCTTTTTAGTTTTAGAGATTCAAGAAACACCTTGAATTTTTTGTCTTCTATTTGTAGTTGTTACCCTTTGAGAATTATTTGTTTCACTTCTAACAAAAGAAGTGATAATTCTGGGGATCGAATAATTGTCCATTTGTATAGATGAAAATTTAAAAAATTATTGCCCTAACCTATCATTTCATTTGATTCTAACAATAGTTCACCAAATAATTTTTTTTTTAAAATCTACATGTACAAAATCTGTTAATCTTATGTCTCAAATTACTGAATTATGTAATAATTTTCTTGATTGGTTACAATTGGTTTGTTTGTTAAGACTATGAAGTACACTTTAAGTAATATTAAAATTGTTAGAATCTAACATTTACATTTTCACCAATAATAGCTTCTTTAGTAATAAAAGCATAGTCATTTAAAGGGTGCATTTTCTGTTCATTTCTAGCAATAATCTTCATTTGCACAATAAATCAGTCAAATCTAAAGGCTGTTAATTCAATTAAACGAATTCAAAGTAAATACCTAGGAATTACAATTATGAACAACTTAAATTAGAAGGAAAATACAGAAAATGTAGTGGGGGAGGCTGCAGATTTTTGTCAGGACACTTAGAAAATGTAGCAGATTTATGAAAGACACTGTCGATACTAAGCTTGTCCATCCTCCTTTTGAATACTGCTGTGCAGTGTGGCATCCTTACGAGATAGGATCCATGGGTTACACTGAAAAGTTCGAAGAAGAGTAGCACATTTTGTATTATGGGGAAATAGGAGAGAGAGTGTCAGCAAAATGATACAGGATTTGGGGTGGACATCATTAAAACAAAGGCATTTTTCGTTGTTGCAGAATCTTCTCAGAAAATTTCAATCACCAATTTTCTCCTCCAAAGACGAAAACATATTGTTGGCGCTGATGTACATAGAGAGAAACCAATCATCATAATAAAGTAAGGAAAATCGGAGCTCGCATGGAAAGGTTTTTCCTTAGCACTCTGTGAGACTGAATATTAGAAAATCGTTTGGAAGGTGATTTGATGAACCCTCTGCCAGGCACATAAATGTGAATTCTAGAGTATTTATGTAGATGAAAATTCAATTATTTGTTTATCACAGATGCTTCAAAGACTGCTTATTTGACTTATTACAGTGTTAAATCAGTTTTTGAGAAGTAATTCTTAAAATTTTTTAATTTTTCTTTTTTGTAAACTGATTAGTTAAAATAGTTTTATTAACTTCATTAATGTTTTCATTATAATCTCTTTTGAGGATGTAATTATTGAATTTCGTTAAAATATTTGAATATTCATTATTTGAAATGACATTTTAAATTCGTTTTTATTGACAATTTTTGAACTGAGTGATAATACTTATGTATTCAGGTTTGTAACAGGATTTTTTAATTCTTTTTCTGAAAGCTGTTTATAAACATCTGTTTCATCGATTGGATCTTTTACACTTACTCTTATTCTAGTAAGAAACCTAATGCAACTTTTAGTTCAATTAAAAATACTACTTAATTCTTTATGAAACTGATTTGTTAAATTTTCTAATTCTTTGTCAAATTCATTTGTTAATTTTTCTAATTCTTTACAAAATGTGATTTTAATATTGGTTTTATTTTTTATTTCTTTATGAAACTGATTATCTAAATTATTTATTTTGGAATTAATATTACCTGATTCATTAAGTATGTCATGTATTTTAATTTTTGAGTCAATTTTTTATGTACTTAACATTTGTCTTAATTCCTTAAATGTCCATTTAAAACATTTCATTGAACCTGCAACAACTTGATAATAGTTCTAAGACAAATAGACACTAATGACTGCTAATAAATTCGTTAAATCTGTAGTCTTTCAACTTAATAACATAGTTCATTTTTTCTCAATAATTTTACTAAGTGTTTGGTATATTACCACCAACTTAATCAAAAAAAGAATTGCAATTTTTTTGATTTATTATGACAAACCCAGTGAGTACAGTCAGATTGGATATATCTAAATCGATTATTCCACAGTCACGATTGTTGGGTAATTTGTCAGTCATGAATACATCTCAAAAATTTTTCTTTTGTAACTGTTTAACTAATTCTTCTATATCAATATTAGATGCAGGATTATTTCATTAGTTCTTTGAAATTTCTTTTACTTTTTTCATCCCTTTTCCTTTCTTTCCCACAGTTGAATTATGTCTTTTTTGGCCTTCTAAGTCTTTAGCAATTTTTGGTTTAGTCTGAACAGATGAAACAACAGAAAAAATACCACCAATCAACGAACCAATCACAGCTTGGCTTGCCAATGAAATGGGTTAAAGTCATCCTTTGTGTTTTGTTAATCCAGAATCTTCTTTCTTTTTCTTTAGATGTTCAACATCTTTTTCGCTACAGGAATACCTAGTAATAAATAAATTCCCATTAGTTTTTTATCTCCCTTTCTTTTTTGAGTATTAGTTAAACATTATCGATACTACTTAGTTGTTCATTGATTAATTTAATTTCAAATGATTTTGGTTTAGTTTTACCACTTGGAAGTAAAGTCTAAACTATAGTAAAGTTAATCACTTATAGAGATGAAAATGAATAAAGAATTTCATAAAGCCCATGCTTTACCATCATTTCAGCACCCATTCCTAACTTTCTTTTCCCTCACATTATTCCTGTGACAGTGGTTGCCACCAATCTTTCACAAAATGAAGCATCTACAGAATACATTCTTTCTTCTGCAGTTAATTGAAGTTCTTTATTATCAGTGCGTATTTTTTCAAATTTTTACTCTCTATATAAAAAATTTCGTGTTTTTTACAGGCTATGTCTAATGGATTAATTTCTTTATCTTCTCTAGATTCTAGATTCTTTCTTACAAGCTTGTTCCAGCGGCAATAATTATGACCAGGAGTATGCAATTTAAAAGACAATTTATTAATTAAAGCAGTAAATAATCGTTTTCTATATTTTTGAAATTTCCAGAACGTTTGAGGAGGGGTACTCACAAAACTATTTATTTATTAACATTTGAGATATTCCAGCATATTCATTGTAGTAATCCTTATTTCCAGCTGATTCTGCTCTTTGAATTACAGATAATCAGCAATTAATTTGACTAACATCATTCATCCAAACATTTTCAATTGGTTTTTGTGTAAATTTTCTAGTTAACCCTTCACCAATTTTTGTAATGTATCATCAAGGTTTCTTTCTGAAAAACCAGGAAAAAATTCTTCAAAAACTTTCATCAACTTATTAAATTTATTTCCTTTTCCTGATTTTATTTTATTTGGATTATTTTCATAATATACTGCACAGGAATGGAATAAAATATTAGCATAATTTTGTAAATCAAACAAATAAAATTTTATACCTGAACCATTTGTAGGAGACTTTTATTAGTTAAAAGATTCATTAATCCATTAGTAACTTCACATATTCTTTTCCCAACTGTTAATTTATTACCATAAAACTTGACTGGTAATTTTCCACTTTATCTAAGTCTGTCAACAGGTATTAATACAAAAACCATACTTCACTATAGTTGATAAATTCTAACATTCTCCCACTTGTATTTCATTTTTGGTTATTCTATGACTGTAAAACATCGCAAATTTCTAGAATGAATATATCTGATTTACTTTCCGATACATTTATTAGAATAATTTTCTACTATTTTTAGTAAAAGCTGTAATTTTTTTATTAATTTTGTCTTAAATTTTTTTAACGTTTTCATAATTTTTTGATATTTAGGTTGATGCTTAGCTTTTAAAAACTTGTAATTATTTATTCATTAAAAAAACTAACATACACATTAAAGTATAAGAATTTTAAATAGTTACTATTGAAAGTGATTTTAAATTGTTTATGGCTAAATAAGACAGACTTGTATAAGTTTAGGGTTCAATGTTCAAGTTATTGAACCCAATAAAGAACAATTGGTAATCATTTACCAAAAATAACACCATTTGAATTAATAAATACAAATTTTAATGTGGACATTGGAATGTTTGTGAAACTTACTGGCCGTTTTCAATGAGATACTAATATTATTTCTTCATTGAAACTAAATGATGAATTCTGAAGACCTACAATTTATGAATGAAATTACCCACTAAATATTCCAATTTTTGATACTATTCAGAATTTATAACTGACAGAAAATGACAATTTGATTGACTTCAACAATTCTGCAGTTAGAGTTGTTTTAAAAATGTTTTAATAAATTTTTCCTTTATAAATTTATAAGATTGAAAGTTACCAATTTTACTAGTTTCCCATTAATGAAAAACTAAGAATAATTCAAATATTCAAAACAATGGAATAGAATTTATTATTAATAGTGGCGACAGATTGATTCATTCCAATCATTCCAACTTTATATGGATATCAGTATTATTCAAACCAATGGAACAGATTATCCAATGTATGACAAAAAATGTGACACAAAAATCCGATAGTTATTTGTTAAAACTGTTCTATTTTATCACAGTTAACAAAGTAAACAATATTCCGTGTAGAATTGGACATCTATTTATTTCTTCATCAGTTATTTTTTGATTAACTTTGTCTCTAGCAATAATTAACTTACAAGGACATACTCTTAATAATAAAAAAATAAAAAGTCAAAAAACGGAGTACTTATCTCTTAGAATTACATGGCAGATTTTTTAGATTAAAAGGAAAATGTATGAAGTAGATTTAACAGTAATTTTCACTTGGAGTTCAAACTCTGGAGATTCTATTCTTATATGGGCTGATCATAATCGAAACTGGAATGGAAACAGTGGAGACACTTCCAAAAGAAGGTAAAATTGTTGTAGAATCAATGGGAATTCCTGTTCAAGTGGTAAAATATGAACTGGAATATTAACTCGAACCAGAAGAAGAAAGAGTGAAAAATCAGAAAATTCCCATTTGTCTGTTTGAAGCACAAACCATTGAAATTACCAGATAAAGTGAAAAAAGAAATTTTGAACTAGATATTACTAATTATTGTAATTATGCAGAATGGGATATGCTTTACTTTACTGTTGTTGTTATCCTAACTAATCGAAAAATATTCAGTTAATTGGTTCATCTTTATTCGATCATGTTAAATTAAAAAATACCTATATAAAGAACAGAAGAAAAGAAGATTTTGGTCAAGAAATATGGAATCTTGATACACTGAACAACTTTTTAAAAGCTTACAAAGCTTCTCATGGTTTTAAAAGAATAACACAGTTACATAACAACATTAATACAAATCGCTTACTTTTATGGAAAATTATCCTGTGTATGTAGAAAATGTGACTAGGCAAATGAATGGTTTTAACTACACAAAAAGAAACTAGGAAGTTACATGCCACTTTTAATGAAAACATACTGAATGATATACATGTATATGTAATTATGTGTGGTAAAAAGAATTTAACTTATGATTCACAACATAGAATATTAATAGAAAATTGTTAAACTGAATGACTTAGTATTTTATTTATTAAATGATATTTTGAAAACACTTGTTACTTCCTACAGTATGTAAATTTTATTTATGTGTTTGTATTATAGACTGGTTTTCAAGAAACGGTCTATAAAATATTAAATTAAAAAAAAATTTGAATTGGGTTTGAAAAAATTAAATATGGTTTTATAGTGAAAAACACATTTGATTTTCGTTTTAACTGCGACAGAAACTCCAAATTAGTTCTACTGGCACAGTTGTATAAAAATTAAGACACCTGTGATAGCTAACACTACAGGCTGCATTAGTGAGTCAGACCACAGCTAACTGAATGGCATTCTATTGGGGACTACTGCTGATACGAAAAAAGCTGCACAACGACGCCAGTCAGTCACTACACCACAGGATGCATCCAGAGTGAAAATCTCAACAACGGAGCAGGAAGGCAAAGACATTGCAGTGTATTTGGCCCAGTTACTTCACATCCGAGCTACAGACTGTAGTGGCTTACACGATTAAATCTGACACTGTAAGTCCAAAAATGTACTGGCCTACATAGTCCAGAAAGTGACACTGTCTGGACTCCACTTCTGCTAGGTGCTGCCCTGCTGCTGGTACCAATTCTAATACTGTAGACTTGGTGCCCTCTAACCAGCAGGTCACATACCTGCTGTCAACCTGCCACCGTGGAGGTCTCTGGTTCTCGTCTGGGGCCAATGCGGCCACACATATATCCTAAGCTCCTACCTGGCTGTCTCTGCACTGAGCAGACATTTCTATGGTGAGCTTCCCCTTCTATAGGAAGTCCACATTATGATCTAAAGGACCACAGTGCACTTCATCTGGGGCTACACGGTCACTTGTACATGGTGCGGCTGCTCCTCTGGGATGCAGACTTGCTAATGTCAGCTGCCTTCTCTTGCTGATTCCTTCCTCGCCTGCTCTACCCAGTGGGCTGCATGCTGATCATAGTGTCTTCCCTGTCGGCAGTGTACAGTTCACATCTGAACGGCGTTGGCCTCCTTGGGCGTCACCACGACTGTTGTGGTACTATTCAATATTTGTGCGGTTTGTAAGTGCCAATTCTCTGAAGACACTTCTGATGTCTACAGACATTCATTCATTATGTCACTGCTACCCTTCCTGGGTGGTGGACTACGCATATGGTGACCTCCAACTCCCTCCAACCGCCAACACCCTAGTGGCCAACCTGACTGTCGTTATAGTTATTTACAAAATCTGAATAAAAGTGTATTGGAACATATTCTTGTTTGTCGATATAGGTATTTTTTCTATCTATTTTTATCCATTTACTCGGCTAAGTAGTTTTCAGCAAAGATTAAAACTCAGTATGTCCACAGAAATCAAGTCATGGAGCTAGCGAGAAAAGATGAAGAAGATTAATCTTCTTGGCTTTGTAAAAACTCCCATCAGATGTTTCATCGAGATTGCGCTGTTTGTCTTTTCCCGTCCATGATAGAGAGAGGACGTGGGTTTCTGCTTTATTTCACCAATAATTTGAAATACGTTAATTCTTGTAGTACAAAGTCAACTTCATTTACTAGTTCCTTATTTCACCTGATCTGTCTACGTTATCAGTATCTGTGATACTTCAGAGAAGCAAGAAATGTAGGCAGAGGTAGCTGGACGCCGCAACATGGTCTTCAAAGAAGAAGAGAAGGTAAATAATTTCAAGGCTCGGAAAACCATCAGGTAATAATTTAAAATTATATGTTACAGATTTTTGGTGTATACGAAAATCATAAGCCTGACTGTCTGGAATGTGCGTCGCTGTGCGTAAACTAGCTGGGACACACGCTCCCGAGCGAACTCACTATTGTTGCCCCTCTTGTGCGGCGCCAGTAAATTTCCATCGCACTTATTATTCTTAAAACTAATAATAAAACAGTAGAGTAAAAAATTAAGTTTTATAAAACTGTCAGCACCAGTAGCATACGACACCATTACTACATGGAATTGTGAGTCACATAAATATGATGAAAAACGACAGCATAATGCAAGCACGAGATTTGAGATTCTGGAAGAGAGTAAAGGACTGGGCAATTAGAGATTGAATAAAGATTGAATATGCTCGAAAAGCGCTGAATGAACACGCTATTATTGAGAAAACAACCGAAAGAAACTCCAGAATTACAACTCTTAGGACAGGAGAGTCGTAGGTGGACCGAAGAAATTATGAACACAGACTCTATTAAGACGGAACAGGAAGATGTCTAATGCCTGTTTGGAGGATGACGCCCATGAGCCTGTTCAACTACCACATTTTTCGTTTAGTCACATACACTTGTGAGCCGTGTATCGACTCGTGCTACACCTTGTATTTAGATTGCATTGGTTTTCCTTTTCCTCCCCTGACATGTTTGTTTGATATATTGTGTGTCATTAGCTGGCTGCTTGGTTATCTTTCCCTCTGCTATTGATATCTGCGTTTGCTTCCGGGAAAATACTATGGAGGAAGTGAGGTCTTTGACCGGTTGTAACCTGGTGTGGTGGCGCGGAATTAGGGGCGTTGTGCGCTCAGAGAGTCTGGTGGACCCGGGAGGGCAGCGTGGCTCTCCAGCGCGAAGCAGGCGTGGTCGGTTGTATGATGTATGTCGGCTGTGTGTAACGAGCGGATCGAGTTGACGGAAGAGCTCCCCGCGGGTTGGTTGTATACAGAATCGCCCCACGCGTAGTTGCTGTTCATTTCACCTTGGTGGGACGTTGACAAGCTTCTTTAAGTCCTCCGTTTCAACACTGGAGTTTAAAAAGGAGACACCTAACATGAAGGAGCGGTCACTACCCGTCAACGTTGCAGAGAAGACGTGAACTCCGGTGACAGGGCGTGTTGTCGCGTGACTGTGGCGTGTTGGGTACACTGGCGACGCGTGCGCGGTCGGATGTGTGGACCCTTGCCATCGGAAGTCATGTACTGCCTGTTAGAGCGTAATTGTAAGTTAAGTTAGTGGAAGGTTTAATCATTAAGTAATAAGTATGCGTAACCAGTGGCACTTCTGCCTTGTGGTCTCAGGCGATCGGGTTCCTCTCTCCGGCACTGGTGTAATTGAAGAGAGTGATCTTTCCTCCTCCTCTCGTTACTGCCCGATGGGAGGTGTAGTTTTGGCAGTTTAATTGTTTCGCTATTCTGTCGTGTGTTATCAGTAAATTCATGCTTCTTGTTGGTTGATTATGTGGTCGCCCATTCAGGACTGTGTGGTATAATGTTTCCTTGCACGAGGTTTGCTCTAATTCTGTCAGCAAGTTAAGCCATCTTATTACAAGTTTTCGCTCGCTAAAAGACGGTGCAGTGACCAGCCTGAGAGTGGCAATTGTGTTTACGGGCGTATTTAAATTGGTCAGTATTCTGCCTAGCCTGAGCATCCCTTGAGTGTGCGATTTGTGGCCGCCTTACACGGGTCCGAAATATCTGTTATGTTCTAATGATATTCCAGGACACTTTTGTTTAAAAACTTTTTTAAATTCCCCCATTCCTTTATTTCCATTAATCGTGTGTTTGCCGAGACCTTTGATACTTTTTTCTTTTTTAATGGCGGTGTTGCTAGCTTCACTACCTCACTGTACTTTATTAACAAAGTTCTGTATTTACTTTAGTAGGCTGTTTACTAATGATCTTTACATTTTTTAAACTGTTGTATTGCCATAAATTACTTGATTGCCGTTAGCGGCGTGTTTTGAAAGGCTGTTATTGCTGTAGTGCTACCTTCTGTGTTTTTTTTAAAAGAAATTTTTTTAGATTGTGGTATCGCTATGAATTACTTGATTGCCGTTAGCGGCGTGTTTTGAAAGGCTGTTATTGCCATACTGTTAGCTTCTGTGTTTTTTTTTTTTAATTTTAAACTGTTGTATTGCTATAAATGACTTGATTGCCGTTTTTTAAAAGAAATTTTTAAACGATTGCAGAGCTGTAAATTACTTGATTTGCGTTAGCGGCATGTTTTGAAAGGTTGTTTATTGCCATACTGTTACTACTATTTTTTTTAAAAAAAGAATTTTTTTAAATTGTTGTATTGCTATAAATTACTTGATTGCCGTTAGCGACGTGTTTAAAAGGCTGTTTATTGCCGTACTGCTAGTTTCTGTAAGATATGAATAAAACATTTGTGTGTGAAAATCTTAATTCGACAGTAAACTACTAGAAATTTGTCCCCGTTTCCCAACTTGTGGTGTGGCTTGTAGTAGCCGTAACCACTGTGTGTTTCAATTAGTTCCTTATACAAAAGTTTGTATTATGAAATTTAGTTACTGAGTCACTCCTCAAGAAATAGTTCATAAATTCTTTCTGTATACAAAATTCAATCACAATCACGTTTAAAACACGTAAATTTTCTTGTACATGAATGTATCTCCTCGCAGTCTGTACTGACGAGAACTCATAGTACTTCACTAATAACATCACAATGATCAACGCATGATAAGCGGCACGGTGATGCAAAAAGCAATGGAAACCACTGCATTAATAATGTCTCCCCACAGGACATGTTGTGGCCTGTAATAGAAAAAGTGTCATGATGACCTCTCCATTGGCAAATGTTTCCAGACAAGTCACCCTTCGGATCCCTGGGAGACACCTGCCAATGGGAAGGTGACCATGAGAAAAAGATTCGATAACCAACGAAAGGGTAAAGTTCTATAAGTCGGTGATTGGTATGTCAGAAGTTTTAAGGGATTTTATTATAATCCTAGTATAATTATTGTCATCATGGATGAGACTTCATGTAGTAAACAAGCCAATCAAAAGCTGTGGAGAGAAAAGTTTCTGGAGGAAATTTTGCAGAGTGAAAACAAAAAGTCTTCTCATTATAATGTGTTATCAGGAGACGATTATGCAGACTTCGTTAAACAAGTAGAAAACGCGGAAAAGTTGGAAAAAAGAATATCATTACAAAAAATAACAATAAAACGATTTGTTGTTTTGAAAATTGGTGATGTGAAAATCCTCATTGCACTGTGTGAGGGGAACATAAAATATTTTATTCCAGCTGATGAACTTCATGATGTGATTTATGCAGCTCATGTAGCTGTGGGTCATGGTGGTCGCGATAGGATGTTATCCAAGACATCAAAAAATATGCCAATATTACAGAGGAAATGATATTCCTCTATTTATCAATGTGTGATGTTTGTCAACAAGACAATAAAGAAAAGAGGGCTAGTTTCAAAGTCAATTCTCCATTCGGAAATGAATAGCAGATGCCAAGTCGATCTGATTGATTTCCAAACACAACCAGACAAGTGAATGAGCAAATCTTTGGTCAGAACTGAAAATTTTACATGGGAAACCAAGGCACAGCTAAAGTCAGGGTTCTGTTGAACGTGCCAACCAAGACATTGAAAATATGAGTTCTTTGTTAAAGGACAACAATTAGATGAAGTGGTTGGAAGCATTGAGGTACGTGCAATATATGAAAAATCGAGGTTACCACTCTGGTATAAAACAATCACCTTACAAAGCATTGTTTGGAATCTGACCTAGGGTAGGACTTTCCACTTCCTCGTTGCCTCGAGAAATCATGAATCATATTCAGGATGAAGATGACCTAAAGAAGGCAATCGAAGATGACAACAATACTTTGTAATAGTACAAAGACAGTTATGATGATAACATTGTGAAAACTGACACAAGCGACATTTTATCACTAGACAAATTGCAAAAAAAAAAAAAAAAAATTAAAAAGCAAGCTAAAAACATGAAAGCTTCCTCTGACAAATCCTATTCACCAGTTGGCCTTGGAGATAACGTAACCATACCTATTTCAGCTGTAGATAAAGGGAGAGGTGACCTTCAAAACGTAATTGGAGTAATACTTCAAAAGACTGATGAGAACCTCTACATAGTTGGCACCAAACATGGCTACTTCAAAAACATTATTGCAGATACAATTTTATTAAAATTTTCTATAATTTTTGTAATAAAATATTAATAATGTTTTAAACATTGTTTTTATTTTTTTAGAACTGATTTAGACATCTGCATTTAGAAGGTTTTTGGATGTGGGAGATATTAACAAGGATATTGAAAGATCTTAATCAGCAACAGTTACAAAACATTATCATATCAGGGCAAGGCTTTGTGAAATTTCAGTTTCATGAAAAACTGTACAACAAACAAATGCAATTGTAAGGAAAAAAAGTACTCTGCAGTTCTAAGTGCCACCAAAGTAAACCATGCAAAAATAAGTAGATAAGCAAATTGCAGATAAGATGATTTCTGTGGATGGATATATGTAAGTTGATCTAGTAAAAGATGTCAAACTACTGATTAGTTAATAAATAACTAAAATATTGACTATTTTTTTCTATTCCTTCATTCAGTTTACTTTGAAAAGCTTAGAGAAGATACAAACTAGGTGAAATTAGTTCAGACTAGGATGTACCAGTTTATCCTAAAGCATATGAATTCCAACAAGGATAAACTGATTCGGCCTGGACTAAACTGTTTTATCCTATTGGTAACAGGATGAACGAGTTAGACCTAGGTGAAACTAGTTCATCCTAAAATCGGGTTTAGCCAGTAACACATACATAAATTAATACTTGTTCCATAGATCATGCATACCACATTTCATAATGATGTGGAACATGTCACTTTAAGAAAAGTTTTCTTTACAAAAAATAATTAATATTTTTTGCAGTTGCTACTTTATACCTAAAAATTCATCTGTTGAGAGGAAGGAGTAGTCATTCAGAAATTATTTTAATTTACTTTTAAATGTTGGTTAGCTATCTGTCAGACTTTTAATACTATCTGGCAAAAGACGAAATATTTTTGTAGCAGCATAGTTCACCATTTTCTGAGCACCAGTGAAATTTAATCCAGAATAGTGAATATCATCCTTTCATCTATTGTTGTATCTGTGCACTACGTTGTTATTTGTTAATTGGGATGGTTTATTAACAACAAACTTCATAAGTGAATATGTGTATTGTGAACGTACTGTGAATATGCTGAGTTCCTTAAATAAATGTCTGAATGGTGATCTTGGGTGGGCTCCAGCTATTATTCTGATTACACTGTTTTGTGCAATGAATACTTTCCGTGTCAATGAGTAATTGCTCTAAAATATGACGCCATATGAAAGTGGTGAATGAAAATAGGCATAGTAGGCTAATTTACCAGTATCTTTATTATGAAAATTTGCAATAACCCTAAGAGCATAAGTAGCTGTTCTTAACCACTTCAGCAGATCATCGATGAATTTCTTCTAATTCAATTTCTCATCAATACACATACCCACAAATTTTGAATAATCTACCTTAGAAACAGACTTCTGTTTATAGCCTATATTTATCAATGGTGTTATGCTATTTACTGTACAAAATGGCATAAACTGTATTCTCTCAAAATTTTGTGAGAGTCCATTTGCAGACCACAACTTAATAATTTTCTGAAAGACATTATTTACAACTTCCTCAGTTGATTTTTGTTGGGTGTCATTACTATACTAGTATCATCAACAAAAAGAATGAGCTTTGCATCTTCATGAATACAGAGTGGCAAGTCATTAACATATATTAAGAACAATAAGAGGCCCAAGACTGAACTCTGTGGGACACCATTCTTGATACCCCCCCCCCCCATTTAGAGGACTCTGCTAAATTTTGCGGACTATCTGTACTGTTAATTTCCACCATCTTCATTCTTCCATATTAATTAAAGCATAGCATTTTCTGTTGAAAAGCCTATCTGAAATCTAAATTGACATAGTGTTAGTATTTCTTCTTTCCTAATATGTGATGCTACTCTTGAATACATTACTTTTCCAAGAATTTTTAATAAAGTTGTCAGAAGTGAGATTGGGCAGTAATTGTCAGCATAAGACCTATCCCCTACTTCATGCAATGGTTTAACAGTAGCTCATTTTATTCTATCTGAAAAAATTCCCTGTTTCAGTGAGCTAGTATATATGTGGCTGAGAATCCTACTAATTTGTTGCGAACAAGATATTAGTACACTGTTGGAAATGCCATCAACTCGATGTGAGTTTTTACTTTTGAGTGAATTTATCATTTTCCTAATTTCATTAGGAGAGGTGGGTTAAATTTCAATTTTTTTCAAATTGCATAGATATTGCATCTTCCATATACTGCCTTGCATTTTCTAATGAATAGTTGGATCCTGTTTTCTCTATAATACTTAAAAATGATCATTAAAAATGTTTTCCGTAACTGACATGTTGTTAACAAATATTTCATTGAGCTTGATAGAAATACAGTCTTCCTGTGCTCTCAGTTGCCCTGTTTCCCTTTTAACAATATTCCAAATTGTTTTAATTTTATTATCAGATGTGGTAATCTGAGACATAATGCACATACTTCTGGACTTTTTAATAACTTTTCTTAATACAGGTCAGTAGTTTTTATAATGTTTCCTGTTTTGGGATCATTGCTATAAGATACATTGCCCTTTTCTGTTTACAAGGTATTTTTATCCATTTAGTAAGCCACAGCTTTTTACATGGTTTCTTACAACTATACTTCAGTGCTTTCTTTGGGAAACTGTGTTCAAATATACTCACAAAGGTATCATGAAATAGGTTAAATATTAAATTCTCTGTACACCTTGTCCCAGTCTAACTGTTGCAAGATTTCCCTAAAATTTTGAATTGTTATATTGTCAGTTGGATGCACTATTTTGGAGGACTGTTTTGCATTACTGTATGGAGCTATGTCATATAGTGTAAATAACTGTGCATGATGATAAGACATACATTCTTAACAGGGAAAGTTTTTATTTGATTAAATTTATCTTGATCTATTAAAACATAATGTATCAGTGTGCTGCTTTCCTGTACCACCCGAGCAGTAAAATCGATAACTGATGTCAAATTGAAAGAACCAAATAATACTTCAAGGTAAAGCTTTCTATCAGAGTCTTTCGGACAATCTACACTGAAATCCTCACAAACAACAATTTTCTTCCCTCTGTTTGACAGATAGCACAACAAAGCTACCTAGTAGTTAATGCCACATAACTAAATTATGTGATGAAAAACATTACAGCATAACGAAACAAACGCAAGACAGTTTATTTCTTGTCTAGTTCTCTGACACAAACAAGTGAAAGGAAAAGTATTATGGGTGCTCGTGCTAACTGTACACGGTAGCAGATTTATCATCTTTTACAAAAAAAAAAAAAAAAAAAAAAAATGGGCTATGAAAATACACTGCTGTAATTCTAGTGCTTTATGATACTTATGGAACGTAAGTACTTAGGGGAACGTGTAGCGGATATGAGGATTGAGGATGATATGTAGATTCACTTTTCAGAAATATCTTGTAGTTATCTGTAGTGGAGGAGAGGAAGAGAACTCCCACTTAACACCATCATATCACATAGTCCAATACAAAGGGAGGCACACTTCAATCGCTGAGTTTAACTGAACACAGAAATTCCTCCCCATTCAAATCTCGAGTTTCTCCGCTGTGTATCTTTACCTCCCTTCTATTTATTATGTCTAATAGAACGAAGTATCTTTATTATAAGATAAACTTGTAATTCATTCAGTAGCGATATTACGCCAGTGGAAAATGAAAACAGAGCACCTCGACGCGAGTGATTAAGGCATGCCATTCTTGAACGTGACACTACGAGAGAACAGTTAATGCGGTTATCAAACGTGCAGCGCTGCAGACAAACCAGGACCCGCGTTATGAGCCAAACGATGTTACAAGGTTCGCAGCAGTTGTTCATCTCCAGAGCCAGTAGCATCCAGCTCGCCCTGGCATATGGAACTATGTCTGTGTCTGCAAACATTATTAACATGCCGCGACAGCTTGCACGTGAACGGTTTGTGGAACTGACTGACTGAGCGAACGCGCGTAGTGATCCTGCGGGAGCTTGGGTGGTCTCACCGCGGAACTGCACTACACTGGGGCGAGATGTCTCCACAGCGCGTCGATGTCGTTGCCAGTGGTCAGCAAAAGCTGCACATTCACGTCAGCCTGGGTCAGGACAGCGGAGACGCACAGATGCACGCCAAGTCTGTCGCACCTTACGAGGTTCCGTATCGGAACACACCTCGACTTCACAGCAATTGATGGACGCTGTTGCTCAGCGAGGCCCATCCGCAACGAGTGCAACGATCCTGTGCGCCTTGAGGGCATCTTCCGCTCACGCCTCAACATCTTGGGGCGAACCTCCTCCGGTATCGCGATAGGTCATTATGGAAGGGCGAATGGACGCGTATCTTCAGCGATGACAGTTGCTTCCACCTCGGTGCCAATTCTGGCTGTACGCTTTGTGTGGCGTCGTGAGGTGAGCGCCAAAGTCTGGAGTGTGTACGACAAGGCACGCAGGGCTAACATCCGTCTTTGTGATTTGGGAAACGTATGTTACAATGGCCGTTCTCCTTTGGTGATCGTAGAGGAAACACTCAACGGCGCACGGTACACCCATAACATCATTCTACTCGTCGTGGTACCGTTCGTGCACCAACAAGGGGATGTGTTTTTCCAACATGAAATTGCACGTCCTCACCCCTCTGCAAGGTGTACGTCAGCTACCTTGACCAGCACGATCCCTAGATCTGTGCGCCATTGAGCATGCTAGGGACTAGATGAAAAGTCATCTTGCACGATCCTCAAGGCAGGTAGGAAATTTGGCCCAGTTGAGGCACCAGGTGAAAACTGCATGATCATTCCGCAAGACTTCATTCGTCACCTCTGTCTACATCTCCCTGGGAAAGCTGCAGCTTGTATTGCTGCAAACAGAGGGTATACAGGGTACTAGCGCTGACATTTCGCACGCCCTGTCGATTTCCCTCAGTAGAGTATGGCTCTCTCGGACTGACTGTTTGTTGTGTACGATCTGAACGGTATGTCAGTAAAATTTTCCTCTTCTGGGTCGACGAACTCATGGTGTTCTTTTTTCCAGTAGTGTGTTTCTAAAACATTGAGGCTTTACCCGGTTGTACAGAAACCAGATGACAGCGCCCAGTTTTCACTCAGGATGGATCCACCACACATAAAATTACCGTAGTATAGGAGGTTCATCTGAAAAAAAAAGAAATGCAAGTTACTAGGGTTTCCAGTATGTTCCGAATAGTTTTATTCTGTATTACCGAGTCTACACGTAAGAATATCTTTCGTTCTGCTGTTTTATCATTTGATTTGCTTATAGCTTTTAGAGGTGAGAAATTTACAATCATTACTTTACATCTAAGTAATACTGCCACTGAGGATTTATTCTTCAAAACAAGTATTTAACTGTTCTATGTGAAATTTAACAGGGAATGGAACATTTGGCTTGTAAAAGGTATATTAGAAGGAAGAACTAAAGCATGAATTATTTTCTTACGATAAAGCAACGACCAAAATTTTCTTCTTCAGAGAAGTTCGGTTATACATTTGTGCTTCAGGATTCATCCTAGTTGTTACGTACTCACCTGAAGATAACAATGAGAGACTCATGACGTAAATCGCCAGCAGGTATGCTGATCAAAAAGAACGCTAATCTACATCTCTTTTATTGGGCAGTATGTACTCTTGATGCTGCTGTGGGCAAGTGACGCACTACGAATAGCTATTTAATATTTGTTTGAGGGCAGGGAGATACCGGGTAATCGGCCACATGTTTAGAGAATGGATGGAGCTGTACGTACATTTCAAAACATTGCTGTTTAATAGGAAATACCAACCACCAGAACTGTTTGTAACCTAAAGGTACAGTGACCAAAATGTAAATTAAATAGCAAACATATGTACATATTCCAGGCCACTGATGATGCCTTGCAGAAAATAATGCCGAAACGCGTATGGCACCAAAATTGTGTTTTATTCAGTTGGTGTCAAACGGTCCATAAGCAAAAATTATCAATATACCGTAATATTACACGCAACTGAGGAAGACGGGACTGGAAAAGCTGAAGAAGTCAATTACTGTGAGCCTGTCACAGAACCTCTTACTAGGATTTGGACAAACATTCCAGAAAGGCATGTCCGTACTCAAAGGCTGGTGCCAAGCTCCAGAGTTCCGAGTATTCATCTGGATTTCAGATCTGATTTAGCTAAAAAGGATTACTTTTTTGGCTCTCGGTCACTGCAGTTTTTATGCTACGCAACCCGAGCTCTTCGATGCTCCTGCTGTGCGGACGCAACTGACTGCCATCCTCTCTTCTTCATCTTTCTAGGGACGCCTTTCACAACCAATCCAATTAAAGAAACTACAGTTATCCCAAGTTCGCGAGCCAGCGAGAAAGCCCCCAGGGCTCCAGAAATAACAAATTCCCCTCACCGTGATTATCAGCCTTCAAAGTCCAGGCAATCGCAGAGGGTGGGCTTATTGGTAGTTGGGAGCTCCAATGTTAGGCGCGTAATGGGGCTCCTTAGGGAAATGGCGGGTAAGGAGGGGAAGAAATCCAGTGTGCACTCCGTGTGCATTCTAGGTGGAGTCATTCCTGATGTGGGAAGGGCCCTTCCGGATGCCATGAAGAGCACAGGGTATAGCCAGCTGCAGGTGTTGGCAAATGTCGGTAGTAATGACGTGTGTCGCTTTGGATCTGAGGAAATTCTCTCTGGATTCCAGCGGCTATCTGATTTGGTGAAGGCTGCCGGTCTTGCTTACGAGATGAAGGCAGAGCTCACCATCTGCAGCATCGTTGACAGAACCGACTGCGAACCTTTGGTGCAGAGCCGGGTGGAGGGTCTGAATCAGAGGCTCAGACGGTTTTGCGACCGTGTTGGCTGCAGATTCCTTGACTTGCGCCATAGGGTGGTGGGGTTTCGGGTTCCTCTGAATAGGTCAGGAGTTCGCTACACTCACCTGGCGGCTACACGGGTAGCGGAGGCTGTGTGGCGTGGACTGGGCAGTTTTTTAGGTTAGAAGGCCTCGGGAAAGAACGGGGTGGGCTGCAATCTCAAGGGGTGCATGGCAAATACAGGACGTGCTTGGATCAAGGAACAGTCGGAATTGTAGTTGTAAATTGTTGTAGTTGTGCTGGGAAAGTCCCTGAGCTTCAAGCGCTAATAGAAAGCACAGAAGCTGAAATCGTTATAGGTGCAGAAAGCTGGCTAAAGCCTGAAATAAGTTCTGCAGAAATTTTTAGTAAGTCTTAGACGGTGTTCAGGAAAGATAGATTAGGCAGAATTGGTGGTGGAATGTTTGTGTCTGTCAGTAGTGGTTTATCTTGTAGTGAAGTCGAAGTAGATACTCCGTGCGAATTGGTAGGGTAGAGGTTATACATAACAGCCGAACAAAGTTAATAATTGGCTCCTTCTACCGACCCCCAGACTCCGACGATATAGTTGCTGAACAGTTCAGAGAAAATTTGAGTCTCGTAACAAATAAATACCCCACTCATACGGTTATAGTTGGTGGGGACTTCAACCTTCCCTCGATATGTTGGCAAAAATACTGGTTCAAAATCGGTGGTAGGTAGAAAACATCTTCCGAGATTCTTCTAAATGATTTCTCCGAAAATTATTTCGAGCAGTTAGTCCACGAACCCACGCGAATTGTAAATGGTTGCGAAAATACGCTGGACCTCTTAGCCACAAACAATCCAGAGCTAATAGAGAGCATCATGACTGATACAGGGATTAGTGATCACAAGGTCGTTGTAGCTAGGCTCAATACCGTTTCTTCCAAATCCACCAGAAAGAAACGCAAAATAATTTTATTTAAAAACGCGGATAATGTGTCACTAGAAGCCTTCCTAAGAGACAATCTCCATTCCTTCCGAACTGACTATGCAAATGTAGACGAGATGTGGATCAAATTCAAAGATATAGTAGCAACAGCAATTGAGAGATTCATACTACTACTAAAACTACTAACTCCGTCTACAGGCCGCAAGCGACCCATCGGGACCATCCGACCGCCGTATCATCCTCAGGTGAGGATGCGGATAGGAGGGGCATGGGGTCAGCACACCGCTCTCCCGGTCGTTATGACGGTTTTCTTTGACCGGAGCCGCTACTATTCGGTCGAGTAGCTCCTCAATTGGCATCACGAGGCTGAGTGCACCCCGAAAAATGGCAACAGCACGTGGCGGCGGGATGGTGACCCATCCAAGCGCCGGCCACGCCCGACAGCGCTTAACTTCGGTGATCTCACGGGAACCGGTGTATCCACTGTGGCAAGGCCGTTGCCCAATTGAGAGATTCATACCTCATAAATTGGTAAGAGATGGAACTGATCCCCCATGGTACACAAAACAGGTCCGAACGCTGTTGCAGAGGCAACGGAAAAAACATGCGAAGTTCAGAAGAACGCGAAATCCCGAAGATTGGCTACAATTTAGAGACGCGCGAAATTTGGCACGGACTTCAATGCGAGATGTCTTTAATAGGTTCCACAACGAAACATTGTCTCGAAATTTGGTAGAAAATCCGAATAAATTCTGGTCGTATGTAAACTACACAAGCGGCAAGACGCAGTCAGTACCCTCGCTGCGCAGTGCCGATGGTACTGTTACCGGCGACTGTGCCACTAAAGCGGAGTTATTGAACGCAGTTTTCTGAAATTCATTCACCAGGGAAGACGAATGGAATATTCCAGAATTTGAAACACGAACTGCTGCTAGCATGAGTTTCTTAGAAGTAGAAACCTTAGGGGTTGCGAAGCAACTCAAATCGCTTGATACGGGCAAGTCTTCAGGTCCAGATTGTATACCGATTAGGTTCCTTTCAGATTACGCTGATACAATAGCTCCCTACTTAGCAATCATATACAACCGCTCGCTCACCGATAGATCTGTACCTACAGATTGGGAAATTCCGCAGGTCGCACCAGTGTTTAAGAAGGGTGGTAGGAGTAATCCATCGAACTACAGGCCTATATCATTGACGTAGGTCTGCAGTAGGGTTTTGGAGCATATACTGTATTCAAACGTTATGAATCACCTCGAAGGGAACGATCTATTGATACGTAATCAGCATGGTTTCAGAAAACATCGTTCTTGTGCAGCGCAGCTAGCTCTTTATTCGCACGAAGTAATGGCCGCTATCGACAGGGGATCTCAAGTTGATTCTGTATTTCTAGATTTCCGGAAAGCTTTTGACACCGTTCCTCACAAGCGACTTCTAATCAAGCTGCGGGCCTATGGGGTATCGTCTCAGTTGTGCGACTGGATTCGTGATTTCCTGTCAGGAAGGTCGCAGTTCGTAGTAATAGACGGCAAATCATCCCCAGGGAAGCGTCCTGGGACCTCTGATGTTCATGATCTATATAAATGACCTGGGTGACAATCTGAGCAGTTCTCTCAGGTTGTTCGCAGATGATGCTGTAATTTACCGTCTAGTAAGGTCATCCGAAGACCAGTATCAGTTGCAAAGCGATTTAGAAAAGATTGCTGTATGGTGTGGCAGGTGGCAGTTGACGCTAAATAACGAAAAGTGTGAGGTGATCCACATGAGTTGCAAAAGAAATCCGTTGGAGTTCGATTACTCGATAAGTAGTACAATTCTCAAGGCTGTCAATTCAACTAAGTACCTGGGTGTTAAAATTACGAACAACGACAGTTGGAAAGACCACATAGATAATATTGTGGGGAAGGCGAGCCAAAGGTTGCGTTTCATTGGCAGGACACTTAGAAGATGCAACAAGTCCACTAAAGAGACAGCTTACACTACACTCGTTCGTCCTCTGTTAGAATATTGCTGTGCGGTGTGGGATCCTTACCAGGTGGGATTGACGGAGGACATCGAAATGGTGCAAAAAAGGGCAGCTCGTTTTGGATTATCACGTAATAGGGGAGAGAGTGTGGCAGATATGATACTCGGGATGGAAGTCATTAGAGCAAAGACGTTTTTCGTCGCGGAGAGATCTATTTACGAAATTTCAGTCACCAACTTTCTCTTTCGAATGCGAAAATATTTTGTTGAGCCTATCCCACATAGGTAGGAATGATCATGAAAATAAAATAAGAGAAATCAGAGCTCTAACAGAAAGGTTTAGGTGTTCGTTTTTCCCGCGCGGTGTTCGGGAGTGAATTGGTAGAGAGCTAGTATGACTGTTGTTCGATGAACCCTCTGCCAAGCACTTAAATGTGAATTGTAGAGTAATCATGTAGATGTAGATGTAGATGAAGTAATTATTAGCAGCTCAGTGACTGACATTAGTGAATAATGTTTACGTTTTTCAGCTATAAAAAATTGACTTTACTGACTGTTGGGATCTGCATATTACGAAGGGCGTTCAACAGGTAACGCAACATGTATTTTTTCTGAAAGCAGAATCCTTTTATTCACGATTGCAAAACACCATATTATTTCCCACTCTTTTTGCTAAGAAACTCTAATCTACATTCAATGCGATAACCTCACTCCAGTTTCTAGTAGAGCCTGTACATCCGCATGGCGCCACTCTACCAGTCGACGTCGGAGTCAAAGTCCTGCTTCGTCAATAACCTCCCCATCATCCATTTACTGTTCCTGCTGTGTGTATTCTTCATTGGGCAAAACGGATGGAACGTGTGAGATCCGGCGTATAGTGTGGATCCCAGCGACACACACCTCTGAATACGAGAAGTGGGGGACGAGTATGCCAGCGCTACCAACACGGACGTCCAACTGTGCAGTGAGGTGTCTGATCCTCATCCGGCGATCTCGTTGAATGAGAGTGTCAGCACGTTCCAAGACTGCAAGAGTCACAGCTGTTCAAAAATGTTCAAATGTGTGTGAAATCCTATGGGACTTAACTGCTCAGGTCATCAGTCCCTAAGCTTACACACTACTTAACCTAAATTATCCTAAGGAGAAACACACACACCCATGCCCGAGGGAGGACTCGAACCTCCGCCGGGACCAGCCGCAGTCACAGCTGTGAGCGACCGGCTGGCACGAGGCAAATAGGACGCGTCTGCGCGACGTTGTTGGGATGATGACAGACGCCTCGCCGAACGACGCACCGTGCGTTTCTACACTGTCACATCTCCACAGTTATTCTGTAAGCTCCTAGGAATATCTGCAATTCTCTGGTTTCCCGCCAAAAGTAACGCTATGACAGTTCTCTGCTCGGAACGCAACTGCGTTACAGATAACATTTTGAGGGATACAAATAACACTGCCACCGAATAGAACTTCATGTAACTGTAGGGGCTGGAGATTAGATTAGATTAGCACTTGTTCCATAGATCACAAATACGACACTTCGTAATGATGTGGAACGTATCAGGTTAATACAAGGTGTCTATACAAAATGTTACATTACACAAAATATTACACGACACTTAATATTTAAATTTTTTTTGGTGAAGGTTGGGGAAATTACCCGCTTACAAATCCAAAAATTCATCTAATAAGTAGAAGGAGTTGCCATTAAGAAATTGTTTTAATTTCCTTTTAAATGCAATATGGCTATCTGTCAGACTTTTGATGCTATTAGGTAAGTGACCAAATACTTTTGTGGCAGCATAATTGATCCCCTTCTGAGCCAAAGTTAGATTTAACACTGAGTAGTGAAGATCATCCTTTCTCCTAATGTTGTAGCCATGTACACTGCTATTACTTTTGAATTCGTTCGGATTGTTAATAACAAATTTCATAAGTGAATATATATATTGTGAGGCTACAGTGAAGATCTCTAGCTCTTTAAATAAGTGTCTGCAGGATGATCTTGGATGAGCTCCAGCAATTATTCTGATTACACGCTTTTGTGCAATGAACACACTTTTACTCAATGATGAGTGACCCCAGAATATGATGCCATACGAAAGCAGAGAATAAAAATGGCGTGGTAAGCTAATTTACTGAGATGTATGTCGCCAAAATTTACAATGACCCTAATACCGTAAGTAGCTGAACTCAAACGTTTCAGCAGATCTTCAGTGTGTTTTTCCAGTTCAACCCCTCATCAATGCATACACCTAGAAATTTTGAATATTCACCCTTAGTTACCGATTTCTCATCAAAGTGTATATTTATTAATGGTGTCATTCCATTTACTGTGTGGAGCTGTATATACTGTGTTTTGTCAAAGTTTAATGAGAGCCCATTTTCAGAGAACCATCGTTTACAATTTCACCAGTTAATTCTTGTCTGTTGGATGTGATAGCTATCCTCATATCATCGGCAAAAAGTACCAGCTTTTCATCTTCGTGAATTTAGAATGGCAGGTCATATATATATATTAAGAACAGCAGAGGACCCAAGACCGAACCTTGTGGCACCCCATCCTTGATTGTTTCCCAATTTGAGAAATCACCAGTGTTTTGCATTTTATGTGAGCTGCTTATTTCAACTATCTGCACTCTTCCACTTAGGTATGATTTAAAGATTTGAGCCCTGTCCCATTCATACTACAGTACTTGAGCTTATCTAGAAGTATTCCATGATTTACACAGTCAAAAGCCTTTGAGAGATCACAAAAAATCTCAACGGGTGAGTTCCGGTTACTCAGAGCATTTAATATTTCATTAGTGAAAGTATATATAGCATTTCCGTTGAAAAACCTTTCTGGAAACCAAACTGACATTTTGTTAAAACTTTATTTTTATCAAGGTGTGAAGCTACTTTACAGTACATTACTTTTTCCAGAATTTTGGCTACGGCAGTCAGAAGAGAGATTGGGCGGTAGTTGTTAACATCAGACGTATCCCATTTTTTTGCAGTGGTTTAACAATGGCATACTTCAGTCTATCTGGGAAAATACACTCCTTCAGATAGCTATTACGTATGTTGCTAAGAATCCCACTTATCTCTTGGGAACAAGCTTTTACTATCCTGCTGGAAATGCCATCAGTTCCATGTGAGCTTTTATTCTTGAGAGAGTTCATTATCTTCCTAATTTCAGAAGGAGAGCTGGGTGGAATTTCTTTCAATGGTATCAAATTGTGTGGGTAAGGCCTCTTCCACTAACTGCCTTGCTTCTTCTAATGAACATTTAGATCCTATTTTCTCTACAACATTTAAAAAATGATTATTCAAAATGTTTTCAACTTCTGGCTTGTTGTTTGTCAAATTTCCATTCGCTTTGATGGTATTGCCGTCATCCTGTACTCTTGGTTGCCCTGTCTCCCTTGTAATAATATTCCAATTTTTTTTTGATTTTGTTATCAGAGGTATTAATCTCAGACATGATGCACATGCTCCTGGACTTTTTAGTAAATTTTCTTAATGTAGCACAGTAGTTTTTATAATATGTGGCTGTTTCTGGGTCATTACTCTTTCTTGTTGTTAGATACAGTTCCCTTTTGTGGAACGGTAATACTCCACGATGTCCGACAAGAAATTTGTCATCTTTTCAACCGTCCTTGACCAAGTAAAAAATGGTTGCATTTCGTACTGAACGCTCTCGTAAATTACAAAAGTAGATCACGTGACACGTAAATACACGATGTTGATGTACGGTAGCCTTCAGTCTCATAGTAGCAGAATCATTTTGAGTTTCAATCTGTAACTGTAGCGGTATTTTTCAAGAACGAATATAAAGTGAAAAAAGTTAAAAATTAGTTTACAGAATGTTTGATAATATTACCATAAAAGGGAATTCGCCCTCTGCAGCTAGCGAACCTCCCATAATTCTTGAAGTGCGGGCCCTGCCTGGTGCACCTGAAACATTGAATGCATACGTGGATTAATCATTATACAGGTTCCTATTGAGTGTTCTTACGGTTTTCCACAACAGTCCTTGTGTAATTTTTACCCTATCTCTCCCTGTGTTAGTAAACAGTCTTTGTTGTCAGGGGAATGCCCCGGATTTTCGTCTCATGTAGCGTGCTTTACGTCTTGTTTTGAAACCAATTAGCTGAGCTCATCAGGTGCTTAAAATATGTCACGTCTAGAGTTTAGTACATAGTATCGAGATTTTTGGAAGCAAGAGGATGTTGCATCAGCAATAGACGCTGCTGCTTCGTTGCATTAATGTCTTCGTTACGTCATATTTTACAGTTTGATACATAGTTGGCTCCAGCACTTGCAGCTATATAATGTACATTGCCTGAATAAAGAAAAGTTTTCAGAAGAGATGGCAAAATGTCATTATAACTTGATCCATATAAAGGATACTGTACTTAGGGAAGAAGATGTTTATTGCTCGGTATTTCAGTCTAGTGACTGACGTTAGAATCATATAAAGGAACGCACGCTAGTGACCGGCACAGGTAGTTTCCCCCACTCTCCACAGTTTTTGTTGTTGCTAGAGAAGAGGTTGTGTTTTGTGCAGCATTTGTAAATATTTCGAGTCCTACATATTTAAAATGTTCAAATGTGTGTGAAATCTTATGGGACTTAACTGCTAAGGTAATCAGTCCCTAAGCTTACACACTACTTAAACTAAATTATCCTAAGGACAAACACACACACCCATGCCCGAGGGAGGACTCGAACCTCCACCTGGACCAGCCGCACAGTCCATGACTGCAGCGCCTTAGACCGCTCGGCTAAACCGGCGCGGCTCTACGTATTTAAGTGCTAAATAATATATAAAAGGTAATTGGAATATACTATTAATCATTCAGTTTGATAATTTTGTGGCAAGTAAAATTAAATACATTTTTAAAGCTACTTGTATAAATTGTGGACGATTACGCCACACTATCTTGGTCGTGACCTGCTTGTACCTTAAAACAGAAGGTCTATTACAATGGAACGTCTCATATTTGCAATTTAACTGAGTTTCGTTAATGTCTTACCAATTTTATCCGTCTTGAAAATGGTAAATAGTGTTGTTTTCCAACAGTTTCTCTTTCAGACTGTTGCGCCACGAATAAGTGCAGGCGTGAGCAATGTTGATATTTAGCAAACGATTTTGCGAGATAAGTTTATGACATCGCTCACAGGAGAGAAGGCACGGCCCAGCGGGCGCTGTATACAAGTGTGAAGTAATCAGAGCAGCACAGGGCACTGATTACTATGAAAAACCCTAACGTTGCAGTTACAACAACGCCTAGTGACCCGTGTGTAGGGGCCAAGTGTTTGAGGAAAGCTGGAATTGTAATTATTGAAGAGCCCTCCACTTTTCTCCTCTAAACGAACTTCATCAGAGGCTTAGGGAAAAGTATAAATAAGCGAGCCCGGAGGCTCAAATAGAGGGGGGGGGGGGGGGCAGTTGAGTCGCCATTCTGGCCATGTCTAGAACCGGAGAGAATGACGAATTTTAAGTTGCAGGCCAACCACGATGACGTTCTGGCGATGGAGAGCGATGGCTAACCGTCCCACTGAAACTACTCGTGCCACCAACCTCTGCTGTACAGACGTGCTGCAGCTGTGTCGGCGCGGGGCTCGCCTTTGAGGAGTGAGAGGGCTGCTAGCCTTCGCTACCTGTGTGACACTCTCCGGAGGACTGCAAGCTGCCGTCCACAGAATGGGGCTGGATCACGACCTCGTGGTTTCCCAGGTGCAGCGCTGCCTGCGCTCTCTGGCCGTGCTGCCCTGGGCAGACGGAAAGAGCTGCTAAAGCTCAGCCAGCCGCGATGGCCGAGCGGTTCTAGGCGCTTCATTCCAGAACCGCGCGACTGCTACCGTCGCAGGTTCGAATCCTACCTCGGGCATGAATGTGAGTGAAGTCCTTAGGTTAGTTAGGTTTAAGTAGTTCTAAGTTCTAGGGGACTGATGACCTCAGATGTTAAGTCCCATAGTGCTCAGAGCCATTTAAACCATTTTTGCTAAGGCTCAATACAACGACGGAGGACGGCTGTGCCTCTTTGGCGTTTTACATGGGATCCTGAGGCACAGCCAGCCGTAATCCTGGCCATCGGTGCAGCCAGCACACGCGGCGGCCACTTAATCGTGGCGTGACTGTTAGCGCTAGGGCTACAAGGCTGGGAGACCAGACACTGACACAGAAAATTTCAGCGTTGGCACTGGCGCCGAGCAACGCATGCACGCTGCGTGACGCCATCGCCGTGATTAGCCGAAGGTCCGCTGTGTGTCTTCGATGCAACAAAATCAGTGACACCCTCTCGGATGTTTCTCTGCACGGTTTGGCATGAGTCACCCCGCTCTCCCAAGCCTTGCCTCTCAGTCGTTCTGACATATTACAATCCCTGAGCTTGTAAATCGTTTATGGTAATACTACTGCTTGATTTCATTTCACTTACTACTTATTGGTGTGTGACAGAGCAATAATGTAACATATAAACTATTAAATAGAGCACTGACTAGGTCTTCTAAATTGCAACAATTTCACATTTGAATAGTACATTTGCTCCTAACACAGGGAAGTCACGATATGCTCTCACGCAAATTATATTCTTATATTGAGCAGTTGATGAAGCTATAAAATATACATACACTTTAAAAATTGTAGCTGCTATAAACTGTTAGAACAGGAAATATCAGTTGGCGATGTTGCAATGATAATACTGCAAGTACGAATGATTTGTTACAAAAATGGATTACTTGACAACACTACCAGAAGCAAGAAATACGCAGATCAACAATAACAGCATGAATAATGCATGGACATTTCTCGCAGTGTGGACGTTTGATGGAAACATCTTAGTCACTGTTGTCATGGAAACACTCTTCATTAATAATTCTTCGAAGCTGTGGTCAAAATATTTGATGTAGCTGCACTGGAAAAATTCATATTTGGTGAAGTTGAAGAATTGTGCCACCGAGAACTAGAAACACACAAACGACTGAAGGCGTAAAATGTGGTGTCTATGGCGTATGTTAACGACATTATCAGAAGGTACCATAATTGTATCTGTGATAAATTTCACAAAATTTTTGTATGGACGGGATAAAGAAACGTTGGCTGATTACACAGTGTCTGTTTGCTTTGCCGCAATCAGTTTCTTCATCAATTCAACGCCTTCAAGAACTGTACAGTTGCACAGTTCTTCTCTATTGGCTGTCCAGGAGTCAAACAGATGAATGGCTTTAGCTTCTTGTCTATCTGGCCACATTACTTGATTTACAAAGGCGTTTAAATTCCTCTTCGTTATATAGGTAGATTTTTCTAGCGAACGCTATGATATTCGGTAAATTTATATTAAAATTTGCAGAAAAATGGTCAGTTGGTTCCGATACAAGGACATACATATGGGGTAGCAGCGTTCCATCCATTACGGTCTCAGCCATTAACACAAAGTCATAATAGTGTATTGTTGCAGCTTTGGACCCAACTGCACCAGAGACATATTTACTTTCCTTCACATTGCCAAATATTAATCTGACGTCAGAGGTTTTTCCTCAGTGAGGCACCTGATATCTCTCACGAATGTATTTGTTGAATATCGCCATCCCTTTCAACCAATCGCTAGCTAACTTCGTAGACTGTTTTCCGACACACCATCTAATTCATCAGTTTATATATACTACTGGCCATTAAAATTGCTACAGCAAGATGATAAACGGGTATTCAATGGACAAATATATTATACTAGAACTGACATGTGCTTACATTTTCACGCAACTTGGGTGCATAGATCCTGAGAAATCAGTACCCATAACAACCACCTCTGGGTGTAATAACGGCCTTGATACGCCTGGACATTGAGTCAAACAGAGCTTGGATGGCGTGTACACCTACAGCTGCCCTTGCAGATTCAACACGATACCACAGTTCATCAAGAGTAGTGACTGGCGTATAGTGACGAGCCAGCTGCTCGGCCTCCATTGACCAGACGTTTTCTATTGGTGAGAGTTCTGGAGAATGTGCTGGCCAGGGCAGCAGTCGAACATTTTCTGTATCCAGAAAGACCCGTACAGGACCTGCAACATGCGGTCGTGTATTATCCTGCTGAAATGTAGGGTTTCGCAGGGATTGAATGAAGGGTAGAGCCACGGGTTGTAAAACATCTGAAATGTAACGTCCATTGTTCAAAGTACCGTCAATGCGAACAAGAGGTGACCGAGACGTGTAAACAATGGCACCCCATACCATCACGCCGGGTGATACACCAGTATGGCGATATCGAATACACGCTTTCAGTGCGCGTTCACTGCGATGTCGCCAAACACGGATGCGACCATCATGATGCTGTAAACAAAACCTGGATTCATCCGAAAAAATGACGTTTTGCCATTCGTCCATCCAGGTTCGTCGTTGAGTACACCATCGTAGGCGCTCCTGTCTGTGATGCAGCGTCAAGGGTAACGGCAGCCATGGTCTCCGAGCTGATAGTCCACGCTGCTGCAAACGTCGTCGAACTGTTCGTGCAGATGGATGTTGTCTTGCAAACGTCCCTATCTGTTGACTCAGGGATCGAGACGTGGCTGCACGATCCGTTACAGCCATGCGTATAAGAAGCCTGTCATCTCGACTGCTAGTGATACGAGGCCGTTGGGATCCAGCACGGCGTTTCGTATTACACTTCTGAACCCACCGATTCCATATTCTGCTAACAGTAATTGGATCTCGACCAACGCTAGCAGCAATGTCGCGATACGATAACGGCAATCGCGATAGAGTACAATCCGACCTTTATCAAAGTGGAAAACGTGATGGTACGCATTTCTCCTCCTTACACGAGGCATCACAACAGCGTTTCACCAGGCAACGCCGGTCAGCTGCTGTTTGTGTATGAGAAATCGGTTGGAAACTTTCCTTAAGCCAGCACGTTGTAGGTGTCGCCACCGAAGCCAACCTTGTGTGAATGCTCTGAAAAACTAATCCTTTGCATATCACTTCATCGTCTTTCTGTTTTATAAATTTCGCGTCTTTAGCAAGTCATCTTCGTGGTGTAGCAATTTTAATGGCCAGTAGTGTATCTTTATCCGTGAACTGGAAGCTTTGAACTGCTGTGAGCTGTGAGGGTCAACTCAATGTTTTCAGTGCCTAATGTCGCAATATGCGGTCATTATTATTACGGCTTTTCCTGTCCCTTTGCTATAAAATGATCACTTAATCCATAGTTTATCAGACGCCGCAAAATTTTTAGGTTGGACGAATTACGGTCTTTCAGCCTGTTTCCGAAGTTTTCTAAGACAGTCTTGCTCCATATTTTCTTTTTCTGTGCCGTCAGTGCTGCAATTTTCAAATTCAAATGGCTCTGAGCAGTATGGGACATAACTTCTGAGGTCATCAGTCCCCTTGAACTTAGAACAACTTACACCTAACTATCCTAAGGACATCATACACATCCATTCCCGAGGCAGGATTCGAACCTGCGACCGTAGCGGTCGCGCGGTTCCAGACTGTAGCGCCTAGAACCGCTCGGCCACCCCGGCCGGCTGCAATTTTCAGCCACGGTATCATGTCAGTTGATAATCCAGGACGACGTAAACACTGCATCAACATTTCCTTCTTTTCTCCTTGGCTGATTTGTCCATATCTTGTACGCATCGATCAGATAATCTTCTGGGAACTCCGTTCGATTTCTTGGAGTGATGGCTGGTAAGACGAACCGGTGCTTCCCTAAAAATCCACCCCTGGCTGCCATGGAACTATTATTATGTTCAACTGAAGTCTGATTCTTCATCCATTAAAGGTGTAGTAACCTCTGCTATTACCTCTGCTTTATTTGTTCGTAGATAGCAACCCCTCCCCTGTAGTTACATCGTACGCAGTGCCAAAGCAATCCACTAACTGTTTCACAATTATTGCAATTCTCATTATGCAAGGTGAAACACTTACTCTGTAAACACACTTCCGCAGTGCGAAGATAATCTGCTCTACTCTAACGACGAACACAAACCCGTCTGACGTATTGTGATCATTGTGCTGCTTGCAATACAATACATAAATGGGCGATTTTAGAAGAGAGGGGAAACACATTACCACCTCACATATTCCTCCCACTGGTGTCAATATCGTTGCTGTATAGGAGCTTCAATCGGCAGAGAGGTTTGGTTTCTAGGCAGTAACAAAGAAAATCTGTTCAGTTGTCCGCGATAACTAGCCTAGCCTCCCTTGTAAGTACATAACAGTGTTGTGCTTCGGGACTTGTAATCACATATGGAAAAACCTTTTTTTTCGGAATAATTTCTGTAAATTCATAAAAAGACCGCGATACATAAAAAGCGAATGAAACAATTTTAAAATGAAATGAAAAAGTACACTGAAGAGCCAAAGAAACTTATACATCTGCCAAACATCGTGTGGAGCCACCGCGAGCCCACAGAAGTGCCGTAGCACTACGTGGAATCTACTCGACTAATGTCTGAAGTAGTGCTGGAGGGAATTGACACATGGGGCTTGCAGAGCCGTCCATAAATCTATTAGAGTACGACGGGGTGGAGATCTTTCCTGAGCAGTACGTTGCAAGGCATCCGAGATATGCTCAATAATGTTCATTTCTGGGGAGTTTGGTGGCCAGCGGAAGTGTTTAAACTCAGAACTTTCTGGGCCCACTCTGTAGCAAATTCTGGACGTATGGGGTGTCGCATTATCCTGCTGGAATTGCCCAAGGTTGTCGGAATGGACACTCGACATGAATGGAAGTAGGTAATCAGACAGGATCTGTCAGAGTCTTATCTACACGTGTCAGTAGACCCACATCACTCCAGCTGTACACACCCCACACCATTACAGAGCCTTCATCAGCTTGAACAGTCCGCTGCTGACATGCAGGTTTCATGGATTGAAGAGATCTTCTTCATACCCGTACACGTCTATCCGCTCTATACAATGTGAGACTCTTCCGACCAGGCAACATGTTTCCAGTCATCAACAGTTCATTGTCGGTCTTGTCGGGTCCAGGCTAGGAGTAAAACTTTATGTCGTGCAGTTATCAAGGGTACACGAGTGGGTCTTCGGCTCCGAAAGCCCATATGGACGATGTTTCGTTGAATGTTTTCTCACGCTGAACCTTGCTGATGGCTCAACATTGAAATCTGCAGCCATTTGCGGAAGGGTTGCACTTCTGTCACGTTGGACGATTTCTTCATTCGTCGTTAGTCCCGTTCTTGCAGGATCTTCTTCGGCTGCAGTAATGTCGGAGATTTGATGTTTCACCGGATTCCTGATATTCACAATTGTGAAATGGTCGTACAGGAAAATCACCGTTTCATCGCCTCCTCGGAGATGCTGTGTCCCATCGCTGATGCGCCGGATATATCACTATGTTCAAACTGACTTAAAAATCTTGATAACCTGACGTTTTAGCAGCAGTAACCGATCTAACAGCTGCACCAGACACTTTTTGTCTTATATAGGGGTTGCCAAGGGCAGCGCCGTATTCTGCCTGTTAACATACCTCTGTATTTGCATACGCTTGCCTGTTCCAGTTTTTTTGGCAGTGTAGTTGATATTAAACCTCTATCGCAGGGATGACTAGAATTAAAAGTCTCAAAAGTGTTCCAAGGTACAACCCTCTCCCCTACACTACACCGGCAGGTAGGTAAATGAACAGTTGCAGTTCTCTGTGCCTGTAGAAAGTCCATCAGACTGCATTAGTGTTGTTCGTGTTCTGTATTGCAACCAGGCCTATTATTGTATGCGAGGGGCTTGAACAGAGGCATACACGTATGTCGCGTGCTCAGTGTCAAGGACACGGAAATGCCACGTACGGAATGAACCGGCATCATAAGCACCTGACATAGTTTAAAAGACATCCCATACGGGATATACCTTTGGCAGGCCGGTTTAATCGTGCACTTTTGCTTGTCTGAGTTATTCCAATGTGGCAGTAGCTATACGTCGGATTGAATGGTAATGTGAGGGCAGCAAAACTAGGCGTCGTGGTTCCAGTCGACCATGTCAACACAACAAGAGGGGATAGCTGTAATGTGCACCAGGCACATTGTAACCCCTCCACATCAGAGCCTGGCACCTGGGAGCATTTCGTATCATCTTGCAGCATTTCTGAGAGGCTATCAGCAGCCAGACCAGACAGTTACCGTCCCGTCCCCAGGCTGCTGCTGACACGACTTTACAAATGAGTTAGTTTATTTGTAGGTGTGCGAAATTGTGAGTGATGGAAATGACACACCGCGGTTCGACTACCGTGTTACAAGGTTGTGCTGAAAAATAATGGCTCCAAATTTTTTATATTTAAACTCATAAAGATTTTTAAATGAAACGAACTTTGTTAACATGTCTACATATTTATTTCTCAACATAGTCACCCTGGCGACGAACACGTTTGTAGCAACGGGAGACCAATTTGCTGATACCGCCACTGAGGAATGTTTGACATTTTTGACGGAGCCACAACCTCACCTCTGCTTGTACGGCGTCATCCCTATCAAAACTAAGTCCTAGAAGATGTGTTTTAATTTTAGAAAACCGATGAAAATCGGAAGGGGCAATTTGTGCAGGTTGATCGATGACAGTGAAAGCAAAGGCGACGGATTACTGCAGATGTCACAGCGCTCCTACGTGGCCTGGCATTGTCTTGCTGGAGGAGAGGGCGCTCACTTATGTCCGAACTCTTCAAATTCGTAATTTCAGTTTCTCACGCACCGCCGTAGCGACATTACACACCGGCTTCTTACACGATAAAATTCGGAGCTTTCTACCGGTGGAGGGTTGCAATTTGCGTTAGCGAATCAGGGAAAATCGACCGAGTTACATGCATGACATATGATCCTCAATCGATATTGAGAACAGAATAACGAATTCGGAGGCATTATTTTTCAGCACGCCCTTCTTAGAAAGGAAAGAGCTAAGGGAGTTTCACCGCAAATTTAAACGTAGCAAAATTCTCACAGTCAACAAAAACAAAACAAATCCAAACTTAGAGTAAGGAGGGCAATACGTGAAGCATTCTATGAATTAGAAAGTAAAATTCTATCTATCGGCATGACATAAAATACTAGACAAATTTGGTCTCGCAAAACCAGTAAACGCACCGAAGCCACCAGTCCAGACGCACTGTGACCTTCATAGCACTGAAACGGAGAACGACAAGACTGAAAGAACCTTTTCCAAAACTGTTTCACAGAGGATGATCGCAATGTAGTTTCTTCTTTATATAGTTGCAAGAACTTCAAAATGGCAGACACCGATATAAATGGCCACGACGTACGAAATGGACTGAAATCGCTCAAGAGAAGAAATGACACTGGACCTGATGTTATACCAGTACGATTTTATACAGAGTATGAGAAGGAACTTGGCCTTGCCTTAGCAGTTGTACACAGGGTGGTCCATTGATAGTGACCGGGCCAAATATCTCACGAAATAAGCATCAAACGAATAAACTAAAAAGGACGAAACTCGTCTAGCTTGAAGGGGGAAACCAGATGGCGCTATAGTTGGTGTGCTTGATGGTGCTGCCATAGGTCAAACGGATATAAACTGCGTTTTTTAAAATAGGAACCCCCATTTTTTATTACATATTCGTGTAGTACGTAAAGAAATATGAATGTTTCAGTTGGACCACTTTTTTCGCTTTGTGATAGATGGCGCTGTAATAGTCACAAACGTGGTATCACGTAACATTCCGCTAGTGAGGACGGTATTTGCTTCGTGATACATTACCCATGTTAAAATGCGGAAAAGTTCGATATCATGTTGATGTATGGCTATTGTGATCAAAATGCCCAACGGGCGTGTGCTATGTATGCTGCTCGGTATCCTGGACGACATCATCCAAGTGTCCGGACCGTTCGCCGGATAGTTACGTTATTTTAGGAAACAGCAAGTGTGCAGCCATATGTGAAACGTCAACCACGACCTGCAACAAATGATGATGCCCAAGTAGGTGTTTCAGCTGTTGTCGCGGCTAATCCGCACATCGGTAGCAGACAAATTGCACGAGAATCGGGAATCTCAAAAACGTTGGTGTTGAGAATGCTACATCAACATCGATTGCACCCGTGCCATATTTCTATGCACCAGGAATTGCATGGCGACGACTTTGAACGTAGTGTACAGTTCTGCCCTTGGGCGCAAGAGAAATTACGTGACGATGACAGATTTTTTGCACGTGTTTTATTTAGCGACGAAGCGTCATTCACCAACAGCGGTAACGTAAACCGGTATAATGTGCACTATTGGGCAACGGAAAATCCGCGATGTTTGCGACAAGTGGAACATCAGCGACCTTGGCGGGTTGATGTATGGTGCGGCATTTTGGGAAGAAGGATAATTGGTCCCCATTTTACCGATGGCAATCTAAATGGTGCAATGTATGCTGATTTCCTACGTAATGTTCTACCAATGTTACTACAAGATGTTTCACTGCATGATAGAATGGCGATGTACTTCCAACATGATGGATGTCCGGCACATAGGACGCGTGCGGTTGAAGCGGTATTGAATAGCATATTTCATGACAGGTGGATTGGTCGTCGAAGCACCATACCATGGCCCGCACGTTCACCGGATTACTTTCTGTGGGGAAAGTTGAAGGATATTTGCTATCGTGATCCACCGACAACGCCTGACAACATGCGTCAGCGCATTGTCAATAAATGTGCAGGTACTCGCTGTTGAGAGGAATGTCGTTACACGTATTGCCAAATGCACTGAGGTTGACGGACATCATTCTGAGCATTTATTGCATTAATTTATTGCATTAATTTAGAGGTAATCACGCTGTAACTGCATGCGTTCTCAGAAATGATAAGTTCACAAAGGTACATGTATCACACTGGATCAAACGAAATAAAATGTTCAAACGTCCCTACGTTCTGTATTTTAATTTAAAAATTCTACCTGTTACCAACTGTTTCTCTAAAATTGTGAGCCATATGTTTGTGACTATTACAGCGCCATCTATCACATAGCGAAAAAAGTGGTCCAACTGAAACGTTCATATTTCTTTGCGTACTACACGAATATGTAATAAAAATGGGGGTTACTATTTTTAAAAAAATCACAGTTGATATCCGTTTGACCTATGGCAGTGCCATCTAGCGGGCCTACCATAGCGCCATCTGGTTTCTCCCTTCAAGCTAGACAAGTTTCCTTCTTTGTAGTTTTTTCGTTTGACGCTTATTTCGTGAGATATTTGGCCCGGTCTCTGTATGAACGTAGTGTTCGTGGTGATTGCAGAAAAGCTCAAGTCATTCATGTTTTCAAAAAGAATGATCTAACAGACGGTCAGTACTGAAGCCGTATATCCCTGACATAAGCATACTGTCGAATTTTGAATTATATTTTAGGCTTGGTTATTATGACATTTCGGGAGACCGAGGATCTCCCCCGCAGTAATCAACACGGGCTTCGAAAACAACGATCGTGTGCAACCCAACTCGCTCTGTTCGTTCACGAGACCCAGAGAGCGGTAGACAGAGGCACTCAGTTTGATGCCGACTTCCTTGACGTCCGGAAGGCGTTGGATACAATTCCACAATGCCACCTAATGAGCAGAATACGAGCGTACGGAATACCAGAACAGCTGTGAGATTGGACTTAAGAGTTTCAAACAGATAACTTCCCGTCATTTTCATCGTTAAAGTAACTTCGGACGAACCCCAACAGAGTGCTACAGGAGCATTACTTCTCACAATATCCAGTATCTAACTGACCCAGCGGATCACGTCAGAACTTCCATCAGGCGCGGATGTTGGTATTCTCTACATAGGAATTGGAACGCCGGAAGTTTGTAGCGAAATGCAGGAGACATGGACTGACGTTTGGTCCAAGCAGTAGCACAACCAAAAATGGAAAGTTCTGAGTACACACAAAAATGAAGACTCTATATCATATAACTACACGAACGCAGATCAGTCACTGGAAGCAGTTACCCCCGTAGAAGACCTAGGAGTATGCATATGGAACGACCACATAACATTAACCACGGGTAAGGCAGACGCCAGTCTGAGATTCTTTGGAAGAATCCCCAGGAAACGTAATTCATCAACAGAGAAGACTGCAGAGTCAGTCCCCGGCCGCTGTGGCCGAGCGGTTCTAGGTGCTTCAGTCCGGAACCGCGCTGCTGCTGCGGTCGCAGGTTCGAATCGTGCCCCGGGCATGGATGTGTGTGATGTCCTTAGGTTACTTAGGTTTAAGTAGTTCTAAGTCTAGGGGACTGATGACCTCAGATGTTAAGTCCCATAGTGATTAGAGGCATTTGAATCATTTGCAGAGTCAGTACGGGATCCGCACCAGTGGGGTCTCTTCGAGAAAACCCAGTAAGAGATCAGCACGTTTCGTTACAGTTTCACTTGTTAAGAGTAAAAGCGTTGCAGAGGTCCTCATACAAATCCAGTGGGAGACGTGTCAAGACGGGCTTTCTGTATCACGAGTGGTTTACTGTTAAAGTTTCTAGAGCGTACGTTCCTGGAAGAGTCGACTAATATGTTGAGTCCCCTACGTATATCTCGCGTAAAGACGTTGACATTAGCGATATTCGAACACACGCAGAGCGTTACCAGCCATCTTTCCGCCCACTAACAATGTGCGACTGGAACAGCAACAGGGGCAAGTGGCACAGTTACACAGGGTACCCCCCACCAAAAGTATTTGCGGAGTTTAAATGCAGATGTAGATAAGAAAAAGGTAAGGTTCACAGACAATATGGAAGGAAGAAACCTGAAATAGATCAAGAAGATGAGCCGACATTATAACTTTTATGAAAAGATGCTGTTCAGTATACACCGTCGAGAACTGAAATTGATAACAACCTATCGGTAAAAACAGATTGCAAGGCAAGTAGCTAAATGTGCATAAGACACTGATTCACAACAAGTGTGTTTGGACGATGGAATGCACTAAAGATACACCAAAAAAGCTTTTCTACGTCATTAGTAATGTTTGTTATGTAGACATTAGGCCGTTGTCTAATGCTTGTTTCCGTGCCTAGCACCTTGTCTCCTATCGTTGACTCTGGAACTGCTGTCTGATTCTTCATATCGTCTGATGACGTATCCAGCTTTAGGAGACCATTAGCTAGGAACAGAGACATGCGTTCAACCGCTGGCTAATGCCCAATACTAAATATCACCACATATTGATTAGCTGTTCCGTTGCAGATGGCACGGTTATATATATATATATATATATATATATATATATATATATATATATATATATATATATATATAAGTCAACGGTATGAATTCGTGAGAAGAACTGTAATACGCTTACCTAAAGTAAAAAGAAGGACCTAGCTTCAAATTCTCGTTGCTGGAAGAATCAAGGATTGAGCAGCTAATGAATAACCCTAAATAAATATAATGTATTTAACAGTCCTTGATTCTTCCAGCAACGAGAATTTGAAGCTAGGTCCTTTACTTCTTATTACTTTAGGTAAGCGTATTACAATTCTTCTCACGAGTTCATCCCCTTAACTTCTACTCCAAACCTGCAATGTTGGTTTGGTATGTAATCTCAATAACCAGTAATGTTATTGACCAATTCAGTTATTAGTAAGTTCTCAGGACTGAAAATTAAATCATGTCCTGTTTCTTACATAGTTGTCGCGGTTTTTTGTGAATTATTTTACTACGTCGTCATTTTAATTAAAATTAATGTGTGTTTTATACGTTGTGTTCCATATTCTTCACATGTGGAAAAATGAAATGTAATTGTTACGTAACTTGCTATGAAACAACCCAAGATGCTCAAAGCCGTGTGGCAAAATTATCAACATACTAAAAGCAAATGAAACTGAAACCGCTTTCGTTAAATGTTTTTCGACTTGCTGTGGATTAAAAAACTGTTGAGTTTTCTTAAAATGAAATTCATATTTCTTCCCCTTAGTCGTCGCATGTCTTTCTTGGCCGTTGGAAGTATTGTTACCTTACATTAACTTCTGCAGATTTAAAGTTTGTAAAAAATTTTACCCCGCCAAAAATCATTCGCTCGTTCAGATAGTACAGACTGGATTCGACTGTCGTGAATACGAAACTTGCCTTCACAGTTGGACTGTGAAAGTACCAGCTACATTTTGCATCATATGTATTTCCTACTGTCAAACCAAATACAGGTTAAGTATTACTCGTTACCCATATTCGGGTATGGTATTAGCTCCAAACTATGCAGTTTTTCATATCAATCAGTTACGTGTAAAGTAGCTTTGTCCGATGAAACTGCAATAATTTCTGGCAGATACTTTCAAAATACCGTGCTAACGTAAGGACTGGCAACTAGCTGTTACTGGAGAGAAATTTAAAGTTATGAGTTATCAAACGTAATAATGCAACAGCCGTCGACCGCGGAAGTGTTGAGTCACAGCTAGTCATCCATGTCTACAGGTGCCAGTAAATAACTGGAGGTTGATGTGTATTCTTGAACTGTGACAAAGGGTATGTTCGAAAAACAACGAATGGCTGGTTTAGATTGACTAGTAGAATACTAGAACATGGTAATTCGTGTTCCACAGACTCTGCTAATGGATGCTTGTACGACCCATACGGGGTACGTTACGGCAACGTCAATAGTTACATCACTTTCCTTGGGACTGAATGAGGAGATGATGTTATTATAAAAACTCTTTTTGATTAAAGGTACGATGCATTTCCTTTGTAGCAAATATCAAGACAAAGCTTCCAGCAGGGAGTCTACGAATAATCATGGACCTCCTATACACAGCGTGAAGATAGAATTAGACTAACAGCACCCAGTGAGAACTAAGGGCTGTCATTCTTCCCACATTCCACCTGTAAAACAAAAGGAAAGAAACTTTAGTGCCACCTTTTGCCACGCAGAGTACGGTCGAGAACTAGCTTCCAAAAATCGCTTACATTTAAAATATTTTCATGAATGATGACATTTATAAAGGAAAGAGATGAAATATTCCCAGCTGCGCAGCTATATTTAACAAAATTATTCTAAGCGAAAGGAGAGAAGAAATATCCTGCGTGAGACGTGTGTATAAAAATTTGTGGAAACACGTAAAGGCTTGGGAATCTTTCAGTTCATTAGTCGGAAAACTGCACTGTGCGTTGAGACGGTAATTAAGAACTGAAAAATACTCACAGTGCTTTGCGTAGTACATGGCATCAGCACGTAGATGGCATATGCGTGAAAATATATTGTTTACAATAGAGGGCAGCACAAATTGACTGTGGGAGTTTCATGGCTTAAAGATCGTTGATTAACGGATAAATAAAATATTCTTCTGAAAGAAACCCCAAAAAAGGTAGTCTATCTTGATAGAACAGCATTACAAGATAATTTGAACGAGTACTGTGATTCATTTGAGTTGGCGCTTAGCACCATGAAACAAGTTTTGCTTATGAAGAAGCCAGCATGCAATGTCTTCGTTGACTCCAGATAAAAAAGACTTGGGACACGGCGCTTAAATTTCTCACATGAGTAAACTTTAAGTATAAAGCGAATAAATCCTGATGTGATCTGACATAAGTGTAACAAGAGTCTATCAACAGAACTGCAGTCAAACAACAATAACTTTTTATTAAGTTTCGTTCCAAATTTCGACGGAAAGAGATGTGTAAACCGTTATTCCCCTTAAGCCTGTGTTGTTTAGAGGAATATACCGTTTAAAAACCGAAAACATCACTATGGAAATGACATGAAAGAACGCTGTAGTTATAAAACACAGTTGCAATAAAGACATGCAACACATATGTTTTCATTGTCTGTATCGACATTATGGAGACGAAGACTTATAAACTAATATTAACTCAAACTTGAGTTAATTTTCGAGTATAATATTTTTTTAAATCTGCCTGTATTAACAAAATGATGAGATACAACTGTATTGCGACATTTGTGAAGTGCAACATCGTTGTTATACAAAATTCACGGCTGTTTCAGCTCTTACCGTAGCACTGGCTGGCGGAAAGCAAGAACAAGCACAAAATCAGCGAAATCATGGTGAATACTTGGAACGCTACCTGATGTGGCTATCATTTATACAAAGCTCAACAATAACCTTGTGACGAGTGCCATTTCTCCCTCAATAACAGCTTTATCTAATCTGATATAATGTTCTTCGTTGTTATTCTGCTCTTCAAGTGCTAAAAAGTACATTGTGAGTGACCTCGGGGTAGATTAGCACATGCGATGTTATGCAGCACTGCACGTGTACCTGGATGTTTTCTCATTCAGTTAAGAGGTGCGGCCATTTATGTTACATATTTTTGTCTTTCTTTTACATTTGTTGTTCGACTGTGTAATTGTCCGTCTGCTGAGACATCCTTTTTTCTCAGGAACGGGTATCCTTATCAAGTTGAGGTTTATGTCACATACTAAGATGTATGTTCCCTTGCCGATTTTGAAAACTTAAGCTTCTAAGTCGATCTAATCAAAAAATATGGCCGTTTACGTCACAAGTTTAGACACTCACAATATCACTCATCAAAACCTATAGGATACTTTCCACCCACATAGGTCCTAAAATTTGGCAGGAAGCAAGAATTTAAAATACAAGTAACGAAAAAGATCGGAGAAGTGTTTATCCGTAATTACATCAAACGAAAAAAGTTATTTTGTCCATGATTGTCCGACTGGGTGTCTGTCTGTCCGTCCGTTAAGACCACTTTCCCTCCATAATAGGTAGACCTACGAAACTGAAATTTATTTAGATCTATAGATCTATAGTCATCCTGTAATGTAAAAAAAAGTAAGCCTATAAGTCAATGCAATCAAAAGATACGACCTTCTAGGTCATATTTTTTGTCAGTGACCAACTTACTCGTTAAAACCTGTAAGGTACTCCGCATCTACCTAGAATCATGATATTTAGCAAGAAGCAACGTTTCGCAGCACAAGTAAATGATAAACCCACAAAAACATATATCTTTAGTCGTTTTTTACCCGATTTACAACTTAAAATCAAAAGAATCTCAAAAGGCTCAGAATTCCAGCGACGGATTTCTTGTCTGTATCAGTGTCGATAACAGGCAAAAATCGTCGATATTCTCGTTTCCCAGAATGGAAAACGATATACATAATTAAGTTTGTACGGAACCCTCAGAGGGCTAGTCCTACTCGCATCTAGCCAATTTTTTCCAGCTTCTGCTGGTGTCCTCCTTGTAGCTGTTTTATGCAGCGACTGTAATACAATAAAAAATATGTAATAATAATAAATGTTAAGATACATGAAAATAAATAGACTAATTTTTCGGCGAGTCGGACAGGTACAATGAGATGAGCTATACCTGTAATGGGTAAAGAAGCTTTCTATGTTAGTTCCAGATTAACGAAATAGTCTTTCTCTTGTTGTAGATTTATGCTTAACTATTAATAATACTACGTCTGATCGCCGTATCCACCTAAAAAATCTTGCCCGTGTCCATTATTCCTTTTGTAATCGGATCTTCGTAGTAGCTCCAAAGTACAGCGGTGGGCTTCTTGGATTTTTATATATTACAGTACTACTCGGAATAGTAACTCAATTTTTCACTGGTGAAATACGAATGTATTACTTCTTCTACACACATCAAAAATACATACTTTTTTACTTATTCTCTCAACCCAAAATGGCTACCGCTGATTACGTTCTAAATTAACGTGCGTCTACCTACGTCATTAACAGAGAGCGAGTCCTTCCTCTCACCGAGGAAGAGGTAGAACATTTTTTGTTTTTTAACTTTTGAAAATCAAAAATACATGAAGGTAGGCGCCGGTTCTACGCTGGGCTGTCGCTTGATCTTCTCTTTGCTTTTGAAGAAATCGAAAACATAAAAACAAGAAATGCAAAAGGTACATCACAAATGCCCACCTACTGTACACTGTCGGAAGTAAGTCTCATTATTTAGCGAGACGGTACATACTAGCCTTATTTACATTGTGGCTCGTAGTCTGGTCACATGGTGCAAGGCAATTTAGTTTTAATACAATTATGCTACTACAAGTAGATTTACAAAGTTTCATTTCTTTGTGCTCTGCAAATTGATACACATAAATACATTCACAAATATTTATATTACATAATTGCACGTCCATGCTGTGCTATTGTCTTAGTCTGTTATTTATCGTTACATTTGTTAATCTGTATGGCGTGAGCAGGGGAAAATTTTAAATTTCTTAAACCATGTTTTAAATGTTTTCTCATTTCCTTTGGGTTCACTGGTAATTCTGAGAAGGTGTCCTTCCGGCACACGCTACCTCATTGTTCGCTATACTTGTCGCCAACAAGAGCTTATTGTTTAACGCGCCCATCGCAGTGACCCAAGCTCCACGTGAGCAGCAGCACTGCACGCGAATCCATTGTAACGTAGCTCCAGGCTTATGAGGTCGGTGTTGTGTATGCCTTCCAGTCCGGAGACTGGATACGTCGTATTCAGCTCCAACGCTCAACCTGAAGTACACTGATACCTTATCTCGCATCTTTTCGGCCAGTGAAATAGAAGGTAAGGGCCGCACTGCAGGGCTCGGCATTATCTTCCGTTGTGCATTGTAATTCGACGGTCCTCACTCATCAGTTAATGGTTAACGGATTTCCTCCGATTTCTCCGTCGCACAAGCATCACACTCACTGTATTCACTTCGCTAGACTATAGTCTTTACCTTTATCACGCCTCAGCCTTTATTTTCACTATTATTAGGTCTTACTGTTTTTGTATCACTTCACACGTGCGAATATTTTACTCGTCCATCACGTTCCACTTCACATATGCACATATATGGTTCTCCTTCACGGATAAAATTCCACATGAAATTGACAATAGTACATACGTTTTACATAGACATAGACATTTACAACGATATTGAATATTTGCATTTTCTTTTCCTCTCTTGCAGGACCGACCTCCTGCGCATTCATCTTACACACTAATATGTAAATTAGAAGGAATCTTTCATTTATTCTGAATATTTTCACTTTCTTTTCTTGTCTTGCAGGACCGATCTCCTGCGCATTTTTATCTTCACAGCTACACATAAAAAATACGTTCCAGCAACACTCACAACATGGAAAAAAGAGGATTTTCTAGGGTCTGCTTGCTACTTGTAGTGCGTCGTTAGTGTACTTATTCTATCCTTGGCATTTGATAAATCTTCATAATATTTACAATATTTACAAGTCCTCGTTTATGAACGAATATGGGGAATGTTTTATATCTTGACAATCCTGACTCCATCACTGCTTGTTAATTGTCTTAATATTTCACGTTCATGTACACATATTTCAAGGTGTATCTCTGCCTTATTGGTGCGACGACATATACATGTCTACCATCCTAACGTGTGACCGGTAATTTTACTGTATTTTTGTTATTTGTAATTCCACTCATAAGTCATTCCCGCTTAACAAGAAGGTGCTTATGCTAAATATATTACTTTAGCTTCTGCGTGTGTCAAGAACTCAGTGTAGAAAATATTGTTTCACTGCATTTTGCGTTAATCCCTCGTACAAATTGTACATCATACTTTCATTTACATTCACCTTATTCTTGCTCAAGCCGTAACAGTTAGTCGCTGAGGAAATAATTTTCATCCTAAGTTGTTTTTCATTTTGATGTATGTGTGGCTAATTACTGTGCTGCGGTGTGCGTTAAATGTACTGTGTACCTTTGTACTATTGACTTCACTGTCTCCTCTTTACTCTTCACTGCTTATTCGAAATGTTCGTTTTCACAATTACTTACCGTACATGTATCATCATACTTAGCGTCCCTTCTAAGACTTAAAACTATACAATCATTTCTTTCTTACGTCGTCTTCGTGGCCCTTTCCTAGGTACCCCTGTAATATTCATCTTCATATTCATCGCCGTATACCCATATACTCATTCATTAAAAATCTTCCACATGAATCTCCATTTATATCCCCATATTACCCGTGGAGTCCCCATACTAGCACCACCGCCCTATTTATTTCCTCCCACAAATTTAAATAAACACGTATTACTCAAATACACTTTCATCCTCTTCCTAGTTTCACTCCATGTATGATATGTCACCACAAACGTAGATTAACTAATTAATACCTCCAGTTAATCCAAAATTTTTCACACCCACTCTACTTCCAACAGTGAAATTTCACTTATTTCTCCATATTGCTTTTTAAACATACATTACTTACCTCAATTATTTTGTTAAAGTTCATGTAATTGCGTTGTATGCGTATTGGTTGGTTTTCCTATTTACTTAACTTACCTCCCACGTGGTGAACAATTCATGTTCACCGTTTTATTTTGATTCTTATGCTGTTCGTATAATTTACCATGTAATTAATAGCAACTAACGTAAGTGAGTACTGTAATCGCAAATTTGTGGGTATGTATTCTCCTTGGACATTAAGCTCACTACTTATAATGTTGTCTGAAAAGAAGTGCATTTCTATAAGTGTACAGCTTCTAACCCTGTAAATATTGGACATTTGTTATTTCATAGTTTACGTCTCAGTAACACACATTTTTCTGTGTGTATATTTCATTCTATTTTTCTCATCGTCGCTTACTTGCGTGCTGTATGTAAGTCGCTTACTTCTTAAGTTCTCTGCAAATCGCGTTCTTTTAAGAGTACGTGTTATTACTTTACTTTCATACTTGTGTTAATCCTGCAGTATATATTCGGATAGATAATTTCTTGTGTATATTCTCTTCTAATTTTAATCCTTATACTTATTTCGAACTATGTTAAGTTCATAAATTTTGCGTATTCTACACTCCTTATAGTTTACTTGTGTCGATGCGCTCCTTTTTTTTAAAACTAAATATGCTTTACCTAATTTCATACTCTTAAATTTACTGCTCTTTACAGTATGGTCTCCGACTTGCGAATAAATGCCTCTAATCGTTTTGTTTGTGTAACTGATTTACTTTATAGTAATCAGCTGATCATACCACTTCTGTTTTGTCCAGTTGGCCGTGCGCCGTGGATTCCGATTTGCTTAAATTCTAAAATGGTTTCCGTCGAGGTGCACAGTGTGTCTTTGTGCATGTCGACTGCAGGCTGCATTTTGCATACTCTGCCCCTAGATCAGCTGTTAGCCGCTTCAGATGTAGGTGTTAATATACGCTCAGCTTTAAATGTGGCTGCACGTCTCAGTACATTTCACCGCTCATGACTCTCACTTAAATCTCGTGCGCTGTGAATTCCTTCCTCTTCCATCACTGTTATTCAAGTTTTGGCGCCTGATGTAGTATAACTACGTCATCTAATGGTTTTCATTCATTCAGTATTATGTATAGTTGTTTTAGTTCTTGTTGTATATTCCGTATTTCCTCAAGGAATATCAAAAGGTTTCCGTTGCTTCTACAGATATTTAAGTCTTAGGAAAGTACAATAGCAAAATACAAGGAAAATCTTTATTCACTAGGCTGCATTTCATTCTTTGCATGTTAGATAGTAGAAGAAAATTTAACATTCCTTATTGGCTAAACAGGGTACTAGAAGAGGGAGAGGGTGCCGGAAATATAAATATTGTACACTCTAGCTGGAGAGGAATCGAGCGCCAGTCGGTTTATTCGTCAAATTGCGATCACCTTCATATCAAGTGTACAGTAAAATAATAATAAACAGTTCACTATAAGTTTGTCTACCAACAAGAAAGTACACTGCAAAACTATACCACATATGCTAATGGGTATGCTGGCCTGTATTTTTATAACTTTAGAATTACTTGCCATCGCCGTTGCCATCTCATAGTTCTTTACGGACAGCTTAGGTACATTTTCTTCCAGCGCTATCTCTTTAAACAAGATGGTTGACATGAGGCTTGTTGATTCGCCAGTATCCAAACAACTGGTATATTTATGTTTACCACTTTACCTTTATTGTTGCTTGAATAATTTCACTTACCTTTTGTGTTGTTTCTTTCTCTTCAGTGAACAAATCTTCTTTCATTTCTGCTTCCTTATCATACCTTAAAAATAGATTACGGATATGCTGTACGTGTAAGCTTCTTTCAGTGTCTACTTCCTCTTTTCTATTTCTGTTCGTGTTAGTGTTTATGTTGCTAATATTATTTCTGTGGTACACTGACAGTTTATTACCTCCTTCCTCTAGTCAAACTAGATTATTATTTCATGGTGGCAGTAAAGGTATTGTTTCATTTTCAGCCGTCACTTCTACCATGTTCACCATATGTTTGAATGCTCGCCAGTTCGTGTCCCGGGTGCTTCGGTTTGACTGTATGGGCTGCTGGCTCTCTCTCAGATCCCTGTGTTCCACATTCCAATCCTGGTAATTTGCATTTCCTTGTCACCTACTATCAAAGTTTTCTCTCGAATTTCTCCTAACCTGCCCATTGCCGTACCAATGGATATCATATTTATTTTCGTACCTTCGGTCACCCTGTGGCTGATAGGAAAACCAATTGTATGGGTTTCTGTTGTGGCGCGGCAGTGCATAAGGATGGCATTCATTCGTATGCACAGGACTATTTTAGTTTCCAAAGCCATTGCCGTTATCATAGTTGTTCGTCCCATTTGGGTTGTGTTCATTACCGTTATGATAACTATTCGTGGCTTGCCCATCCTCATGAATTAGATCTATTGAGTCGAGCAATGAGGGAAAACACTCGAGATCATATTCAGGAATGTATACTAATTTTTCCCTAACATTTTCAGGCAACTTGTTCTTTAAGATTTCCAATACATAGACATTAGGTATCGGATTATTCCAGTAGTGGGTCTTGCTTACATATGTTTCAAAATAGTTTCTTAGCCCCCGGAATTTTGGATGATATTATGATGAGTTAAATACCTCTCGTCTTAATCTCTTCTGGATAGCTGTTGACCAGTATTTACCTAAAAATTCATTCTCAAATTGTTCCTACGTCTCACAGTGTTCCGACTTCTCTGTAGCCCATAAAAGGGCGTCGCTTTCTGTTTGTCCTTCCACATATATGATCTTTTGAGATTCTGTCCAATTCCTAGGCAGTACATTCCTAAAGGCTTCGACAAACACTACCTGGTGCGTTCGCTTTGTTTCATTTGAAAATATAGGAAACTGTCGGTGTTTTATTAAACTCTAGTCCATTAACAACGGTGCCCAGCAGGATGGAACAGCATTTACATGATTTTACGACGTATCTTTCTCATGAAAGTTTTGCCCGTAGCTTGATTTGTTTGCTAGCTGTTTCGTCCGTTAATATTTGTTCTACCTGTTTGATACCATGTTCTACGCCTTTTAAAATTTCTTCTTGCTTGTCCCCCATTACTCCCTTTACGGCTTTCACGTAACTATGTTGTTCACGTACGCATTTTTCCGCGAACGTTGTGTTTTCATCTTTTGTATTATCCTTTAATGTTTCGCAAAACTGCACAATGTCTGAATTGATTCTATTATGTTCTAACTTAAGTAATCCTATCTCCACTTTGATTTTCTCTACATTTTCTGACGAGTCGTCACAGAACGTATGCAGCTTCGCTACTTCTGATTGTACATTATCTGTTAACCTGCGTATTCTTCCGCATTACCTGTAAATTATCCTGAATTTCTGTAATTCCAGATAGCTCCTGTCCATACGTGCGTGAGAGTGTTTCAAATTTTTCTTCCACTGTGCATTTAAATTCTAGCTCATGTCGTGAACTGAAGTTTGTACTTCTCCGTTAATTTTTCTACTCACCTCCGTGGAGATTTGCGAAATCTTCAGTGTGAACGTCGCATCCAGATTATTGAATTTTGTGCCCAACTTTTTACTTCTCCTGATATGTGTATCATGTTTGTATTTACCTTCCCGATCTCGGACTTTACCGTGGTCATGTCTGCTTGTATTGTTTCTAAACCCGACATTTTTTAATTTGCTGTATTCAAATTGGTCTCTAAACCCGATAATTTTGAATTTATGTCTGTTTTCATTGCGTTCATGTCTGTTTGTATTCCTGTTAAGGCTCGAAACAAGGCTTGCGTATCTCCCCTAGTCACTTCTGGCCCACGCCTGTCAGAATCTGCGTCTGTACTATGCGTACTACTTCCATTTAAAATATTCCTTTGCCTTGAGGTGTCATTAATTTCGTCTTCTGTAATCATCTTATTGCTTGTAGGGAAATGTTCCTTCCGTATTCAAAGGAGTCGAATGCAACAATGGCATGTTTCACCCCGCATCCAAATAATCACCGCTTGACAGTTCCCAAGCACGCATTGTTATGTTTTGCAAATGTAAGTCAACTACATTGGCATTGTGATTTTGAAATGACATTTCCTTATTCTTTTTTCCATCCATTATAGAAATCTTTACGCCTCTGCAGTTACCAAAATTAATATTTTCTCTATCTGGATTTTACTTCCGCTCTATTTCTCGTGCGACGGAATGCATGTACAGCTATACGTAATTGTAATCTCAACTGTTGTTCACTCAATGTGCTTTTTGTACCAATAAAGAAATGTCATTCTCTCTACTTGATTGTAATTGTGTTATCCTCTGAAGCCTTAGGTTCCGGCTTTTAGGAAATAGGTGCTTGGATTTTCGAACAGGTCTACTAGGAACGCATTTTCTACGTGAATTGCACGGTACTATTTTATTGTTCTCTTGTAACTGATACTTCCCCCTATGGTACTTTTAGTTGTCCACTCGTGGTATTGTTGTCTCCTTCCTTCTAATTAATCTATTTTCTTTTGTTCAGTTAGTATTTTTCCAGTGTTACATAGTCTCCGTCATGTCATCAGAGGACATGGAACATAAAGAAATTATTAACAGACATTTATATTCATTGTCTTAACAATACTAGTAATCACAGTTTTACCCACTACGCATCGTGCCTGTCACTTGTCGCCATTTTATAATATAATAAAAAATATATAATAATAATAAATGTTATGATATATGGAAATAATGAGATAAATTTTACGGCAAGTCGCACAAGCACAATAAGCTGAGCTATACCTGTAATGGGTAGAGAATCTTTCTATGTTAGTTCCAGATTAACGAAATAGTATTTCTCTTGTTGTAGTTTTTTGCTTACCAATTAATAATACAATGTCCAATTGCCGTATCGGCCTAAATAATCTTGCCTGTGTCCATCATTCCTTTTGTAATCGGATCTTCATAGTAGCTCCAAAGTACACATGTGGGCTTCTTGGATTTTTATATATTACAGTACTACTTGGAATAATAACTTAATTTTTCACTGGTGAAATTCGAATGTTTTACTTCTTCTACACACATCAAAAATATAGTCTTTTTTACTTTTTCTCTCAACCCAAAATGGCTACCGCTGATTACGCTCTAAATGAACGTGCGTCTACCATCGTTCATTAACAGAGAGCGAGTCCTTCTTCTTACCGAAGAACAGGATAAACATTTTTTGTTTTTTAACACTTGAAAGTCAAAAATACATGACGGTAGTCGCAAGCTCTATGCCGGGCTACTGCTTCCCCTTGTCGCTTTGCCTTTGAAGAAATCGAAAATATTTAAACAAGAAATGCAGAAGGTACATCACACAACGGAGTTGGATGCTGTATAACTGCCAACAAAGGAATTTTCGTGTGTATTTCAGTTTAACTGCCACTCTTTTTGTAATTAAATTTGCCTGCTTTCGCTCTCGCTACGCATTACGCATCAAGAAATCGTTGTATGACAACTGAGTCAACTACAGACACTATGCCAAGATGTGGCAACTAAGAGCTTATATAACTGGGAATACACAGAGTTTATCTTCGCGAAGTTTATCGTTTAAAATTAGAAGAATAATTATCCGTACTTCTAATATATTTAAATTTAAATCCGTCTTAATAGCTCTAAGCTATAATAAAGAGGATAATATAAGCTATACAAAATGGTTTTGTTATTTTCATGTTCTTTGGATCATATTTGCCACGACCTGTTGTGTTGTGAAAGTTTCCACAAGTAACGGTAACACCAGTCACCTTAAAAGGCAGTCGATGCTAACGTATTAACTGTGCAAGGAATTTTTTAAAGTTGTGACCTTGAGATAACCTAACGGAAACAACAATGAAACTGGTATTTGTTTCCGAAACACTCCAGCAGAGTTTAACTAACGGTAAGCCAGTGGGTCACGGAACAGTTTCTCCCAGCAGAATAGCAAGTTGTAACATTAGATATTAAAATCGGTTACAGTCTAATTAGGCATTCTTAAGTCAAGTAATATAATAAAGCAGAAGGCGGTGCTAATGCTAACCTAACCTACACTGACACACACACTAAACACTTTCTTCATATCTGTTCATACTACAGCACAGTAACCTAACCTTCCAGATAAAAGTGCAACTAACAAACAAATGGCCAATGAGACAGTAAACAGTAACATATGCCCTTCAATAACATGTACCTTAATGAACTAGGTGTAACATTTTATAAAATCAATTACCATCACACATGAAACTAGTAGCAATACCGAAGAGGGAAAAGCTTGCAATGATTCTGGATTTAAATCAGGTGATCTGCTAATTATCATAATCTATATTTTCATTGCTTAGTACAGGATCTCTATGCCAGTGCATTAACCAACTTGTATTAGAACAGGTAACACAGTAAATAGTTCTTTCTTAAACTCGGTCTGATGCAACTAAACATATTGCAAATGTAATTATACTGGCTCTGAAAGACCCATCGCATTACTTCGTTAACTAACTAGCCTGGTACATGAGGACCCTTTAACTTCCATGGTTTGGGGAACCATGCTCATTAACAAAACTATACTAGTATGCATGACAAATGGCAATTACAGTTATCATTAATTATTAATTATTAAAACACAACAAGTTATAACTCTTTAAATAACCAATGTGCTTTCATAAGCAGTCTTTTGACCTACCCAGAATTATAACTGGGTGTGCAAATGACAATGCAACATTAAATTCAAGTTCAATCACTTTCTCGTAATGATTTAGGACACTCGGAAATAAATTCACTATGATAGGATTCCTGTCCAGGTTGATGACTTGGGATAATCATGGGTATAAGATATTTTAGCAGCACCATGATTATTATTAAAATCAACCAAATTTCAAGAATATCTGGTCCATTTACAGAGGGTCTAATATAAACAATTCAGTGGAAGGCCTGTGGCACTGGTGAAGCAGTTTGCAGCGGCTATTGACCTGGTGGAGATGCAATCATAGCAATACTTTTTGCATCGCCCTGTTACATATCATCTAGGCGTCGGAATTACATTTATAGGCCCAAAAACCGTGCCATGATAGTTGTATCAGCAAATGCAGTATTCAATGTCCATAAATACGGTCGTTAAGCTCTTCTGGCCTCAAAGTTACAGGAATGAGCCACAGTGATCCGCTACTGCTAGCGATGTGTTAACCACAGCGCTGCTCATCCCAGACTACTTACCCACCACAAAAGACAAGATGCCACTTGTGCACCTACCACACCTTTTAAACTCTGCCTAGCTACTTCTGTAGCTGTGAGGCGTCCCCACATCTTTTACATTCAGCGCTATGTTCCCTAACGATGGATCAAGTCCTTTACAGCACATTGTATAACCATCATTCCATTAGTTATTTAAATCCACAAGCATAATTTAAACAATATAGATCAAAAGTCCACATAACTGAAATATGTATACATAGTCAGAGAATTTCCACGATAGATACAACACTCTACATAAGCAACACTACAAATTGACAAAGAAATATCGATACAGATACAAAATACGTCGAAGATAGGTGTTACACATAGATTTACAATATTATAAATTTTATTACTGCCAGTATGATGTAATGCCAGGTATTTAAATGTATTAATTAATGTGTAGTTTGATCTTAAAACCTCACAATAGTGTTTATTAAATTTAATGATACAAAACAGGGATATTATTTACTCAGATAGTGTCTTTGAAGTAGTGGTAGTTGTTTAGCAGCTGTTATCTGATTTTAAACTACTTTCAGCGGATTTCGGTCTATGTGATGTGGACACCTTCCTCTTAATAATCGAATTAAACTTTTGAGTGCAAATCAGAGTACGACATACAGTGGTGAAATACAAGTCAGCTGTATATTCCCTTCATTCATGCCTCTGTGCGTCGTTTTCCCTTGTTATGGTTGCTGTGGAAGCTTTTGTGTGCGTCTCCATGTGCTCAACTAGGTTGTAATTTCTCTCTTATAAGATTTTGTTAATCCCAGACGATTAGGCTAGTACATGTTTGATGAAGCAGAAAAACGAGGATACAATACTCATTTGCATGTACAGTATTTTTTTCGATGTATCATGTTGGAACACAGCCTGATAAATCTATATGACATACTAATTTACTTTGTCAAGCTCCTGTAGTTGATATATAAATCTGTTGTTAGTTTCGCTACCAGCTACATAACTAACAAATATTAAATTTTTCATCATATGTGTTTAGTTAAATTGAGAGGGAATATGGTCAGTGGTCTGAAAATTACTGGTTTTGGTGTAGTTTCTGAGACTATTGTCTTCAAATTAACAACATGGTATTTGTTTACCTACAGCATTCAAGTGGTAAGAAGGCGTATTGAACGCACCTAGGGAGAGAAAGAAATGGACACTCTTCGGAGCAGAGACTAAGGCTGTGGAGCAGCGGCTCACTGACAACTAAGAGCTTTAATAATAAAAAAATTGAGGGTAAAATTTCAATTAGTGTAGAAATTCTAGGTCATGGTATTGGATATCGTTAATTTTAAGTTTTTTCATTCCCTTGTATCTCAGCTTAATATTTCCATCTTCACAAAATTGAAAATCCTACCCAGCACTCAGCTTATAATATATGTTTGTCAAAATAAATTTAAAATCGCTATTGATCTCAATAGAAATTCTTTTACCATATCTAACGTGCAAATATTCATCTCCAGTAATACTATACAAAAATTTACCTGTAATCTACTAACTTTTTTAAACAAATTAATATTGAAAGCATTAGTCAGCTTATTCAACAAGGGCTGCATTTATATAGAAAAAAATTTATTAAAATTAAAAAAATATGTGCTATAAATGGATGTCAGTGATAGCAAAAACAATATTATTCAGGGTATTGAGTTGTCTATATTGCATATATTGCTTTAAACAAGAACAAAACTATTGAAATTAAAAAGACAAAATATTTGCAACAATAAATTACTTCAAAAATTGAAATAGAAAAGGTTTCTTATTAGTGTAAAGTATGGAAAGTGCTCAAAAAATAAATAAAAACTTAGGAATAACGAAAAGAAGTCATTATGTGAAATATGAATAATGGTGTAATAATTATAAATACTAGATAAAGAAGAAAGGAAGCATTAATTAATAAGGTCTGGTGTATTGAAAGATATTTTTCATATTTCTTCCTTTCTGATTCCGATTTTAATATTTTTCATTAATCTACAAATTATGAATTAAAGAAGAAATCTAGAGAAGAGATAGATTCAGGAAACAAGAATACAATAAAATTGGTTATAGCATTTCTATAGTTGTTTTAAAGGAATTCCTAGTGCAACTTTTATTTTCACATTTGAAGACATGGAAAACTTATTTTAATTTTAATATCGATACAGCACTGTATCATAATTTTGTAGAATAGAACTCCTTCCTTGATTTCTTGTTGATTGTATATTTTGTGCTGACATCTCTGGTCATCTAGTCATACTCTAATTCTTTGTTTTCTTTCACTTCTTTCTCAGTTAATCCGATCAGAGATTTGCCATTCATCTAATGAACATTTTTTATACTTTAATGTAAAGCCCTTTATTTTTCTCAAAATAGTAATTCTTGGGTCCAGTCGATACCCAGTTTGTAATAAACTTATTTTGTAACGCAATAGTTCATTCATCCACCACACAACCTGTTTCCACAGTATTTTACCATCATGAATATGTACTATACTGTATGTATCAAAGCATATAGGGTGGTCCACTGAAAAGTTTCAGCACAAATATCTCTGATACAACAATATATACTGAAAACGACTTTCATGGGTATTCGTGTAAGATAGGTCATTATAAACTTAAATACTATGAGACATGCTAAATCATAAATTTCAACACGAACTTAGGTTTCTTTAAATTTATACCCAACATTATTTCTTATGCAATCACTAACATGAAAAATCACAATAGGAATGGCAGTGGTTGCATTGCAGTGCATAAATTACATCCTGAAAAATTCCATGACAAAGTTTACACTTGAAGTAAACAAAATGCCTCGGTATTGCATATCTTGAGATTCAGTGTGATCCCCATATATCACTGTTTATGGTAGCAAATCTTACTATTACGTTTGGCCCTCATGACAACAGTGAGACTTAGATTAGGTACATCAAACACATCAGCACTGTGAGCAATGTGTGTTTCATTTATTTCAAGTTTCAACTTCGCTTTGGAAGTTTTCACAATGTATTGCATTGCAACGAAGACTATTCTCTTTATGATTTTTTATGTTACTGATTTGTGGTGAAACTAATACTGGATAACGGTTTTAAATATCTCATAGTATTTATTTTTATGTGCCACTGTCTTAATTTCACACTAGTGAAAGCAGTTTCTCAGTAACATTATTTTTGTGAAGATATTTGTTCAGAACCATTTAAATGGGCCACCCTGTATAACCGAATCTCTTAGCTTACCTAACACATCATACAACCTAAGTCTTGCATTTGGCCCAGTGAATGCCACTATAAAAGTATTTGTAGAAGTATCATTTTCCACCAAATAATCCTTGAAATGGTACTTCATCTGTAAAATATTCTCATTAATGATACATATTATGTAACTGATCATATAATAGTATCCAATAAAATCGTTGTAAATCCCTAACAAGCTTTGTTTTGCTCACTTTTGTGCTTGTCAAAATTTTCCCCATAATGAATACAGACATGTCTTAGCAAAAGCTTACCTTCTTGGAATTTGCTTTATCTCATCATAATCCAATTCTGCATCAATTTTGTCTTTTACTGTTCTGATGTATAGCTTCTTGAATTCAAAATCATGGAGACAGACTTATAATTTTATGTTCCCACAGTCTTTTACATAGTTTTTCAACAACATGATGCTTTTATTTCTAAAATCACACATTTCAGAGATATTTAAAATTTATATCATTTTTTCCAGAGTTTTCTTCACTTCATCAATTGTCCAAGTACCAATGAAACTCCTTTTGTCACCCCTGTGATTACATTTATTTTTTGACACATTTTACAACTGGGGGACCCGTTTCAGCTGCATGCACACCTTGGTAGTTCAAGCCCGTTGGCTCTTAGCAGCCTGTAGTATGTGTTCCTGTCCTGCTGCTTCAATGGACTTGTGCTGCCACTGTCACAACTACCTCATCATCTGCCACGTCCACACACTGAATGCTGGATGACTATCTTCTCTAACAGAGAACATCCTGTACAGGTCGAAACAGGTAACAACACGATGGATGTATGTTGTTGGTATTAAGTGGTTCTCCTATGCTGTTTCTCTGACGTCTTATACAGCTTTTAACATCCACACATTCACCATTCCAGTGCACTACTCACCTTCAGTGGTGGTTTCTGGCAACAGTGTTGTTACAACTGACCTTCCAATACAGAAAGTATTATTACTTAGTTCGATTACTTGTATCAGTATTCTTACGTTCAAATATATCTGACTTACGTATGTTTGCTAAAAATATTCCAGATTTTTGTGGTTCTGTTTCAAGACCAGTGTTTCATGTGAAGATTATCTTATCAAAATATTTAATACTTCATATGTACTAGCTGCACGTTAAAATACTCTGATAACTATTCTATGAAAACCTTTTATAATTGATACTAAGATTAATATAATCACGCTCTAGTTACTTAGGAAAAGTTTGGGTTTATGACTTTACAACCATTACCTCTTTATATTGGTTAAGATATGTAAGAATACTAAGATAGCTGCATACATTCGATCTCCGACACTTTTGACCAATTTCACGGTAGAGGTGGTTAACCACAAAACGATATATAAGCTACAGTAGTTCCAAGACAATTTATATTCTGCAATCTATGCATTTCAACTTCCTATTTCAAACTATTTGTCTGTCTATGGTACTTATGCCGATCAGTGCGGTATGACATTAACAGAACTGTCAAACTAAATAATTTTCCATAAGCTTAATGTTCTCTTTTATAGCTCTAAAAATAATCTACAAGTGATGGCATCTAATTGTGTGATAAGCAATCTGCGAATATTAACAATGTGAGCACTAATATCAAATTCTTATTCTGATGAAATTTCACATGGTTATAAGATGACCTACACTATTAAACTTTCTTTCCTAATAACCATCAATCATATCACTAGCTTAGTATGTAATGAAAAACCATTCAGTTCTCTCTAGATAATCATGTAATTGAACAGTTCTTAGTGAATGTTAAAAAGAGTGTCGTAGTGTTTTTTAACCTATCAGTTACCGTCTTATCGTCTCATTCAGTTGTGAAAATTTAAAGCGACTCCAACATTACCTTTTGTTGTAAACTGCTTTTCACTAACCAAAGATATACATATATCAGAGTCAGAAATAGCATACACTCTGCAGTATTTTGGTTTGTGTGTTATTAAAAAATTTATTTCTCCTTTATTTATTAAAGTTTATTTTTTCTTTTCAGTTCTCCACATACTTATTAATATTAATAGCATATAATCAAATTAACTGTTTTTTCACAGAAATTATTACTTTTGAAAGATTCTCGGTTAAATACTTCCTGTACAAACTTGGATATTCTCTCAGTCTACTGGGTAATTTGCGTGATACTCCTAGCAGTACTCAGAAAAAGTAATAAATTGCTCTTAATTTTTTTGTACTATAGTTTTCCGACCCCAACGACAAGGTTGACTTTAAATGGGGGAATTATATGTCGGAAATCGAATTGTAATGTTGACAAAAGTGAGCCATTATTACTTAATTTTGAAAACTGTGCTGTAGGGCCAATGTACCTCAAATCCTATTAACAATTTGACCTAATAACCAAAAAGATCTAGTGCCACTGCTACTTTCGTCTTACAACGATGAGCCAGAACATTATGATCACCTGCCTAATAGCCAGCATGGCATGGAAGCTATGAGGCCTTCGTAGGTCACTGGATGGAGCTGGCACCATATCTGCATACGCAAGTACCTAGTTCCCGTAAATTCCGGGGTGGGGCGCGTTGAACTCTGACGCCACGTTCAATCACACACCAGATGTGTTCGATTGGGTTTAGATTTGGCAAGTTTGGAGGACAGTACATCGCTTGGAACTCGCCACTGTGTTCCTCCAACCATTCCACACACTCCTGGTCTTGACATGGCGCATTATACTGTTGAAAAGTGCCACTACCGTCGGTAAACATGATTGTTATGAAGGGGTTACGTGGTCTGCAACCAGTGTACGATACGCCTTGGCCGTCATGGTGCCTTGCAGGAGCTCCACTGGACCTATGGATGCCCACGTGAATATCCACCAGAGCATCATGGACCCGCCGCCAGCTTGGTCCGTGCCGCATTGTAGATATCAAGGACCAGTTCCAGTGGAAGACGACGGATTTTCGCCTTCCCATCGGTATGATGAAGAAGGTATTAGGGTACATCAGGCCACAACGCTCTGCCATTGTGCCAACATCAACCGCAGCATCAAAGGACAATTATTGTTTTCGGAACCCGGGTTGTTTCTTATAGAGGAGATTTTTGTTCTCCAGAAAAGGCACAACAAGCTAACATAAAACAAAATTCTACAACGGACCGACGTCAGAGGTACTGGACTATAGTTTTTTTGCGTTGTAGAAAACGGAAGTGACCTATGTTGTTCCAAACTTTAGAAACGTTTCGCTTCTCCAGCGAACTACGGTTCACTGCTACTAGAAGAGGAACAAGTTCTCTATATGGAATGAAATTCGTAATCCGTCACTTCCAGTGGCCTTGTATTCAAATGCATGATTAATGTGTCAGATAAAACAGCAGAGGAGAACAAAGAATCTGCAGTCATCGCTGGAGCAGAAGGTACTTTTGTGATGCAGCATTGTTCTTCGTAGAACCACCTAATGCATTGTAGCTTTCGGGAAAAGCAGTGATGCAACTGGTTTCTGGTAATTCAAATTAAGATTTTCTATGGATTCACTTAACCAGTTAGGCCTCGCGTTGAGAAGGTTTTGTTCAGAAGGGAACCCTTTCTTTGTTTGTATCCACATCATAGTCCACATACATAACGTGAGAACCTAAGATATAAGATCTATTGTGGCAGATATTAATTGTGCATCGATTTTGTAGGGATTTCTTCAAGTTAATAAGCTCCTCAATGAAAATCTAACTCTACATAGTACATTTGAGGCCACTCTAGAACAAAGGAACTTCACTATTAATGGTGCAATCTTTTTAACACTTCATTGCATTGTACAACTTTAGTATCATCGCAAAAGCAATTATTTCTTACCTGTGAACGAGAGATGAATGATTTTCGACAGGTGTGATATTCCGAGAGTTCATCTATATTATAACTGGGACTTGAGCAATTCGCTGTCGTAGGCTGATAAACAGTTTCTGTTGGTTATCATACCTTGTAAAAATTCACTGTCTCAGGAGTGTATAATCGGTAGACGCCATTCGGAAAACCGTAAACACTTCATGTCGATAAACGCTATCTTACAGCAATATTTTAATTCTCAGAAAGATGGAAGAGCAAAATCCAAAAATTTCCACTCAGTGGAAGGTACTGTTTATTGTGGATGCGAGAACGTTGGACTAGAGGGTATCAGTTATATAGATTATTTTCGAATACCGAAGCACCTTAAAACAACTTGTGACATCATCTAGTTATAACTGACGTAGCAGTTGCTTCCCTCACACTAATGTGTGTACAAACTGTAGAAAATGATAGGGACATCAGCACTCCTTGAAGGCTGTGGATGGAGCCACCCTGGGGTTTTCAAGCTGGATGTTGCCCATTACAGTCGCTCCTTTTTTATGTAAGGCAGGGGTGCTCGCATCCACCGACCCAGTGTGCTTCTTCCCCGCACAAGAAGATCAGCGAATTCCACGTACGAATGCTCACGAAGTATGTTGATTGTGTTGATTGTGCTGGGTCCGTTGTGTCATCGGAGCTAAGCCCCAGGAGTCGAATGTATCCGCTTATGCAGGACAGTAAGTTAGCGTGGAACCATCCTACGAAGCAAAAACAGGTGAGCGATCAGAAATTGAAATTGAAGTGGTACGAGATGGAAAGCCGGGAACATTTGAGTCTGTGATACCAACATGACGGCCACAGAGAAAGCTGCCATCTTCAATGTAACTCTTAATTTTGAATTTGGATTGCATTTAATTTGCGCATAGCTTTATTAGTTTGCGAGATATAATACGTTACTTCCTCACATGTGACGTAAAAGCTGACGGTGTTATATCAGGAGAGATGAGCGCCCGTGTTGTCACACAGGATTTCAACGAACATCGACTAGACAGACAATCCGTTACACACAGTGCACTGGTGAAACTTCTCGCGAAATTACGTGGAAACTGGCTTTGTCGCAGATAAGCCAAACGCTGCACGATTGAAAACGGTCACGGATGAAGGAACATCAAGAGGTGTTCTGTCATCGTTCAGTAAGAGTTCAGAGCGCAGTAATCTAGTAGGAAACTGGACTCAGCTGTACGTACACGGATATGCAATTTCCCAGGAGATCGTACTGGTCCGGGGGGTGGGCACCCGTTGTCCTGATTTGGGGCCTTTAGATATCTGTGTGGCGGCCGTGTGATGTCAGTTGGGTAGATGGTGACGGTCAGTAACCTTGGACATATCAGGAAGCGGGTTGCTGATGCTCGTGTCGTTACATATGTTGGTTACAGTTGTAAGGTGTCAGGCAAATCCAGCACCTTCCATGAAAACCCTGACATGATAAGCAAATCCAGTAGTATGTCACATAGCTCCGAATAAATCGTGACATTAAATTAAACAAAGTAATACGAGTAACGAGTGAGCAAATGGAACACCACAGACTAACACAAGAATGCCTAAATGCATGTCATACCTTCCCACCGTGAGACAGACGAAGTTCCGAGGGGAGAAACGAGAACAGGAGCCGAGAGCAGAACCGTGTTAAGCTGAAGGCCCTACGATAAGGGACGGACACCCATGTCGCCAGCTAACCACTAGGGCCACCCCCCAGCCCATGTTAAAAGCTAGAGCCCTCCAGAAGAACAGTATAGATCTTACAATAACACTAAAAGGACCACACCAGCTGCAAGTTTTAGCGTGAGACTTTTTCGCGTCTCTGTTACGTTGCAAACTTTAAAAACATTGCCCCACCACGAAAAGTATAACGTTTCTCATTGGATGACAGAATTTTTGTAGGCGGAGCTTAAGGTTAACATTGAGGCTCTGATTGGTCAGATGAAAACACAGCGAGATAGTTTTTTTTATACCAACTTCGGTAAATTGTAGTAAGAAGAAGTTAGGGCAGATTTGCTTCCAAGACGGCGAGGTGAGCGGAGCTGTGCTGCCCGCCGCCCCCTGACGAACACCGACAAGGTAATGAACGCACGCGATGCCGCATAACAGCGCATAAAGCTTCACTCAGAACTGCAGAAGTCTCATCTGTTACACCCCCTTTTTGCGTAATACTAGTGTCGATCGTCAATTGAAGCTCATGGTATTCACATTTGCTACGTAAGTTAAAATCTGAAACGCGATGATTTTTCTGTTATAAAATTATTGAGAAGCCACATCAGCCACTGTAATTTACGACAAGTTAGATAAGTAATCAAAGATAATTCAGGGTCACTGTAGACCATTTTGATAGTTTTCTCTTTTGTGAAACTTAATTTAAACCTAGATTATAGATGTGATATGGCATAGGTCATCCTTCGATCCATTGTAGAACTTGGAAACCCATTCAGGAAATATTCGTTCACATTTTTGTTGAACGCAGTTGGTTTTTATCATCCTGCATTAAAACATTTCCTTCTATCAATAGTGCAATTTATAAACAATGTTTTGTGAGTAGAATAAAATTTCCAATGGTAAACTTAACTGCTTTTTCGACGTTATTTTACCAGCTAACTAAAAATAGGAAAGCCTTGAACCCCTTCCACTAAATTTAGTTAGTATTAAGATTATTTTACAGGGAGTGCAGTGGAACTGACGCTGAAATCATTAAGTATTTGGTTATATCATCGCTAGTCTCACTGAACTCTTCTGAAGTCTACATGTCATGTGTGGTCTGGCGTCTCCTTACCAGCAACAGGTCCCAGGTTCAAACTAGTCAATTCCCTAAAAAGTACGCTCAGAGCGTCGTTGCGCGAAAGTGGTAGGGAGACACGATATAGAACAACAGACACCACGCAGAATGTTAGACAGTCCATGAGGAATGGGAGGAAGTGGATAACAACCTTACATCGAGATTATTCAATGCTATTGAATTTAATTAGTATCACCAGTATCAGCCGTGTACCACAGAAAAATGCAGCATAAATTCTGAATGAATAGAGCTGTGCTCAAACGAAACCTACCATCGGTTTCATCTTGTAATTTTTTCAAATGATATTTCACATGAACCACTTTACGTTAGAAAATTAAGATTTACATCCAACATAGCAGCTTCCAAGATAACCACCATGTTGGCAACATAAACCCATCCCAAAGGCTGTCTCCATCTCCCGTCTCACACTACTTGACTTTTAACAACTGTTGATCGGCCTGCTTTTGGTTTAGTACTGTGCTGTCACATATATAGAATTTCATGTATGTATTTTTCCATTTCTAGCTTTATCTCACATTAAACGGTTCTTATCGAGAATACCTTCGCTGTCGTGTATTCATACTGTCTGCTAAATGTGTAAACGCTGTTCTGTGCATATTACTGTTCTGCTTGTGAGCATGTCGCTTTTCGGATCTGAATGTGTGGAACGACAACAGTATTCTCACAAGCCGAATCGGGAAACTACTGCAAACCATTTGAATGCTATGTGGCAGACCAGACAAACGATACAGTCGTGGGTGCAGAATAGATCCGGTTATTGCTTACATGTCTGTCTTTCGTGGTAGTGAACCGCCCATTGCCCGGCAGAAACAGGTCATCTGCCTACTTCAGTCCAGTGAATGATTTTAGAATCACATGTGGAAATTCCCATAGTAAACCAACATAAGCGGTTACCACATTGTTCTACCGTTTGTGTTGTTATAGATGAGGCTGTGTTTCGTACAGTATTTCTGAGTGTTTCAAGTTGTATTCATTTAAGTCTTCTACATTAAAGCCATTTGGAATAGATTGTTAATTCATCAGGTACAGGGTTTTATTAGGAATGAAGTGCTATATATTCTTAGAACTATTTGGTAAGTGCGTGGTCCTTTTCGGGACTCTTAACGTAGATGTTTATAGGTTTGCAATTTTGTTACTAGATGGCGCTACTAATCCTTGTGTCCATCTCATGGCAGTGTCGTCTTACATGCCGTTTAGTCTGATGCCTCTTGGGCTGAGGATGTGCCGGTCTTAGCCGGATACAGCAGTTAACTTGTGCCGCCGCTTGCAACTATGATTGTTTTTTTCTGTGATCACTGTCTTTTTAATTATGACCTATATTTTTGACCCATGAAGAAAACCATGTCATTCAACGACAGTTCTGTCGCTGAAAATCTTAAAGTTGTCATGTGAGTTCACGTGAGTACAGTTTTCTGGTTTTCATTTGACAATTTTCACATACTTAACTATTTGTTGTACATTACCTGTACCTTAACTATTTTTCTAGGTAACTTTCACCATTCTGAGGAAGATAGTCTTAGAGCTATCGAAACCCGGGTAATGTGGTTTTAAAAATGTTGTGTGCAACGGGTTGGCTGACTGTTATATTTTGTATGAATCCATACACGGCTACTTAGCACACAGCCACAAAATGTTTGAAATACTGATGACTTTTATCCACACGTTGCTAGTCATAAAGAAACTGATGAGACTTATCCGAACCATTCCGTCAGTACGAAGGCGGAGGGAGTGGATCTGGGTCAGACTACAAATTTTCCCAATAATGCTATAATTGCATCACGTAATGAGATAGCAATCTGTGTCTCAGTGGAACGGCAGTGACTATAATATCGGGTGGTGGGCACGCCGAACTGTGACCTCGAGTCGGTCGAAGAGGCCGAGCGGTTCTAGGCACGACAGTCTGGAACCGCGCGACCGCTACGGTCGCAGGTTCGAATCCTGCCTCGGGCATAGATGTGTGTGATGTCCTTAGGTTAGTTATGTTAAAGTAGTTCTAAGTTCTATGGGACTGATGACCTCAGCAGGTAAGTCCCATAGTGCTCAGAGCCATTTGAACCATTTGTGACCCCGAATTAACCAGGGGCAGCTGGATGCTGCCACATGATGTGAGTCGCTAATTGAAATTTGCGATAGTTCGTTTCCTAAGGGAAAGAATACTTGTTTCAAAAAGCTTCTTAGCTTTTAAGTATGCTCTCTTGCTGAGAGGAAGTGTGGGGAAAGATCGCACTGAAATAGAATGAGAGTTTAGAGGAGGAGAAAGAGGTGATAAAAGAACGGGAGACAGGACACCTGTCCTTCAGTGGCTACGTGGAACTTGTCCAGTGTAGGAATTTTATCCCAGCGTGTGGTCCTCCATTCTTAGCGCAAGAATTTCGAAATTATGGGCTGTGCAAAAATGTTTAACAATGATAGAGAACAAAAATGTGATTGGCTAGAAGAAGATTATGAGCCAGCCAATCCAATGTACGGTCGGCCTATGGTGGCCGAGCGGTTCTAGGTGCTTCAGTCTGGAACCAAGCGACCTCCACGGTCGCAGGTTCGAATCCTACCTCGGGCATGGATGTGTGTGATGTCCTGAGGTTAGTTAGGTTTAAGTAGTTCTAAGTTCTAGGGAGCTGATGACCTGAGATGTTAAGTCACATAGTGCTCAGAGCCATTTGCACCAATGTACGGCCAGGCCCACGGAGAAAGCTCTGGAAGAAGCGAGGAGATCGCCTTCAGGGACATTGTGATCGAGACGGCAACAGCGAAACTTCCTGGTGGGCCGAAGACAGCCGCTGAGCGCCGCACCCGGGCCGCCAGTCCACGAGAAATGAGGCCCTCCATCTGCACCAGATCCGCCAGCCTTCACGCAGCTACGGGATCCCACTAACCGACGCCAGCGCCCCGTCATCTTCGCCGACAACAGAACGGCCACCGTCCTTTAAAATGCACTAATGCTCTTCCTCGCATCTAAGGCTGCCTGGCAGTTCCGTTTATCTCATAGCTGTCACTATCTAAACAGCTGGTAACGACTCAGAGAATCATATGATTGATAATGTGCCAGATATTATTTCCTTTTGTTATGAATAACTGTAATTTATAAATTCAGTTGAATCATTAGGTGTCAAAGCCATTTTGCATCTCGCTTTAAATATCTATGACTAATCTCCTTAAATTATTCCTGCTTGCGCTCCTGATCATTTTATTGAATACGCTAATGCCGCACTCAACTGCAATTTTATAACACTGTAATAGTCTTAAAATTTCGACTACTACATGTACTATTAATCCTTTCCCATAATTCCCTAATTGAAATGAAATTATAATTAGCTTTTTCCACTGAGTCAGATTCAGTCGCAAGTTACGTAATATCTAACACAGAAACAAAAATTTGGAAATTTGTGGTATGGACTATGGAACCAAACTGCTGAGGTCATCGGTCCAAAGGCTTAAATACTACTTCATCTAACTTAAATTAACTTACGCTAAGGACAACACACACACACCCATGCCCGAGGGAGGACTTGAACCTCCGACGGGGGAGACCCGCAACACAGAAGTCTGTTTTAACAATTACACATAAATAATACTCATAAGAATGTTTTTAAAGCCTAGAGGGTTTTTAGTATGGAACAACCGAGAAATAAACTAGGAGCAAAACGCGCCAACTTCGATTATAATGATGATGATATTTGGTTTGTAGGGCGCTCGTCTGCGTGGTTATCAGCGCCCGTGCAATTTTCCAATTGTTTCACTGTCCAGTCTTGCCACTTTCTCCGAATGATGATGAAATGGCGAGAACAACATAAATACCCAGTCCCCGGGCGTAGAAAATCCCCGACAAGGAAGAGAATGGAACCCTAGAGCCTATGGTCCAGAGGCAGCAACGTTAGCGCCATCTTCGAGTTACTGAACAGAAATTCCGTCCTACACTCACCTAGCGTAACCTATTCTTGTTACTTTGGTTCCTGTCTGTCTTGAGTAGCCTGAAAATTGGAAAGGACATTCATCAACGCGCTTTTCGCTTTTATTGACAAAGCATCACCTACAAGTATATAGTAATCGTTACGAATAGACGATATTTCTCATCCGTATCGTTTACATAGAATAAATGACAGTTTTTCTGCAAATTGTCGGATCGAAATACACTCCTGGAAATGGAAAAAAGAACACATTGACACCGGTGTGTCAGACCCACCATACTTGCTCCGGACACCGCGAGAGGGCTGTACAAGCAATGATCACACGCACGGCACAGCGGACACACCAGGACCCGCGGTGTTGGCCGTCGAATGGCGCTAGCTGCGCAGCATTTGTGCACCGCCGCCGTCAGTGTCAGCCAGTTTGCCGTGGCATACGGAGCTCCATCGCAGTCTTTAACACTGATAGCATGCCGCGACAGCGTGGACGTGAACCGTATGTGCAGCTGACGGACTTTGAGCGAGGGCGTATAGTGGGCATGCGGGAGGCCGGGTGGACGTACAGCCGAATTGCTCAACACGTGGGGCGTGAGGTCTCCACAGTACATCGATGTTGTCGCCAGTGGTCGGCGGAAGGTGCACGTGCCCGTCGACCTGGGACCGGACCGCAGCGACGCACGGATGCACGCCAAGACCGTAGGATCCTACGCAGTGCCGTAGGGGACCGCACCGCCACTTCCCAGCAAATTAGGGACACTGTTGCTCCTGGGGTATCGGCGAGGACCATTCGCAACCGTCTCCATGAAGCTGGGCTACGGTCCCGCACACCGTTAGGCCGTCTTCCGCTCACGCCCCAACATCGTGCAGCCCGCCTCCAGTGGTGTCGCGACAGGCGTGAATGGAGGGACGAATGGAGACGTGTCGTCTTCAGCGATGAGAGTCGCTTCTGCCTTGGTGCCAATGATGGTCGTATGCGTGTTTGGCGCCGTGCAGGTGAGCGCCACAATCAGGACTGCATACGACCGAGGCACACAGGGCCAACACCCGGCATCATGGTGTGGGGAGCGATCGCCTACACTGGCCGTACACCACTGGTCATCGTCGAGGGGACACTGAATAGTGCACGGTACATCCAAACCGTCATCGAACCCATCGTTCTACCATTCCTAGACCGGCAAGGGAACTTGCTGTTCCAACAGGAAAATGCACGTCCGCATGTATCCCGTGCCACCCAACGTGCTCTAGAAGGTGTAAGTCAACTACCCTGGCCAGCAAGATCTCCGGATCTGTCCCCCATTGAGCATGTTTGGGACTGGATGAAGCGTCGTCTCACGCGGTCTGCACGTCCAGCACGAACGCTGGTCCAACTGAGGCGCCAGGTGGAAATGGCATGGCAAGCCGTTCCACAGGACTACATCCAGCATCTCTACGATCGTCTCCATGGGAGAATAGCAGCCTGTATTGCTGCGAAAGGTGGATATACACTGTACTAGTGCCGACATTGTGCATGGTCTGTTGCCTGTGTCTATGTGCCTGTGGTTCTGTCAGTGTGATCATGTGATGTATCTGACCCCAGGAATGTGTCAATAAAGTTTCCCCTTCCTGGGACAATGAATTCACGGTGTTCTTATTTCAATTTCCAGGAGTGTATTACTCTCGGCAATTTTTTCCTTGTTTCTCATTCTCTTAATAACTAAAATCGAACTTGCACTGCACTCTTTGACTTGCTTTATTTTCTTACCTGCTTTGCAGTCCTATTTTTCTTGAAGCTGTATGTTATTCTCAGCTTATGTACCTTCTTTGTAGATGTTCATATTTTGTAATCAGTGTTATATTGTCTTTTTGTTTGAGTTGTAATAGGTTAGGGGTGGTGCCAATGAAAGTGGTTATAAGGAAAACTGATTGCAGGTATCATATTAAAACGAATGTTATTTACTCATAATGTTAATAGTGTTTAGTAATGCTGAAAAGCCAATCGCTTCCAGTGACTGAGATATTGCAGTGTGCTGCTTATTGAAGGCTGAAAAACAAACCCAGCTAAAATAGCTGCTGGAAAGGACAGCTACCCAAATACTTTACCCTGGTGTCTATTTATGGAGTTTGAGTAGCAGCTGGATTGTCTGGATATTATTCGTAACTCCGTTTTAGATCCAGATCGTAGTTACAGAAATGCGAATAAAACACTTTGGGCTATAGTAGGTTTTTCTGCTCCAGTTACCGTGGTGGTAGCTATTGCCACCACATCTTTGAAACGTGAGCTTCCCCAGTTCTAGTCAGCTCAATAAACACATTGATTGAGCAAACGTATTCTGCATGTTGCTGGCTTAATGTAGGATTGGCAACAGTCTGACGGTTAATTCAGTGGTTCAGAATAATCTTTGTAAATTAAGTCGATTATTGTCATTTAGAATAAATAATTTTCACTTTACGAATGCTACAGAGGTATCAGATTTATGTTTTCGATACCAGGAAGCCTCGTTCCAACCGAAACTGCAGCTTACGATGGAACTCTTCGCCATCATTGCGACAACCAGGTCTGGAGTTCAAACACTTTACCGCTAAGGTACAATCAATCTCTAGCAGACAACCGCAAATTTGTGACAATTTGGGATCCTTTATTTCGTTAAAAATGACTTTACACCTAACTGTATTATGATAAATTTTAATTCATTTGTATTAATACAGAGAATTCCAAATGACGTTTCTTCGTTATTTTACTGAATGCGACAAATAACCGTAGGAGATCATTTAATCAACAGCAGCAGAGTCTCCCACATTATCTAAAACAGTCTGACTATCGTCAGATAATTTTTCGAAATCACACCTGTAGGGAAGTTGTTGGTAGCTCTTCGTCTCCTTGTATGTTATGCTGCGGATGGTACAGTAAAGTTGTGCAGCTCAGTATACCTATATGGCGAATGGCCTCGCAAATTCTGTCACTGACTGCAGCCTGAAACAAAAGAAAGTATTTTACCACAGAACATATGACTCTTTCAAATAATCTTTCTTTCAGATTGGAACAGTATTACCTTCCTTTAAAGTGGAAATTTGCTTTATTCTCCAGCTTCTGTTTGGAAATAAATTAAACGTGAAACTGGTATTTGATAATACTCTTGCATGATTTGATTTCATTTATTGAATATTGGTGTGTGCCAGTAAAACAATAACGTAACAGATAGATGATTAAATACAGTATTGTCGAGAATTTCTCGATTTCATCCCTTTTCAATTGCGATACACCATTGGTTCCCAGATGTGCACATGACCATTTTTTACCTTAAAACATGTTTTCATATGTGCGAAAACCTTAATTTTCCTAATTAATTTTGTACTTTCACAAAAATTCTGCAATACATAAAAATTAAAATGGAGTAAGAAGATATATTTAATTTATGCCAAAGGGAGAAAAACTCAAAAGTGTACTAAGGCTCAGCAAATTCCGGGACTGTTCTTAATATCCAATAGGTGGCTGATAGTAAAAAATAAGACATGTTAAGCAATGTTATCTTTGTTTTGTTCATCACCCCTGAGAACTGTTTGACGATTCTAGTCGCTTGAAAACCATCAGAAGTTGGCGTTGTACATGTTGACGTCACCATGTCCTTGTTTTCTTGCACCATCCCATCACCTACTCATGTCGTAATACATCCACAACCATAATATTATTTCGGGTCAATATGTTGTTCATTAGGTAATTTTTCTTGTTTAGTCATTGCACATCATTTTTCCGTATTGGATCAATCTATCAGATCTTCAACAGTCTCATGTAACACCACTTGCAAAAGACTCCAAGCCATTGAATGTATTTCTCCCCAATTGTCAGCATTTGGCACCCAAATAGAGATGTGTACCAAATACAGAGTTTCGCGAATAATTTTGTCGTATCAAAGTTTTTAGCTGTCAGTCGTCCTCCAGCCAACGGCCACCCAAGGGTGACTTTCCATGCATTCTGTTTGAGCGCTCCAAGGCACTCTGCCCTCTACCATTTGGAGGTTAATGGTCTCGGTGGTGGTACCTGGTGTTCTGCTCTCCCGCCACAGACGGCTCCTCCGGTTGCCTATAGACGGAGCTCGTGCAACGGCACTCGTGCTGGAAGTAACCTAGCGCTAAAACACTGTCGCAGCTGCTGCTCTTATTTCCTCGGCCTTTCAAATCACCGCGGCCATGTGACGTACAGGGACGGAACAGCTTAGCCGCAAAGCACACGTAGTTTATTATTTTGCGAAATTTGAATCTTGTCCCTCACGTTTAGCTTGCTCTATTGAGTAATTGCATCGGATGATGAAGTGATCTGCAGTAGAGGCAAAGCTACAGTATCATGAACAAAAGTAAGATATGTTGCTTGAGGCTTTCCCGACGGACTGACTGTCTTTTGATAAGGAGGTTGGCGGTTACGGGTAACACCTGATACCGGAAGCCTTCTGCTGGCGGATTTTATTCAATAGCCGGAGTCGAACCCAAGACCCTTTAAGTAGTTGTCAAACACTCTTATCTCTAATCCACGATGCGCGGGAAATGTATATTCAGCGAAAACAATCCCACATTACGATAAAATGAAGTTGAGTAGGACACAACGGTGCCTTCCACCGTGGGTGCATCCAATTAAGTGCTGGTCAACAGCCAAAACCATAGTAATAATGATAATAATAACAACGGAGCGCTCAGGAAAACTGGAGGCTGAAGGGCTCATATGCCACAGGAACAAGACAGGTGGAGAGCAAGGGGAGAGCCACAACCATGATAATAATTAATAATAATAATACTAATAATAATAATAATAATCAATCACTAAGGAACAGTGACGCCATAGTGTCTCATGTACCACAGAAACAAGAGAGGGTTACTGCAAGTGGAGAGCTTGTATTGTATTGTATTGCATGGAAATGGGGACCTAGAAATGACAGAGCGGCTTCGTCCCCGCCATAGCCCTCAGTGGTTCACAATCCCACAACAGGTCACAGCACTCCACTTGCCCCACCTCCACCCCACACCGGACCCAGTGTTATTGTGCGGTTCGGCCCCCAGTGGACCCCTCCCAGGAACGTCTCACACCAGACGAGTGTAACCCCAATGTTTGCGTGGTAGAGTAAGTATGGTGTATGCGTACGTGAAGGAAGTGTTTGTGCAGCATTCGCCGACATAGTGCAACAGAGGCGAAATAAAGTGAACCACCCCGCATTCGCTGAGGCAGCTGGTAAACCGTCTTAAAAACCGTCCACAGACTGGCCGGCGCACCGGACCTCGACACTAATACGCCGAGCGGATTCGTGCCGGGGACCGGCATACTTTCCCGCCCGGAAAGCAGTGCGTTAGACCGCACGGCCAATCGGGCGGGCACGGGAGAGCTTAGCTTGAGTAGTGTGGTATCATCCGTGAGTTCCAAATTGTCATAGCTGTTTTGAATGATGACAGAGTCGGTGCTTGACTTGGTAGAGCTTGTAATGACGATCATGGCTCCCACGTCGAAATTGAAACAAAAAGAAACCATTTGCATCCCTGCACTACTAAACAGACGCGTAAAATGTATTCTGTATCATAGGAATGTGGTCGCTAACGGAGGAGATAACGTAGTTTGTTGACTCTTCTCTGTATTTCTCACGGAAATTTTAAAAGCTTTATGAAATCAATTTGATGCTTATATTTGCTTCAAAAATGTCATATAGGACCTATAACTGTTAACCATGTCTCAAGTGACTTAAATCAAACATTTTTACAAATTTTGCAAATTATGCGTTGTGTAGGCTCTTCATTATGTTGAATATTTCTTCCATCTTCAAATACTACTGCGTCATGAAATGGGTTTTTATATGTAATTAAAGAATGATGATTATTTGCTGCAGAGAATTAAGGTGAATCAATCAGAGCGACTGCCTCAACATCATAAGGGTAGCTGTGCTAAGCATGCCCACATTTCCGAGAACTTATGGGAATCAGATGACTGAAGTGGTTTGTGCGTTTTTACATCAAAGACACAGGTAGCTATATCTAAACCGCGTACTTACTGTTGAATTGTATTCTGCTATTTACTATTATAGGAATCAAAATTAACCACTGTTTTTCAATAAGCAAACACATAAAAATATGTACTGTTTATTTCAACATCTTAATACGTTATTATGAGTCTAAAAAGTCACACTCTGTTGAAACAAAAGCGAAATAATCCAAGTCAATGTGTGATGCAATACGTGCCGGAGGGTGCGTGTCACATGGGATGATGTGTCGTTAACAGAGCCTCAACGAATAAGGGACGACCTTCCTCCGTGATTAGCTTTGTACCGTTTGGAACTCTGTGGTGCTGACAGAATAAATCCCAATTCTCGTGGGACGAAATTGGAGAACACAGGAAAAAAATTAAACAAAAACAGAGGGACATGACAAGATCACACGTACCCAAAGATTGGGGTTGGAACCAATGTAAGGTGTTTCCACAATTTGATTGGATGATAGACCTTTCCAAGAAGTGGAAATTGTAACCGACAAGTTGTACCAGGTGATGACTAAATCCTTGTTTGAGGTTCAAAAGAGAAAACTCATAAAACAAGAAGAAAACAAAAGTTAAAGACTGGCTTGCTAAAGTGGAGGGAATTAAAAGTTTTTGAACCCAGAATCTTCTAAAACAGACTGACTCAGAGTGTACGAGGTAAACAGACCTGATCTACGGATATGGGCAGATTGGCAGCCCTGGACGAGACCGCACACGCTTGAATATTGAGATCGTGAAGATAAGTAGTTAATTTTGTAATAACTGTCAATTAAGTTAATATTACACAGTAAGAAAGTTAATTAGAGCCTGTTTCATCATGTCTATTGAAAGTTTCACTTGTTTCAACATGTTTCTCGAAGAAAAATACCAAAAAAATCCTAATGGCCGGTTTCCGCACACTCTAGATGAAGGTTTTGTACAAATTTAAGGTGTTTGCGTAAGTATTAAGTGAAGAATATAGGTCGTTTTCCTTGCACATATATATAGTAGTGCCATATCTACTCGCGGAATTAAAGTTCATAAGTTCTATCTTACATTTCTTTTCAAAACACATAAAGTCCATATCGCACGAAGGTGATGTCAGGTTTAATTCTTCGGGTATACAAATTTTGAATTTTAACATTTTTTAAGTGCATCACGTTTCTGTGTTAATATTACACACACATATAAGTGTGCCATATATCTTTAGTGACTCTTATGACCTGCAATTAATCAAACGTTATTGCTATTGTCTACATAAATTTTGTAAATAGAATGTAAACAACAACGAACGAAAAGTGCTTTGGTTACATTGCGGGTGGGTCGGGTGGGGTGATTTGGGGGGGGGGGAGGGGGGTGTAGTGGCTTGGGAACTGAAGTACGTGGGTCTCTTTCATGGTATTGCAAACTACGTATATTCAAGAGATAAATAACTGAACAGGAACGGAAGATAGCAGACGTTAAGGCTGATCAAGGGAGGGACTCGGAAGTCTAGGGGTAGAGTCTTTGATTCATAATCAAAACGTCTTCGGTCCCAGTCTCGAGACCAGCCACTGCTTAAATTTAGACTAATATTCATGATTGGCGGCTGAGGTGGCTCTCCCGTAGAAGTATATTTATTTATTTATTTTTATTTTTCTAATTTTTTCGGTGTCCCTAAAAAGACGTGTCAGTATAATAGAGTGGTCCTATGAAAAATTTTAAAATGATTTTTACTTGAAATCTATCATTGTAAGAGATTTAAATATACACTTTGGTTTTTGAGTTTCATGTTATTTAACTATTTTAGAAAATTATTTCAAAATTGTTTTTACTTTTACGTAACTCGCAGCTGAGCAGTAAAATCATCAGACATAATGGACTGATTTACGTCCAAGAATATTACTTGAAAATGAAAATATAACAGTATTATAATTATCCTCGGCGTATTTGTACTTTAAGAGCATGGACCCAAATATTGAAATTATGTAAATCCACACAACACTAAACAAACTTCTCTTACTATCATATTCAGGCTGTGGTAATCGAATACTGGTTCTCGGCGTAAGCTGAAAAGTAAAATCTTAAAACTAATGTTGTTCTCCACTGTGGCTCATTGTTGTGAAAAAATATTTGTTAAATGTGAAAGAGAACCATCTCTGCGCTTCCGCTATGATTTCGCTTTTCAGGCCGACGCGTAATGGCATCCGTTGGAGCAGCGGCCGCTAAAATTGTGGAGGTGTAAACGTCTTAAGAGAAGTTAATTCATTGCAAGGAACATGAGAGAGGGCTCACTGTGCATCGAAATAACTCACATATAAACTGTAACGTGCTATAGTAACAAGGGTAACAGTACAAATGCTTACATTATTTTCGTGGTACTATATGTCTGTTCCCTATTACTAGAGACAAGCGAAGAGAGAGGAGGGAGGGGGGAGGGGTGAAGAACAATCTAGGAGTGTTCTCCTCCCTTATTAATTGCATAGAAGTTATTTCATTTAAGGAGTTTATTCCTTGATACTAAGATTAAATTTAATACTTGCTATAAAACAGGAAAATTACGCCGCTTTTGCGGTCGGTGAAACATGTAAGGTTCACTTACATTTATTTCATCGCGAGATACACTTCTCGTTTCAAGTTTTTTTGTAAATGTCTTTATGACACAGCTGTCGCTGTGACGGCACAAGGCCGAAGACTAACGGCGTAAGAAGTCACCCTCATTCTGCCAACGGCCTTGTCAAAGAGGGCGGAGGAGCGGACTGAGTTTCAGGGCACGGTCTTGCCCTTGGGGTGGGAAACTAAAGGTGAAAGAATCAGCAATGATCAACGGCATGAGGATGCGGAAGGCAATGGAAACCAGTACATTACAGACGCATACGCGTGTCCATAGGACATGTCGCCTGTAATTGACAGAGTGTCATGATGATCTCTTGGCAAAAGATTCCGGAATAGTGCTCCATTCGGATCTTAGGGAGGGGACTGCCAAGTGGGAGGTGACCATGACCAAACGATTGCATGATCAACGAAAGGATAACGTTCCACGTGTCGGGGGCTGGAATGTCAGAAGTTTGAACGCGGTAGGGAAGCAGGAAAATATAAAATGGAAATGTCAAGGCTCAATCTAGATTTAGTAGGGTTCAGTGAAGTGAAATGGAAAGAAAACAATTATTTCTGGTCAGATGATCAGATGAGTATTGGGTAACATCAACAACAGAAGAAAATGGTATAACGGGAGTAGGATTCGTTATGAATAGGAAGATAGAAAGATAGTATGTTACTGTGAACAGTTCAGTGATAGGGTTATTATTATCAGGATCGACAGCAAACCAACACCGACAACGATACTTCAGGTATGCATGCCGACGTCGCAAGCTGAAGATGAAGAGATAGATAACGGATATGAGGATATTGAAAGGGTAATACAATATTCAAAGGGAAATCAAAATCTAATACTCGTGGGGGACTGCACTGCAGTTTTAGAGGACGGAGTGAGAAGAAAACGTTACAGGAGAATATGGACTTGGGACAGGGAATGTTAGAGGAGAAAAACTAACTAAGTTTTGTAATAAATTTCAGCTAGTAATGCTGAATGCTCTGAACAAGAATCAAAATAGTAGGAGGCATACTAGGAAAAGTCTGGTGATATAGAAAGATTTCACTTAGACTACATCATGCTCAAACAGAGATTCCGAAATCAGATACTGGATTGTAAGGCGTACACAATAGCAGATACAGACTTAAATCACAATGAAGTAGTGATGAAGAGCAGGCTCAAGTCTAAGCAGGCTGAGATTAGTCAGGAAGATGCTATTCGCAAAGAAATGGGATACGGAGGTACTAAGGAATGACGAGATACACTATGTGATAAAAAGTTTCTGGACACCCCCAAAAACATGCATATTTCATATTAGATGCATTGTGCTGCCACCTACTGCCAGGTACTCCATATCAGCGACCTCAGTAGCCATTAGATATCATGGGAGAGCAGAATAGGGTGGTCCACAGAACTCACGGACTTCGAACGTGGTCAGGTGATTGGGTACCACTTGTGTCACACGTCTGTACGTGAGATTTCCACACTCCTAAACATCACTACTGTTTGCGATGGGATAGTGAAGTGGAAACGTGAAGGGACATGTACAGCAGAAAAGCATACAGGCAGACCTCGTCTGTTGACCGACAGTTGAAGAGGGTCGTAATGTGTAATAGGCAGACATCTGTCCAGACCAGCACACAGGAATTCCAAACTGCATCAGGATCAACTGCAAGTACTATGACAGTCAGGCGTAAGGTGAGAAAACTTTGATTTCACGGTCGAGCGGCTACTCATAAGCCACACATCACGCCGGTAAATGCCAAACGACGCGTCACTTGGTGTAAGGAGCATAAAAATTGGACGATTGAACAGTGGAAATCGTTGCGTGGAGTGACGAATCATGGTACACAATGTGGCGATCCGATGGCAGGTTCAAATGGTTCAAATGATTCAAATGGCTCTGAGCACTATGGGACTTAACTTCTGAGGTCATCAGTCCCCTAGAACTTAGAACTACTTAAACCTAACTAACCAAAGGACATCACACACATCCATGCCCGAGGCAGGATTCGAATCTGCGACCGTAGCGGTCGCGCGGTTCCAGACTGTAGCGCGTAGAACCGCTCTGCCACTCCGGCCGGCCCGATGGCAGGTCTGGGTATGTCGAATGCCAGGTGAACATCGTCTGCCAGCATGTGGAGTGCCAACAGTAAAATTCGGAGGAGGTGGTGTTATGGTGTTGTTGTGTTTTTCATGGAGGGGGCTTGCTTCCCTTGTTGTTTTGTGTGTCACCATCACAGCACAGGCCTACATTGATGTTTTAAGCACGTTCTTGCTTCCCACTGCTGAAGAGCAATTCGAGGACGGCGATTGCATCTTTCAACACGATCGGGCACCTGTTCATAATGCACGGCATGTGGCGGAGTCGTTACACGACAATAACATCGCTGCAATGGACTGGCCTGCACAGAGTCCTGACCTGAATCCTGTAGGAAACCTCTGGGAGGCGAGGTACTGGCAGAACTAAAGCTTTGAGGACGGGGCGTGAGTCGTGCTTGGGTAGCTCAGTGGTAGAGCACTTGCCCGTAAAAGGCAAAGGTTCCGAGTTCGAGTCTCGGTGCGGCACGCAGTTTTAATCTGCCAGGAAGTTTCATCCTCTGGGATGTTTTGGATCGCCGACTTCGTGCCATGCCTCACTGACCGACATTGGTACCTCTCCTCAGTGCAGCACTTGGACTTCGTCTCAGTGCCAGTAGCTGGGATGTCACGGAACAGTTACTGCAGTTGGAGGATAATTTTTTTATGATGATGCTGCCATTTGACTTTCGTTTTACTGTTGTACGATCCAGATTTCGACCTTAGTCTTATGTGAGCTCCAGCCAAATTAAAAATTATGAGTTGTAGGACAGCTTGCCTCAGGGGAGCACATAAGAGGTTTATGACACCCCTCCCAGTCGAATCTGTGCGTTTAGGCCAAGGGGACTGCTAGTTCATACTGATAAGTGAGCTCATCCTGCCAAAGTCATTGTAAATATAACTCTGTTTCGTTATTACTGAAATAACATCACATACTCTCCGAAGCCGTATAGTTTCATTTCGTTTGCTCCTTCTCGTCCGGACGCTTCACATTTTTTTACCAGACAGTTTGTTAAATTTGTACCGTTTAACCATAAGTTAAGAGAAATTATTGCAATATTTCCCAGTCATATTGTGTTAATATTCAGTTACAGAGTCTTGTACGAAACTCACCATTGGATATTTACATATTTGTCATTTATTTATACATTTATTTCACCTGACAGGATGAGGGCCACCCTGACATTACAATATGGTTTGCACATAAGCATTAATTATTATTATTATTATTATTGTCGTTAATAACGTAAGGATAGATTCATTAATGATTATGGAATTTTCTTATGACTGTCTTAATTAATACCCTTATTACGTTTTTGTCTATGCGAGTATTGACATCTAAGAGAAATGTGTGGCAGTGATTACAGAGGGAATCAAGTGTGGGGAAGCATGTGACAGAGAAAGAATGGCAAATAGCGGCAGTCGCCGAGCCGAGAGGACGCGCCTGGACCTGTAACAACTTTTGTTTCATGAACAGCTTATAGTTTACTTTCTGTTTTCAGATACTGTTGCGAAGAAGTGAACTATACCTGTGCGTTTCACGCTGAAAACTTATGTCTACCGCCTTGTTCTAAGTTTTTATTTGCGTAAATTTTTCTAGCATTAGCTTTCGGTGAACCCACTTTGGAGTGTTGTATAAACTAGAAGCGGCGTAGCAGCGGAATGTAGATTGCACCCAGCGGCTTCTTGCGTTGCTGTTACATTAATTATAATATACATAAAAATTTAATAAAAATGGACAGTGACCGCAACTATTCTGTACGGATGTTGCAGAAGGAGCCACTGTCAGTAAATAGCTGGAAGCCGTACTCACCACGGCCGATAATCCTTATGCTACTGTCCTAGCGGACTGCCTGTGGTACCCTTGGGGCAAAGAGACGAATTCTTCGAGAACTCTTGAGACCACAGCTTTGACTGCGATCCGTGATGGTTCTGCGCCTTCCGGTTCGCACGAACCACGTGGACAACATTTACTTGTCGGTGACTGGCGAACAGTGCAGGGGTCGCGAATCTTTAGACGGAAGGCGAAAGTGAGGGACCGTTGCACGACTGTCCCCGTAAGATTTAAAACAGGTTTGAGGACTGTCCAGTTTTGGAAGTACGTCTAAGCCAGTAAAGGATGCCTCATCTGTTGGGACAGTTTCCGATCATTGTCGAAGTTCCGGACAAGCGCAGAAGGTGGAATTGCATGTCATTGGGAGCTACAATGTTAGGCGGGTTGTTAGCTTCTCATGAAAATAGCGTAAAGTGTCATTCTCCTTTTCTTGCTGGAGGGTCACGTCCGAGCTGTGGAAGAGCTTAATGGACGAAATGTTAGAGTCGGAATATCAGACCAACTATGTAATGGTATTGAAGAATTACTCACAAACATAACACAGTATGTTATTGATCGAATTTCCTCGTTTTGAAAGTACAGAAGAAGCGACATGTTTTACTTGCTAAAAAAATTCAAAAGCTACGATTGCATAAATATATATTTCTTTCAAACAATCGGTTTCCGCAGACTTTGCTGTCATCTTCAGGTCTGACGCAAAGTGCACTTACAAAAAAAAAAAAATGGAACTCTCCATTCACGTCCCTTAAGAATCTCTTTGTTATGGAATGTGTTCATTTTAATTTGGACCTCACGACAAGTTCTCATGCGGATAAGAAAACAGAACACTATTAAATATTTGTAGAAACTAATATATATATATATATATATATATATATATATATATATATATATATATATATACTCCTGGAAATGGAAAAAAGAACACATTGACACCGGTGTGTCAGACCCACCATACTTGCTCCGGACACTGCGAGAGGGCTGTACAAGCAATGATCACACGCACGGCACAGCGGACACACCAGGAACCGCGGTGTTGGCCGTCGAATGGCGCTAGCTGCGCAGCATTTGTGCACCGCCGCCGTCAGTGTCAGCCAGTTTGCCGTGGCATACGGAGCTCCATCGCAGTCTTTAACACTGGTAGCATGCCGCGACAGCGTGGACGTGAACCGTATGTGCAGTTGACGGACTTTGAGCGAGGGCGTATAGTGGGCATGCGGGAGGCCGGGTGGACGTACCGCCGAATTGCTCAACACGTGGGGCGTGAGGTCTCCACAGTACATCGATGTTGTCGCCAGTGGTCGGCGGAAGGTGCACGTGCCCGTCGACCTGGGACCGGACCGCAGCGACACACGGATGCACGCCAAGACCGTAGGATCCTACGCAGTGCCGTAGGGGACCGCACCGCCACTTCCCAGCAAATTAGGGACACTGTTGCTCCTGGGGTATCGGCGAGGACCATTCGCAACCGTCTCCATGAAGCTGGGCTACGGTCCCGCACACCGTTAGGCCGTCTTCCGCTCACGCCCCAACATCGTGCAGCCCGCCTCCAGTGGTGTCGCGACAGGCGTGAATGGAGGGACGAATGGAGACGTGTCGTCTTCAGCGATGAGAGTCGCTTCTGCCTTGGTGCCAATGATGGTCGTATGCGTGTTTGGCGCCGTGCAGGTGAGCGCCACAATCAGGACTGCATACGACCGAGGCACACAGGGCCAACACCCGGCATCATGGTGTGGGGAGCGATCTCCTACACTGGCCGTACACCTCTGGTCATCGTCGAGGGGACACTGAATAGTGCACGGTACATCCAAACCGTCATCGAACCCATCGCTCTACCATTCCTAGACCGGCAAGGGAACTGGCTGTTCCAACAGGACAATGCACGTCCGCATGTATCCCGTGCCACCCAACGTGCTCTAGAAGGTGTATGTCAACTACCCTGGCCAGCAAGATCTCCGGATCTGTCCCCCATTGAGCATGTTTGGGACTGGATGATGCGTCGTCTCACGCGGTCTGCACGTCCAGAACGAACGCTGGTCCAACTGAGGCGCCAGGTGGAAATGGCATGGCAAGCCGTTCCACAGGACTACATCCAGCATCTCTACGATCGTCTCCATGGGAGAATAGCAGCCTGCATTGCTGCGAAAGGTGGATATACACTGTACTAGTGCCGACATTGTGCATGCTCTGTTGCCTGTGTCTATGTGCCTGTGGTTCTGTCAGTGTGATCATGTGATGTATCTGACCCCAGGAATGTGTCAATAAAGTTTCCCCTTCCTGGGACAATGAATTCACGGTGTTCTTATTTCAATTTCCAGGAGTGTATATGTATATATGGACGTTCTTATCTACATGACAACTTGTCGAGAGGTCCAAATTAAAATGAACACATTCCATAACAAAGATATATATATATATATATATATATATATATATATATATATATATATATATATATATATAAGAACATCTCCTTACATAAGCTGGACATATTCCAAATGTTGAAAATCCAGCTTCCACGGCATGTTGAAAAGTAATATTGCAAAGATAACTATTGTTTTGAGTGTTAGAGCCACTAAGTGGCCTTTAAGAACAGTAACTATTTTAAAACTGTACTTTACTTACAACTGAAACATATTTTTAATCCGCACAATCCATTCACACGTTTTATGCGTGATAGGAAATTTATTTACTCTTCTATAGTTACATAATTATGACGCGCCCATGCTGCAAGCGCGACAGGTGTAAAGGCGCATAGATCAAATACAGTAGAGAGGGGACAGATTGGGAAGTGTACAACATGCAGTGCTTACTTTCACTAGATACCATCAAACTACAAGGTATGTACAAACCTTCCCTTGCGGACTATTAAAATCTTGAGATCTAATTATTCACAACAGCAGTATATAATAGCACAGACTGCAAATGTCATATAGTGGGCCTGGTGAGACCAGTCTCCCTCCTCTCCACTTTGGCCCACTTCAGCGGGCTTGTGCAACCGTCTTGTTCGTGGCGTGCATGCGCCACAACAACAGCGACGAAGTAAACTATAGCAGAGTAAACACCTTAACTTTCCTGTCATGCATGCAGTAATAAGAACATGTGAATGGGATTGTGAGGATTGAAAATACGTTTCATTTTTAAGTAAAGTAGAGTTATCTAACCGTTAGTAATGTTAAATGGTTCAAATGGCTCTGAACATTATGCGACTTAACTTCTGAGGTCATCAGTCACCTAGAACTTAGAACTAATTAAACCTAACTAACCTAAGGATATCACACACATCCATGCCCGAGGCAGGATTCGAACCTGGGACCGGAGCGGTCGCTCGGCTCCAGACTGTAGCGCCTAGAACCGCACGGCCACTCCGGCCGGCAGTAATGTTAAAGCCCACTCATTAAAGTGCTTAATTTGAAATGTGAAAAGTAAAGCACTTATGGTCTGATTGCATGGTACAGATAAAAGGGCATCTAGTGGATGTAAGACTCTATACAACAGTTATCTTTGCAATACAATCTTTTCGTTCCACCTTATACGCCGTTTAATTTGGCTTTTCAATGTTCAGAATATGTCCATCTTGTATAAAGAGATGTTCTACTATGTACTGGGTTTTTATGACGTAACAATCATCTGTGAAAACATATAGACATGGCCATTTATACAAGGCGAGTCATGTTTTTAAATATTTTAGCAATGACGGTTCTTTTATAATATCCTGTTTTTCTATCGACATGACAACGTGGCGTGAGATTCAACTTAAAATGAACATACAAAAAGATTCTTAAGGTATGTAAATCAGCAGTTCCACTTCCGTTTTTTGTAATGACAAACTAGAACTTTTATCTAAATGTTACGTCTTAACTCGTGTTATGAGACATATATCGTATATATTCACATGTGAAGCTGAGAGAAAAGTCTGTGAAACCGGTTGTTTTAAATAAATAAATAGTTATGGGATCTCGGCTTTTGAATGTTTCTAACAGCATGTCGTTCTCGACAGAGAGAAACTCCCAGACGTCAACTAACTTTGGGGGTGCCCTTGGGAGATGGGACCATTAATTTCCGCTAAATACATCTCTACATACAAAAGGCAATGTCCTGTCTGTCTGACTATCTGGGTGACTCAGAATAGTCCAGATCAAACCGCTAAGGATAGTAACTAGAAATTTGGAGGAGGTGTGGATCTTATACTGTAAGCGTCTCTTAAGAACTTATTTTTCGAAATTCCAAACCTAAACGCGTGAAATAGGAGATGAAATGTTCTTTTTTTTTAAGTAAAAGAATGTTGCTATAAAGGCAATTTTGAAGGTAACTTACTAAAAATGTTATTTGGTTTCCAGTCAGAAGTAAAGAAATGCGTGTTTCAGCAATTTTGGAAATTTAACCCAATGGAGATGAAATAGTGGATGAAACATGTTTGTAAATAAATAATTATTAGAGAACTACTAAAGTATTTTTAAAGCTACATCCATGAACATAGGTATTTGACTTCTCGGCAACAAATGAAAAAAAAATACGTGTTTTTGGAAACTGAACCCTAAGGGGGTGAAACAGGGATGAGATTTTTCATGAAAATATTTTATTATGGAAGCATTTTTAAAGCTAACTTTAGGAAAATTTAAATTTAACTTGGATGCAGTTTCTTTAAGAACGAGCACTTCGTCCTATGTATAAATTGACTAACGGGAGTTTCATGGATTTAAGGTCGTTGATTACTGTACAAATTAAATGTTCAACCGAGAGTCACACAATAACATAAGGGAGTGCTGAGTTTTATATGAGATGATGTGTAGTATCCTGCAACAAGTAACGCTTTAGCTGAGAATGTAATGTGTTGGTTGACTCCAGAGCGAAAGGACTTCAGGCGGGACATTTAAATTTCATACATGAAGATGTTTACGTGTAATGCGAATAAATCCTGACATCATGTGACAGGGACTGTAACGGGAGTTTAAGAATATACTTCGTAGACAGAACAGCAGCCAACTAAGTTTGTATGAACTTCCCTTTCAAATTTCGTAGGAAAGAGGATATGGAACCCATTATTCGTCATAAGCTATGTGTTTTTAAAAATAATATACACTTTAATTAAAGAAAATATCACAGTCTATGGTAATTCCATAAAATGAAATCAATAGCTGCAAAGCAGTAAGGACACAGAACATATATTTTTTCTTTGTCTGTATCGGGATTATAGTAATCAAAGTGTTATACACGAACATTAACTCATTTAAGTTTTGTCTGAAAACTATTTAAAATTGCACAGTATTAAAAAAAATGGCTCTAAGCAGTATGGGACTTAACATCTGAGGTCATCAGTCCCCCACACTTAGAACTACTTAAACCTAACTAACATAAGGACAGCACACACATCCTTGCCCGAGGAAGGATTCGAACCTGCGACCGTAGCATCCGCGTGGCTCCGGACTGAAGCTCCTAGAACCGCTCTACCACAGCGGCCGGCTGCAATGTATGTGTTGAGATACAACTGTCCTGCGACATTTATGAGGTGTGACATCATTGTCACACCAAATTCAATACTGTTTAATCTCTTAACTTAGCACTGGCTGACTGAAACCAAGGACAAGGACACAAAGAAATCATAGAAAATTGCTGAAATACGGCTTTTAGTGGTTTTCTTTAACGCAATGGCGTTACGACGCGTGCCATTTCTCACTCAATGGCCCCTTCATCTAATCTGATATATCACATTCTTTGTTGTTATTCTTCAGTTCAAGTGCTACAAATTACTTCTTTATGTGGCCTGGAGGAAGGTTATCACACAATACGATGTTACGCAACACTGCACTTGGACCCCGATGTTGTATGATAGCCTGCGTAATTGGCACTTACTTGTTTGCCCTTGACGCTTATTATCTTGATACTCCCACCACGAACTGAGATTGATCCTGAAGTTGTATACTAATTAGCTGCAGGTTGATGGAGCATGCACTCAATAAGAACGACATTTCCTTGGTAAATAATCAGGTATGTTGTACCAGTAACACACACTATGATCACGCAATAGCCGTAAACTGTAATTAATACTTCAGTCAAGTGGTCTGTTTGGCTTACAATGGAGTCTTCGTAGCTGTTTAGTCACTGTTTTCGGTTATTACTACGGCATTTACAGTTCACATAGTTTTGATAATCGACACAATTGTCGCAAATAACAATAATTCATCATGACTATACGAGTAATGATTTTTATGAGTGCCCACGTAATCTTTCCGCGCCGCAGTTACCTTTTGATTTATCGGCATAATTTGCGTACGAAATCGTCTCCCCTAGTAAAATTTCGTTACCCCTTCTACAAATCTCTCTCACTTACCGTAAACGTTTCGATGCTGATGATTGTCACCTTGATGATACTACACAACGATTGCTGAAATTCATTTTGCTGGCCGCGCGGGGTCGCCGCGTGGTCTCAGGCGCCTTGTGACGGTCCGCGCGGCTCCCCCAGTAGGAGGTTCGAGTCCTCCCTCGGGCACGGGTGTCTGTTGCTCTTAGCGTAAGTTAGTTTAAGTTAGATTAAGTAGTGCGTAAGTCCTCAGCAGTTTGGTCCCATAACAGCTTACCACAAATTTTCAAATTTCATTTTACTGAATCTCTGTTACCGATATTGCAGAAACAGCTGTAAAACAGAAAACTCTTACGAAAATTCTACTGTAATACTGGTATATTCTTTCTTTTCCACTTCTATCGCCGTCTTCAGCTGATTTTTCTCTTACAGGCGTAATATATATCAACAAAGTTGGGTGATGAGTTATTCCGACGCAGGAATTTTTGTGTGTACTTTGTTGTAATTGTTATGCAGTTTGTAATTAGCTCTACCTTCTTTCACTTTCGCTATGTATTAGGTATCAAGAAGACGTTGTATGGTAAATAGAGGCAATGACATACACTATACCAAATTTGGGCACTAAGAGGTTACATACCCAAGAAAACATATATATACACTCCTGGAAATGGAAAAAAGAACACATTGACACCGGTGTGTCAGACCCACCATACTTGCTCCGGACACTGCGAGAGGGCTGTACAAGCAATGATCACACGCACGGCACAGCGGACACACCAGGAACCGCGGTGTTGGCCGTCGAATGGCGCTAGCTGCGCAGCATTTGTGCACCGCCGCCGTCAGTGTCAGCCAGTTTGCCGTGGCATACGGAGCTCCATCGCAGTCTTTAACACTGGTAGCATGCCGCGACAGCGTGGACGTGAACCGTATGTGCAGTTGACGGACTTTGAGCGAGGGCGTAGTGGGCATGCGGGAGGCCGGGTGGACGTACCGCCGAATTGCTCAACACGTGGGGCGTGAGGTCTCCACAGTACATCGATGTTGTCGCCAGTGGTCGGCGGAAGGTGCACGTGCCCGTCGACCTGGGACCGGACCGCAGCGACGCACGGATGCACGCCAAGACCGTAGGATCCTACGCAGTGCCGTAGGGGACCGCACCGCCACTTCCCAGCAAATTAGGGACACTGTTGCTCCTGGGGTATCGGCGAGGACCATTCGCAAGCGTCTCCATGAAGCTGGGCTACGGTCCCGCACACCGTTAGGCCGTCTTCCGCTCACGCCCCAACATCGTGCAGCCCGCCTCCAGTGGTGTCGCGACAGGCGTGAATGGAGGGACGAATGGAGACGTGTCGTCTTCAGCGATGAGAGTCGCTTCTGCCTTGGTGCCAATGATGGTCGTATGCGTGTTTGGCGCCGTGCAGGTGAGCGCCACAATCAGGACTGCATACGACAGAGGCACACAGGGCCAACACTCGGCATCATGGTGTGGGGAGCGATCTCCTACACTGGCCGTACACCACTGGTGATCGTCGAGGGGACACTGAATAGTGCACGGTACATCCAAACCGTCATTGAACCCATCGTTCTACCATTCCTAGACCGGCAAGGGAACTGGCTGTTCCAACAGGACAATGCACGTCCGCATGTATCCCGTGCCACCCAACGTGCTCTAGAAGGTGTAAGTCAACTACCCTGGCCAGCAAGATCTCCGGATCTGTCCCCCATTGAGCATGTTTGGGACTGGATGAAGCGTCGTCTCACGCGGTCTGCACGTCCAGCACGAACGCTGGTCCAACTGAGGCGCCAGGTGGAAATGGCATGGCAAGCCGTTCCACAGGACTACATCCAGCATCTCTACGATCGTCTCCATGGGAGAATAGCAGCCTGCATTGCTGCGAAAGGTGGATATACACTGTACTAGTGCCGACATTGTGCATGCTCTGTTGCCTGTGTCTATGTGCCTGTGGTTCTGTCAGTGTGATCATGTGATGTATCTGACCCCAGGAATGTGTCAATAAAGTTTCCCCTTCCAGGGACAATGAATTCACGGTGTTCTTATTTCAATTTACAGGAATATATATATATATATATATATATATATATATATATATATATATATATATATATATATATATATAATTTTCCCGGAAGTTTACTGTTTAAAATTCAAAGAAAAATGATTCGTTCATCTAGTATAATAAAATTCATGTACGTCTTAATGGATTTGAACTACAGCATAGAGGGTAATGCTGACCACGCAAAGCAGGTCTACTTAAGTTTTTTAAACGTATTTTTGCATCATGTTACCCACAATATGCAATATTGTGAATATTTTCAGTAGATTTACAATCATTACAAATTTTTTAAGAGATAATACAGCCTCAATCACATCATTACGTAAATGTATTTTTACTTTAATCATACCCTAAAACAGTATTTAATAAACGCAGCACAGCCACACACGGATATTGTCTACTCAGTTATTGTAAATGAAGTAATAGGAGCTGTTTAACAGCAATTATACGATTTAACCTGCTTTCATCTGATATCGATCTCTGGTATGTAGGCACCATCCTTTTAATGTTATAATTAGGTCTTTACGTGAAAATCAGACAGGATGCCACGAGATAGGGTATACGAGTCAGCCGTATGTCCCATCTATTTCGTGACTGTGTATCTGATTTGTCCTTGTTATGGTTGCTGTGGAAGCTTTCGTGTGCAGCGTCAGTTGCTCCATTGATGTATAGTTCCTCTCTTGCAGGATTTTGTTATTCCCAAACTACTAGGATACTACATATGTGTTGAAGCACAAAAACACAGACACTTCAGCTTGCTCAAGCTATATCGCTTGTTTATTTATGTGGGCATGCTCCTGCAGTTGCTAAATGGATGGGTGGCTGATTTTAATACCGTCGATACGACTACTAATATAATGCTTGAATAACAAATTTCTTGTGGCGACAATTTTCACAACAGCTATATATAAATTGCGGAAGTTTAAAAAAACGCCTTTTGCACGCTGCACACATTTTTTTATTTTAATTATGCACCCAAACACGTTTCGCCTTATTTAGAAGGCATCATCTGTGGTTGTCCTGAAGTATTGTATGATTTTATCATTTGTACACGTCACAGATTTAAAACAGTACATAGAAATTTTTATAGTAAAAAGTTTTTATAATAAAAAGTGTCTAACTCATCTTTATCGTGATCTCAGTACTGTTGCTCACAGATTATTCTAGCTCTGTCTGTCTAGCGATTTGCTTGCTCGGTCACGGGTCAGGTATTTAACGACCGCTGCAAAGCCTGCAGGCACTGACCAAAAAACCTCCATTCTCACTGAAGGTAGCATTCGCATTCACTGCCCTAGCTCAGCTGGCTTCGCTATGAATTTTTCACACACCCTCGCTGTCCCAGAGTTGCTAATAGTCAACAGTTGCATTTTCATGAGTTTTGCAGCCGAATGAACTAAGTTCCATGTTGCACATGCAAATGTGCAGTCTCTGCCAGCTGATCTCGACCAGTTCCGCCTAATATTACAAGACATAGACATCCATGGTGTACTTCCATCTAAACCTGGCTTAACCAAATATTCCCTCAAGTTCGGCAACTCTCGACGTCTCGAATGACAGATGTAAACAGTGAGGGAGGTCGTGGAATAGGAGCACACACGCGTTTTGATGTATCGTCTGCTCTGCACCACACGTCCCACAGTAATGAAGACAAAAAAGTGGAGTATACGTTCACAGAGATCAAATCCCTTAAAATAAAGTGCCTGATATATGTCCTCTACAAACCCCCTAGAGTAGGCGGGTTGGCCTGCTGCGAAACTGCTCTTTCAAGTCGAATCGATATGGAAGCATATAACTGTAGCCAGTGAACCTAACATAAGTTTTCTACGTAATAGACCCTCCAGTGTGAAATTTAAACGGTTGCTGTTTTCTTCAAAGGTGTCGCTAGTTCAGATTGCTCCTAACATGATACAAACAGTCGTCATATTCCCGTAGATACATTTGCAGTGAAAGTACCATATAGAGTAATTCGTACCTGTCAGGTATCTGCACCTGGAATGTCTGCTCGACCTGGAATGTCTGCCCATGATATGATTTTCATGATGTACTCTATAGAATGTACCAGAAAGAAACTGACATGAACTCAAGGACTCAACAAGTCGAAAGTCCCCAGCAGAAATATTGAGCTACGCTGCCTCTATAGTCGTCGATAATTGCAGAAGTGTTGCCAATGCAGGATGTTGAGCACGAGCAGACCTCTCAATTATGCCCCTTAAATATTCGATGGGATTCATGTCGGGCCATCTGAGTGGCCAGATCATTCGCTCAAACTATCCAGAATCTTCTACGAACAATTCGTGAATAAATGTGAGCCATTGACATGATATAGTTGTGTCAGAACACGAAGTCCATCGATGGCTGAAGACTGTCTCCAAGTAGCCAGACTTAACCATTTCTATTCAAAGATCGGTTCAGTTGGACCAGAGGACGCTGTAGTTTCCGTATAAACACACCCCATTCATTATGGAGCCACCAACAGCTTGCACAGTGCCTTATTAACAAACAGGGTCAAGGCTTTGTGGCGTCTGCTCCACTCTCGAACCCTGCCACCAGCTCGTACTAACCGAAACAGACCAGGTCACTGTTTCCAGTCAGTTTAGTTCAACTGATATGGTTACGAACCCAGGAGAGGCAATGCATTTTACTTGTCAATCCTAGCAGCCTAAATTTCTCGCCAAGTGCAGTGCATTGGTTTCGCTCATAAGTGGTCCCGGCAGCAATGCGTTATGTCCGAACCCATAAAGTCACAAAGGAGGCAGATATTGTCAGGCGTCCCACAGGATACGGTATTGCGTCACATACTCTTTTGATGTACATAATGTCTCATCAGTTTTGCCCTACTGAAAATACATCCATACTGGCGACCTCTAGTTGTATCTAAGTACAAAACCGATAATTCTGAAGAAATCAGTCGAGAATCTCAATACCGACCTGTACGCAATTTAAAAATGAGAGCAGGATATAGGGTTAAGGCCCAACCCATCCAAAAACCAAGTGGTACAGGTTGGTCATTGTAGGCTCATTAATCTGAAATATCGAGAATCACTACCGTCTTTAACCCCAAATGGGGCAAATATCAACTTCTATTGTTCAGCAGAGAGATAGAAATATATAAGTTGGACTGAGCATGTAACTGCAGTGTACAACAAGGCATCAGTGTCTCTCTATGCGCAACGAAAATACGTAGGTTGGAACTTAAATAGTGGCAACACTGCTGTGGAGACACTATGCCATGGAATCTACTACTGTCGCTGATAGCACACGTTGCTGACATACCTACCTTACCTCCGAGCAAATGGGCTCGCCCGTTCCACGTCACCGGCGTGCGCACAGTCAAGGGAAACACAGTCGCTTGTGAGCGAGCTGCCTATCCTAACAGTGTCACTATGTTTTCGAAACAGGAACAAAGGAGTTGGATCAAGATTGAATGTGCCAGAGGTCGTACAGCACGACAGTGTCATCAAGGTCTTCAAGAATCGTGCGGGGAATCGGCATTGCCGTACAAAAATGGTTCAAATGGCTCTGAGCACTATGGGACTCATCTGCTGTGGTCATAAGTCCCATAGAACTTAGAACTACTTAAACCTAACTAACCTAAGGACAGCACACAACACCCAGCCATCACGAGGCAGAGAAAATCCCTGACCCCGCCGGGAATCGAACCCGGGAACCCGGGCGTGGGAAGCGAGAACGCTACCGCACGACCACGAGATGCGGGCCATTGCCGTACAGAACAGTGGCACATTGGGGAAAAGCCTTCAACGAAGGTCGGTAAATTGTGGCAGACATGCAACGGGCAGATCGTCCTAGCGTCTCTGAAGAAGAAGTGCATGCTGTTACCGCGTTATTGGACAGTGAGGGACGTCATACGATTCGTGAGCTCGCTCACGAAATCGGATTAGCGCATGCGACTCTGCTTCGCATCCTGAAGAACGCCTCGGCATGCGAAAAATTGCATCACGATGGGTTTCGCATGACTTGTCGGAAATGCAGAGATGGATGCGTTACGACGCTGCTCAGACGCACTGTGAGCGCTATGGGCGACAAGGAGAGGCTTTCTTACGCCGTATCGTAACCCTGGATGATACATGGGCCACATCGTACGAGCCAAAATTGATACGCCAGTCCAACGAATGGCGTCATCATGGGTCGCAGCGAAAGTCCAAAGTGCGTCAGAGAAAGTTATGATGATTCTCGTGTACGACTGTGATGGTGTTATCCTAACGCATTAAGTTCCTCTACGGGAGACCGCCAATGCACAGGACTACTGTTCGTTATTGGAAAAATGGCTCTGAGCACTATGGGACTTAACATCTGCGGTCATCAGTCCCATAGAACTTAGAACTACTTAAACCCAACTAACCTAAGGACATCACACACATCCATGCCCGAGGCAGGATTCGAACCTGCGTCTGTAGCAGTCGCGCGGTTCCGGACTTGAGCGCCTAGAACCGCGAGACCACCGCGGCCGGCTTCGTTATTGGAGCTTCACCTGCGACCAGCTTTGCGAACGACACTTTCTGAGCAACCCACCCATCATTTTTCAAGACAATGCGCGGGAGCATACATTGCGAGCTGTGGCTGCTCCATTCGGTCAATGCGACTTGGAAGTACTGCACCATCCACCATACTCCCCGGACTTAAGACCTTGTGACTTTGATTTTATTCCGAAGATGAAGGAACAACTTCGTGGCATTCGATTCAGAACTGTTCCAGAGATTCGACAGGCAGTAGACCGCTCCATTCGCACCATCAACAGAACAGGCTCTGGTAACGGTATACTACGCCTTTCAAATCGCTGGCCACGGGTTCTACACAACGATGGTGACTACTTTGAAGGACAGAAACAGGTGCAAACATGTAACTCTTTTGTATCGGTTATGAATAAATAGTTGACACTATTTAAGTTCCAACACTCGTATAAAAAACTCTTCGCTCGTGATCTGAGAAAGAAACTTATATAAATACTTATACTACCAGTTATTGATTACATATATATTTTCCTGCAAGGCCTTTCTCAGCTCACGTCGCCTGGAACTGGTTACGAATGCCTGTGTTCGTTATATCTCTGATGATCGATACTTTGATCACATGTCACCATCATATGCACAGCCAAGCTGGCTGCGTCCAGACAATAACAGAGATTTCCATACTCTCTGTCTTCTCTACTGTCTTATCAACGAACACTGTCCCTCATATCTCTCCTCGATGTTAAAACTCTTGTCTGAACAACATGGCAGAAACACCTGTTCCCATCAGAGCAAAATTCTTTCTGATCCACTCCATTGTTCAGCTACTTTTCCGAACTCCTTTTCACTAGCAGTAACCCGACTCTGGAATAACTTTCGGTATTATATTAGAGAACTGAATAATATCTCTAGTTTGAGAAAACAGTTAATGATGTACCTACTACAGGAACAATAGATATTACTTATTAATTCAAGACATAAAGTCTGTAAATGAGTCCGCAATCATTTTTGCCACTTTATTTTTAGAAGTCCATCTTGATCACTTGATCAATTAATCAAGACGGACTTGCAAAAATAAACAGGGATTACTATTGTCCTTGTACACTTTCATTATCCTTGTTTATCCTTCTTTCCAACTAGATCTTCCTCATTACCCAGTATTCTTAGCTGGTGCAGCCTCCTTAAATTTCCTTTCGCAGGAACTCACGATACCAAAGAACATCTGTTTTCTATACCCATCAACTTTTTTTGCATCTGGCACTATTATTATTATTATTATTATTACTTTTATGTCTATTAGTGGTAGCAGTTGCAATACGGCAGTACTCACATTGCCACATCAGACAATCAGATCATTTTAATACTGTAGTCACATAAAAATTGTTTTTCCTTGTGTAAGTATGGTGTAAAAGAGTACGGTACGTGTGAAATCTGGTCTGATGTAAGACAGAGCCGGATAGCCCTAATCAGATCAGGCTAAATAAATAAATAAGTAATAAATAATTCATGATCAGCACACCGAACAGTTTTATCTCATCTAGAAAACTGGTTGAAAGCTTGGAGTTTTCTACCTTTTTCTGTGTTTAAGGTGTCAATAGTTTTTTTAGGTGTTGTCACCTTTCTCAGTTTTTGCTTTCGATTGTTTTATTTTGCGTGTGCCCTTGGAACTAAGACCTGATATAGAAAATTTACTTAAGTCAGAACAAATTCAACGTTACAACATTGCAATGTGATATCACGAGCAAGCAATACAGCAATGCTATGTACATGGAGCTCTCAACGTCGCTTCGAAGGTGAGGAAATATCGACACGTGCCGGTTAATGCCGCATGTTCAGGTTTCAAGCCAGGTCATCTAGTGAAGTGATGAGTGTTTATGTGCACCATCCATTTTCGTAAACTATGTGCAATCATCGCGACAAGTCGTATTTTGCTGAGGAAGGCCACACTAGTGATGTTCGTGCTGGGTTTCAGGGAAATCGTTTTCTCATTCCGATTGCTAGTTGGACATGTGGGAATAAAGGGAAACGAGCGAACTGATGCAGGAACCAAGGAGGATTGTAGGAGTGGCAGATAACTGCGAACGGTCATACATGTACGTATTTCATGCAGCAATAGGAACGGACTGGTGGCGAAGGACAACAATCTGCTGGCAGTGAAAGCTATACTGTGGCTGCCCACAGAGTTTCTCCTCCTGGTCACAGCGACAGGATGAAATCGGGATGAAATCTCAGCAAGTTTATTTTAATGCTTATTTTTACTCTGTAGATGGAAACTGAAATGGACCATATCATTCCACATAAAATTGTGAATTAAACACTTAATATAAGGATAAAGCCCCCCCCATGAACCATGCACCTTGCCGTTGGTGGGGAGGCTTGCGTGCCTCAGCGATACAGATGGCCGTACCGTAGGTGCTACCACAACGGAGGGGTATCTGTTGAGAGGCCAGACAAACATGTGGTTCCTGAAGAGGGGCAGCAGCCTTTTCAGTAGTTGCAGGGGCAACAGTCTGGATGATTGACTGATCTGGCCTTGTAACATTAACCAAAACGGCCTTGCTGTGCTGGTACTGCGAACGGCTGAAAGCAAGGGGAAACTACAGCCGTAATTTTTCCCGAGGACATGCAGCTCTACCGTATGATTAAATGATGATGGCGTCCTCTTGGGTAAAATATTCCGGAGGTAAAATAGTCCCCCATTCGGATCTCCGGGCGGGGACTACCCAGGAGGACGTCGTTATCAGGAGAAAGAAAACTGGCGTTCTACGGATCGGAGCGTGGAATGTCAGGTCCCTTAATCGGGCAGGTAGGTTAGAAAATTTAAAAAGGGAAATGGATAGGTTAAAGTTAGATATAGTGGGAATTAGTGAAGTTCGGTGGCAGGAGGAACAAGACTTTTGGTCAGGTGATTACAGGGTTATAAATACAAAATCAAATAGGGGTAATGCAGGAGTAGGTTTAATAATGAATAAAAAAATAGGAGTGCGGGTTAGCTACTACAAACAGCATAGTGAACGCATTATTGTGGCCAATATAGACTCAAAGCCCATGCCTACTACAGTAGTACAAGTTTATATGCCAACTAGCTCTGCAGATGATGAAGAAATTGATGAAATGTATGACGAGATAAAAGAAATTATTCAGGTAGTGAAGGGAGACGAAAATTTAATAGTCATGGGTGACTGAAATTCGTCAGTAGGAAAAGGGAGAGAAGGAAACATAGTAGGTGAATATGGATTGGGGGGAAGAAATGAAAGAGAATGCCGCCTTGTAGAATTTTGCACAGAGCATAACTTAATCATAGCTAACACTTGGTTCAAGAATCATAAAAGAAGGTTGTATACATGGAAGAATCCTGGAGATACTAAAAGGTATCAGATAGATTATATAATGGTAAGACAGAGATTTAGGAACCAGGTTTTAAATTGTAAGACATTTCCAGGGGCAGATGTGGATTCTGACCACAATCTATTGGTTATGATCTGCAGATTGAAACTGAAGAAACTGCAAAAAGGTGGGAATTTAAGGAGATGGGACCTGGATAAACTGAAAGAACGAGAGGTTTTAGAGAGTTTCAGGGAGCATAAGGGAACAATTGACAGGATTGGGGGAAAGAAATACAGTAGATGAAGAATGGGTAGCTCTGAGGGATGAAGTAGTGAAGGCAGCAGACGATCAAGTAGGTAAAAAGACAAGGGCTAATAGAAATCCTTGGGTAACAGAAGATGTTATTGAATTTAATTGATGAAAGGAGAAAATATAAAAATGCACTAAATGAAGCAGGCAAAAAGGAATACAAACGTCTCAAAAATGAAATCGACAGGAAGTGCAAAATGGCTAAGCAGGGATGGCTAGAGGACAAATGTAAGGATGTAGAGGCTTGTCTCACCAGGGGTAAGATAGATACTGCCTACAGGAAAATTAAAGAGACCTTTGGAGAGAAGAGAACCACTTGTATGAATATCAAGAGCTCAGATGGAAACCCGGTTCTAAGCAAAGAAGGGAAGGCAGAAAGGTGGAAGGAGTATATAGAGGGTTTATACAAGGGAGATGTACTTGAGGACAATATTATGGAAATGGAAGAGGATGTAGATGAAGACGAAATGGGAGATAAGATACTGCGTGAAGAGTTTGACAGAGCACTGAAAGACCTGAGTCGAAACAAGGCCCCGGGAGTAGACAACATTCGATTAGAACTACTAATGACCTTGGGAGAGCCAGTCATGACAAAACTCTACCATCTGGTGAGCACGATGTATGAGACAGGCGAAATACCCTCAGACTTCAAGAAGAATATAATAATTCCAATCCCAAAGAAAGCAGGTGTTGACAGATGTGAAAATTACCGAACTATCAGTTTAATAAGTCACAGCTGCAAAATACTAACGCGAATTCTTTACAGACGAATGGAAAAACTGGTAGAAGCCGACATCGGGGAAGATCAGTTTGGATTCCGTAGAAATGTTGGAACACGTGAGGCAATACTGACCTTACGACTTATCTTGGAAGAAAGATTAAGAAAAGGCAAACCTACGTTTCTAGCATTTGTAGACTTAGAGAAAGCTTTTGACAATGTTGACTGGAATACTCTCTTTCAAATTCTGAAGGTGGCATGGGTAAAATACAGGGAGCGAAAGGCTATTTACAATTTGTACAGAAACCAGATGGCAGTTATAAGAGTCGAGGGGCATGAAAGGGAAGCAGTGGTTGGGAAAGGAGTGAGACAGGGTTGTAGCCTCTCCCCGATGTTATTCAATCTGTATATTGAGCAAGCAGTAAAGGAAACAAAAGAAAAATTCGGAGTAGGTATTAAAATTCATGGAGAAGAAGTAAAAACTTTGAGGTTCGCCGATGACATTGTAATTCTGTCAGAGACAGCAAAGGACTTGGAAGAGCAGTTGAACGGAATGGACAGTGTCTTGAAAGGAGGATATAAGATGAACATCAACAAAAGCAAAACGAGGATAATGGAATGTAGTCAAATTAAGTCGGGTGATGCTGAGGGAATTAGATTAGGAAATGAGACACTTAAAGTAGTAAAGGAGTTTTGCTATTTAGGGAGTAAAATAACCGATGATGGTCGAAGTAGAGAGGATATAAAATGTAGACTGGCAATGGCAAGGAAAGCGTTTCTCAAGAAGAGAAATTTGTTAACATCGAGTATAGATTTAGGTGTCAGGAAGTCGTTTCTGAAAGTATTTGTATGGAGTGTAGCCATGTATGGAAGTGAGACATGGACGATAACCAGTTTGGACAAGAAGAGAATAGAAGCTTTCGAAATGTTGTGCTACAGAAGAATGCTGAAGATAAGGTGGGTAGATCACGTAACTAATGAGGAGGTATTGAATAGGATTGGGGAGAAGAGAAGTTTGTGGCACAACTTGACTAGAAGAAGGGATCGGTTGGTAGGACATGTTTTGAGGCATCAAGGGATCACAAATTTAGCATTGGAGGGCAGCGTGGAGGGTATAAATCGTAGAGGGAGACCAAGAGATCAATACACTAAGCTGATTCAGAAGGATGTAGGTTGCAGTAGGTACTGGGAGATGAAGAAGCTTGCAGAGGATAGAGTAGCATGGAGAGCTGCATCAAACCAGTCTCAGGACTGAAGACCACAACAACAACAACATAAGGATAAAGCTGTTTTTACAGACTTGGACGTAGAGTGTGAGACGATCACAAAGAGGGAGAGAGAGAGAGAGAGAGAGAGAGAGAGAGAGAGAGAGAAAGAGAGAGAGCGAGAGAGACGGAGAGAGAGAGGTGGTGGAAAAAGTGAAAATAAAACACCTAACCAGGGAGGATAATAGAGATCAGATGAAGAGACAACGAGATGGAATAATAAATTGTTACGACTATACGTCTTCATACATAACATGTTTCAGTCCTGGCACACAGTAAACACATCGAAATCCCCCATATTTACACCATAGATACTCTGATTTAAAACTTAGTAATACCATATAGAAGTCCACATATTTTTTATAAGTTGAGAGCTACTGTGTCTTGCTTGTTTCATTTATTAAACTTCTTATCGGACTGTTACTCCTTGACACGCTTACACATAGCTGAGGAGTTACAGGGACCGTACTGTTATGGCACATATCCTGATCTCTGACAACCCTACTTCTGTTCTCGCGAAGGAATAGAGACTAAGGGAAAATTGCCTGCTACGATGTCAGGAAGTCCTACCTGACCCTTTCTTTGGCTCATATCCTCGTTACTTGCGGAATAATACCTAGATTTTCTGTCTTGTTGTTCTGTTCCTTTTGTTATTGTCATGAATGACCTCTTACATTCATCAATACCACTATGTAAGATTCCAATATTTATGTTGATATTGATGCCGTCACGTTACTCAGATAACGTCAGGATCCTCATTCTGTAGGAAGCCTATATAACAAATTGTTTTACATCTAACAACGATCGTGTCCAGATATAACGCATCTTTCCGTTTTCAAACTCGCATATGGTTTGGTCTGTGGCGTATATATGTTGGGGTATTTCAAGTGAGTAGGAGCCGTCTCGCTCAATAGGCATCTGAACGTGTGTTGTGTCCTTCCTTTGCAAAATGTTCGGAAGTTTTGACATTTGCCTTTATTGTGAAGGAACCAGGAAATTCACCTCTTCGCTTCTACATTATACATGATTTCCTGCAATATCAGGCCAAATTAATGATTTGGATCCTATCCGCCAGCAGATTCCGACCCCAATACCTAATCCACCTCTCCATGCTTACCTTTGTAATACAATTCCAAGCGCTTATCAAACTGATTTTTGTCATAAAAGTTTGTCTAATAGTGAGTAGGGTAGCAGCAGACGTGTCAGTGAAGCGAAGAAAATTCGTTTATTCTGCTCTTTGTAAAACGTGTGCTCTCTTTATGGTCTGTGATCCCTTTTACTCAACCAGTACTTTCAATAGCAGCTTAGATTGCGCAGTTGTAAGTACTATTCAACTTCAGAGCAGCTAAACGTTTGGCTGGGCAACGGAAATTATTTCACTGGCGACTTTCACATGCATCGGGAAAATGATTTACACATTTGTATGAACATTATGTATCCCGCCGATGTTAATCTTCAATCATTAGTAAACTTCTACACTGACGGAAGAAAATTACAACACCAAAAAACAATTAATATAGAGTATGGACATTTCATAAATACGTTTATCTATGTAACATTTTTAAGTAAGCAGTCTCCACAACCAGATCACAGTTGAATGTAAGCACGAGATAACCCATTGCAAATGTGAAATGCTGGTACATTAATAACCGGTGTAACAGCCAGAGTGTTGACTGCAAACGTGCATGCGTTGTATCGTACAGGTGCAGGCCGTCAGTTAGTGGGATGAAGTTCCATGCCTGTTGCACTTGGTCTATGCCGGGACGATTAATACCGTTTGTGGATGGCACCGAGGTTGTCGTCCGATGATATCTCAAATGTGCTGGATTGCAGACCGATATTATACTCGATCAGACCAAGGCTACATGTCAACACCCTGTATAGCATGGTAGGCTGCAACAGCGGTATATGGGAGAGCGTTATCCTGTTACAAAACACACTCTGGAATGCTGTTCATGAATGGCAGTATAACAGGTCGAATCACCAACTGACGTACAAATTTGTATTCGGGATGCTTGGGATAACCACAAGAGTGCTCCAGCTGTCATACGAAATTGCACCACAGACCATAACGACAGGTATAACTCCAGTGTGTCTAGCACGCTCGTTGGTAGGTTCCAGGTCCTCAAATGGCCTCCTCCTAACCAACAAACGCCCACGAATGGGGCCGAGACAGAACCAACTTTCATCAAAAGACACAACAGACCTCCATCCTTTCCTCCAATGAGCTCTCGCTTGACAACAATGAAGTCACAAATGACGATAGTTTGGGTTAAGTGGAGTGGACGCTACAGGGCAACTGGCTCGGAGCTGTCCTTGAAGTAAACGATATTTAACAGTTCGTTGTGTCACTGTGGTGCAAACTGCAGCTGAAATTGCTGCTGCAGATGCAGTACGATATGCCAGAGCCATACACCGAACATGTTGGTCTTCCCTCTCGGTAGTGCCATCTGGCCGTCCAGAGGCCGGTCTTCATTCGACTGCACGTTCTCCTGACCACCGCTGCCTGCAATCATGTACAGTGGCTTCATTCCTGCCAAGTCTTTCTGCGATATCGTAGTAGGAACGTCCAGCACTTCGAAGCCCTATTACAAGACCTCGTTCAAAGTGCGATGGTGATAATGGCGTCTTTGACGTCTTAAAGGCATTCTTGGCTAACATTAACACAAAACGTCAAACCTCAAAGATAACCAACGATCTCGACCGTTATAGCGTGTATTTAAGGCAAACGTGAATTGCATCATCATAGCGGTGCTACTACCGCCACTCTTATGCGACAGGCGCGAAATTTGCATATACATCATGTTTCAGATGTAGAAACACGCCTGCCAACTTTGGTTTTTGTTGCACAACTCCTTCTTGGTGCTGCATTTTTGTCCGTCTGTGTAATTTGCTATACAGTGTTGTTTCTTGCTACATGTAAGTGCAATAACATATGTTTGTGTGTTTTGTTCAAAAAATGTGTGTGAAATCTTATGGGACTTAGCTACTAAGGTCATCAGTCCCTAAGCTTACACACTACTCAAGCTAAATCATCCTAAGGACGAACACACACACCCATGCCCGAGGGAGGACTCGAACCTCCTCCGGGACCAGCTGCACAGTCCATGACTGCAGCGGCTAGACAGTTCGGCTAATCCCGCGCGGCTTGTTTTTTTTTTTTTTTGCCACATCACTTTGCAGTGTGACGGTGCTACTTCAAGAAACATGTCCTCTCCTTCCTTCACCTGGTGAAATTCCAGAGTTTCACAATCAGTCTCTTTATACTGTCATCGAGGAAGATGGTCATTCAAATCTACGCTCAGTTACAATGTAACCGTCACGCGCCAGATTTTACGTGGATGGTTTGTCGCGCTCATGTGCATGGCTGCCTCACGAGAGGCATCCACACTCTGATGAAGTGGAACCACACTGCGTCCGCTGCAGCCTTTAAAATCACACCAGAAAACTGTAATACTTGGAGCGTGGTGGGAGCGCCGACACGGACGCAGCTGTCCGCCGCACGTTGTTGCGGCGGTGTAACTTTTCCTGCCGTGCTGCCGCCCGATGGCTGTAAGGCCGGTTCCTTCAACAGGATGCCGTGCAGAAAAGTTAACGGCAGTGGCAAGGTTCTCATGGAGACACCCTCTGCGGCAGTGCTCACGAAACCGATGTCGAACTGCTCCCGCTGCCTCATGCCACGCAGGAAGTACGCACCGTTAGTCATTACGGGGCCACCGAGATGCACGAGCCCTGCACCGATGTTTCACACTAGTGGGCTTCTCTGCCATATTTTGCGAACGCTCGGCTCCGTGCAGGGCCCGCAGGAAATCAGTGTTTAATTAGAAAGGTACCCTCTAAAGGTCTTAATTTTGCCCTCTGATATCGAGAACTTGCATGCTTCTAAAGACGCAGTGGAGAATTATGAAGCTCCTCTGAAATAGTTCAGCAACAGAATTTGTGTAAAGATACAGAGAGAGCACGGTGACAGTGCTGGAGGACAAAGCATCACAGGCGACCACAACCTCTGGGAAAGCAACTGGGAGAGATGCGACAGCATTCATGACCCTAAGCTGTCAACAGGACATTCCAAGAGAGGAGTGAGGATTTCATAAACTGTCACACAGGAAATAAATATATCTATCTTACTACGAATGTAGTAACATTACCAATGAGTTTCTTATCTCGACTCTCCACCAATCATAGTTTCTTGTAATTGTTTCATGAACTTGTGAAAATCTTTGTCAATGAGTACGATAATTAAACACCTTCATATTGTACTTCAGTGCAACTACTGTACATTTTTATGCCAGGTTTTGTAATAAACAATAGAATTCAGAATTTATGGTATCATCGATTTTCATTACATAGGTATCTTATCTGGCCACAAAATTAAATAATAGTAGTATCATTATGCGCCACTCATTTAAAGTCTGTACGGCCATTAAATGATTAGCTTTTCAGAGCATTCACACAAGGTTGGCGCCGGTGGCGACACCTACAACGTGCTGACATGAGGAAAGTTTCCAAACGATTTCTCATACACAAACAGCAGTTGATCGGCGTTGCCTGGTGAAACGTTGTTGTGATGCATCGTGTAAGGAGGAGAAATGCGTACCATCACGTTTCCGATTTCGATAAAGGTCGGATTGTAGCCTATCGCGATTGCGGTTTATCGTATCGCGACATTGCTGCTCGCGTTGGTAGAGATCCAATGACTGTTAGCAAATATGGAATCAGTGGGTTCAGGAGGGTAATACGGAACGCCGTGCTGGATCCCAACGGCCACGTATCACTAGCAGTCGATATGACAGGCTGTAACGGATCGTGCAGCCACGTCTCTATCCCTGAGTCAACAGATGGGGACGTTTCCCAGACAACAACCATTTGCACGAAAATTTCGACGACGTTTGCAGCAGAATGGACTATCAGCCCGGAGACCATGGCTCCGGTTACCCTTGACGCTGCATCACAGACAGGAGCGCCTGCGATGGTGTATTCAACGACGAACCTGGGTCCCCGAATGGCAAAACGTCATTTTTTCGGATAAATCCAGGTTCTGATTACAGCATCATGATGGCCGCAGCCGTGTTTGGCGACATCGCGGTGAACGAACGCCGGCCGAAGTGGCCGAGTGGTTCTAGGCGCTACAGTTTGGAACTGCGCGACCGCTACGGTCGCAGGTTCGAATCCTGCCTCGGGCATGGATGTGTGTGATGTCCTTAGGTTAGTTAGGTTTAAATAGTTCTAAGTTCTAGGGGACTGATGACCTCTGAAGTTAAGTCCCAAAGTGCTGAGAGCCATTTGAACCATTTTTGGTGAACGCACGTTGGAAGCGTGTATTCGTCATCGCCATACTGGCGTATCACCCGACGTGATGGTATGGGGTGCCATTGGTTACACGCCTCGGTCACCTCTTGTTCGAGTTGACAGCGCTTTGAGTAATGGACGTTACATTTCAGATGTGTTACGACCCGTGGCTCTACCCTTGATTCGATCCCTGCGAAACCCTACATTTCAGCAGGATGATGCACGACCGCATGTTGCAGGTCCTTTACGGGCCTTTATGGATACAGAAAATGTTCGACTGCTACCCTGGCCAGGACATTCTCGATATCTCCCACCAATTTAAAACGTCTGGTCAATGGTGATCGAGCAACTGGCTCGTCACAATACGCCAGTCACTACTCTTGCTGAACTGTGGTATCGTGTTGAAGCTGCATGGGCAGCTGTACCTGTACACGGCATTCACGCTGTGTTTGACTCAATGCCCAGGCGTATGATGGCCGTTATTACGGCCAGAGATGGTAGTTGAGGGTACAGATTTCTCAGGATTTATGCACCCAAATTTCGTGAAAATGTAATCACATGTCAGTTCTAGTACAATATATTTGTCCAATTGATACCCGTTTATCATCAGCATTTCTTCTTCGTGTAGCAATGTTAATGAAGGAGATCCGAATGAGGGAGATCGCACAAACCTGTACTACATTTCAAGATTCTGAAGATGCCTTCGTGCGCCATACTGGACGACAGGAATTCAAGAGTGCACAACCAAGAAATTGCTATGCACGGAGACTTAGAATCATCAGAACAGTGGATAAATAGTCACAGATAAATCGTCAGCCGCTTTTGTGGATCGAGTACTGGATGATACCAAGGCAATGTATCATCAGCTGCCTGTATGATCTATTTGTAACTGGAAGCTCATGGGTAGAGCACGATGAGGTACTGAGGGCTCACCTTACCGTCCTGTAAAGCCATGGCGTCACTCTCAATTTAGAGACATCACATTTTGGTTAATTACAGTTATTGGGACACATCATCTCAGTACAAGGAATAGAACCTGATCAGGAGAAGATTGACGCAATTGCTAAACTTCCTTTGCCAAACACCAAGAGAAAACTAAAACACTTTTGGTATCATCAATTTTAATAAAATACTTGTGAATAGTGGAACACTACCCACCCTACGTCTATGTGCGTTCACAGGGAAAAACACGCCTTGGATATGAGACGAGAGGGCAGAGGAAGAGTTCCAAGCTTTAAGGTCGGCAGTGATTAATGCAGCTGTTCTGGCCCATCCAGATTTGGCACAAAGTTTCTGCCGAAGAGGATGGCAAAATGGTCAGGAAGACAACAGCAATCAACACATCTAAGTGTAAGCCGAGCTATTCTGTGACAGAACTGGAGGTATTGGCTGTAGTAGGGACCTTCCCGAAATTTCGTTATTTTCTGATCGGGAGAGAAATAGAGTCTACGACGCCCATAAAGCATTACAGTTATCGCTTACGAAAAAATTATCACATGATCGTCTTACCAGATAGATCTTATATCTTCATGAGTTGAATTTTCAATAACATACATGTCGAGTTCGACGAATGTTGTGGCTGACTCGTTTTCGTGATCTCTAGTGGGGTTGACGGAAGATATGAACGAGGACGCTAAAGAAAATCACCTCGGTTCATTTTGTTTTAAAAAGGTAGCCAGCGAATATCTCATGGTTACTTCTCTAAACGACACTGCAAAATAAGAAGATACAGACGCAATACTACACTCCTGGAAATGGAAAAAAGAACACATTGACACCGGTGTGTCAGACCCACCATACTTGCTCCGGACACTGCGAGAGGGCTGTACAAGCAATGATCACACGCACGGCACAGCGGACACACCAGGAACCGCGGTGTTGGCCGTCGAATGGCGCTAGCTGCGCAGCATTTGTGCACCGCCGCCGTCAGTGGCAGCCACTTTGCCGTGGCATACGGAGCTCCATCGCAGTCTTTAACACTGGTAGCATGCCGCGACAGCGTGGACGTGAACCGTATGTGCAGTTGACGGACTTTGTGCGAGGGCGTATAGTGGGCATGCGGGAGGCCGGGTGGACGTACCGCCAAATTGCTCAACACGTGGGGCGTGAGGTCTCCACAGTACATCGATGTTGTCGCCAGTGGTCGGCGGAAGGTGCACGTGCCCGTCGACCTGGGACCGGACCGCAGCGACGCACGGATGCACGCCAAGACCGTAGGATCCTACGCAGTGCCGTAGGGTACCGCACCGCCACTTCCCAGCAAATTAGGGACACTGTTGCTCCTGGGGTATCGGCGAGGACCATTCGCAACCGTCTCCATGAAGCTGGGCTACGGTCCCGCACACCGTTAGGCCGTCTTCCACTCACGCCCCAACATCGTGCAGCCCGCCTCCAGTGGTGTCGCGACAGGCGTGAATGGAGGGACGAATGGAGACGTGTCGTCTTCAGCGATGAGAGTCGCTTCTGCCTTGGTGCCAATGATGGTCGTATGCGTGTTTGGCGCCGTGCAGGTGAGCGCCACAATCAGGACTGCATACGACCGAGGCACACAGGGCCAATACCTGGCATCATGGTGTGGGGAGCGATCTCCTACACTGGCCGTACACCACTGGTGATCGTCGAGGGGACACTGAATAGTGCACGGTACATCCAAACCGTCATCGAACCCATCGTTCTACCATTCCTAGACCGACAAGGGAACTTGCTGTTCCAACAGGACAATGCACGTCCGCATGTATCCCGTGCCACCCAACGTGCTCTAGAAGGTGTAAGTCAACTACCCTGGCCAGCAAGATCTCCGGATCTGTCCCCCATTGAGCATGTTTGGGACTGGATGAAGCGTCGTCTCACGCGGTCTGCACGTCCAGCACGAACGCTGGTCCAACTGAGGCGCCAGGTGGAAATGGCATGGCAAGCCGTTCCACAGGACTACATCCAGCATCTCTACGATCGTCTCCATGGGAGAATAGCAGCCTGCATTGCTGCGAAAGGTGGATATACACTGTACTAGTGCCGACATTGTGCATGGTCTGTTGCCTGTGTCTATGTGCCTGTGGTTCTGTCAGTGTGATCATGTGATGTATCTGACCCCAGGAATGTGTCAATAAAGTTTCCCCTTCCTGGGATAATGAATTCACGGTGTTCTTATTTCAATTTCCAGGTGTGTAGTAGGTATCAAGAATAGACGATAGGATAAGAGTCAAGCGACTATCAGGGATATTATTCTTTAGGGGGAACACAGAGGAATCGCTGTGGCTGCTGTCTTCCAGAAGATCTTGTCGACCCCAAAACGATACACTAATTTGAGATACGTTCACCTTGGGTCAACATAGTGCTTTTTGAAATTTAAGACATTCCGTCATTTTAATAACATGGAATGGAGAATTAGAACAGTTTTGGATAATTGTAAGACTAACGAAGGGGAACCTTCAACACAAGGTAAGCTTCCGATAATTCTGAAGAAACAAAGAAGCTGCTCGGGTCAAAACAAGATTTTTTTGTATATAACTAACTTCAAAATATGTGACATTCGCGCCATCGTACAAAGCAACACCAGTGGCGATTTCAAAAGCATTCGAGAGAAATTTCATGGCACTAATGGGTCACGTGGAAAGGGTCATTTCGGGATATGGGACCACGGATTGCAATGAGGGATGCCAACATTAAAAGGTCATAGGGATAGATCTATTTTCGTTTCATCGTACAGACCTGCATGGAACTTAGCAGAAAGTATTATGTGAAATTTAGGAAGGCTGTATAGAATTTATTTCCCGAAACAGCTAACGAGCTAGGACGTCTTCTTGTCACACTTCCAGGATGTCATGAATGAGTTGCCACACACCTCCTTCGAATTTCCACACATCCTTTGGGAACGACATGAAAAAGACTGTCAAACAAGCACTAATCCATCTCCGGGCGGCAGCCAGGAAACGAAAGGAAAGAACAGAGGAGAAAGCGGAGTTTAAGACAGTGTCAGGTGGAGCAGAAGGTATTGGTTCCGTCACGTCGTCTCTCGAACAAACAAAACGCAATGTGTCACAAATTAATTTTAGCATATGAAAGACCCATATGAATCTGCATAATAGCACATACCAACGTGATGGAACTGGAATAGATGGAAACAGGAAAATCAGTCGGTATCCAACATAAGACGAATGTCGATCTTCCACTGAATAAGAAGCGGGCTGTGGGTGGAATAAACAAATGTGGAATTTAAATGCAAACAGGATGTAATTCGCCATGCTTAATGGAGTACAAATCGATGGTAAATTTTCTTTTCTGAGTATAATTTAGCCCGTGTGGAAAGTGTTCGGTTGAATAAATAATTTCTGAGTCAAAACGCAGATTAGTGATTGCGAGAAAGAGTGATTGTTATTTTAGACTTTTGTGTTGTTTTCTTCTGTCATAGTTGGTATTTATGGAATAGCTAAAATAGTCATTGCCTACAAATATGGTGGAGTAGTAAGAGGTGTCGAAGCGATGTAAAAGTGGCGAATCATTGAAAAGTAGTAACATAGTCACGGCTTTGGCGGATCAGTCCTATGGTGAAATAAGAACGGCTATGAAGTGGCGTCTGGCTGGGGCATGGTTAAGTGGGGGTGCCTCACGGATCAGTACTGAGACTACTACTGTTTCTTATGCAAATACAGAGATATGTAAACATGCAGAATACAGAGCTGCGGTCGGCAACGCCTAGATAAGACAACAAGTGCCTGGTGCAGTCGTTAGATCGGTACTGCTGCTACAATGGTAGGTTATCGACATATAAGTGAGTTTGAATATGGTACTATAGTCGGCGCACGAGCGATGGAACACAGCATCTCCGAGATAGCGACGAAGTGGGGATTTTTCCGTACGACTATTTCACGAGTTTACCGTGAATATCAAAAATCCCGTAAAACATCAAATCTCCGACATTTTTACGGCCGGAAAAGATCCTGCAAGAACCGGACCAACAACTGCAGAATAGAAGGGTTCAGCGTGACAGAAGAGCTGCCCTGCCACAAATTGCTGCAGATTTCAAAGCTCGGCCATCAACAAGTATCAGCGTGCGAATCATTCAACGAAACATCGATATGGGCTTTCGGAGCCGAAGGCCCACTCGTGTACCCTTGATGGCTGCACGACACAAAGCCTTACGCCTCGCCTGGACCCATCGACAACGACATTGGACTGTTGATGACTGGAACGATGTTGCCTGGTCGGACGAATCTAGCTTCAAATTGTACCGAGTGGATGGACGTGTACGCGTATGGAGACAACCTCGTGAATCCCTGAATCCTGCATGTCAGTAGGGGACTGCTCACGCTGGTGGAGGCTCTGTAATGGAGTGGGGCATGTGCAATTGAAGTGATATGCAACTCATGACACGTCTAGATACGACTCTGACAGATGACACGTACGTAAGCGTCCTGTCTGATGACCTGCATCCATTCATGTCCACTGTGCATTCCGACGGACTTGGGCAACTGCAGCAGGACAATGCGACACCCTACATGTCTAGAATTGCTATGTAGTGTCTCCAGGAACACTATTCTGGGTTTAAACACTTCCGCTGGTCACCAAACTCTACAGACATGAACATTATTGTAACGTGCTGTTAAGAAGAGATCTCCTTCCCTCTAACTCTTACTGATCTATGGACAGCCCTGCAGGATTCATGGTGTCAGTATCATCCAGCACATCTTCAGACATTAGTCGAGTCCATGCCAAGTCGTATTGCGACAATTCTGTGCTCGGGGTGCCCTACACGATATTAGGCAGGTGCACCAGTTTCTTTGGCTCTCCAGTGTAATAAGACAGTTGAGTCTAAAATACACTCCTGGAAATTGAAATAAGAACACCGTGAATTCATTGTCCCAGGAAGGGGAAACTTTATTGACACATTCCTGGGGTCAGATACATCACATGATCACACTGACAGAACCACAGGCACACAGACACAGGCAACAGAGCATGCACAGTGTCGGTACCAGTACAGTGTATATCCACCTTTCGCAGCAATGCAGGCTGCTATTCTCCCATGGAGACGATCGTAGAGATGCTGGATGTAGTCCTGTGGAACGGCTTGCCATGCCATTTCCACCTGGCGCCTCAGTTGGACCAGCGTTCGTGCTGGACGTGCAGACCGCGTGAGACGATGCTTCATCCAGTCCCAAACAGATCCGGAGATCTTGCTGGCCAGGGTAGTTGACTTACACCTTCTAGAGCACGTTGGGTGGCACGGGATACATGCGGACGTGCATTGTCCTGTTGGAACAGCAAGTTCCCTTGTCTGTCTAGGAATGGTAGAACGATGGGTTCGATGACGGTTTGGATGTACCGTGCACTATTCAGTGTCCCCTCGACGATCACCAGTGGTGTACGGCCAGTGTAGGAGATCGCTCCCCACACCATGATGCCGGGTGTTGACCCTGTGTGCCTCGGTCGTATGCAGTCCTGATTGTGGCGCTCACCTGCACGGCGCCAAACACGCATACGACCATCATTGGCACCAAGGCAGAAGCGACTCTCATCGCTGAAGACGACACGTCTCCATTCGTCCCTCCATTCACGCCTGTCGCGACACCACTGGAGGCGGGCTGCACGATGTTGGGGCGTGAGCGGAAGACGGCCTAACGGTGTGCGGGACCGTAGCCCAGCTTCATGGAGACGTTTGCGAATGGTCCTCGCCGATACCCCAGGAGCAACAGTGTCCCTAATTTGCTGGGAAGTGGCGGTGCGGTCCCCTACGGCACTGCGTAGGATCCTACGGTCTTGGCGTGCATCCGTGCGTCGCTGCGGTCCGGTCCCAGGTCGACGGGCACGTGCACCTTCCGCCGACCACTGGCGACAACATCGATGTACTGTGGAGACCTCACGCCCCACGTGTTGAGCAATTCGGCGGTACGTCCACCCGGCCTCCCGCATGCCCACTATACGCCCTCGCTCAAAGTCCGTCAACTGCACATACGGTTCACGTCCACGCTGTCGCGGCATGCTACCAGTGTTAAAGACTGCGATGGAGCTCCGTATGCCACGGCAAACTGGCTGACACTGACGGCGGCGGTGCACAAATGCTGCGCAGCTAGCGCCATTCGACGGCCAACACCGCGGTTCCTGGTGTGTCCGCTGTGCCGTGCGTGTGATCATTGCTTGTACAGCCCTCTCGCAGTGTCCGGAGCAAGTATGGTGGGTCTGACACACCGGTGTCAATGTGTTCTTTTTTCCATTTCCAGGAGTGTATTTCTGTACTGGTGACACTAGCTCCGTAGAGAAGCATGCTGAGTGCAGTTTAGTTACAGAAACAAAGGTGCAGTTCAAGACGTAAGTTCATGGTTTGTAGAAAATAAATTGATGCTAAGTCGCAGTAAAATTGTTTTTACAGTATTTATCACACTTTTAAAATAAAGTTAACATTTTGGTTGCACAGAATGTGCATATGTTTAGTGTGTCTAAACAATTGCAATTTCTAAATAATCAGGTAGGTAGTGAATTGTCACGGAAAACCTGAATGCTGTTATATTTTTGATTAGAACAGTATCTGCAGTTAGTTAGAGGCCAACACGAATAACAAAGTAATTTTATTATATTCTGAGGTAACTCCTCCCTTTCATAACGGATATTTTTCGTTCAGGAACGGTCATTTCCAGCAATACGAGATGTTGTTTCATGAACCCCTTGTCTACCTCTGTTCATGAGTCTGGCATTTCTGGCAGTGGCATCTCAGTACTTATTTCTTTGATGTAGTTTGTTACGAACAATATCAGTGTAGTCCGAGGGCTCAGCAGCTTTCACTCAGTTAATACTAGGCAGAAATTCAATCTACATTTGGATAACACTTCCCTGAATCCTATGCGCAAAGACGTGCAGTCTTATGCAGTCTGAACTGAAGTATTTTCTCATGGATCACTCTTTCTATTCTGTGTGGAACTTCCTGGAAAAAATTAAGCTATTTCCTGCTTCATATTGTTGATTGTGGTAATATATACATGCAGCTTGTCATCTGCATAGGATTCGTATACATTTTGTTTTCTCTACATTGCTTTCATGTGTTGCTCCGTTCCATGATCATGGTAATATGCTCCTCAGTTTGGTCCTACAGAACTAAAGGTGTGAAACAGAAATAAAATGAATGAAGCTGATAGCATAAATTACTCCATTTCCTACACGTGAACGACCCCATGACTGCAATAGTAACAGAGGCAAAAATGAGCTGAGATGAAAAGCCTGTGATTATGCCATATTAGCTGGAAGTGGGTGACCAGAAACAGGGATTCTGATGGACCAAGTACCTAGAATATTGTAGCATTTACAAGTGAGAAGTGGATAAAAAGCCCGCGATTATGCCATATTAGCTGTAAGTGGGTGACCTGAAATAGGGATTCTGATGGACGAAGTACCTAGAATATTGTAGCATATCCATGTACATGACTACAGTGTTACTATATTGGTCTAGGTGTAAAATGAAATTTTGTTCCTATACTTTTAACTAAGTGCGGGTGATATAAGAATGCGTGGTATCTGTTCTTTCAGACATCTTCGAAAGAACAGACACCACGCGCAATCCACAGCTGTAATACATATCGCGTAAATTGAACATAGAGAGGAGAGAAAGGAAAGGAAAGGAAAGGAAAGGAAAGGAAAGGAAAGGAAAGGAAAGGAAAGGAAAGGAAAGGAAAGGAAAGGAAAGGAAAGGAAAGGAAAGGAAAGGAAAGGAAAGGAAAGGAAAGGAAAAAGGAAGAAGGAGGAAAGGAAAAAGGAAAGTAAAGCAAAAAGTAAAGGAAAAAGGAAAGGAAAGGAAAGGAAAGGAAAGGAAAGGAAAGGAAAGGAAAGGAAAGGAAAGGAAAGGAAAGGAAAGGAAAGGAAAGGAGAAAGGAGAAAGGAAAGGAAACGAAAAAGGAAAGGATAGGAAAGGAAAAAGGAAAGGATAGGAAAGAAAAAAGGAAAGGAAAGGAAAGGAAAGGAAAAAGGAAAGGAAAGGAAAGGAAAAAGGAAAGGAAAGGAAAGGAAAAAGGAAAGGAAACGAAAAAGGAAAGGATAGGAAAGGAAAAACAAAGGATAGGAAAGAAAAAAGGAAAGGAAAGGAAAGGAAAGGAAAGGAAAAAGGAAAGGAAAGGAAAAAGGAAAGGAAAAGGAAAGGAGAAAGGAAAGGAATTATTGATGTCGGCTTCATCAGAACGTTATATGGAATAAGCGGTGACGAGTGAAAATGTTTGCTGGATCGGGACTCGAACCCGGGTTCGCCTACTTACTGTGCAGTTGCGTGAAGCTTTGCGACATCCGAACACAGTGATAAATTGTGTTGTCTATCTCGGAACGCCACCCGGCCGACCCACACTCACACCGAACACCACCTATACGCGGTTGTCATCGGCCGGGAGGTGTGCCGAAATAATCGACATAACTGTGATCGGCTCTATGTCCGGATGGCGTAGTGCTTAACACAACTTCCAAGTAAGCAGGCGATTCCGAGTTCGAGTCCCGGTCCGAGACACATTTTTACTCGTCGCCGCTGTTTCCGCATAATGTCCCGCTGTAGATGACATCAATAACTGATTCCTTCCCTTTCCTTTGATTTCCCTCCCCCTCGTCACCTCCTTCAGTGTACATAATACGTATCACAGTTGTGGATTCCCTATGGGGTCTGTCCCTTCGGACAGAAATAACAGGCCCCACGCCTTTGTATAATTATTTCCCCTCCGTGAACACTGTGTCCAGATGTCTCACTGCTTAAGGCAACTGCCTAGTAACCAGGCGATCCTGTGTTAGAGTCCTTGTCCGAAAGACATTTTCATTCGTCACGAATGAGTCCACATAATGTTCCGATGCAGTGTTACATGAAGTGTGGATGTGTACCACCTAACATCAAACAACAACCTCTGCTTGCGACGATCCTATCAAGGAAATAGCAATGCAATTATGCACTCCAGTTAGTTGGACTCTGTGGAAGACTGTATTAGAAGGCTATAAACATCAACAATTTCGACGTAAAATTCACTGATTTCGACAGAAAATTCACTGATTTAGATCTCACATTACCCGACTCCTACACAAAAGTGACCGAATCCGACGTAAAATCGACCAATATCGTCACAAATTTGCTAGTTTTGGCACATAAATCACTAATTTCAAAACACAGTTTGTATGGTTTAAAATATACACAGTAACTGCAATAAAACGATTGTTCGTTTGCTAAAGTGAAATTTACCTGTAGATTACATTGAAACCATTAATATAGTGTATGACATATTATACAGGAGTGTTACCGTGTGCTTGAGCCCGTTTTGGTTCCGCAGAAAAACAGGCTCAACAGTAACTGAAGTAGAACTGCATCGCTCTTATCCTTTTTCAACTCGAGCCCTTCTCTCCTTCACATACTACATTTATACAGTTCCTTGTAAGATTCTGTACAAGAATATTTGTGTACGTATTCGTTAATCTGGCAGGTGAGGGCCTATTTCGTTGGTGCCCAACAGTAATTCAGATTCACAACCCCAAACCGAGTTCCTGCAAAGTGTTTTTAGGATCATATTGTCTGTCCAGAACAACTTCCACTAACACAATTTAACTATCACAGCTGGCTCCAATACGACACTCACATGCTTTGATTGTGCTGGAGGTGATGTGCAGTTCAATGTTCATTACTGCACCATAGACGAGTTGGTTAAGATGTCTTGAATAAAGCCTTATGCTCACCAATTTTTACAAAATCTGCCAAAGCCAAACGTTATCTACATTCAAATGCATGGATTAGTAGGGGGTGGAGTGTGTTACAGTATTAGTTAACGTTCCGTATGCGTGTGAAAATGTTTGCTTGATCGAGACTCGAACCCGGGTTCGTCTACTTACTTATTGAACCTATTATACGCGTGTTTTCCTCCACTGTATACAAAGAAAGTCTCAGAATTTTAAATTATCTCCTAGTGCTTCCACCACTGACCAGTATCATGTTGGTTTCACAGAAGCTCGCCCATACTAATTCTGCGTGTGTTGCATAACGGACTCAAACATTGAGATTTGTATTTCTTAGCGACGCTGAGCAATATCAGACAAGGAAAACACTTGGAAATATTTAATATCGCATCAAAACAGAACGTCAGTGCGACCAGGCAAAAAAAGCTTGTTTTAAAATTTGTATATCACATTTCCCAAAGCCATTTCAATCCCAGTGATACGCCGTTCGGCCAGGATAGAATCGAATGTATCTTCAACTCAGTATATCGGACTTCCAATCCTCGAAAGGAATATCAGACCAATGAGACCCAACATCGCTCCATGCATAAAACTGATGAACCATTTTGTCAACTGGATAGACACGGCTGAAATTTAAAATCCACATTAGATTCCACAGATACAACATATTTCTGCATGTTACATTTCTCCTCCTCACCTTACAGTTTGTGCTAGAGATCGCATATAATATAGGTAAAAAAAAGATTAGATCAGAAAGACTGTCGGTAAAAATACGCTGATGTTTTTAGTGTTGCAACTTTCCTGCATAGAGCAGATGCACCTGCGGAATTTCTCACTGGGCTTCAAATGCTGTCCATCAGAACATTTGCATGCACCTGATATTTTCGCCTGTTTCAGTTGGTTCAAATGGCTCTGAGCACTATGGGACTCAACTGCTGTGGTCATAAGTCCCCTAGAACTTAGAACTACTTAAACCTAACTAACCTAAGGACATCACACACATCCATGCCCGAGGCAGGATTCGAACCTGCGACCGTAGCGGTCGCACGGCCTGTTTAAGGATGACATGGTCGGCCGCCGTGGACGAGCGGTTCTAGATGCCTCAGTCTGTAACCGCGCGACCTCTACGGTCGCAGATTCGAATCCTGCCTCGGGCATGGATGTTTGTGATGTCCTTAGGTTAGTTAGATTTAAGTAGTTCTAAATTCTGGGGGACTGATTACCTCAGATGTTAAGTCCCATAGTGCTCAGAGCCATTTGAACCATTTTTATGAATGACATGTTGATGTGTCTTCTAGGACGTTGTCAAACCAGACTCAAGCTGTTTCGATATTTTGTAAGTTCATTATTTGTTCACTAAGCGAATTTTTGGATCTGCATTGATAGGAATCCGAAAGGCAAGGAACACTCCATCAATCTGGGCCAGACATTGAGACCTGTGTTTCATTATATCTCTGCTTGCGGAATCAGTATGGATTCTCCAAAACTGTTATAGTAAGAGCCCGCAAAACGTATTACAAATTCCTGCAGGCAAACTGATATCAACGGATAAAACATACTACAACATGTTCAATACCCGTTTTGTCAACTGAAATGACTTGCAGCTTTTAATAGAGGTTTAGAAACCTTCTCTGCTCGAGCAGCGCAGGATAAACTGCTGCTCGAAGGTGAGCAATTTCTTTCTTCGTCCACAAAACTATACCATTAATGGTATTTCGCATGTATCAGTCATTACCCCAGCTCGAGACAAAACGTAAAGAACTACAACGTATAGAACTACAACGATTAAAGCGTCTAAGCACGCCACAATGAAAGGTGGCCATCACCATACTAAGGCTGCCTGCTTAGCCGTGCGCACTAACGCAGTGCTTTCCGGGCGGGAAGGCGTGCCGGTCCCCGGCGCGAATCCACCCAGCAGAATAGTGTCGAGGTCCGGTGTGCCAGCCAGTTTGCGGACGGTTTTTAAGGCAGCTTTCCATCTGCCTCGACGAATGCACGCTGGTTCCTCTTATTCCGCCTCAGTTATTCGGCGATTGCTGCGCAAACACTGTCTCCACGTTCGTGTACACCACAATTCCATAATTACTCTACCACGCAAACATTTGGGGTTACATCTTATACAATCATGTCAATTTTATTGCTCAGAGAGATAAGTCAATCGAATGATGTATAACAGGAAATTTCCGCACAAACGCAGCCTTTCTGCTTGGTTTCCGACGGCCTTATTATGATACGATACAGGTACTTCAAGAATAGATCGAAATGACCCGGCAATTTTTTCACTAAAATTATGTTGTAAAGGTGAGGAGTGGATACCCCTTAAGGTGGATGGTGGAACTGGGCTCTCAGTGACCAGAAAGACAGTGGGGTTTCGGTGGACCAGTGAGAGTACGTCATGAAAAAGCCATTGATAAGCATTTATTTTCTTACTCAGCAGAATAAAACAGTTACGACGGTGCTCGAAGGTGCCAACACCCTCATGGCGTAAGCTACACACGGCCGTTGACCTAGCAGGCCCCTGTCACTGACAGCTAGCGGCGTCGCTCGGCCGATGAAACAACGATGCCAGCGACTAAGCAACGCCGCTAATGAAAGGGGACCATCACCGTATTAAGCCCACCCGGTTAGCCATGCGGTCAAACAGACTGCTTTCTGGGTGGGAAAGCGTGCCGGTCCCCGGAGCAAATCCGCCCGGTGAATTAGTGTCGAGGTCCGGTGTGCCGGCCAGTCTGTGGATGGTTTGCAAGTCGGTTTCCAACCTTCCTCGGCGAATGCGAGCTGGTTCCCCTTATTCCACCTCAGTTACACTACGTCGGCGATTGCTGCGCAAACACTGTCTCAACGTACGCGTATACCATAATCACTCTACCACCCGAACAATTGAGTTTACACTCGTCTCGTGTGAGACGTTCCCGTGGGGTCTCCACTGGGCCCGAACCGCACAAAAACCCTGGGTTCGGTGTGGGGCGGCGGTGGGGTGAGTGGACTGCTGTAGCCTCTTGTGGGGTTGTGGACCAGTTAAGGCTACAGCGGGGACGAAGCCTCTCCGTCGTTTCTAGGTCCTCAGTTCAAAACAATAAAATGCAATACAATTACTATATTAAACGGAAACCTCCTGTCGTCCCCCTATCATCAAAATTAGCGCCCAACTAAATTTTGGGAAAACATAATTTCTCGGGAGTTTTGATTTTAAAATGACGAAAGACAAATTATATTTAGATTTTGTAGATATTTTATTAAATCACCGAAACACATGAAAAATTTTAATTTCCCGCCATAGTTAAACGTTTCAATATGACGAGGTACCCAATATTGTTTTGATATCAGTTAGATTTATATTAAACGTACGGAAAACTTTAATTTCCCGTCATAGTAGAAAGTCCGGACATGACGAGGTAAGCAATTTTGTTTCAAAATCAGTATAACAGGTTGCCCAAAGCCAACTGAATCCGAGTGGTATGTCATGCGGCCTAGATATAAGACAATGACACAATTTGTTCTGCTTATTTATAACGACCTTTTCTTACAGAATGGCTAGCGAACCCAGCAATGTATCACAAGTGCTATTTATGTACGGAAATTGGATATATCTCAGATCTCCCTCTGCTCCTTCTTTCTGTCTATTTATAAAGGGTGTTACAAAAAGGTACGGCCAAACTTTCAGGAAACATTCCTCACACACAAAAAAAGAAAATATGTTATGTGGACATGTGTCCGGAAACGCTTACTTTCCATGTTAGAGCTCATTTTATTACTTCTCTTCAAATCACATTAATCATGGAATGGAAACACACAGAAACAGAACGTACCAGCGTGACTTCAAACACTTTGTTACAGGAAATGTTCAAAATGTCCTCCGTTAGCGAGGATACATGCATCCACCATCCATCGCATGGAATCCCTGATGCACTGATGCAGCCCTGGAGAATGGTGTATTGTATCACAGCCGTCCACAATACGAGCACGAAGAGTCTCTACATTTGGTACCGGGGTTGCGCAGACAAGACCTTGCAAATGCCCCCATAAATGAGAGTCAAGAGGGTTGAGGTCAGGAGAGCGTGGAGGCCATGGAATTGGTCCGCCTCTACCAATCCATCGGTCACCGAATCTGTTGTTGAGAAGCGTACGAACACTTCGACTGAAATGTGCAGGAGCTCCATCGTGCATGAACCACATGTTGTGTCGTACTTGTAAAGGCACATGTTTTAGCAGCACAGATAGCGTATCCCGTATGAAATCATGATAACGTGCTCCATTGAGCGTAGGTGGAAGAACATGGGGCCCAATCAAGACATCACCATCAATGCCTGCCCAAACGTTCACAGAAAATCTGTGTTGATGACGTGATTGCACAATTGCGTGCGGATTCTCGTCAGCCCACACATGTTGATTGTGAAAATTTACTATTTGATCACGTTAGAATGAAGCCTCATCCGTAAAGAGAACATTTGCACTGAAACGAGGATTGACACATTGTTGGATGAACCATTCGCAGAAGTGTACCCGTGGAGGCCAATCAGCTGCTGATAGTGCCTGCACACGTTGTACATGGTACGGAAACAACTGGTTCTCCCGTAGCACTCTCCATACAGTGACGTGGTCAACGTTACCTTGTACAGCAGCAACTTCTCTGACGCTGACATTAGGGTTGTCGTCAACTGCACGAAGAATTGCCTCGTCCATTTCAGGTGTCTTCGTCGTTCTAGGTCTTCCCCAGTCGCGAGTCATAGGCTGAAATGCCGATCAGTTGCTTAGAACGTCTTCCTGTCGGGACACCTTCGTTCTGGAAATCTGTCTCGATACAAACGTACCGCGCCACGGCTATTGCCCCGTGCTAATCCATACGTCAAATGGTCATCTGCCAACTTCGCATTTGTACACATTGCACTGACTGCAAAACCACGTTGGTGATGAACACGTACTGATGTGTTTGATGCTAGTACGTAGAGCAATGAGTCGCATGTCAACACAAGCACCGTAGTCAACATTACCTTCCTTCAACTGGGCCAACTGGCGGTGAATCGAGTAAGTACAGTACATACTGAGGAAACTAAAATGAGCTCTAACATGGAAATTAAGCGTTTCCGGACAATGTCCACATAACATCTTTTCTTTATTTGCGTGTGAGGAATGTTTCCTGAAAGTTTGGCCGTACCTTTTTGTAACACCCTGTATAATTAATTTGTGTGTGTGTCTGTGTATGCGTTAAGAATATGTAGCCTATTGAGCTGTGTTACTGCTCAAATTACATGCTAGAGAAACCAAAATTGCAATTTAACCACAGCTACCCAAAGGAGATAAGAAGCTAGGGATCTTTTATGATGAACAAACTCGTGGTTGGTACATAGTTTTAATTTGAGCTGAAGAACAAATTTCATTATTACAGAATTACAGAATCAGAATAACAATACAAAAATTTAATTAGGACTTTTGTCCTCTTAAGAAAAATAGAAAATGGAATTACCAAAGATCAAGTCTTTAAATTTCGGACGCTTGTTCTTCACCAGACATAGTAAACCCATGTGATTGGATCATAAATTAATATAACAAACAACACTTTAAAAATAATAATTATATCTTTTTGCAAAAGGATCACAGACAGTCACCACTATAAACACACTATTAAGTTCATTGATTATATAACCAAAATCTACACAACACTAATTATTCACCTTGAGTTACTTACGAAAAGATCTCGTCCGAGCCGGCGGACAGGCTGGATATTTAACTAAAGGATGGAAGTGCGGCTTATACCTGGTGGTACTCGGAAGAAACGAGTAGAAAGCAACCACCAAGCAATTTCGAAGATGATCCGGCTCCAAGCCAGGACAAAAAACACGCAGAACGCGCACACGATCTCAGCCTGCCCGCCAAGGCGACAAACCCCATCTGCCCCACATACCAGACTATTTATGTAACAGAAAATAATTCACGCGACATACAAGTTCAACTCGTGATTCGCCTTTTTCAAGACCATGCCAGGCGTACTAACTACGTGACTATCTGTAACATAACTGAAAACCAAACTGAGACATTTACCGAATAAAAGAATAATTAAAATTACACTGACTTAACAAAAGCCCTGCCCTGCATATTAAAAGAAAGTCTAAAACGGAAGCTGGGCGAAGAGCACACTAACATACTGAATCAAATTAACACTGCAAGAAACCTTTAAAACAAGCAGTAAAACTATTCCCTTTTGCATTTGTCGAAATAATTAGTCTCCACTCCGCGGAAACAACACTTCAAAACTTTAGACTTCCTAACCTCAGTATAACAGTCTCTTATTCAGAGCCATCCTTAACTGATCTTCGGCAGATACAACAGGCCACCGTAACTGTTACAAATCTTCACATGTTAACAGCAGAATATAATTCATCATCATCATCATCAGTTTTCTGCTATATTACCAGGTCCTGTGCCTCTCCATTTTCTGCGATCCATTGCATCCATCTTAAGGCTGTTGTATATTGTACCATCCATCATGTCATTCAGTAGCTGGAATCTCTTCCTTCCTCGCATCCTTTCCCCTTCTACATAACCTTCTAAAACTGTTTTGATCAGTCCGTCATTCTTTCTTAATATATGTTCAATCCAGTTTCTTTTTCTTCTCTTTATTACATCTAGTAACTGTCTTTTCTCTCCCACTCTTCTCAATACCTCTTCATTTTTATTCTGTCCATCCAACTTATTCTTTCCATCCTCCCCCATGTCCAGATCTGAAAAGCATCCAGCCTTTCTCTGTCTTTCTTCCTCATAGTCTATATTTCAGCGCCATGTAGAAGAACACTCCACACAAGACATTTTATGAGTCTCTTCCTGAGTTCTCTGTCCAGCCCGCTGCAGGAAATTCTCCTTTTCGCCATTGCTACCCTCGTTTTAATTTCTGTGGTGCACTTCCAGTCGGTGTCTATCCTGCTTCCAAGGTACTTAAAATTTTGCACCTGTTCTATTATTTCTCCATTCAGCATAATTTTTATTTCCTTATTTCCTCCTAGTGCCAATACTTTTGTTTTCTTTGTGTTAATTTTCATTCCATATTTTTGTCCGTTAGTTTCAATGGTGTCCACCAAATCTTGTAATTCTTTTTCCCCTGTGGCTAGAAGAACTATGTCATCAGCAAACCTCAAACACCCTACTCTTCTTCCTCCAATTTCTACGCCTTTGTCATCTAATGAGCATTGGTCAATCATAGTTTCCAAGTAGAGGTTGAAAACAGTAGGTGATAGACGGCATCCTTGTCTTACTCCATTTCCTAGTCCGATCCAGTTTGTACTTTCTCCTCTCACTTTAACTGAAACTTTTTGAGTAAGATATAATGAGTTTACAAGTCTTCTGGTTTTGCAGTCCACTCTCTTTTCCCTCATTATAGTCGCCAGCTTGTCCCAAACCACATTGTCAAATGAATTTTCTAGATCGATGTAGCACACATATAGGTCTCGTCCTTTTTCAATAAACCTTTCTCCCAAGATTCGTAGGAGCCCTATTACATCTCTAGTGCCCGTATTCCGTCTAAAGCCAAACTGCTCCTCGTCAAGATTCTCCTCCATTACTTTTTCAAGTCTTTTATTAATTATTCTTAACATCATATAAATCATACGTAACTTAATGCTTCCAGTTACGCGATGAGACGTCCAGCCTGAGGTGACGGACCCGCCACCGTTTCGCACGCAAACGCGTCGACTAACCAGCACCGTCCACCCGGCGCGCCACAAAACGGCGAGGACGGCGACGCCCCAGGTACAGCGGACGGAGACGAGGGCCTACCTTCAAAACATGTTGCCTCACTGAACGCCGACCGGAGAGAGAGCTCGGCCTCACCCCAAGCCGGGTCACCACGGCCCACGCATGTTTGTCCAAATGTTTATTAGAGAAGTGAGTAAAAATTTGAATTAAACTGGCGAAGAAGTTTTCAGCATTCTTACCAACAACATAAAACAACAAATTGTTACATAATAGTATAGTTACAGCAGTTGTCGGTGCGTCAGGAGTGCTACGTGCAACTCCTCCTCAGAAAAGAAACCTAACTATCCACATTGGTATGCTTCATCCACTCCTTGCTTCACCTTTTAAAACGAAAATGCTAAAAAGTTGAAATTCATGCGCTGTATTTACTGTTTGTGAATATTTGATAGCTGTACTCTTTACCTATGAGCTGGAAGAAATTGGAAGATTTCAGGCTGCCAGTTCCTTGTGTCTGACCACAGCCACAAATAATAATAATAATAATAATAATACAGATTGTGCCCTAGGGCGATGTAGTAACAATTACATAGTTACTGTTGAGTTGCGGTGTCTATTAGTTCGTCTACTGTAACCAAGTAAATAGTGAAGAAATATCTAGTCTATTTCGAGAAATACCTACAAGTAAAAGAAGGGATTTACAAAAGTGATCTATATGTAACAATTTTATGATCAAAGATGTATGCTACAAAGTAGAAATTGTGTGTTTAGAGGCTACACTAAAAATTTGGCTCACGGTGATTGGGAAGCCAGGAAATGCCCAATAAGTCTGTGTTATTATGACACCCTGATCATTTTGCCAGCCAAATCACTTCCTTCGCTACACATTGCACGGCAAGGCAAATACAAACTCGATTCGGTCGCAGGGAAAGTCTTTCAGCAAGAATAGAAGAGCAGACGTCAAGTTCCCACCCCGGTGACATTTAAGTCTTTCATAAATGCGTCTGACGAAGCGTCTTCTACAAGCATACCAAAGAGAACTGCTCTCAGAGCTCCTGCTCCTCCCCGCCATGTTCTCCTATTCTATGGGGCTTTAGACAACAGCGCAGACGGAAAATTATGTAAAATATAAACTATTCGACACCATAGTCAAGCGATTCTTGAAACAATGCATAAGTTTCGCACCTGTGTAGCTACACTCCTCACTTTTGTTTCAGTGAAGTCAATGGGTGGTTGATATATCAGGTAAAATAGCAGTGGGGAACGAAGACCCTCTAGCGCACATTGGTAGAACGTATGTTTGTGATTGGTTGTTCCATAAGGCATTTATTGTGCACTTATTCGGGAAGAACAGGGATCAAAACCATTTTCGGTCATTCGTATTAAGAATAATTGTGGGTTTCTTCAGCCTATTATGGCTAATGTTGAGTTTTTTTTTCTCGTAAGGGGAAGTGTTGTGACTATGCAAGACAGCCAAGTCACAATGAGAGGAAGCCGAAAGGCACGCGCTTAAACTCACGCAGGCTGGCGTGAGGTCTGAAACAGGATACGTAATGTGATTTGAGACTTTCTCGGCGTATTCCATTCGTGAAATCTTCTCGGGTGATCAGCCGAGTAAAGGCGTCGTCTTCTCGCAACGTTTCGAAGGGTTTCGTACCCATCATCTTCAAGCCAACAGCCAAGACTGCCCGCATTCTGGAGAAGCACAACATCAAGACAATTTTTCATGCCCCAAGTAAAATTAAGGACATACTTGGCTCAGTCAAAGACCACCTAGGACTGCAGACTCCGGGCGTATACAGTATTGAATGTGAATGTGGTACGAAATACATCGGACAAACGCAGCGCTGCATCACGCAGAGGCGCTCGGAACACATTGGAAATGTACGCCTTGGTCAGACAGAAAAATCGGCGGTAGCGGAACATAGCCTTAACGAAGGACACACCTTCCTCTTTGAGGGTACGAAGAAGCTGTGTGACGCTAAAGGATTTTGGGATTCAGTTTTCAAAGAGGCTGTAGAAATTCGGTTGAACAGCAACCTGATCAATCGAGACACTGGTTTCCAACTTAGTACAGCCTGGAATCCCGCAATAACTAAAATTAGAAGAGAACGCTCCGGCACGAAGACGGCAGCGGCCACAGACGTATTAGGAACCGGCAGGGACTCGACGCCCGGTCCGCGCCGCGAACCCCCCACCACTGGCGCGGCGGCCGATTCCGCAGGTACCTGATTGGTCGGCGCCCGGAATCAGTCACTGGTCCAGGAGCCTTTATAGAACCGCGCAACACAGCATCTCGACAAGCAGAACACACAGATCCTCGTCGCCCTTCAGGCAACAGTCCAGCAGTCGCTCCCCTCTGCGACTTCCTCAGTAGTATCAAAACCCCATCATGAATAGACGACCGAATATTCAAGGCCTGACAATGTGCGTCTTTAACGCAGACGGCATTGTTAATCAAGAGGTCGAATTCCGAGAACTCATGAAGGAGTTCTCCATCGACATATGCATGATGGGGGAAACCCACCTAAAACCGGGAATAAAAGCGACAGTTCCCAACTACGTTACCTACCGTAAAGACAGGCCAACCCAAGGCGGAGGAGTGGCCATATATGTAAAAAGAGGGATCCCCCACCACCAGGTTTTCTTACCAGCTACCAACAAAATCGAAGCAGTGGCGGTGGAAGTAACCACTGCCACTGGACCCCTAACAATTGTTGCAGTCTACCGACCCCCACATGACCAGATAGATGAGGGAGACATAGCTGCTCTAGGGCAAATTGAAGGCAAACTCATAATAGGGGGAGACTTCAATGCCAAACATCCTGATTGGAATTCTAGAGTAACCTCCAGAGCAGGCGCCAAACTGCAACAACTAGCGCGCACCCACCACTTCGAAACATGGGGTCCAGTCGAGCCCACACATTTTCCAAAAAATGGAGGCAGGCCCGACGTGTTAGACATAGCTCTCACTAGGAGGATCGCAGGGTTTGTGGCCGCAAGGACAATCAACAGAATGTCCTCCGACCACAACCCAGTGATTCTGGAGGTCGATGTGGGAGAATGGGTAGCACTCCCACGGTACCAGACGTCGTACAAACGTACAGACTGGGAGCGATACCAAGAAACTGTCGCCTCTGATATCGCTCGCGCTCCGCCACCTACTGCGGAAACAGTAGAACAAGCGCTACAAGACCTAACAGGCACCATCTTGCAGGCAGCGGAAGAAGCCACCCCTCCACAAAGGGATGGCCCTCCGCCGCAAATACAGCTCCCGGAACACTTGCTAGCTCAAATTCGACATAAGAACAGAGTGGCAAAAGAGTGGAAGATCACCAGAAATCAGGCCACCAGGAGGCTGCTCAATCGTCTACAGAGAGAACTAAAGGTAGCGCTCAATGAGCACAGAAACCAGCAATGGCAAAACCGCCTCACAGCTCTCAAAGTAGACGATCATACACTATGGCAAGCGACCAAACAGTTTACAAAACGACGCGCTAGGATGCCGCCACTGCATGGCGAGCGTGGACTGGTCTACAGCCATGCTGGAAAGGCCAACGCCCTCGCCGACTCCTTCGAGAAGCAGTTTCAAACGGCAGAACCCCAGGATGAAGAGCATGAAGAGGTAGTCAGTCGTCAACTGGCCGTCTTCCTCAATGCTGAGGAGGACCCAGAGGACGAACCCATACTTTTTGCCCCCGAGGACGTGGCAAGAGTAATCAGGTCCCTTCCTACAAAAAAGGCGCCAGGGCACGATAGTGTCACAAACCAGTTAGTCAAAAAACTCCCACCCACAGCGATCACACACCTCGCGAACGTCCTCAACGAGATTACTCGTTCCCGTATTTTCCCAGCTTGCTGGAAACATGCGGAAGTGGTCGCGATACACAAACCAGGGAAAGACCCTCTATTCCCGCAGCACTACAGGCCGATTAGCCTCTTGCCAACTCTCAGCAAGATCTATGAGCGCCTCCTGCTAAGACCCATACAAGAACATATTACCAGAGAGCAAATTCTGCCGGATTTCCAATTCGGATTCCGGCAGAACCACTCTGCCCCACAACAGGTCATGAGAGTGGTTGAAGCAGCCACGGAGGGCTTCAACCACAGAGGCTACTGCGGGATAGTGCTACTAGACGTAGCCAAAGCCTTTGATTCAGTATGGCATAGAGGGCTACTCTACAAGTTGTACACACAAGGGTTTCCTGGGAGTATAGTTCAGCTGATCAAGAGCTATCTCACCAATAGGACTTTCTCCGTCAAAGTAGAAACTGCCACCTCCACCAGAAGGCGTATTCGTGCTGGGGTGCCGCAGGGATCGGTCCTGGGGCCCGTATTGTACAGTTTGTACACTGCGGACACTCCAACGGCCCCCCTGGTGCATACTGCGCAGTACGCTGACGATACAGCCTTCTACACGAGAAACGCGAACAAGGACCTGGTCATTCGTAGGCTACAAAGGGTCTTAGATGACACAGAAACCTGGGCCCGTCGCTGGCGCATCACCATCAACTCGGAGAAGACACAGGCAATGCTGATTACCCGCAGGCTCGGAAGGCGCGAACCTCCTCAACGTCCCCCCCCTCCACCTTCACCTAAATGGAACCCAACTCCCCTGGCGCAGAACCGCCAAGTACCTTGGTGTAACCCTGGACTCTCGTCTTACGTGGAAAACCCACATAGACGAGGTCCACAGGAAGGTCTGCGCCAGAATGTCCATCCTATACCCTATCCTGAACACAACCAGCTCCCTTCCTTGCCCAGTAGCAGTAAATGTATACCAGGCCCTGATCCGGCCGGTAATGGAGTATGCGTGCCCTGTCTGGGGATACGCGGCAAAGCAGCACCTGGACAAACTCCAGAGGCTGCAGAACCGCGCCCTCAGAAGGGCACTGCACCTACCTCTCGGATTCCCTACGGACGACTTGCACGCTGCAGCCGAAATCCCACTCCTGAGAGAGCGTTTCCAGGATCTGGCAAGGGCCTTCTATGAGGGTTCTTCCAGATCCGGAAATGCACTCATGCACTCCCTAGGTCGGTATGACATGTCCCGCGATAAGCATAAGCGCCCTATGACGATCTTCGACGACTAAGTCGAAGAGAAAAATCCCAATATCCATTCCCAAATCCTGCTCCTACCCAAACCACTACAATTATCTGGCCAAACCTCAGGCAAGTACCAGACTCACACAGAACAAACATCACATTTCATAGACACAAAAAAATACAGAAATAATCATACACACAAGTACACAGGGGAGCAAAAGCCGAAAGGCTACAAACTCCCCCTCACACTTCTCCAAAGAGGAGAAAGTATTAGATGTAAGCAGCAGCATCTCGACACTTCGCTTGAAGATGATGGGTACGAAACCCTTCGAAACGTTGCGAGAAGACGACGCCTTTACTCGGCTGATCACCCGAGAAGATTTCACGAAAGGATACGTAATGAATGCTATAAAGAAAAGTACGTAGCTGCTGGAATACTTAACTTTAATCCACAATTGGTGAACATTGGTCTTGTTGATACAGTATTATCATCTCAATATAACTTGGTGATGGCGCCTTGCTAGGTCGTAGCAATTGACTTAGCTGAAGGCTATGCTAACTATTTTCTCGGCAAATGAGAGAGTCTTCGTCAGTGTAGCATCGCTAGCAAAGTCGGCTGTACAACTGGGGCGAGTGCTAGTACGTCTCTCTAGACCTGCCGTGTGGTGGCGCTCGGTCTGCTATCACTGACAGTGGTGACACGCGGGTCCGACATATACTAGCGGTCCGCGGCCGATTTAAAAGCTACCACCTAGCAAGTGTGGTGTCTGGCGGTGACACCACAGAAAGACCTATTTCTGTTTCAGCCTTTCCCCCCTCTGACCTCTGTCTTCCTATGGAATGACTTCACACTGGACTTGAACTTGAGTGAGAGACAAAGGCATAAGAATAGTCTCATGAGGATGAAACTCGTATGCCTGCCACAAACTGTATTTCTAGTCTCAAACACAGTGAAACGCTGTTTAGCTCGCTTTAGAGCACTGTTCAAATGGTTCAAATGGCTCTGAGCACTATGGGACTTAACTTCTAAGGTCATCAGTCCCCTAGAACTTAGAACTACTTAAACCTAACCAACCTAAGGACATCACACACACCCATGGCCGAGGCAGGATTCGAACCTGCGACCGTAGCGGTCACGCGGTTCCAGACTGTAGCGCCTTTAACCGCTTGGCCACATCGGCCGGCTAGAGCACTGTGGAACGAAAGACCCTGAGCAGTGAAAGTGCTGTTCTTAAGACTATTTCACGTCGTGTGACTTTAATCTTATCGGAGAAGTTATTTCTTATATATAATTGAGAAATCGGTGCTTTTCGAGATGATTATTATCCACAGTTCAACTACATCCTGAGTGAGATTTGAAAAATTCACTGTCACACGTTGATAAATCGTTCGTGTTCATTATCAGTACCCAGTAGAATTATCTAGACTGAGGGCCATGGAGATAAGATATAAAACCTGTCCCCATTATACGATTGTCAGGCGTCATCCGGTAAACGGTAAACACTTGATGTTAATAAACGGTATCTTACAGTGTTATCTTAATCATCAGAAAGTGAGAGAGTTAAGTGTAAGATTTTTTACGTGATGAATGGTTTTGCTGACAGAGGGTACGACGAATTTGAACTGGAGGTTATCAGTGAGGTAGCCAATTTCAAATCGTTTTCTGATAAAGGCCGTGGACTAGGAGCATTTACCAGTTCTGAAACAACGTACAGAAATGGCCATACGAAAGTTGCTGTACGTCAGTTAGTTCTTATGATGCTGCTGTTACTTTCCTCAAATTCACATGTCTACAAGTAGTAGCGAATTGTTAGTATCTCATTGCTCCTGGTATAACACTACCGTCTGCTACTGCTATACCATAACCTTAAAGTTGAAGGCAGGTAGTGACTGAAAACTATCTTGTTAAAGTAATTATGGTATAAAGCAACAGAGCAGTGTTACCCTCTGAGAGGAACTTCGTTACGTTGACCGTGTTGTACCTAACGGAGGTGGCATATCGGAAATGAAAGTCAGAATTACGCAAATATTTTAACAGTAACAAACACTATTTTTGCCTAGCTATACTGTTTAAAGAATAAGGAAAACGATCGCCAGCCTAATTAGGCAAGAGAAAGATTAACGTTCTCGTTTAAGAAAGTAGGTATGAGTAACTTTAACGGACAAACACGACCTAGACTTGGCCACACGCGAGTGCAAAGAACTCTGACACATACATACGTTTACGGTAAGATTGAAGCTAACAGCTAGAGCAGCACAAACTATTTACATAAAAATTACAAATAACGAAACACACTATTACTTTCAATGCTTATTCAAACTGAATGGTCTTTATAACGTTATTATTACTATTCACTGCAGAATCATTAATTGGACATAGGTTCAGTATTATTGTTCAGATATTTTCCTAGCTGGCATGAAATTATAAATGTAGTTCACTGCAAAATTATGAACTGGTCACAGGTTAAGTATCTCTCAACTAAATACTATTGGTTCAAATGGCTCTGAGCACTATGGGGCTCAACTGCTGAGGTCATTAGTCCCCTAGAACTTAGCACTACTTAAACCTAACTAACCTAAGGACATCACACAGATCCATCCATGCCCGAGGCAGGATTCGAACCTGCGACCGTAGCGGTCTCGCGGTTCCAGACTCCACTTCGGCCGGCTAACTAAATACTATTCTGTTTAGAATGAAAGTTAAATGGAATTCTCTAACAGATTACTTCTCACTGTCTTTTGAATAAAGAAATTATTGTTTTCATAAATAGTGGTAAAGGATAACCTGTGGATTTTATTACACTATTAACATGCACTTTCAATACCCAAAAGAAACAAGTGCTTAGCAAGCATGAATATATAACTTTCCATAAATGCAGTTCACAACTTTTACTACAGCAAGACACAATGTTGACAAATTTACAAGACACTGACTCACCTTTTAAAATTTACTACAGGCAGCAGTATGATCATTTACTAAGCAAAACTTTATAAGCCTCAGTTTTAAGAGCTTTTAATCTTTAAAAGAAACTGCAAATTGTCTTTATTACAACAGTCTTCTACTTGCAAGTAAATGATTAAATAGGAGACTTAGATACTTTACAAAACTACATTTACTGCTTCCCACAATCTCACTAAATCCACGGTAAATCTGAATACTCCCTTCTTACCAAAGATCAAACAGCATTATTTAATGTTCTGAGGCTTTCATTTTTTCCACGAACTAGGACACTCGGTAATCATAGTTTAAATGGAGAGGAACCTGAAAGGTGTTGTGATAGGGAAAAAATCAAGGTAGGTACGTAAATTCAGTTACAAGTTACCTTATATTTGTGCACACTAACACATCCAATAAGCTGATCCTTCACTGTACATCATTATAGTATCCCGTTACAGTGATTGCGCAATGTGGTGGCAACTCTATATTGGTAGATGGATTTGCAGGCAGAATTGCTGGACTCTGTCCCTTCTTGGTGGCGACGATGGATACCAGTTCCAGAATCGTTCCAGCTGTTTATCCATCCATCCGAGGCATTGGAAACTGGCAGAAAAAGTCTCTCTCGGAACCAGCACAATATGCAACTTTTAAACGGCAGTTCACAGTTTGGTAGCTCGTCCCTGACTGACTCTCAATTCCAACTTTTCTACCTAGCCAACCACAATTTGCGCGCGCTACACAGTTCCGATCCCGAGGGGAACCACTACACCTTTTATATACTAAAGAACTAAGAACCCTAAGTGAGGATCAGCAGTTTACATAATAGTAACCAAACACATTAAATAAAACAGTAGATTTGCACATATTAACATTTCTACAAAAAATTATTCACACAGAAATTACAATTATATATAGTAGGTTTTGTTCCTTCCAAATGGGACAAAGAATTTAAATGACAGATATACTACATTGCATAGAATCAAACCACGACATCACAGTTTCAACAAAGAAAGGAGTATACAATTTTATGTTATCGATTCAAACACATTTACAGATACTCAATGTCATAACATTAAAACAAAGCAAAAAAGCAAAATAAATCTGTACAGCATTAGAGCTATGCTGCTACACTGGTTGTTTCTGAATGTAGCCTACCCGGCGTTTCCGAGCAAGACTTTCGCCATTACCATCGCTCCTGTCTTAGTGTAGGCCAGGATCGTACATATGCACTGTCCAAGCGAGAACACAATCTCTAGAACAAATCTCTCCCTAACTTCACACGACTGTTCACAAAATATACTGGCGGGGAAAAAAATAGTACGCCCTCTTAGAGGTTTCCAATTCACTGAAGATTTATTGTTGCAACATCTCTTATGGACTACATGAAGTGATAACATTTACAGGTCAATACCACAAGCGGTTCTGTAGTACCAGGTCCGAATCATGTTGGAACACCCATATCAGTAATTGGTTTTCTCTCGCCGGCGGCAACGTAGTCGCAGACTCTGGCATCCGATCGACTGTACAGGTAGCGAACACTTTACTATTATACGTTTTGCCACACCTGCACGACCTATCCACGTAGTTCTGTAACTGTTGTTGTTTGACGATCACTGCGAGTCACTTCTCATCCCATCATATCTAACATGGGACATGTGCTCGATTGGAGATGAGTCTGGAGATCGTGCTGACTAGAGAAGTTGCTGCCCGTCCTGCGAAAGAACGGCGAAAGAACAGGTCGAACAAAATTCTGCACGTATCGAGTGCTTTTTGGCATCTCCTCCAGATGCACAAAAGATGAACGAAAGTTGTAGCTTATCGCACCCCACACCATAAGCTTCTGGTGGGACCAGAGTGTCTTGGTCGAAGGCTCTCTACGAGACAGCAGTCACCAGGTCTATGTCGTAAGCACAAAAGAACCATCACTTGCGTGCAAGCAGAATCTGCTTTGTGACTCCTCGAGCTTTCCCGGCGGATATGTTGTAAATAGAGTCTGCCTTAATTGCTTAAGACCATGGTGCTCCATTCCATTTACCAAGTGATCGTCTTACGGCACCAGTCGCGCCGTGCACGTCGATGCCGTGGCGTGGGTGGAGGATGGGCTAGAGGCGAGAATGCCTATAGTACCACTGATAATAACCGGTACGCAGTTCATGTTGACACGTCTGGGCTCAAAAGCCCTTTTATCTGTGTTGTGCTAGCTGTACGATCTGCCACTGATGCCCTTACAATACGACAATTCTGACGGGCGTCTGTGCTGCGTGTACGTCTACTGGTGTGAGAGTGTTGACGTCACCACTGACACCATCGTCGATGCACAATTGACGCAACATGTCCAACTTGTGCGGCAGTTCTCTGAAAGGAACATCCCGCCATTTGGAATTTCAGAATTTACCCCTTTCAGACTCGCTCAGTTGGCTGTAGGAAACACATGTGCGGTTCAGTGGCATGGTTGTCTGCTTGCTTCACAATTTTGCAACACACTGAGCCTTCTTGTTGTGAGCATTCCCTATTAAAGGTAGCTGTGCCACTATGGTATATGTTCGTGGACGACGTTGAAACTACTATCAGTACTTCTCCCATCCCCTAGGTGGCACTGGTGCCATCGGATCAAAATACACATCGCCTGTTCATGTGTATGAATCTCTTTTCCGGCAGTGTTTAATGGTTTTGCAAGGAAATTCCGATTTTCAAAAATCAGTTTCACAGTCGAATACTTCCACCTGTTTTTTTGTTTTTTTTGGTCATTAGTCTTCTGACTGGTTTGATGCGGCCCGCCATAAATTCCTCCCCTGTGCCAAACTCTTCATCTCAGAGTAACACTTGCAACCTACGTCCTCAATTATTTGCCGGTTGTACTCCATTCTCTGTCTTCCCGTACAGTTTTTGCGCTCTACAGGTCCCTCCAGTACGATGAAAGTAATTCCCTCATGTCCCTTCTCCTTATCAGTGTTTTCCAAGTACTCTTTTCCTCTCCGATTCTGCGCAGAACCCCCTCAGTTTAAGGCCTATGATTGATACTAGTAGACTTCTCTTCGCAAGGAATTCCCATTTTGCCAATGCTAGACTGCTTTTGACGTCCTCCTTACTCTCTTCTTCATTATTATTTTACTGCCTATGTAGTAGAATTCCTTAACTTCAACTACTTTGTGACCATCAATCCCGATGTTAAGTTTCTCGTTGTTCTCATTTCTGATACTTCTCATTACTTTCGTCTTTCCTCGGTTTACCCTCAAAACATATTCTGTACTCATTAGATTGTTCATTCCATTCAACAGATCATGTAATACTTCTTCACTTTCACTCAGATAGTAATGTCATCAGAGAATTGTATCATTGATATCCTTTCACCTTAAATTTTAATTCCAGTCCTAAACTTTGCTTTTATTTCCATCATTTCTTTTCCGATGTACAGACTGAACAGTAAGGGGCGAAAGGTTCAAAAGGCTCTGAGCACTATGGGACTTAACATCTGAAGTCATCAGTCCCCTAGAACTTAGAACTACTTAAACAGGATTCGAGCCTGCGACCGTAGCGGTCTCGCGGTTCCAGACTGAAGCGCCTAGAACCGCTCGGCCACACCGGCAGGCAGGGGGGGAAAGACTACATCCCTGTCTTACACCTTTTTTAATCCGAGAGTTTCGTTCTTGGTCGTCCACTCTTATTAAAATGGTTCAAATGGCTCTGAGCACTATGGGACTTAACATCTGAGGTCATCAGTCCCCTAGAACTGAGAACTACTTAAACCTAACTAACCTAAGGACATCACACACATCCATGCCCGAGGCAGGATTCGAACCTGCGACCGTAGCGGTCGCGCGGTTCCAGACTAAAGCGCCAAGAACCGCTCGGCCACACCGGCCGGCCACTCTTATTATTCCCTCTTGGTTCAAAAATGGTTCAAATGGCTCTGAGCAATACGGGACTCAACTTCTGACGTCAGTAGTCCCCTAGAACTTAGAACTAGTTAAACCTAACTAACCTAAGGACATCACACACATCCATGCCCGAGGCAGGATTCAAACCTGCGACCGTAGCGGTCCCGTGGTTCCAGACTGCAGCCTAGAACCGCACGGCCACTTCGGCCGGCATTCCCTCTTGGTTCTTGTACATATTGTATATTACCCGCCTCTCCCTATAGCTTACCTCTATTTTTCTCAGAACTTATAATATCTGGCACCATTTTTACATTGTCGAACGCTTTTTCCAGGTCGACAAATCCTATCAGCGTGTCTTGATTATTCTTTAGTCTTGCTTCCATTATCAGCAGCAATTATCCTGCTTCATCCTCCAAAGGTTCTATGAAATTTCGACAGGTTGCAGCGCTATTGGTAGCCTTTAAATGGCGTCTGTAACGGTGTTACATTCCAAGCAGAGCGGTCGTTGAGTTTCTTTCGGAGGAAAAAAAGAGCATTACAGACATTCATAGGCGCTTCCAGTATGTCTGCCGGCCGTGGTGGCCGAGCGGTTCTAGGGGCTTCAGTCTGGAACCGCACGACCGCTACGGTCGCAGGTTCGAATCCTGCCTCGGGCATGGATGCGTGTGATGTCCTTAGCGTTAGTTAGGTTTTAGTAGTTCTTAGTTCTATCGGACTGATGACCTCAGATGTCAAGTCGCAGAGTGCTGAGAGCCATTTGAATCATTTGAACCAGTATGTCTACGGAGACGTGGTTGTGAATAAAAGCAAGGTGAGTCGTTGGGCGAGGTGTCAGCCATCATCACAACAAGGTCGTGGGAACGTGTCCTATCTCCCGAGTGCCAGCGCTCTGCACACTTCTGTGACTCCTGAAATGTTCGAACGTGCGGACACTCTCCTTTTCAGTCAAACACCTCACTGCACAACTGTGAATATCTGTTGGTGGTGCTGATACACTCGTCCACCAGTTGGGGTATTCAAAGCTGTATGCTCTCTGGCCTCCTCATTGCCTAACACAAGACCATAAAGAGCAACAAAGGATCATCTGTGCTGAATTGCTGGGACGTTACGGGGCTGTTCATGGCAAGTTTTTGTCGGACTTCGTCACAGGCGATGAAACATGGATTCACTGCAAACACCTGTCTACTGAATGATAAGGAGTATGTACTCTATGGTATTCTATGTAGTTTTCCGATACTTTAAGATGAGCTACTACAAAATGTTGCTCGGCAGGTCTGTATCGAATGGAAACTAGCAGATTGTGTAGTAGGTCCGCTGTTGTTTTCTATCTACATAAATGATCTTTTGGACAGGGTGGATAGCAATGCGCGGCTGTTTGCTGATGATGCTGTGGTGTACGGGAAGATGTCGTCGTTGAGTGACTGTAGGAGGATACAAGATGACTTGGACAGGGTTTGTGATTGGTGTAAAGAATGGCAGCTAACTCTAAATAAAGATAAATGTAAATTAATGCAGATGAATAAGAAAAAGCATCCTATAACGTTTGAATACTCCATTAGTAGTGTAGCACTTGACACAGTCACGTAGATTAAATATTTGGGCGTAACATTGCAGAGCGATGTGAAGTGGGACAAGCATGTAATGGCAGTTGTGGGGAAGGCGGATAGTCGTCTTCGGTTCATTGGTAGAATTTTGGGAAGATGTGGTTCATCTGTAAAGGAGACCGCTTATAAAACACTAATACGACCTATTCTTGAGTACTGCTCGAACGTTTGGGATCCCTATCAGGTCGGATTGAGGGAGTACATAGAAGCAATTCAGAGGCGGGCAGCTAGATTTGTTACTGGTAGGTTTGATCATCACGCGAGTGTTACGGAAATGCTTCAGGAACTCGGGTGGGAGTCTATTGAGGAAAGGGGGCTTTCTTTTCGTGAATCGCTACTGAGGAAATTTAGAGAACCAGCATTTGAGGCTGACAGCAGTACAATTTTACTGCCGCCAACTTATATTTTGCGTAAAGACCATAAAGATAAGATAAGAGAGATTTAGGGTCGTACAGAGGCATATAGGCAGTCATTTTTCCCTTATTCTGTTTGGGAGTGGAACAGGGAGAGAAGATACTAGTTGTGATCCGAGGTACCCTCAGCCACGCACCGTATGGTGGATTGCGGAGTATGTATGTAGATGTAGGTGTAGATGTATATTACACTGACTCAATAATTTCTTTCTCTCCAAGGCGTGTAATAGGGTAATGGCAGGAATCGGTTTTTTTCATCGAATGAAAACTGTCGTCAAAATTTATACCAAAAGTATATCAATGGTTCTTACTTGTTCAACTGCTCTTTTTGTATTAATTTTGTAAGTAGTGTTCTTAAATAGAGTAGCCTTCCCTATACTTGTTTTACGCATGTGGATGAATACTTTGATCTGTATCTGAGATATTAGGTCCCTCTACAATATTTGCATTTTGAGATACTGTTTTATTTTGACGTAATAGCCACTCCATCTTTTTGTCTACTTTTAATCTATATTCTCAATATTATTCTTTGATTACGTATTTATTTCTTATATATGTCCGTCACTTTTCTCTTTTCTACGCATACATTTCACAAATTCCTTGACATCAACTCTATATATTACCATCTTCGGACGTCGTAGGTCATACTCTCTATATGTGTACACCATTGCCGCATTTGTGATCCAGTTACCAAGCCGACTACACACAATTTAAATTTCAGCGTTTACATAATTCTTTCACGAGCTCTATATGGTATACGGAACAACTGTTATATTTACAACACGTCATCCAAAGCTGTTACACAGCATTGCACCATTTTGTATTATTGAGAGGGTTACAACATCCCACGTAAGTAACTTTAAAATTTTCACTTTCAGAGTTTTTCAAATTCATAATTACGTTTATTATATTTGACTTCCGCCTGTTTTCAGAATGCTTGGAAATGACAACATGTCGAAATTGCAGTCGAATGAATAATGTTGTAACAGCCAAAAGCGGAAATGATCTCATTAAAAAAAAGTAACCTTGCTTTTATCGAAAAGGGAGGTACCATAAGAAAAAATCACGGAAACAGTTATGAAACAGTTATTCTACATTATTATTTGCAGTTGCTTCCAGTGACTCCTAGTCTTCAACTCTACTAGTCAGTGCAGAAGCCTCTGATTTTTATATGCATACAGGATAGAAACAAATACTCCTTCGGTTTCTGGGCCTTTCGCCTACAAATTTGTATTCAGTTTAATTACTGTTACGACATTCTACTAACAGTTTCCTCTAGTGGGCATCTGCTTATATGTAACACAAAGGCACTGTAACAGGGTAAGCGATCTTCACGATGTGTGAACGAACAGAATGGTGATGCAGAGACTTGCATAACTAAAACATCTGAATTCTCGCTAGACCGCCAACGAGAGAGCGGAAAGCTTAGTCAGAAGTTCACACACTAGTTGAAAATCCTAATAGCATGTCAAGAAATTTATGTTCAGAAATAAAGGACTATATCCATAATAACTGCTATAAATACAGAATACTATGTCATTGTAAATGTTACCGAAGATAGTTTTATCGATATTCCATATCTTCTTGTATCGCACGTTCTCGCTTCTGTGCTAGAGGAATGGAAAACTTCTAGCCACCAACAGCTTCAAGAAAAAGCGTATCTCAAGCTGTTCCACCTAATTGTTATTTATAAAAACTGACATCTCATGCAGCCATGTTAATAATAATATTTAGTGACTGCAGTTCAGGGCCGGCCGGAGTGGCCGAGCGCTTCTAGGTGCTACAGTCTGGAACCGCGCGACCGCTAATGTCACAGGTTCGAATCCTGCCTCGGACATGGATGTGTGTGATGTCCGTAGGTTAGTTAGGTTGAAGTAGTTCTGAGTTCTAGGGGCTGATGACCTCAGAAGTTAAGTGCCAAGTTCCATAGTGCTCGGAGCCTTCTTCTTTTTTTTTTTTTTTTTTTTTTTTTTTTTTTTTTTTTTTTTTTTTTTTTTGCAGTTCTGGAAAACGAAGAATACCGAATTTTCCGTTCTTCTAGAGTATATGAAAAGTGTGTTCTCAACGTTCGTTTGTAATTAAGTTCCGAAGATTCTCTTTTCCCATAAGCAAATGCAGTTATTCATTTGGAGGTTATGTCACCGTCCAATCGGTTAGTGATTAAGAACAAATTGAACCTAAATTCTTAAGGCTTTTTTCAGACATTTATTAAAGTAAACACTGAGAGAAAGGAGTATTTATTTTTTGTACATTTAGTATTTTAAGGTAATATTTCACAGCAAGCTAAAATTCGCATCTGCCGACATCATCGTGTATTCTGATTGATCCAGTCGACGTAGTAGGAAACTTCAACAAAGACACCTGGATACTGTGAAGTGGCACAATCGTACCCATTCCACGAGGAGATTCCCACCTGTTGGCCGTTCACCAGTAGGGGGCCACCGTCGTCACCCTGAAAAAGAAGGAAGAAATTGTTAAGGTTCAGATATCATGTAACTCGCGAATGCTCTTAGAACGCTATCAACGAATCTAACGCTGTCCTTTGAAGTCTCCGAGCCAAAAGTTGATCCAAGGAAACCATTTAATCAGGCGTGGTCAGATAAGCATCGAAAACCACTAGCTGCATCTGGTTTACCAAATGGCTCTGAGCACTAAGGGACTTAAATTCTGAGGTCATCAGTCCCCTAGAACTTAGAACTACTTAAACCTAACTAACCTAACGACATCACACACATCCATGCCCGAGTAGGATTCGAACCTGCGACCGTAGCGGTTGCGCGGTTCCAGACTGAAGCGCCTAGAACCGCTCGGACACTCCGGCCGGCCTGGTTTACCAGCTTATCAACTTACACGTACCTCGTTGTTTCGTTTCACACCCCAGATTCTTATTATTTCGTATCAGCCTAACACAACCACAATATTCCTCTACCCCTGCGAAAAATAAAAAGACTCTAACGTCTTCAGCGTCGTTAATATATGTAAGTTTTGGGAATGGAGAGGTCCACGTGGTAGACTGAATTTCCGGCAGCACTTTAGAAAAATCTGAAGCGTGTTTGCCTCAATAATTCTAAATAGGCCAGTTCTGCTCAAAAGAAACTTTCCTCGAGCGAGGTTGCGCGGTGGCTGACATCCTGATTCCTCCCAAAAGGACTATGCTGTTGATCAGAATATTGAAGTGTACAAATGTTTTTCGTTGTTGGGTAAGGGATCATGTAAAATCAATACTTGTTCACGGTGTGTTCACTGTGTGTGGACGTGGTGGTGGAATTTGATTATAATAAATGCACATTTTTATCAACATGAACTTCAGTCAGTCTAATTCCCTCTCATATTCCGCTTTCCTTTGCATTTGATTTGTGATCAGTGGTTCTTGGAGCATTCTGCCGAGAAACCTTTCCATTATGAGAATGTCTAAGGAATGTTGTGTTAATTTAGGAAGTACAAGTGCATAAAGAAATGATCGCAGTCGTACATAGATAAGTGCATTTATCCGCAAAAATACAAATATTATTTCACCAGGGTTTAGTCCGTAATTTTATCATGGTTTGGTTCGACAAAGAACAGACAGTGAGCAACAATTTAGTTGAAAGCTCTGAATGATTAGGCAAAGAAAACATCGATTTCATATAACGAAAGAAGTGTTGCAACGAAGCTAGGTAACATACGTTACGCAATTATAGAAGCACCGCGTCAGTCGGACCCTTTTTATATGTAATCTTGTGGAAGAATTTCGAATTGTCTTTAGTTGATGAGTCGAGCTTCATAGAACGACATATCTCTTTAAAGTCGAATCTACACGCGCTAGTTTTTCGTATCCGAGCACGTACGTGTGGTGAACAACAGAATATGTCCTACGGGATTGTCCCTATATGTGTGTGTGTGTGTGTGTCTGTGTGTGTGTGTGTAAAAATGTTTGGACTTATTTATTGACCGTCTCTCACAATTCCCAAATGCTGGTGTCTCAATTCAGTGGTTTGACGTTGTACTGCTACCCATATATCCACTTACAAAATGCATAAGTTATCTCCATAGTCGTGTCATCAACGTAGGTTATTACTATTACTGCGTCACCAATGCAGGAGCTTAGGGGTGGTATGTGGCACTGTGGGCCAGCATCACTTTTCTCCGGTCGTCCTGGACTGGCACGCTCTTATTTATAAAATTCTAATCACTCTCCGGTGCATGGTGTGTGCGTATCCTCGTAGAGCGCGTAAAATGCTATTAAGCAGTTGTTTACTGACAGAAGAAATGGAATTGTGTGTGTCTAAAACTAGTATAAAAATACGAGTCAAGTTTATCACAATGATTCTGTTGATAATTAATTGACTAGTTCTCATAATTCAAGTGACAGATGTTAGAAATCACCTTGGTGGTGCACCCTCTGATCGTTGGTCTACGTATGGGACGTTACACATATTTCTAGTGAAATATGTTCTGTAAGTTACTACTTAGAGAACGACTATAGCTGAGTGGTAAAATGGGAACAGTAATATCGTCGTGAACGGGTAAAAAGTTTCGTACAGCCAGGCAGCTGGAAGGCACGAGCCGGGGGAGTGCAATATTGTAGGTAAGAAAAGATCGCAACTCACATCGCATGACCCTTTGCCTGAGTCTCCAGCGCAGATGTTCATGGCCGGCATAAAGAGGTAGATGTAGTCCGAGTACGTCGCCTGGCAGTCCGAGTCCGACCACACGGCGACGTTGACCTTGCGCAGGCTGCTGACAGCGGATGACTGAAACAAAGAGTATGTGTCACCGTTGTATGTCTGCACCAGATTTCATTGTCTCGCTTCAATCATCGTCATCATCAGCAACATCAACATCATCATCACCCAGTCGACACGGCTGGGTGTTCTGACCCCCATTCCTACTTTAAACTGGTGACATCAGTGGTCTCACCTTTGAGGTGGATCCCCAGCCAACCACAGTGCCAGTGGCGCCGGCGGATGTCTGCTGACCGGATGACGGAAGGGAGACGGCCGCTATGGTCGACGAGAACGACAGCGACTGCGACAGCTGCAAGAAATTAGACAACACTGTAAGCTGACAGTGGACTCTCCCGTACATTAGTAACTGCCACTAGTCTTGTAGGTCTACTCCAACTAATTTGTGTGACGCAGCAATCGCTTTACATCATGCAGTAGTTATCCAGTATCGAAGACTTGTGTTTTACTGTGCTGCCACTATGTTAATCCTGATATTCTGGCTGCCTCCTAATGTCCTTGGGCTAGCCAAAAACTAAGCAACCAATACCAAACTAATGTGATGGAAAAAAAGCAGCATAAAAAATAATTAATGCAGAGTAATGAAATTTCGGGAATACATTTGTCAAGGCAACGTATTTAAGAGATTTACATTACAAGACCACAGATTAATGTAAGCGCGAGATATGCCACTGCAAATGCAAGGTTCTGATACGTTAATAAACGCTGTAATCGCCAGATCGTTGAATGCAGGCGTGTAAACATGCATGCACTGTGCTGTACACTTCGTGAAAGTCAATTTATGGGATAGAGTTCCATGTCTGTTGCACTTCATCGGTCAATATAGTGACGGGTAATCGTGATTGTGGACGATGCTGGCCAAGTTGTGGAAGGCCGGAGTGGCCGAGCGGTTCTAGGCGCTACAGTCTGGAACCGCGCGACCGCTACGGTAGCAGGTTCGAATCCTGCCTTGGGCATTGATGTGTGTGATGTCCTTAGGTTAGTTAGGTTTAAGTAGTTCTAAGTTCTAGGGGACTTATGACCACAGCAGTTGAGTCCCATAATGCTCAGAGCCAAGTCGTCCTCTGATGTCCCATATGTGTTCGATTTGAGACAGAGTTGATGAACGACCGGGCCAAGGCAATATCTCGACACTCTGTAGAGCATGTTGAACTACAACAACGGTATGTGTGCGAACGTTACCTTTTGGAAACCACTCTCTGCAGCATTGTTCACAAATGGCAGCTCAAAAGACCTAATCACAGCGATTGACATACAAATTTGAAGTCATATTCCATGGGATAACAACTACAAGCAGTCTCACCCCAGTATACAACTCCAGGTGTTGGCCCAGTGTGGCTAGCACGCAGACAGGTTGGTTGCAGGTCCACAACTGGCCTCCTTCTACCCAAAAGATGGTCAGCACTAGTAACAAGGCTGATCTAGCTTTCATAAGAAAACACAACAGACTTTCACTCTGACCTCCAGTGAGCTCTCGCTTGACACCACTGAAGCCGCAAGTAGCGGTGGTTCGCAATGCACGCTACAGGGCGTGTGACTGAGAATTACACTTGAAGTAACAGATTTGCAACAGGTCGTTGTGTCACTGTGGTGCCAACTGCTTCTCGGATTTCTGCTGCAGGTGCATTTAGACACACCAGAGCCACACGCCGAACACATTTGCATCCGTCTCAGTAGTGCCACGTGGTCGTCCGGAGCCCGGTCTCCTTACAGCCGCACATTCTCATGACTGCCGCTCCCAGCGACCATGGGCAGTGGCTCATTCCTGCCAAGCCTTTGTGCAGTATGGCAGAAGGAACATTCAACTTCTCGTAGCCCTATTACAAGATCTCATTCAAACCGAGTGAAGTGTTGTTTATGCCGTCTTTGGTGCCTTAAGAGCGCTCTTGACTGGCATCAACCCACCACGTCCAATGTCAAAGGTAACTAACGCTCACAACCGTTTCATTTTGCATTTAAAGCAAATCTGATTGTCATCTTCTCACATGAACAGCGCGAAGTTTGAATAGACGTCATCCTTCAGATGCAGAAACACGCCTACGAACTTTCGTTTCTGTCGAAAAACTTCTTATTGGTGTTGCAATTTTTTTCGTCATGTACGGTTAATACACTCCTGGAAATGGAAAAAAGAACACATTGACACCGTTGTGTCAGACCCACCATACTTGCTCCGGACACTGCGAGAGGGCTGTACAAGCAATGATCACACGCACGGCACAGCGGACACACCAGGAACCGCGGTGTTGGCCGTCGAATGGCGCTAGCTGCACAGCATTTGTGCACCGCCGCCGTCAGTGTCAGCCAGTTTGCCGTGGCATACGGAGCTCCATCGCAGCCTTTAACACTGGTAGCATGCCGCGACAGCGTGGACGTGAACCGTATGTGCAGTTGACGGACTCTGAGCGAGGGCGTATAGTGGGCATGCGGGAGGCCGGGTGGACGTACCGCCGAATTGCTCAACACGTGGGGCGTGAGGTCTCCACAGTACATCGATGTTGTCGCCAGTGGTCGGCGGAAGGTGCACGTGCCCGTCGACCTGGGACCGGACCGCAGCGACGCACGGATGCACTCCAAGACCGTAGGATCCTACGCAGTGCCGTAGGGGACCGCACCGCCACTTCCCAGCAAATTAGGGACACTGTTGCTCCTGGGGTATCGGCGAGGACCATTCGCAACCGTCTCCATGAAGCTGGGCTACGGTCCCGCACACCGTTAGGCCGTCTTCCGCTCACGCCCCAACATCGTGCAGCCCGCCTCCAGTGGTGTCGCGACAGGCGTGAATGGAGGGACGAATGGAGACGTGTCGTCTTCAGCGATGAGAGTCGCTTCTGCCTTGGTGCCAATGATGGTCGTATGCGTGTTTGGCGCCGTGCAGGTGAGCGCCACAATCAGGACGGCATACGACCGAGGCACACAGGGCCAACACCCGGCATCATGGTGTGGGGAGCGATATCCTACACTGGCCGTACACCACTGGTGATCGTCGAGGGGACACTGAATAGTGCACGGTACATCCAAACCATCATCGAACCCATCGTTCTACCATTCCTAGACCGGCAAGGGAACTTGCTGTTCCAACAGGACAATGCACGTCCGCATGTATCCCGTGCCACCCAACGTGCTCTAGAAGGTGTAAGTCAACTACCCTGGCCAGCAAGATCTCCGGATCTGTCCCCCATTGAGCATGTTTGGGACTGGATGAAGCGTCGTCTCACGCGGTCTGCACGTCCAGCACGAACGCTGGTCCAACTGAGGCGCCAGGTGGAAATGGCATGGCAAGCCGTTCCACAGGACTACATCCAGCATCTCTACGATCGTCTCCATGGGAGATTAGCAGCCTGCATTGCTGCGAAAGGTGGATATACACTGTACTAGTGCCGACATTGTGCATGCTCTGTTGCCTGTGTCTATGTGCCTGTGGTTCTGTCAGTGTGATCATGTGATGTATCTGACCCCAGGAATGTGTCAATAAAGTTTCCCCTTCCTGGGACAATGAATTCACGGTGTTTTTATTTCAATTTCCAGGTGTGTACATTCTTTTCTCGTATTAATTATATACCATTAAACCATACTGCACTTGATGAAGCGTGCACGTGCTCCTACCAGTAGCTGTGACGCGGAACCTATTCGGGTTTCCTTGCTTAGCTGCTGTTTCTCTGGCATCCCATGAGGTGGGCCTTCTCAGCGCTTTTCGACGTAAGCCCATGCGCAGGTCACACTGGGGCGGTTTGTTTGGAGTTCTGTAAATGGCAGGAACCTTCCTGGATTGTGGCCTGGGCTTTCTTGCTCTGGCCGTCCGCTCGGGGGGTTTCAATGGCGGATGAATAGCGTGGACAGCGTGCAAATGCGTACTTGAGAGCCGCCTCGTCCCTCTGTCTGTGCGGTGCCAAGCAATACCATTGAGTGTGATCGGCCCTGCCTCTGAACTGCGTTGCTTGGTGGACGTGCACACGTACACCATCCCAAAATTCTCCTGGGACTGACACAGGAATTCGGCAAGTCTCATGCTGTTAACTTCCTGCTGCTATTCGTGAAAAACCATGTGTTTAGCTACCGAGTTTTGTTTGGTGTTACTGACGTGAGGAGGCGTGATATATTCCGCTGGCTTTTGTTTGGACAATGCCTTTCGCGTGAATCAGCGTCTCCACTATGTGCAACTGCCGAGGTTAAACATTGACTCTGTTACAAGATGTGTTGGTGAAGCACCGTATTATTATCATTATTGGTGCTTGTATTTTTATACGTTTCACATATTCTTAAAAGTGTTTTTATTGTCAGTTGACTTAAATCTATAAAAATGTACCTGCACTACTACTCCTTGCATTCTTTATTAAGTTTCAGATATCTATAACTATTATTTTCCGTTAAGGTTGAAAGGCTCGTGTGTGTTATAGTCTACTCTTATTTAGTTACATAAATTTCTATTTCCCTTAAGTACTTGTAGATCGAAAAGTCTCAGTTGTGTGCTATTAATTCCCGTGTCGTTTTTGGTTTTGGGCCCATGAGCTGTGTACCACTCATGTAAATATTACATATTTTGTCTATGTATGCCTTAGGACAAACGTAGCCATATATGGAAGCGAAACATGGACGATAAATAGTTTAGACAAGAAGAGAATAGAAGCTTTCGAAATGCTGAAGATTACATGGGTATATCACGTACTAATGAGGAGGTACTGAAAAGAATTGGGGAGAAGAGGAATTTGTGGTACAACCTGAGTAAAAGAAGAGGTCGGTTGGTAGGATACGTTCTGAGGCATCAAGGGATCACCAAGTTAGTATTGGAGGGAAGCGTTGAGGGTAAAAATCGTAGAGGAAGACCAAGAGATGAATACACTAAGAGATTCAAAAGGATGTAGGTTGCAATAGTTACTCGGTGTTGAAGAAGCTTGAACAGGATAGGGTAGCATGGAGAGCTGCATCAAACCAGTCTCTGGACTGAAGACGACAACAAAAACAACGTGTCTTAAAACCTGTACTGAAGTGAGCAATCGTCTGGGATGTCGGCCCTACTCAAGCTGCATTGGTTAGTACATGCGTTCCAGCCTCGTTATTTTGGATTTGTCCATGCTTCGATATGCCTGCAGATTTACTAATGCTCACAGTTACACTCCTGGAAATGGAAAAAAGAACACATTGACACCGGTGTGTCAGACCCACCATACTTGCTCCGGACACTGAGAGAGGGCTGTACAAGCAATGATCACACGCACGGCACAGCGGACACACCAGGAACCGCGGTGTTGGCCGTCGAATGGCGCTAGCTGCGCAGCATTTGTGCACCGCCGCCGTCAGTGTCAGCCAGTTTGCCGTGGCATACGGAGCTCCATCGCAGTCTTTAACACTGGTAGCATGCCGCGACAGCGTGGACGTGAACCGTATGTGCAGTTGACGGACTTTGAGCGAGGGCGTATAGTGGGCATGCGGGAGGCCGGGTGGACGTACCGCCGAATTGCTCAACACGTGGGGCGTGAGGTCTCCACAGTACATCGATGTTGTCGCCAGTGGTCGGCGGAAGGTGCACGTGCCCGTCGACCTGGGACCGGACCGCAGCGACGCACGGATGCACACCAAGACCGTAGGATCCTACGCAGTGCCGTAGGGGACCGCACCGCCACTTCCCAGCAAATTAGGGACACTGTTGCTCCTGGGGTATCGGCGAGGACCATTCGCAAGCGTCTCCATGAAGCTGGGCTACGGTCCCGCACACCGTTAGGCCGTCTTCCGCTCACGCCCCAACATCGTGCAGCCCGCCTCCAGTGGTGTCGCGACAGGCGTCAATGGAGGGACGAATAGAGACGTGTCGTCTTCAGCGATGAGAGTCGCTTCTGCCTCGGTGCCAATGATGGTCGTATGCGTGTTTGGCGCCGTGCAGGTGAGCGCCACAATCAGGACTGCATACGACCGAGGCACACAGGGCCAACACCCAGCACCATGGTGTGGGGAGCGATCTCCTACACTGGCCGTACACCACTGGTGATCGTCGAGGGGACACTGAATAGTGCACGGTACAGCCAAACCGTCATCGAACCCATCGTTCTACCATTCCTAGACCGACAAGGGAACTTGCTGTTCCAACAGGACAATGCACGTCCGCATGTATCCCGTGCCACCCTACGTGCTCTAGAAGGTGTAAGTCAACTACCCTGGCCAGCAAGATCTCCGGATCTGTCCCCCATTGAGCATGTTTGGGACTGGATGAAGCGTCGTCTCACGCGGTCTGCACGTCCAGCACGAACGCTGGTCCAACTGAGGCGCCAGGTGGAAATGGCATGGCAAGCCGTTCCACAGGACTATATCCAGCATCTCTACGATCGTCTCCATGGGAGAATAGCAGCCTGCATTGCTGCGAAAGGTGGATATACACTGTACTAGTGCCGACATTGTGCATGGTCTGTTGCCTGTGTCTATGTGCCTGTGGTTCTGTCAGTGTGATCATGTGATGTATCTGACCCCAGGAATGTGTCAATAAAGTTTCCCCTTCCTGGGACAATGAATTCACGGTGTTCTTATTTCAATTTCCAGGAGTGTATTTTAAATCCAACGCAGGAGCAACTGTTGTTTTCTATGTTCTATTATTTTTGAAGTTTCTTTAACGATAGGTGCGTATGGGTATTGGGACATTTGTTACATAGATTTATAAATAGAAGTGAAACCTCAACAGGTTTCAGTTAGTGCCTGTGAGACGATTTTATAATGATACGGGATTCAAGTTATTGTTTGTTCACAAAATTTGATTTGGCCTCCTTAATAAGTAAAAAGGTTATAAAGTCGTGAAGCAACATTCAGGTTGTATTCTCTGTCTCTCTCTGTCTCTGCTGAATAACTCAAAATGATCAAAGGGTGAAAGTATCTTTTAGCCGAAAAATAAAGTGTACAATGAAGTTTTTTTGGAGTATCCTCAATACGGAATTACCGTTATTAACTTAATTCTTTTAAAATCTATAACGTACAACTTTTAGTTTTGAGGTACGCCATGACGACATTGGTATATTTGGCACACATTGCGTACAGGACAATAATCTGTGAGAATTTCTTTACATGAGTCAGAGTTGACTTTCTATGTCAGTGGGCAGCATCAGATCTCAGACTGAGGAGTGTGATTGACAATTAAGATACACTTTCTCAATGTCATTAGTTTTAAGTGAAATTCAGACCTTCAGCTTCGACAGTGTATCATTCGATGTTCCGTCCACTGTGTAATGATGAGTTCATCGATTTTAGGGCCGTAACTCCTTCAAATGAAAGTTCATGGCTCCCAGAAACGACGGACTTGTCTTTGGAACGGATGGTATTGGACGACCGTAAAGCAATGAATGACATTTTGATGAATACGACTATCATTTTGAGTAAGCAGTAGATCCCAGCTTGGAGCCGAGCGACCGCTACGGTCGCAAGTTCGAATCCTACCTCGGGCATGGATGTGTGTGATGTCCTTAGGTTAGTTAGGTTTAATTAGTTCTAAGTTCTAGGCGACTGATGACCTCAGAAGTTAAGTCGCATAGTGCTCAGAGCCAACCAGATCCCAGCTAAAAGTCAAGTTGCGAAGAAAATCTGTACACCACACGTATAGCCCAAAGGAAAATAAATACGTCTGTTGGTGGGTGTGAAGTTTATAACAGCTTAGCTAGTGTGCCTATGTTTTCGTTATTATTTTACTATATGTGATTGTTTTCTCTCAAGTGTAACTTTCTCTGTTGAGAAATCCGTTTGGGTGGTGAAATGTGGTGCTCTATAGTCAAACGCCCGACGAAGAAATATTAGAAAAGGCCATTGGGAGAAACGGCGAACCTTGTCGTGAAATCTCTGTAGCATTTAATTGGCGCAACTTGCCGATGTCTCCAGGCTCTAAAACGCGCTGCTTGGTTATGAATGCAGCCTCCTGTTTATGTCAGTCTGTGTTTGCAATGCGCAAGCCTCAAGGCGCCAGATTCGTTGATCAGTATCCAGCAATTCTTGACCGGTAGTGGAATGTACCGCTATGCCACCTGTCGAAAAATGGATCGAGGAACTGTGGGCATGCGCAGGGAACCTTGAAATTTCTCATGGATGCAGCCGGGGACATCTGGCTGTAGAGTTGTTGCCCTCTAACGCGGCCAGTAACGCTAGGGAACAATATTTCTGCTGCAGAGAGATTAGCGCTTCATCTTTACGAGAATACTCTGAAGTTATGATGTTACCGGCGAGTGTAGGCGACGCAAATGTCACCTTTTCAGAAGAATGTTATTAAGCAAGAGGTACCAATTGTTGAACGACTCTACATATCGCGTACTAAGGTCTGAAAAGCCAAAATACACCGAAAGTGTATAGAGCTCTATCTCTGACATTATGGCCACGAAACTACGTGCGCAGGCAACTGTAATTGGCTCTGAGCACTATGGGATTTAACATCTTAGGTCATCAGTCCCCAGGCAACTGTACCTCCCAGTCATAAGGACTGATTAAAATCCATAAGGTAGCGTGCAACTACGCCCAACTGTGAGCAATATTGTGGTGCCAACATACAACTTGACAAGCAAGATATCTGCCGTCATAGCCGAGGCCGGTAATAGAAAAATGTGAGCAGTACACAAATAACTCAGAAGACTTCTTTGATAGTTTCAAGAACTTACGACTCACACCATCTGAGATATTCACGAGTTTCTATGTGGTCTTACTTTTAATCGAGTTCAATTACAGGAATCGTCCTTACTCATTGGCTAAAAACTGGAAATATTTGTTTAAGCATGTGCTCAAATCGACCTACTTTTTATTCAATGACCAATACCGGCTGAAGATGTACATCGTGTGTATGTGAGGTAATGTGAGGAGCTAGAAGAAAGAGAAGAACAGAGAGGACTGATTGTCTTGCCATATGTCAGCATTTTGTCTTCGAAAAATGGAGGATTACTGCCGAAACATAAAGTTAAATGCGCCTTCCATCCACTTTCAAAAGTGCGTGGTAATTATAGGCTCAGTTAAGGACCATTTTTGCTTGAAAAGGCCTTGTAGCTGGGAGACGACACACATCAGACAAACTTACCACACATAGGAAGACAGATAAGTGAATGTTAACAGCGCACACGTCTTGACCTAACTAGAGAAATCTGTGGTGGCCGACTACTGTTTGAGTATAGTCATGAAACGAATCATCAAAGCACTAAAATTCTCTTAGCGACGTATTCGTAGTGAGACTGTGTAAAGAATTGGTCGAGATACGTGTGAAATCTTGTAAACAGAGATACGGGTTTCTGAGTTAGTGCTGTGTGGGATCCAGCGCTAGCAGTATTAAAGTCACAGCGTCTACATGGGGGAAACTGTTGATCAACCAAGGGATGAGGATTCGCTGGCAAGTAAACTACTCAGATAACAGCGTCGACGATGGTCACACGCCAGCGTGAATGCGTAATTCTACATACATCGTCCGATAGAGGTCACTTTTGCAATTCACAGAATGAACTAGAGCTTTTTTGGATACATCGCGTTCTTGGTTCATCGTCTGACGGGTGTTATAGTGATCCTTCCTGCTAAAAATTAGAATACTTCAGTATTGGCCAAAGAATTTGGCGCCTTAATGCATGTGCATTTCCTACATTGAGTGGCAAAAACAGAAGGCTCCAGTCAAACGTCAGCGTGGTGTTGTCACACAAGACGTTTGATCAGCTGCATTAAAGAAAGATCGTGGGACTTAATAATGACGTACAAAGATTCTCCCGAGAACCATATCTACAAACCTAAGACGATATACAAATATTTCATTTACATGTATTTCTTTTTCTTTTGCGCAGATGAAGTATTTTAAATCCTCCTCTAGTGCTGCTGAGAATAATATTATGTTATGGAACATTTTTCATTTACTGTATTAATCATTATTCTGATGATGTCGAATGCATTGAAAAACACAGATTGATAACAAGCTTTGTTTGTCAACTGCTGTCAGTATAGAAGTAGTATATCAAGATATTATACAGGAAACTTTAACCTTCAAATGCCTTCTGAAATTGATTAGGGTGATCCACGTGTACATCACATCCCCCCCCCCTCGTAAACCTCAACTCAAGAAGTCGAAACCCCTGCCCTTATCAGTAACATCATCACCCTTATTGTTAATGGCTTCAGCTTTATAAATGATGTGATCGTCATGCCGTCACAACCATCCCTACTTTTCCCCTACCCTGTCCCTCCCTTCCCCTGCCCACCTCCACACACCCATTCGTTCTCCTAATCTCCCCACTGCTCCAGTCATATCCCATAGCGTTAGACTCAATTAAAATGTAACAGCCAATCACAACACAACCACGGTCCACAAATCCTGCCTGTGCTGAAAAGTATTCAGACGTATTCAGACGCTGAATTTTTGCACAGTGTTCAAAAGTATCCAAATGATCTGAATTATTTATGAGAAATTTAAGTAAACGCTTTATTTCCATATCTAAAATATTAAGCTGTTTTCATTCACCACTCCAAGATATCTAGAATGTGATTTTTACTTCAATTACTGTTCCACTAAACTTAAAAATATGAAATAAAATCAACTACTGCTTTATGCTCCTGTTGCTTTTCAACGCCAACAGATGGCCGCATTCACATTTTAATCTGTGCATCACGCTTGGTGTACGCTACAATCGAGCATCAACTTAATTATTATTTTACAAGCCCAAATTTTACCACGATGCTTCTCAAGTGTATCAAGGTTCATTCCGTGTCAAAATTGTTGCAAAAATGCGTCAGAAACGCAGAAAATTCCAAATTTCTATGGCGGAACATTTTTATGGAGGAACAGGACTGGTAAATCTTGTTGAGAAGTGTACTTTAAGCCGTAAGTTAGATCAGCGGTAGTGTTAATATATGTTTTATATTGTCACAGAACAAACTTTCATGTATATCAATGAATTCAATCAGATCGAATCAAGCTCATATATCAACATACAAATTATTTGAGTAGTGTCAATAAGCTGTCTGCGTGATTTTTTTAACAAATTATATCGACAATAATATCATTTTACTTTGATGCAGAGTTTGAATTTTCTTTTGTCATCATAGACTTGAAATTTTCCTTGCCTACAACCTGCACATATTTTGGTAAACAATTACGTTTCGATTTCAAAGATTTTATTTGCGAGATATTGACTTTGTTCTTTTGCCTCTTTGTTATTGCAGACGTTTTATCTCTGTCTTCTTCAATGAACGTCTTTGGTCGTCATGTGTAGTAACATAGCGGAAGTTCTCGTTGTGTAACATAAGTTTAAGTTGTACATCTCTATAAATTTTTCAGTAATCCTTCTTCCTTCCTTCCTAAACTAATGCTTTGCCAGTTCTCTGTGTGTATCAGTGTGGCGTTCTGACATAACTTTGATTGGATGTTGGTGTTATTTAGTAGTTGGTTATGAGAAATACAACTTTGGAGAGCCTTGGCACCATAGTGTCACTAGCTAAATATGGCAGGCTCCGTTGATAGTTTGTTTTGAGTTAAACCTGCACTTCACCTAGTTCAGATGCAAGTAAAATAAAATATTAGGCTTTTAATAAGATTGACTATTTTTCTAGTGTGCTCCACATGATGGATTTCGTCACGCTCACCCATTCCTCAGATGAGAAATTATTGAAAAATAAATTGTAAAAACGAGAGTTGTTGATAATACATAAAAGTTGCTCACACTCATACAATACCCGTTGCATATTTACTTGTAACACTTGAGAAGCATCACTTAGATGTGATATTTAATTTGAGAGTGCTTGAGACTTACACGAAGATTGGGTTTATAAAATAGAACTCCTTATACTGGACGACTTGGCCTTCCAATTATGGCGAAATTTATTCGTTGGTCAGAAACGGACATAAAACCTTTCGATTAACAGTCAAACTCTTTGATGCATACGTCACGGTGGCTGGACAATGAATATTCTATTTAAACTAGTCTACATTACAATAAAATTAATGTTGAATGGGAAGCAGCAGTTCTGTGTGCAGTGGATGCACCCTACGAAGTGGAGGTCTGAACATCCACAACAGAATAATAATATTAATAACAATAAAAATACTATTACCAATACTAATAATAATAAGTCTCCGAGGAAAAGAACGTCGAAGAGGATGATGTACCACAGATAAAGGAGAGGGGCAATGCAACAGGAGAACTTACCCCGAGCAGAGCGATATCGTCCGTGTATTCCAGATTGTCAAAGCTGTCGTTGATGATGGTGGTGCTTACTCCCACCGAAGTGCCAGAGCTGGTGCTTGACGTGGAGCCCGCATGGACGGTGATGGATCCCGCACCGTATCTGAAACAAAAGGAAACCGTCTGGATATCTATGCTGCTAGAGAAACACGTAAAATGTGTACTATATTGCAGCAAATCGGTCGCTGATTGTCGTTAAGTGTTGACAGACACTAACTCCGAGTACGTAGCAGCGTAGCTTGTTGACACTTTTCAACATTTATCATGGAAATTTAAGTCGCTCTTGAAATCAGGTCGATGGTTATATTTTCTTTCTTTGGACACGTCTGAAAAGCCTATTAAACGAAACGGTGCGGATGGACTCACTCACGTAATTGTTTCCGCATTCACATGCGATGCTGTAAATTCCAGAAATCAGGGGGCCGAGACCGTCCTTAACAGGACGTAGCATCTGCATAATCTTCTTAGGAGGTCGGAAGAGAGATCTGATACCTCGTCTTCCCAGCATTTTCCTCCTAAAACGATAAAGTTCTTCCTACATGTTATAAACACCAGCTACTTCTTGTACGGCGGTAAATTTTATGAAATGACAGACGGAGTGGCTATGAGTTTTCGTTGTCTCCAGAAATGGCTAACTATTTTTTGGAACATTCTGATAAACATGCATTAAGTTCAGCTCCCTTCATCCATCTTTATTTTATAGTTATTCTGACAACACGTTTGTAGTCTCTTGAGCATAGCCTCGTAAACAGACATGAAATACTGCTTCACCAAAGGAAATTTTTGTCCCAGGGATTCATATACTGGGACTCTGTAATGAAAGAGGCTGTAAAAATAAGAACGTGTGAGAAACTTTCAACCGTGACGGCGCACATAATCCAAATAACGGTGTGTGGAAGCGAGCTCTCGACGCAGGGAAGAGCCAGAGATATTTGTCACAATATTTACGCTACAGTGGGAGCGGTGAAGCCACGTGCGCAGACGTTGACACCATCTGCGACAGCATGACAAACTACCGACCAATCAGAAGCCATCTTTGGGCTACATAAGGTCACCACAGTAGCGATTTTGACAGTCAGTTGCTCCTGACGATGAGGATGGTGGAAGTGGTCGAATGTTCGAGGTTTTGCCCTGAATGGACGCGGCAAGAAGTCCTAGCGTGTTTTATAATATATGCTTTCTGTTTTATTATAATATAATTACAATGTTTTAAGGACCCGTCGGCTACTTTTAAATATGTATACAACTATTAACCCAGAATTTTCAGGAATAGTACGACTGAAGTGGTTTGTCAAATCAGAAACACACGTATTATAAACCTGTGTTCTGCTTTTTATTGTTATACAATTCTAACGATAGTTCTTCAATAAGCTAAGTAATTAAATCATGTAGTGTTTATTTCATCATGTTGCTATAATATTACGAATCCACAGAGTCACACTCCGTTGGAACAAAAACAAATTAGTACTAGAGATCTTGTACGACATCGGCCCATGATGTTTCTTGCGACAGGCTTATCTTCCACATCAATCATAATAGACATGAAAGACCATCTCTTGTCTCTCTCAAAGGTAAATACGTACATAAACAATTCAGAAAAGGGTACAACAAAACTTAATAATTTAAAAAATCCATGGATTACACATTATTAAGAGTTACAGTGCAAATAGGAAGACGCTGCGAATGGTGTGCGTATTCGTGAAGGAAAAAAAATTGTTGCTATTGATATAATAACTATGTATGAGTTTCAAAACACGCTCAAAGAAATTACAATAGGGAAGCAGCAGGAACAGATGTATAAATGCATAGTTAATCAGATACGCAGAAAATTACTTTTTACCTTTGATTCTTATAGCCTATGGAGTAGTGCTGGCAAAAATGAGACAGGGCAGAAATTTGCGCGGTTTACAAAACGGATAATACTAGCGAATGTGGAAACTACAGAGGCATTAGTAGGCTGAACGTAGCATACAAACACTACTGAATAAACCTTCAACTACAGAATAACCGCTCTCGCTGAGACACATCTCGCACACAATGAAGATGGATTCAGAAAAAAACATGTCTGGTGTTTATAATGTTTTTGAATAAAACGACTCACAGAAGAACGAAGGTAGTTATGCTTTCGACCAAGTTGATCGAAATAGATTACTGGCAATAATGAATGACACTGGCTACCCACCGCAACTGAAAGGACAATCAAAAGCGTGTATATTGAAACAAGAATATACACACATCAAAAATGTTTTGCATCACTTTGGTTCCGAGAGTTCCGGAACTTGAACAGAAAATTGGAATAGAGATCAACGTAAATATCATTTCCGCCTTTTTATTGCTCATGAAAACCTCATATTTCATGTTGCACCACCATACAGCGAGACCTTCAGAGAAGGTGGTCCAGATTGCTGTACACACCGGTACCTCTAATACCCTGTAGCACGTCCTCTTGCATTGATGCATGCCTGTGTTCGTCTTGGCATACTATCCACAAGTTCATCAACGCACTGCTGGTCCAAATTGACCCACATTTCAACGGCGATTGGGCGCAGATCCCTCAGAGTGGTTGCTGGATCACGTCGTCCATAAACAGTCCTTTTCAATCTATCCCAGGCGTGTTAGATAGGGTTCATGTGTGAGGAACATGCTGGCCACTCTAGTCGGGCGATGTCGTTATCCCGAAGGAAGTCATTCATAAGATGTGCACGATGGGAGAGCGAACTGTCGTCCATAAAGACAAACGCCTCGCCAATATGCTGCCGATATTGTTGCACTATCGGTTGGAGGATGGCATTCACGTATTGTAAAGCCGTTACCGTGACTTCCATGACCACCAGCGGCATACGTCGGCCCCCCAAAATGCCATCCCAAAACAGCAGGGAACCTCCACCTTGCTCCACTCGCTGGACAGTGTTTCTAAGGCGTTCAGCCTGACCGCATTGCCTTCAAACACGTCTCCGACGATTATCTGGTTGAAGGCATTAGCGAGTCTCATCAGTGAAGAGAACGTGATGCCAATTCTGAGCGGTCCATTCATCATGTTGTTGCGCCCATCTGTACCGTGCTGCATGGTGTTGTGGTTGCAAAGATGGACCTCGCCATGGACGTCGGCAGTGAATATGCGGATCATACAGCCTTTTGCGCACAGTTTGAGTCGTAACACGACGTCCTGTGGCTGCACGAAAAGCGTTGTTCAACATGCCGGTGTTGCTGTCAGGGTTCCTCCGAGCCATAATCCGTAAGTAGCGGTCATCCCTTGGGCTGCCTGAGCGAGGCATGTCATTGACATTTCCTGTCTCTCTGTATCTCTTCCATGTCTGAACAACATCACTTTGGTTCACTGTGAGACGCCTGGACACTTCCCTTGTTGAGAGCCCTTCCTGGCAGAAAGTAACAAGGGGGGCGGCATCGAACCGTGGTATTGACTGTCTAGACACGGTTGAACTACAGACAACACGAGCCGTGTACCTCCTTCCTGGTGGAATGACGGGAACTGATCGGCTGTCGGAGCCCCTCCGTCTAATAGGCGCTGCACGTGCATGGTTGTTTGCATCTTTGGGCGAGTTTAGTGACATCTCCGAACAGTGAAAGAGACTGTGTGTGTGATACAATATCCACAGTGAACGTCTATCTTCAGGAGCTGTGAGAACCGGGATGACCCAAAACTTTTTTTGATGTGTGTAATAATGGAGAAGGTGAAGTACCAATGAGTTAAAACTCAACCAGGGAATGATACAGGGAGGTTCCTTTTCACCAATTACTTTTAAACATTTGTGCTGCAAATATCCTTAAATCTGGCAATTAATAAATCATCCAGGAATTAAGTTCGATAAATTACATTAATTGATTTACTCTTTGGAGGCGAGAAAGTAATAATACCAGAAAGTGAAGATAAACACCAGTTATCAGTACACTAGCTGAACCAAAAATGTGCAGAAAACTATCTAAAAATTTCATTCTATAAGTTGAAAGTTATGACCTTTCAAAGTAAATTCCCACTACGGTTGAAAATAATTATTAACAACGAAGTAACTGAACAATGTCACAGTTTAAATGGTGGGACTTCGACACAAGCTACCATTGTAGTAATTTTTTAGATGAAAAGCTATGTAAATTTTGTATCAATGTATCGAACATGAAGAGAACACTTATTAACATAACGCGGAAGGATACAAAAATAGAATTTTGTAAAACTATGTTGATAGCATTACAGTACCAACCACTACTATATGGACGCGAAATTTGGGTAAATAAAAAGACAGATGACAGAAAAGTCATGCGACACAGATGAGATTCTTTGTGAGAGCAACGATGTGAACAAGAAGGGATATAATAAGGAATGGAGAATTTCGAATGGAGTTCAATGTAAATGCTATTAGTGAAGAAACAGTTGAATATAGTGAGAGGCGGAAGCAAGACATGAAAAACTGAAGACCATCCAAGAAAACGCTGACTTACAACCCGAAAAGATGGGAAAACATAGGTGGACCAGGAAAACGACGGACATAAACCTAATGAAGATGGAAGAGGCAGATGCCTAATTTCCTGCATATGGAAGATGTTGTGGACTGGCAAGACAGCCAATCCACTATGACAGGAAGCCGAAAGGCACGCGTTTAAGCTCACGCAGGCTGGCGTGAGGTCTGGAACAGGTCAGGGATATGAGCCTAGCAAAATTAGTACGTATCTGTTGGAATATTTAACTTTAATCCATAATTGGTGAACATCGCTCTTGACGGTACAGGTTTTACAGCAGGGTAATGGAGCCTTGCTAGGTCGTAGCAAATGACGTAGCTGAAGGCTATGCTAACTATCGTCTCGGCAAATGAGAGTGTAATTTGTCAGTGAACCATCGCTAGCAAAGTCGGCTGTCTAACTGGGGCGAGTGCTAGGAAGGCTCTCTAGACCTGCCGTGTGGCGGCGCTCGGTCTGCAATCACTGATAGTGGCGACACGCGGGTCCGACTTATACTAACGGACCGCGGCCGATTTAAAGGCTACCACCTAGCAAGTGTGGTGTCTTGCGGTGACACCCCAGAAGATGACTACGGTAACGACGACGAAGACTGTGTTCAACGACACCACCTTCCGTTTAGCCACGTACATTAGTCGGGTGCATAAAAGTTCGCATTTTGAAATTTAGTTATTGCGTTACTTGTACTTTCTATGAAATAGTTCATGAGATATTCTTGTGTATGAGCCGACCGGAGTGGCCGTGCGGTTCTAGGCGCTGCAGTCTGGAACCATGAGACCGCTACGGTCGCAGGTTCGAATCCTGCCTCGGGCATGGATGTGTGTGATGTCCTTAGGTTAGTTAGGTTTAATTAGTTCTAAGTTCTAGGGGACTGATGACCTCAGAAGTTGAGTCCGATAGTGCTCAGAGCCATTTGAACCATTTTTGAACCTGTATATGAAATTCAGTCACTATCGTGTGTTCAAGAAATTATTTGTCTTTTACTATCATGGATGATGCGTGACCACGAATATATCACCTCACGGTCTGTAACTGACGACTCCACCAATACCTCCGCAATAACACATGAAGTATTTAAGTACATCCTAATACTGCTTCACAAAAACATTTCGTCTGTCTCTTCCGCAAATCTGAACTATTCTCCTCACACAGGGTCGCATCCTCCGCATAAAATGGCCGCAGTCCAACGTTCACGATCACACTATCGTCATTGATCTGTCTCTCTCTCTCTTTCTAGCGTTTCAGTCATCCAGATTTTCCGGGATTTTCCCTTAAACGCTCCATTCAAATGTCGGCGTGGTTCCTCTGCGAAGGGCACGGCCGATTTGCTTCCCTATGCTTTCGTAATCCGGACTTTTGGCCCTTTTCTAACGACCTCGCTTTTGACGGGAATTGAATTCTAATCTTTCATTCGTACTCCTTTCCTCTCTCTCTCTCTCTCTCTCTCTCCTTGTTCACTTCTTAAAACAGTGCACAATCAGTCTGGGTACTGACGTCGACATCCAACAATCGTAGCTGTTGGCACGAAGTGTAAACACTCTGAACGTTCACCAGGACCAGTGATGTCAAATCCGCCTGAAGTGACGTGCCGTTTCGATCGTTGGTGAGAGCATCGATAATGACATCCGTCCAACTGTCACGTTATGTCCAACACTGTGAAATACTGCTACAGAATAAATCTGTGATTGAAGTAGGAAATTTTTTCTGATATGTTGAGAACTTACCCGTCTATGCAGTGAGCAGCTGTCAACACCCAGTTTTGGTTGATGATGGTCCCACCGCACTTAAAATTGCCATTAACTAAAATGCTTACCTGAAAAAAAAAGAAAGAAAACAAATGCATGTTTTCGTACAAAGGTGATGCATTCCATATTACACAGTTTAGACATAGTAATTAATTCTGTTATTTTCCATTTGATCAGCTCTAGCTGTTCAGAGGTGTATGAGCGACAATCGTTTCCTTACATCTAAGTAGTGGAGCTACTAAGGATTTAACTTTCAAAACAAAATATTTCAGTTGTTGTACGTGAAACTTAACAGGGACTGGAACACTTCGTTTGGATCTACATCTGTTGAAACACTGTAAACGTACTTTAGAAGAAGAACTGGAACCTCAGTTACTTTCTTACAATAACGAAACGATCAAATGTCCTTCGTTTGAGAATACAGTCTACACTTTAATGTTGCTAAATTCATCCAAGTTCTCATGTACACACATCAAAACCACATATTGCACGTTGTACCACTATACACACCACGTAAATATCGTTTTATGTCACAATCAAAGTCCGTCTGCATTACCTGATGTCATTTCCTGTTGATGACGTTAATCTATTTCCACAACTCTATCATTTCCATACGCGTGACATGCGAAGTCGTTTCCTGTTTTTGTATAGAATTATATTCTCATCGGCAGACCTTCTAGATATTTCATTTCCTCTTTTGAATTTCAACTGCTTCTCCAAATTCATTTTCCACTTTATTTACGTTCTTGAACTATGTATGGTTTGAAAAACTATCTTCAATCGGGTCTCACGCCCTTCTCAACTCCTGCATCTCCTACATGTCCTTAAACTATTAGAACTATTTTCTGGTTTTTATAAAAATTCTAGATAAGATCATAATCTCAGAAAGTGTTTTCCAGTTATCATCGTCAAACACTCTTTCCAAATCTACAAATCCTACAGGTGTCTTTTTGCCTTTCATCAGCCTGTCTTCTAAGATTAGTGGTGGGATCAGTTTTGTCTCGTGTATTCCTACATTTTTGTGGTACTGAACATTAATCATACCTGAGATCTGCGTGTACCGGTCACCATATTCTTCGGTTAATTATACGTATTAGTGTTTTCCAACCATGATTTATTTAATCCTTATCCTTAAACTTTGGGAACCAGTAAATATCAGCCAGGATAACGCGCGTCTCCCTTGGCCCATTCGTTAGTCACCTTATCGACAGCCAAAAGTGTGTCACACCTCACCGCCTGTTAAATTACACTGGTATCGTTCCACTATATGTAAACTGAAAACGCTCTACAGAGGCAGACACAGAAACATTTATGACAGGTCATATGCACCAAAATGCTTCATGAATGAAAACAATGAGATAAGTTTTTGAGCAAAGCCAACAAATCTACGCTGGAGTCAAGTTTGTAGAGACTGTGAAATGGAATACTGTGAGTATTTCTATTCCATTCGACCAAATTAATAGTCTATAGGGCACTGGAGACCAAGAATGTGGTTTCAGGAAGGAGGTGACTCATCGCTGAGTGAGGGGAGCCCTAATCGAAGAACGTTATGTACTTCCCAGCGTATATAGAAGGGGATAAAACTAGCAAGATATAATGTTTTACTAATCAACAAGCCACACTAAATGAATAAGTAATTGCTCTTGGTTGTCGTATGAAAAGGGTTCTGAAAGAAGGCAAGGTTTTTCAACAAGATCTATACAATCCTGGAATAATTTCTTAATCGGTAGTTTTCACATTTTTCGATACCAGGAAAATGGTTTTTAAGCTACAAGTGCAGAAATATTGCTCAGAAACGAAGCTAAAATAGATAAAACTAAAATTACGTTTTACAGAATTTTTGGTAATACTTTACCACAAAAGGGAACTCGCCATCTGAAGCTGACGAACCTCCCACTATTCTTGAGCCGTGGTTCCTGCCTGGTGCTCCTGAAACAATAAATACTTGCATGACTTTCTTGTTATCCAGATTCCCATCCGCTCCGAATTTTCTGGGGCTCTCCTCGTGTAAATATTTTCCCGATCTGTCCCTGTCTTCTCAAACACTCGCTTGGGAGAGGGGAACGCCCCGGCTTTTATTATATACTTTTCATGTGCTATGCATGTTGAAGTGTCAGGATGGCTCTAATATTGCCAGGTGAAACATATATATAAATAAAAACAAATATACGTTAATATCTAATTGTGACCTTCGTACCACACACTGTGCTTTTTGTCATCAGTCTTTCACTAACTATCTTAATTTATTGTGTTCTCTAACTGTGTCAGTTCTAGAGAGCAATAAATAATTTAGATTTTTTTTTCGTGAACAATTGGATGTAGTATCAGCAATGGACTTTGATGTTTAGTCACCACATTTCGTTTGTTGTGTGCGCCATGTAGTATGTTACAGTCTAATACACAATAGGTTCTAGTACATGCAGCTATATAGGATACAATGATTGAGAAAAAAAGTGAAGCATATGTCAGTTTAACTCTGTTCAATTGCACACCATCGGTGGTTTGCTAGTGGATAAAGTTGGAATTCTGTGTGACATGGTATGGCCACCAGAATGCACTGGTGTTGTTCGTGTTTACTATTGTTACCAGATCTGCTAAAATAAACAAGCGGCGTCTAATGCCGTCAAATATTGAAGGATCACTGTGTCCAAACCAGAGATGTTGCGTACTCACTTGAGACTGCATTATCAGCAGCAGACAGAGTTTGAAAGCGTTGTTGGTCTTCCTTTGGCCAGCTGGTCGAACCGGGAAATACCTAGATCTGTGTGCCATTTGGATGTGACAGTGATGCGGTGTTGGACTGCATGATTACGTAAGGAGAGGCGAACTAGACGTTGAGGTTCCAGTGGACCGCATCTGACCGCCACAAGGAAGGAACTCCATATCGTGCACCAAGCATAACGTGAGCCCTTCTTATCCGCGCCTGTCGTCCGAGAGAAAATAATGGGCTCCCAGCAACGCCCTGTGTCATCCGGCACCATTGGCAGAGATTAGCATCAGCCGGATTAAGGAACTACCATCCCATGCTAAGCCTGCGTTTGAAGTGGTGACGAGAATGGGAAGGATACGCTGCTGATGAATAGGGCCACACTGTGTTCAGCGATGAACCGCGATTCTGCGCTACTCCGCATGACCATCGCCAGCGATGTCTTGAAAGGTTCAATTGTTTCACTGTTCTGGAGAGGCGCAGCTGTGGGGCGCAGACGGGTCTGACTTCACGCCACGGGATGTATGACTGAGAGGACCTGATGGCACTACCGTACCTCAGAGGCATACGGCATCTTCATGTGTTTCCACTCATGCGACAGTATGGTAGAGCCATTTGTAAGCAAGACGATGGTCGTTGCTATATGGAGCGTGTGTCTATGAACCCTATGCGTAGTGTTGAGGGATTCCTATGGCGATAAAGTTCCTCAACATAGTCCCCGATAGAATATTTGTGAGACCCACTTGGATATCAGTTCCGTTCCAGGGCCTGGATCCGGGATGTCGAGGAGCACTTAGATAACTGCAGACCACCTTACTTCAGGAGGTGACGTACTCATAAGAGAGCGTACATAGCCAAGTTCTTTTGTAATGTGACTCCGTTTTGTTATCAGTGAAATAATAACCACATACTCTCTCTTACTCTTAAATTATCATTTCGTTTCATCCTCCCCTTGTAAGAGCATCTGATTTTTCTTCAGAGTATTTGCTGCATTTATCACGTTCAGTCGCAAAAAAAAAAAAATTAAATTATTGCGAGTTTCCCATTCATAAAGTTTGAACACTTAGTGAACAGTGCGTGGTACGAAGGTCACAATTAGATACGGGGGTATCCACAAAGTACATTACGTTTTAGAATTAAAAACAAATGAAGTATTGAAAATTTTTTTAATTATATACAGATGAAAGCCACACTTAAATACTACTTTTCTACATAGTTGCCATTTAAATTAAGGCACTTATCGTAGCGGTGGACGAGTTTGGAAATTCCTTCGTCGTAAAATTCGGCCGCCTGCGCCTTCAACCACGAGGTTAATCAGTAACCCGGTAGAAATACGATTTTTGAGGATTTCCTGGAAAGAGGCACTACAATAAACTCTCAAAGGTATTGCCAAACTCTGCACAACCTCAGAAGAGCAATACAAAATAAGCGCAGGGGAAAGTTGGGCTCAAAGATCTTGCTGATTCACGACAACGCCCGGGCCCACACGGCAAATGCCACTCCTGAAGTTCTCGAATCTTTTAAGTGGGAGTTGTTTCCTCATCCGCCGTACAGTCCCGACCTGGCACCGAGTGACTTCCACTTATTCACAGCAATGAAGAAGTGGTTGGCTATGCAGCGTTTTGATGACGACGCACAGCTTCAAGAAGAGGTAACCACGTGGTTGAAGGCGCAGGCGGCCGAATTTTACGACGAATGAATTTCCAAGCTTGTCCATCGCTACGGTAAGTGCCTTAATTTAAATGGCAACTATGTAGAAAAGTAGTATTTAAGTGTGGCTTTCATCTGTATATAATAAAAAAAATTTCCAATACTTTATTTATTTTTAATTCCAAAACGTAATGTACTTTATGGATAGCCCTCGTATTTACATATATTTGTTTTTATTTGTATATATGTTTCACCTGGCAATATTAAAGCCACCCTGAAACTTCAACATCCATAGCACATTAAAAGTATATAATAATAATAATAATAATAATAATAATAATAATAATAATAGCATAACAGATATAATAATGATAATAGAATTTTCTTAAGATGGTGTTGAACAGCTTACTCATTTTTTCTGTCGATGTGATAATTGACGTCTAACAGTAATACTCGTACATGGCGACAGTACAGATGCAATCAAGAGTGGAGAAGAAATTTAGTGGTCAGAGAGAGAAAGAGAAGTTAGAAGTTAAATTGAAATAGATGATGAAGATGAACTGTGGGGGGGGGGGGGGGGGCAGCTCTTGTCCAAAAATCATCACAGAACAGTACTGCGTTCGTTTGTGAATTATTTATACGAGCTTGAAACGGAAATGACTTAATCCTTTTTACCTTTGTGCTACGAAGTTTAATTCGCAAATTTATTGCGTGTTTGTGCGCCTAGTTTAGAGTTCCGTCACCTTGAGTATGTGTAGGGATTTTGATTTCTGTGTTGGTGACCCTACATTCATAGGTTAGGGCCATGCTGGCTTTGGTCACGCAGCTTGGGTCTGCTGCCAGTGGGGTGCCAAGCTTATCAAACGTAAGTCAGACACTCCCCACGTGTCCCATAATCTGCCTACTACCGTGGCCGCACCTGTTGTTGCCCGCACTGAGGTGGGCCCCTGACCTGTGGTCAGGTGGGAGCTCTTTCCAATTCACAACACACAGCGAAGGACTTTCCAGAGAGCTGAAAGTATGGCCTCCCCAGTTCGTCTGGCCAACAGGTTCAGGTGCTGTATTTGTCTCTGAAAGATCCTGAGCGAAATGCAGTGGCTTCTCCTGTTTCAGCCTCTTAGCTTGCAAGGTACAGACAGTCACAGAAAGTAGAAGTACTGGCAGCTGGGAGCTCCAACGTTAGGCCTGTGAAGGGGTCCCTTGGGGTATGGCTGCCAAGGAGGGGACGAGGGCCATGTGCACCCAGTGTGTGTGTGGTTACTGGGGTTGGTGGGCCATAGCATGTACTGAACAAGTCCTTTGAAGTGCAATGAAGATCGCAGGATCCAGTCAGCTGCAGATAGTGGCTCAGGACCGTTCTAATAATGTGTGTCGCTTTAGATCGAAACAGATTCTTTCTGGTTGCAGGCAGCAGTCTGAACTGTCTGAAGGAAAGACTGGCTGCCTTGCGTGCAAGATTACAACAGAGCTGTTGCATCGTCGTCAGGACAGATTGCGGACCTTTGGTGCTGAGCCGAGTGCAGAGTCTGATTCAGAGGCTCAGACGATTCTGTGACCACTTAGGCTGCAGATGATTTGATTTGCGCCTGGTGGAGTATCGGGTTCCGCTTAATAGGTCCTTGGTCCACTACATAAAGGAGGCCGCTACATGGTTGGTGGGGGCTGTGAGCTCTGGTTACTTTTTTGGTTTAGAGGGCCTTACAGAAGAATACAAAAGGCTAGAGTCTCAAAGGCAGCAGGTCAAACATAGCACGAAGTTAGTTCTAGAAACACTAAGCATTACAGCACTAAAGTGCTGTAGCTGTTTGGGAAAGAATCAGGGCTTCAAGTTCTAACAGAAAGTAGTGAAGCTAAAATTTTTATAAGTACAGAAAACTGGCTAAACTTGAAGATAAGTTCAGCTGAAATTTTTGCAAAGGATCTAACGGTGTACAGAAAGGGTTGATTAAATACAGCGTGTTTGTAGCTGTTAAAAAAGGTTATGTTGGAGTGATACTGAAATAGATAGTTGCTGTGAGTTAGCGTGGGTGAACGTCATAGGCGACGAACGAAATAAATGAATATTTGGTTCCTTTCATAGCACCTTGACTCAGATGATACAAGTGCTGAAAGGTTCAAAGAAAAATTTAGTACCTCCTCAAATACGTACCCCACTCATTCGGTTATAGATGGTTATGACTTCAATGTATTCTGGAAATGGTGGAAATACATGTTCAAAGCCGGGGATAGTTATAAAACATCGCCTACCATTTTCGTAAATGCTTTGTCAGAAAATTTTCTTGAACACTTCGTTGAGGAGCACACTGGCAGTGTTAATGCTTAGAAAACATACTTGATCTCTTAGTAACAAACAATGCCTAGCACATAATGAACATCATGGCAGATACAGGAAGTAGTGACCAAAAGGTCGTTCTATATAGACTGAATAACGTATCATCCAAATCCACCGAAAATAAACTACAATATATCTATTTGTAAGAATATATGAAAACTCGCTTCATGCTTTCTAAAATTACTATCCAAGCGTAGGCCCGATGTGGCTTAAATTCGGAGAAACAGCATCATCAGGAATTGGAAGCTTTATTACAAATAAATCAATGAAAGACAGAACGGATCCCTATTGGTACACATGGCAGGTCAGAACACTGTTGCAGAAGAAAGGGAAGAACCATGCCAGATTTCAAAGAACGCAAAATCCCGAATGAGGAAATTTTACAGGAACTTGAAAATTAGCGGCCATTTCAATGCGACTTCGTTTTAATAGTTCTCAGAACAAAACTCTGTCTCTATTTGTAAGAATATATGAAAACTCGCTTCATGCTTTCTAAAATTACTATCCAAGCGTAGGCCCGATGTGGCTTAGCTGACAGAATATCCAAAGGGATTGTGGTCATACATAAAGTTCACCAGTGGCAAGACGCCATCAATACTTTCACAGTTATGTACTTATGATAATGTTACTGATGACAATGACACTAAAACTGTGTTACCAAATACTGTTTACTGAAATCCCTTCATCAGAAATATGAAGTACATGTTTTCCAGAATCCCAATTCAGAAGTGCTGCCAACGACATTAACTTAGACGTAGATATCCTCTTTGTAGCGAAGCAACTTATATCGAGTAATCGAGGGAAGTTTTCCTGTACAGATTTTACGACAGTTAATTTCATTTCAGAGTAATCTGATCTAATAGCACCACCCACTGAAGTCATATACAACTGCCTACTCAATGCGAGGTCCGTACCTAAAGACTAGAAGGTTGCACGAGTCATACTCAAGAAAGGAAGCAGGAATAATGCACTGGATTACCGACCCCTATTACTAACTTTGATTTTGGATCGTATACGGTTTTCGAATTACTTCGAAAAATTACACGTATTGATTCGTAGTCAGTAGAGATTCGGAAAATATAGTTCTTATTCAACACAACTCCTTAGTCCCTTGTAGTAATGAGTGCAATCGCTAGGGAATCTCCAATTGATCCCATATTTCTCGATTTTGTGAAGGCTTCTCATAGCGTTCCTCAAAAGAGGTATCTTATAAAACTATGTGCCTATGCAGTATTATTGTCTCAGTTGTACAACTGAATTCTTGATTTCTTCTCACACAAATTCACATTTCGTAGTAACTGACGGAAAGACATAAATGTTTTAGGTGACAATCGGAACATCAATCCTAGATTGTTCGAGATGATGTTGTCTTTCACCGTCTAATAAAGTAATCACAAAATCGCAGCCAACTGTTGCCAAGTAATGACAACATTTCTGTATGGTGTGAAAAATGGCACTAGAATGTAAGTAATGAAAATGGCGAGGTCATCCACATGACTGCGAAAAGGAATTTTTTAAATTTCCAGTATGCGATAAATCACACAAATATAGGCTGCAAGTTTAACCAAATACACTCCTGGAAATGGAAAAAAGAACACATTGACACCGGTGTGTCAGACCCACCATACTTGCTCCGGACACTGCGAGAGGGCTGTACAAGCAATGATCACACGCACGGCACAGCGGACACACCAGGAACCGCGGTGTTGGCCGTCGAATGGCGCTAGCTGCGCAGCATTTGTGCACCGCCGCCGTCAGTGTCAGCCAGTTTGCCGTGGCATACGGAGCTCCATCGCAGTCTTTAACACTGGTAGCATGCCGCGACAGCGTGGACGTGAACCGTATGTGCAGTTGACGGACTTTGAGCGAGGGCGTATAGTGGGCATGCGGGAGGCCGGGTGGACGTACCGCCGAATTGCTCAACACGTGGGGCGTGAGGTCTCCACAGTACATCGATGTTGTCGCCAGTGGTCGGCGGAAGGTGCACGTGCCCGTCGACCTGGGACCGGACCGCAGCGACGCACGGATGCACGCCAAGACCGTAGGATCCTACGCAGTGCCGTAGGGGACCGCACCGCCACTTCCCAGCAAATTAGGGACACTGTTGCTCCTGGGGTATCGGCGAGGACCATTCGCAAGCGTCTCCATGAAGCTGGGCTACGGTCCCGCACACCGTTAGGCCGTCTTCCGCTCACGCCCCAACATCGTGCAGCCCGCCTCCAGTGGTGTCGCGACAGGCGTGAATGGAGGGACGAATGGAGACGTGTCGTCTTCAGCGATGAGAGTCGCTTCTGCCTTGGTGCCAATGATAGTCGTATGCGTGTTTGGCGCCGTGCAGGTGAGCGCCACAATCAGGACTGCATACGACCGAGGCACACAGGGCCAACACCCGGCATCATGGCGTGGGGAGCGATCTCCTACACTGGCCGTACACCACTGGTGATCGTCGAGGGGACACTGAATAGTGCACGGTACATCCAAACCGTCATCGAACCCATCGTTCTACCATTCCTAGACCGGCAAGGGAACTTGCTGTTCCAACAGGACAATGCACGTCCGCATGTATCCCGTGCCACCCAACGTGCTCTAGAAGGTGTAAATCAACTACCCTGGCCAGCAAGATCTCCGGATCTGCCCCCCATTGAGCATGTTTGGGACTGGATGAAGCGTCGTCTCACGCGGTCTGCACGTCCAGCACGAACGCTGGTCCAACTGAGGCGCCAGGTGGAAATGGCATGGCAAGCCGTTCCGCAGGACTACATCCAGCATCTCTACCATCATCTCCATGGGAGAATAGCAGCCTGCATTGCTGCGAATGGTGGATATACACTGTACTAGTGCCGACATTGTGCATGCTCTGTTGCCTGTGTCTATGTGCCTGTGGTTCTGTCAGTGTGATCATGTGATGTATCTGACCCCAGGAATGTGTCAATAAAGTTTCCCCTTCCTGGGACAATGAATTCACGGTGTTCTTATTTCAATTTCCAGGAGTGTATATAGGCTCAACAAATGCAAAAAACTTCAGTTATGAAGATCAAGTAGACTATGTTGTGGGGAAGGTGGACCATAGACTGAGTTTTATTTAGAGAACACTTAGAAGATACAACGTGTCATCTAAGGAGACTGCCTACAGTACTCTAGTCTGTCCTCTGTTAGAATATTACTGTTCGGTACGCATTCTTACCAGACATGACTGACGGAGGCCATCGGAAGAAAAAGGCAGCTCGTTTTGTACTGTCGCAAAATAGACGAAACAGTGTTATGGAAGGGATACCCGAGTTGGGGTGGCAGTCATTATACCATTATACCAAAGGTTTTTTTTTTGTGACAGCGAGAACATCTTTTCATGAAACACCCAACTCCTAGTTTCTCGTGTGAATGAGAAAATGTTTTGATCACAACCACCTACGTAGGGAGAAATGATCATCGATATAAAATAAAAGAGATCAGAGCCCTCATGGAAGTACTTATATGTTCCGTTTTTCCCGTCCACTGTTCGGGAGTGGGAGGGAAGGGCAACAGTGTGAAACTGGTTCCATGAACTACCCTCTTCCAGAGACTTAGCTGGGACTTGCAGAGTTGTCATATAGATGTGGATCTAGATATAGATGTGGATGTCATATCTTTTGTGATGTCAAACAAACTTTAAGTTGCTGTCCAGTACATATTGCCGAGATTGAAACTGGTAACAGCTTATCGACAATAACAGAACTCGCCAGCCAAATAGTTAAATGCATCTACGACAACGATTCAAAACCAGTGTGGTTTGTTGGTGGACTGCACCAGTGACACAAGTAAAACGCGTTTCTACTAGCAGCTGTTATGTTCTCAGCATATAATGAAATCAATTATCACGACTCTAATTGTGTCATATGAGAGGAACGAGTTGTGTTGTATTAGCATTAAACCACGGTTTGAGGCATGTTTATATGCCTCACTTGTAGTAGCCTAGTGCTGAGCACATCATGATTCACTATGGGGGCTCAGAAAGAAATTTAAAACTCAGCGTAAGGAGACGAAACGGTATCTACGAAAACAAGCGTTAGACAACAGTCTAATACCCAAACAGCAAAAATCATCTCAGATGTAAAATTCTGCTATGCAAATCACCATTTCATTGTCAGCTAATAAATAACGTTCAAGACCAAAATTTATTCATGTAATCGTTGATTCTTCCATTTTGTGGATTTCAAGCTGTTTCCTTTATCCCTTATTAAGTTAAAAAAAAGTATTGTTGTTCTTCTCACCAGTCTACTCCATCAACTTCAGCTCCAAACTTTTATCGTTCGCACTGGTAATTAATCTGTATATTCAGTAGTGCTTTCAATCTATTAATTTTTCCACATCCGTTAGCAAGAACTCTCTCTTCCTGATAATTCAATCGTGTTGATACTTATACATTTTTCCCGTTCTTTTGTGCAGCATTTTTAGAAGTCCTGATCTTGCTTCAAAATAATGTGGTATCCTTAAGTATTTAGTACATCGTGTTAAACATTACTACGTCTACATGGCTACTCTGCACCTTTAAGTGTCTGTCAGAGGGTACGTCGAACCACCTTCACACTATTCTCTATTATTCCACTCTCGAACAGCGGGCGGAAAAAAGCAACAACTGTGTGCTCTGTGTGAACTCTGATATCCCATATTTTGTTATAATGATTGTTTCTCCCCATGTATGTCGGCGTCAACAAAATATTTTCGCATCCGGAGGAGAAGGTAGGTGATTGAAATATCGTGAGAAGATCCCGCTGCAAAGAGAAACGCCTTTATTTTAATTATTTCTACGCTAAATCCTGTATCATATCCGTGACTCACTCATGACTTGTGGAAAAATTAAATTTAATGATTATTCACCTTGGTATAAAACGAATCAAGAGGCTCTGTTAACAGATGACACGCGAATTTATCAACATAATAACAGGAAATTGAACTGAAAACCGTTTTAGAGAAATTTGTTGATATGTTATGTAGTTCATTCAGTATTCACTTTTCCTCCTACGGAACTCTTTCTTTTTCGCCTTAGTTGTCCGGATATTCTGTACAGTCGTTCAAATTATTGTTACCTTAATGCCTGTACATATGAAGTTGTAAAAAATTTTCCCCGCGGAACAAATTGAGATCTCACAGATTAGGTTCGATTGTCGTGAAAACGAAGCCGGCCTTCTAAGCAAAGTGGTAAAGGTGTGAGCTGTACTTTCAACCGTATGTATTTGATATTATTAGGCTAGATACACATTGGAAACAGGTGGTTATGTATTACTGTAATACACGGTCTGATAGTGGACTACGGATAGTTTGTTACCACATACGACAACATCATGGATGTACGTATATGACTAACAATGATAAAAGGTACGCTACGTGTTGGCGATTTACACGTATCGTGTGCGTCGGCATTAGCCGTAACGCAAATACCATCTGGTAATAATAATAATCATAATAATTGTGGCTATCGGTGAAAGAATAAGCTTTGGAGGACTGCAGTTAATTCATTTCTGCAAAAACCAGATGATATGCACTCTAATATCAGCAGTTTCTCAAATGGAACAGTTTCTACAAGATAGCTGTATTCAATAAATTGTAGTAGTTTCTAGTTAGATGTTGGCGGCGTACTCTCCTGTTGTAAGGGCTAACAACTAGCAGCTAATGCAAAAAATAATAATATATGACACTGCTAAGACTGAAAATACAGTAGCCTTTGATTACGGACTTAATAAACCGCAACCAAAGTCAGCCACATCATACACATAAAAGTAGTAACTGTGTAGAGACATGTAATGGAACGGTCATATAGAATAAGTTGGAGAAACCGTGAATGACGGGTTTAGATAAAATTCGACTTACCGCACGTCGAGAGAACTAAGACAAATCATTCTTCTCATTTGTCAGAGAGAAAAAGAAGACAACTTTACATATGGCACAAGAAAATGTACCTTTTGCCACCTGAACACAAAAGTTTTTATTCATCATAAACTGCTAAGTGAATAGTTGTACGAACCATACTGGGTACGCTGTATATACAGAACGGTGGGGGAATGGTTACAGCTGACGTACTTGCGTCAAACATTCTTAGGCTGACAAGAGATTGTAATATAAATAACTAAATCTCTTTCTCGGAGAAAGTGGCTCTATGTCTCATTTGTAGCAAACTGCAAGAAAGGCCTTCCAGTGCGAAGTTACGAGTAATCTTGAACCTCCCACAGACACTCAGAAAATAAAATTACACTAACAGCCCACTAAGAGTAATCATTTTCCTCATCTGTCAGAGAAAACGCAGGTGAACTTAACATATGGCACAGTAGAACGTACATTTGCACGTAGAATACAGGTATAAACAGATATAGATTTATGGTATATAGCTTGCTACAAAATGTCCAATTGTTTAATTGTTACATATCTGCATTTATAAGTTAAAGAAATGAAAATCTGCTAGCTACGAAACTGTATTTAACAAAATTATTGTAATCGAAGGGAGACAGATCTTCTGCAGTAATCACATCCATAACAAATTGTCGGATTATGTAAACGAGTAAGATATGTTACACTGCATTAGCGGAAGAATTTCAGAGTGCACTAAGACAAGGCCGAAAAAGAGGAAATTAAGCACTGTAAAAGACTCACACTGCTTTGCGTACTGTGTGGATCGACACATATAGGGCAAATGCAGGAACATTTTATCAATATGGTACTACTAAATGGAGTTCAAAGTAAGCGTGGCTCTTAACTGTAAACCAAGCAAAACATTATGAAGCAGATGCCAAAGCTAAGAGGATCGACAAGTATGGTAAAGTAGTGGCGAATTGATTTACTGTTAGCAACTTGATTCTTGTAATGTTTATTACACTTAAAAAAAATTACAACAGATGAAAGGGGCAGATTTGAAGACAAGCACCATCCACAGATGATACATATTGTTTAAAAATGTGCCGGTGGCCTTGATACAAATTGAGTTGGGGGAATGTCATGAATTGAAGAACGTTGATTGCTGGATATACTGCATTTTCTTCCAAAGATAAAAAAAAAATGCTTTGATAGAAGGTCACCACATAAAAATATCACCGACTTCTGTGATTCATATGAGATAATACGTGTTGTTCTGACATGAGCTGGATTATGAGAAAGTTGTCAATTCGATGTGTTTGTTGACAGCTGTTGTGTTAAGATATTTAAATTTCGAATATGAAAAAATATAATTAACATGGGCCCCTGACGTGATCTGATCTTAACTATTACATGAGATGAACAACATATCTTGTAAACAGAACTGCAGCCAAACAGTAACAAGTTTTTGTACAGATTCCTTTCATAATTAGACTAAAAGTGATATCGAACTCATCACTCTCCATGATCTCTGTGGTTCTAAAAGCAATATACCGTATAATAGGAGAAAATCTCATATTACATAGTGACTTATACAAGAACATGAAATCAAACAAGTTATCGCTCAAAAATGTTATTGTCTTGGATATTTTAAATTTTACTGTATGAACAAAGGGTTCAGATTCAACGATCTTGTGACATTCACGATTTGCGGCATCTTCATAAACAAAATTTAATGTTACGTAGACTCTTACCATAGCACTGGCTAGCTGAAAGCAAGAACAAGCAAACAATGAAAGAAATCATCGTGAACGGACGAAGTTCGACTTCAGGCTGGTATCTTTTATACAAAGTTGGTCAATGACGTAGCGGTGCGTGCCATTTCGTCCGCAGTGACGCCTTTATCTTATCTGTTGTGTTCTTAGTTGTTATTCAGTGTTTCAAGTGCTGGAAAGTACTTGCTGTTTTTGTTAACCGTGAAATCAAGAGAAAGGTAATGGTGCAAGTACTTGATAATATTTGAACTAATTTCTTCTCAAGTCAGTTGCCCTTTTATGAGAGTGTCTAAAATCATGATTTCATTATGGTACATTCTTTGCCTTGCACTTTTGTAACCTGCTTCAGCTGATGTTCTTTTTCTTCTCCTTTTTCTTTTTCTTCCCTGCATTTGCCTTTTCCCATTTCTTCCTAATCATAAAGGTTGGCGTAATGTTAGTGGCAAATGGTGACTGGAACTAGAGGTTCGTTTGCCAGTCTGACGAGAAACGCAAACTTCTGCACTTCTAGGGGTAGGAGAAGAATATAATAATTCCAATCCCAAAGAAAGCAGGTGTTGACAGATGTGAAAATTACCGAAGTATCAGTTCAATAAATCACAGCTGCAAAATACTAACGCGAATTCTTTACAGACGAATGGAAAAACTGGTAGAAGCCAACCTCGGGTAAGATCAGTTTGGATTCCGTAGAAATATTGGAACACCTGAGACAATACCGACCCTACGACTTATCTTAGAAAATAGATGACAGAAAGGCAAACCTACGTTTCTAGCATTTGTAGACTTAGAGAAAGCTTTTGACAATGTTGACTGGAAAACTCTCTTTCAAATCCTAAAGGTGGCAGGGGTAAAATACAGGGAGCGAAAGACTATTTACAATTTGTACAGAAACCAGATGGCAGTTATAAGAGTCGAGGGGCATGAAAGGGAAGCAGTGGTTTGGAAGGGAGTGAGACAGGGTTGTAGCCTCTCCCCGAGGCTATTCAATCTGTATATTGAGCAAGCAGTGAAGGAAACAAAAGAAAAATTGGGAGTAGTTATTAAGATCCATGGAAAAGAAATAAAAACTTTGAGGTTCGCCGATGACATTGTAATTCTGTCGGAGACAGCAAAGGACATGGAAGAGCAGTTGAACGGAATGGACAGTGTTTTGAGAGGAGGATATAAGATGAACATCAACAAAAGCAAAACGAGGATAATGGGATGTAATCGAATTAATTCGGGTGATGCTGGGAGAATTAGATTAGGAAATGAGACACTTAAATTAGTAAATGAGTTTTGCTATTTGGGGAGAAAAATAACTGATGATGGTCGAAGTAGAGAGGATATAAAACGTATACTGGCAATGTCAAGGAAAGCGTTTCTGAAGAAGAGAAATTTGTCAACATCGAGTATAGATTTAAGTGTCAGGAAATCGTTTCTTAAAGTATTTGTATGGAGTGTAGCCATGTATGGAAGTGAAACATGGACGATAAATAGTTTGGACAAGAAGAGAATAGAAGCTTTCGAAATGTGGTGCTACAGAAGAATGCTGAAGATTAAATGGGTAGATCACATAACTAATGAGGAGGTATTGAATAGAATTGGGGAGGAGTTTGTGGCACAACTTGACAAGAAGAAGGGGCCGGTTTGTAGGACATGTTCTGAGGCATCAAGGGATGTCCAATTGGCGCTTTAGATCGTCTAATTCCGAGCTGCTTACCGTGTTCTGCCCATAATGCTGCAAACGTTAGGGAGATATCCAGCGACATTTATGGCTAAAATAGTGTTTGATAAGCACGAAGACAAGCAGTAGAAACTCTGGCCGTCTGCGGGCGGGCGTTATATTGCTTAAATGTAAAATGAGTACTGCCTGTCACGAAATGCAACAAAACGGGGCGTAGAATATCGTTGACATACCACTGCGCTGAATGTGTTCAGCAGCTGACAACTAAAGGGATCCTTGTAAGAAGGGAAATGACATCCCAAACCATCCTTCCTGGATGTTGTGCCATATGGCGGGCGACGGTGAGATTGGTGCTCCATCGCTATCCGGGGCATCTTGAGACACGTCTTCGCTCGTCATCAGAGCTCAGTTCGAAACGCGTCTCAGCACTGAAGGCATTTCTACTCCAGTCAATGAGATTCCAGGCCGAAAACGTGTCTGGAGACGCCCCAGACAGCGGTGGGATACCAGCCTGATTGTTGTACACCATACGGCTCGACATCCAGGTGAGATTAGATTAGATTATATTAATACTTGTTCCATAGATCATGAATACGACACTTCGTAATGATGTGGAACGTGTCAGGTTAATAAAAGATCTCTGTACAAGATATTACATTACACAAAATATTGCATGACACTAATGTTTAAGTTGTTGTTGTTGTTAATTTATATCTAAAAATTCAGCCAATGAGTAGAAGGAGTTGTCATCTAGAAATTCTTTTAATTTATTTTTAAATGTTAGTTGGCTATCTGTCAGGCTTTTGATGCTGTTTGGTAGGTGACCAAAGACTTTTGTGGCAACATAATTTACCCCTTTCTGTGCCAAAGTCAGATTTAACCCTGAATAGTGAAGATCATCTTTTCTCCTGGTGTTATAGCTATGCACACTGCTATTACTTTTGAACTGGGTTGGATTATTAACAACAAATTTCGTAAGTGAATATATATACTGTGAAGTTACTATGAGGATCCCTAGATCCTTAAATAGATGTCTGGAGGATGATCGTGGGTGGGCTCCAGCAATTATTCTGATTACACGTTTTTGAGCAATGAATACTTTTCTACTCAACGATGAATTACCCCAGAATATGACGCCATACGAAAGCAGTGAATGAAAGTAGGCATAGTAAGCTAATTTGCTGAGATTCTTATCACCAAAATTTGCAATAAACCTGATAGCATACGTAGTTGAACTCAGACGTTTCAGCAGACCATCAATGTATTGCTTCCAGTTTAACCTCTCATCAATGGACACACCGAAAAATTTTGAAAATTCTACCTTAGCTACAGACGTCTGTTCAAAGTCTATATTTATTACTGGAGTTGTACCATTTACTGTACGGAACTGTATATACTGTGTTTTATCAAAATTTAAAGAGAGTCCGTTTGCTGAGAACCACTTAAAAATTTTCTGAAAAACATCATTTACAATTACATCACTCAGTTCTTGGTTTTTGGATGTTATTACTATACTTGTATCTTCAGCAAAAAGAACTAACTTTGCATCTTCATCAATGTGGAATGGTATGTCATTAATGTATATCAAGAACAGTAAAGGACCTAAGACCGAACCCTGTGGGACCCCGTACTTGACAGCCCCCCGAGTTTGAGGAATCAGCTGTTGTTTTAATATTACATGAACCACTTATTTCAACTTTCTGCATTCTTCCAGTTAAGTATGAATTAAACCATTTGTGCACTGCAGCACTCAAACCATAATGATTTAGCTTATCTAAAAGAATTCCATGATTTACACAATCAAAGGCCTTTGAGAGATCACAAAAAACACCAATGGGTGATGTCCGGTTATTCAGAGCATTTAATATTTGATCAGTGAAAGCGTATATAGCATTTTCTGTTGAAAAGTCTTTCTGAAAACCAAACTGACATTTTGTTAGTACTTTATTTTTACAAATATGGGAGGCTACTCTTGAATACATTACTTTTTCAAAAATTTTTGATAGAGCTGTCAGAAGAGAGATTGGGTGGTAGTTGTTGACATCCGACATATCCCCCTGTTTATGCTATGGTTTTACAATGGCATATTTCAGTCTATCGGGGAAAACACCCTGCTCCAAAGAGCTATTACATATGTGGCTGAGAATCCTACTTATCTGTGGGGAACAAGCTTTAAGTACCTTGCTGGAAATGCCATCAATTCCATAAGAGCTTTTACTTTTCAGTGAGTTTATTAATTTACTGATTTCAGAGGGAGAAGTTGGTGGAATTACAGTTATTTCAAACTGCACAGGTATGGCCTCTTCTATTAGTAGCCTTGCCTCTTCTAGTGAAGATCTAGATTCGACACTCCTGGAAATGGAAAAAAGAACACATTGACAACGGTGTGTCAGACCCACCATACTTGCTCCGGACACTGCGAGAGGGCTGTACAAGCAATGATCACACGCACGGCACAGCGGACACACCAGGAACCGCGGTGTTGGCCGTCGAATGGCGCTAGCTGCGCAGCATTTGTGCACCGCCGCCGTCAGTGTCAGCCAGTTTGCCGTGGCATACGGAGCTCCATCGCAGTCTTTAACACTGGTAGCATGCCGCGACAGCGTGGACGTGAACCGTATGTGCAGTTGACGGACTTTGAGCGAGGGCGTATAGTGGGCATGCGGGAGGCCGAGTGGACGTACCGCCGAATTGCTCAACACGTGGGGCGTGAGGTCTCCACAGTACATCGATGTTGTCGCCAGTGGTCGGCGGAAGGTGCACGTGCCCGTCGACCTGGGGCCGGACCGCAGCGACGCACGGATGCACGCCAAGACCGTAGGATCCTACGCAGTGCCGTAGGGGACCGCACCGCCACTTCCCAGCAAATTAGGGACATTGTTGCACCTGGGGTATCGGCGAGGACCATTCGCAACCGTCTCCATGAAGTTGGGCTACGGTCCCGCACACCGTTAGGCCGTCTTCCGCTCACACCCCAACATCGTGCAGCCCGCCTCCAGTGGTGTCGCGACAGGCGTGAATGGAGGGACGAATGGAGACGTGTCGTCTTCAGCGATGAGAGTCGCTTCTGCCTTGGTGCCAATGATGGTCGTATGCGTGTTTGGCGCTGTGCATGTGAGCGCCACAATCAGGACTGCATACGACCGAGGCACACAAGGCCAACACCCGGCATCATGGTGTGGGGAGCGATCTCCTACACTGGCCGTACACCACTGGTGATCGTCGAGGGGACACTGAATAGTGCACGGTACATCCAAACCGTCATCGAACCCATCGTTCTACCATTCCTAGACCGGCAAGGGAACTTGCTGTTCCAACAGGACAATGCACGTCCGCATGTATCCCGTGCCACCCTACGTGCTCTAGAAGGTGTAAGTCAACTACCCTGGCCAGCAAGATCTCCGGATCTGTCCCCCATTGAGCATGTTTGGGACTGGATGAAGCGTCGTCTCACGCTGTCTGCACGTCCAGCACGAACGCTGGTCCAACTGAGGCGCCAGGTGGAAATGGCATGGCAAGCCGTTCCACAGGACTACATCCAGCATCTCTACGATCGTCTCCATGGGTGAATAGCAGCCTGCATTGCTGCGAAAGGTGGATATGCACTGTACTAGTGCCGACATTGTGCATGCTCTGTTGCCTGTGTCTATGTGCCCGTGGTTCTGTCAGTGTGATCATGTGATGTATCTGACCCCAGGAATGTGTCAATAAAGTTTCCCCTTCCTGGGACAATGAATTCACGGTGTTCTTATTTCAATTTCCAGGAGTGTATTTTCTCCACAACATTTAAAAAATGATTATTGAAAATATTTTCAATTTCTGATTGTTTGTTAGTGCACTTGCCATTCACTTTTATGGCACTAAAGTCTTCCTGTGCTCTTGGTTGCCCTGTTTCCCTTTCAATAATATTCCAAATTGCTTTAATTTTATTATCAGAGTTACTGATCTCAGACATGATACACATGGTTCTGGGCTTTTTAATAACTTTTCTTAGTACCGCACAATAGTTTTTATAGTACTGAACAATTTCGGGGTCAGTACTCCCTCTTGCTGTTAGAGACAGTTCTGTTTTACAGTTGCAAGATATTCTTATTCCTTTAGTTAGCCAAGGTTTTTTATATGTTTTCTTGGAATTGTGTTTAACTATTTTCAACTATTTTCAAATACCCTTAAAAGTGTATCATGAAATAACTTATATTTCAAGTTTGCATCGGGTTCCTTATACACTTCATCCCAGTCTAGCTGCTGCAAGCTTTCCCTAAAGTTTGCAATATTTATATTGTTAATTGAACGCACTGCTTTGAAAGTCTGATTTGATATACTGCATGGAGCTATGTCATGTACTGTAACTAGCTGTGCACCATGATCTGAAAGGCCATTCTCAACTGGAAAAAAAAGTTATCTATCAATGTACTGCTGTTCTTTATTATCCGAGTTGTAAAATCAATGACGGAGCTCAAATTGAAAGAACTGAGTAATACTACCAGGTCATTCTTCCTATTACACTCTTTCAGGGAATCAACACTGAAATCCCCACAAATGATAATTTGCTTCCCCCTTTCTGACAGATAGCACAACAAAGCATCCAAGTTTTCTAGAAATAGCTAGAAATTCCCTGAGGGGGACCTATACACTGTTACAATTATGAATGTGTCATCATGTAGTTTAAGTTCAGTGGCAATATCCACACAAAATTTTTCAGTTTCTAAATTTCTTACACTGTAGAACCTTTTGACATATATGGCAACTCCTCCTCTCATCATATTATCTCTACTTACATGTGCAGCTAATTTGTACCCATTGATGATAACCTTTTGCATATCAGTGACAATGTGATGCTCAGACAGGCATAGTACATCTATTGCATTCTCAGTTTTTATATCTTCTAAACAAAGCAGAAGCTCATCAATTTTATTCCTCAATCCTCCAATATTTTGATGAAATATACTTACATAATTTTCACTTTACTTTTGTGAAAATCTTGACCTTTTTTAACATCTTTAGTACTTGCCTGGCTCAGTTGCCCACTGGACACTGATCTTACACTAAAAAAGAGTTTCCACCATGAGATGTAGTTCCTCCCCCTTTAAATTTCCTGCTATCAGCCCAGCCAGTTTACCCTTCCCTTTCTTGTTGAGGTGTTGGCCATGTCTAGTATAGTCCTACCTACAGAGTGAATCAACAGGAACCACACCAATGTGTGAACCTGCAGCAGATCCAAGTAGCCGTTCCAACTCCAAATTAACTCTCCTGACAGAAGAGCTCAAATGAGGTCGGTCGTGGCACTCCAGAACCGACACAAACCCAGATGATCTGATACGCCAACTTTTTGCATAGCAAGGCCTTTTCGGTTGTCATCATCTGAAAGTGGATTATATTCTAAGCTCTGTTTTATTGCCCTTCGTGGCAAGACGTTGCCGACTTACGTTTTAGCAAGATAATGTCCATCCACACACGACAACTGTTTCTACTGCTTGTCTTCGTGCTTGTCAAACCCTGCCTTGGCCAGCAATGCCGCCTGATATCTGCCCAGCTGAGAACCTTTGGAGCACTATGGGCAGGACTCCCAAGCTACCGAGCGAGGTGGCGCAGTGGTTAGACACTGGACTCGCATTCGGGAGGACGACGTTTCAATCACGCGTCCGGCCATCCCGATTTAGGTTTTCCGTGATTTCCCTAAATCTCTCCAGCCAAATGCCGGGATGGTTCCTTTCAAAGGGCACGGCCGACTTCCTTCCCCGTCCTTCCCTAATCCGATGAGATCGATGACCTCGCTGTCTGGTCTCCTTCCCCAAAACCAACCAACCAACCAACCAACTCCGAAGCTAGCTAGGGATTTGGACGATCTAATGCGAGAATTTGACAGAATTTTGTACGATATCCCCGAGGAGAATGTCGGACAAATCTACCAGTCAGTGTCAAGTCAAATAACTGCTGGTCTAAACGTTAGTGACTTGCTCAAATTGTGAATCACTTTATTTTGAACTTGTGAATAAATTATAAATTTTTTTTTGAAACTGTAATCATCTGCTTGTCTATACATGTACATCATATTTAACGATTTGAGTCTATTCGGATAACTGCTTTATGGTGTGGTGTTTTTTCCTTGCTGCGGTGTATACCTACCTGATAGCCACACTCAGCTTTCATAGACCAGTAAATCAGCCGTAGCCGAGCACTGTATCTGTACAGGGCGTTCTATGGATTATTCTGCCACAGAATCATTGACTCTGAGGAGATACTTCGGGAACTGAGTCATTAAGGGACTTTTGGCGGAGGATCATTTTAATCATGACGGTGCTTTAGATCGACCCGGTGATAATAAATTATTCAGAAAGAAAACCTTCACCTCGTAATTACACGCCTAGAGACAGTTAATTTGGCATCCCATGGGACAGCCTTCCGACCGAGGACGTGCATCTAGTTTCACAATTACACAGGCTACTACGCATCATAGACGGACCTACACTACTGGCCATAACAATTGCTACACCATGAAGATGACGTGCCACAGACGCGAAATTTAACCGACAGGAAGAAGATGCAGTGATATGCAAATGATTAGCTTTTCAGAGCATTCTCACCAGGTTGGCGCCGGTGGCGACACCTACAACGTGCTGACATTAGGAAAGATTCCAACCAATTTCTCTTACATAAACAGCAGTTGACCGGCGTTGCCTGGTGAAACGTTGTTGTGATGCCTCTTGTAAGGAGGAGAAATGCGTACCATCACGTTTCCGACTTTGATAAAGGTCGGATGGTAGCCTATCGCAATTGCGGTTTATCGTACCGCGACATTGCTGCTCGCATTGGTCGAGATCCAATGACTGTTAGCACAATATGGAATCGGTGGGTTCAGGAGGGTAATACGGAACGCCGTGCTGGATCCCAACGGTCTAGTATCACTAGCAGTCGATTTGACAGGCATCTTATCCGCATGGCTGTAACGGATTGTGCAGCCACGTCTCGATCCCTGAGTCAACAGATGGGGACATTTGCAAGACAACAACCATCTGCACAAACAGTTCGACGACGTTTGCAGCAGCATGGATTATCAGCTCGGAGACCATGGCTGCGATTACCCTTGACGCTGTATCACAGACAGGAGCGCCTGTGATGGTGTACTCAACGACGAACCTCGGTGCACGAATGGAAAAACGTCATTTTTTCGGATGAATCAAGGTTCTGTTTACAGCATCATGATGGTCGCATCCGTGTTTGGCGACATCGCGGTGAACGTACATTGGAAGCGTGTATTCGTCATCGTCATACTGTCGTATCACCCTGCGTGATGGTATGGGGTGCCATTGGTTACACTTGTCGGTCATCTCTTGTTCGTATTGACGGCACTTTGAACAGTGGACGCTACATTTCAGATGTGTTACGACCCGTAGCTCTACCCTTCATTCGATCCCTGCGAAACCCTACATTTCAGCAGGATAGCGCACGACCGCATGTTGCAGGTCCTGTACGGGCCTTTCTGGATACAGAAAACATTCTACTGCTGCGCTGGCCAACACATTCTCCAGATCTCTCACCAATTGAAACGTCTGGTCAATGGTGGCCGAGCAACTGGCTCGTTACAATACGCCAGTCACTACTCTTGATGAACTGTGGTATCGTGTTGAAGTTGCATGGGCAGCTGTACCTGTACACGCCATCCAATCTCTGTCTGACTAAATGCCCAGGCGTATCAAGGTCGTTATTACGGCCAGAGGTGGTTGTTCCGGGTACTGATTTCTCAGGATCTATGCACCCAAATTACGTGAAAATGTAATCACATGTCAGTTCTAGTATAATATATTTGTCCAATGAATACCCGTATATCATCTGCATTTCTTCCTGGTGTAGCATTTTTAATGGGCAGTAGTGTTTATTTAAAGAGGGCCTCAACTCGACGAAGCCCAATAATGCAGTGGTAACTTACGCACATGCATCTCCACGTCAGTTTTCGGTTTAAACTTAGTGATGTGAACCAGCAATCTCCAGCGTAGAACACTCACCGGAAAATGGAGAAATGGTAGTCAGCCGCAATTCGGTGGCAAGTTGTCGACGTCAACCGGTTGCAATTCCGAAATTTTATGGAACATGCACTGTACTGACAAAACTTCAATAGCCACAGTATTTGTCTAGTGCGACAATAGCTGCAATTTCTGGGTCGTGCCACCCTTGGAGCTGAATAATGGTGTCACCATACTCTTTCCAAATTGAAGAACTGCTCCCGTTATGGAGGCGATTGTTTGGCGAATGGACTTACCTTTAATCTCCCTATGTTTAAGCGAGTTGATTAAGGTAAATTCTTTTTTAAAAGCATAACTTCTCTTTTGAGCTTGTCAGTAGTTTTCCGCAACAGTAAATGAACGTTGCTAGGCACACGCTCAAAATAATATTTTCTAAATAAAATATAAGTGAGAGATGAACGATGATATCCAAAAGCTAGAGCTAATTATGTGCATTAGAACTAAAACTAGCTAAAAACAGTCAATTTAAACAACACACAAAAAGGTCTGAGACACCAACGCCAGTAGAGTAAATGTAAGAAAACTTAACAACTTAAACATAACTTATTATAAGAGCATCCCTTCAGAGTCCAGTTTTACATAGAACCTTGAAAACTGCAGCGTATTTCAGGAAATCATAAAATGACCGTACAGTCGCAGCACTGTTAAGATAATAGTACAAGAAAACGCTTAATTTCAGAACTGCTAGCACAGCTTAAAGGGGAATCACAGCTAGACCACAGGCAACTGCACAACCAATGTTTTCATCAACTACCGACAGCATGACACTCTTACGGTACACTGCCAAGACTCCAGCCATCCCCTCAGACCAGAAACTGATCTCTGCATGCTGATAACAAGTAGACACCAGCTGCTAGCTCAGGACAGGCTGTGTCACTGCTGGCCACATCAACTTGCAGCCCAGTCTGTAGTATCCACAGTGCCGCCTCTGTTGCTCCCTTATTGAGTCCTTCCTCGTTGGCTATCCACAGACTAACTTTGTGCTCCTAGTCCCCAAGGTAGCAGAAGACACCCCATCATCCATAATACAGGGCCGCTATCGTAGATTCCCACCTACCACCCACCTCTCGCCTCCCCAAGCACATGCTACAAGACTCCACAACGCCACTGCTGCCCTACCACTGCCAGAGTCGCAGACAAGAAGGGCTGGCTAATGCTCCTTCGGTACGGGGCCACTCACTTGTCGTATCAGCTTGCTGATCATATCTCTCCTTTCCGAGAGCTGAGGGTGCCAATGTTAGCTGACCATTTCCAGGAACCAGCTACTTCGAGACAAAGACCATATCAAACGGCGTGCTATTCATGTTGAAGTGTAGTCCTTCTGATATTGGCCGTGGCCATTGTCACTGTTTGTGTTTCCATTTCACTGTAACAAACCATTCTGCCTTCGGGTGACACTCATGGTTACTCGTTGTCTCGTGGTGGCGCTCCTTTCAACTGCTTTTTTGAGCTCTCTGCCACAGCAGGAAAACATCGCTAGCCGTGGTACCAGCTATAGACTGCGATGGGACTTTAACTGTGCCATGTGCTGCTGCATTGAGGCACACTGCATAATTCACAGGAAACAGAACCCAACATGATGGTTAGAAATCGTCACCTGTGGAATAAGCTTCAGCAGTTTTCCAAGGAATGTTATATGGTCGTTACTGATCACGTCGAATATACAGGGAATATCTGAGGTGATGGCACAAACACTGAGGAATGAGATAGAAGGGCTACTTTGCAAAACTGACAAATTCACAAGAGATAAGCACGTATGAGATAATTTTAAATTCACCATTCGTCTGCAGCTGATAATAAAAACACAAGTCAACTGATTTTGATGTTTCAGATTTTGAGGTCTTTTTGTACTGAATAACATGTCCTAACACCAATAACATGTCCTAACACCATTACAATAATGCTATCTATTGCAATAAATCTATTTAAAAGAACTAGATAATAGTTTGAAGGCAAAGGCAGTACACCCTAAGCTGATTACATCATTTTTTATTCCGGATACATCCACACAGGCCGTAATAATTGTTCTGAAGTACAAGTAATTAACATATAAACACTAAAATTTTATTATCCCTGTCATACGTTAACTCAGTATAGAAAAATGGAAAGGGGGTGTTGTGTCAATAACGTAGATTCATTTTTCATATATTTTTGGTGATTTCATTATGAAGCAGCAGAAGAAAATATAACCTCATTTGCGACAAAAGCTTACAATACTTACTTCGGAATCGGAGGCCAGCAGAGGACTTGGGCTTCTGATACGGTGTGCAGTGCTTGTGCTGAAGAGTTACGGAATTGGACAAAGAGGATGAAACAGTCACTAGTTTTGGAACATCAATGGTGTGGCATGAATATAAAAATCACAGCGCTGACAATTACTTTTGTACAAGCAATGCACCACTAGCATTATCACACGGTAACCTATATTATGTAGCGAGAGATTTAAATCTTCCCAAGCATGCAGCTGAGGTGTGAGGTTCCAGACGACAAGAAAGCATTCAACTCTCAGCTGGTACGTCAGTGTCTTCCTATAGGAAGAGAGGAAACGATCGCTTGCAGCAGTTCGGTAGTGAAGAAGATCATATTTATTGCAATAAACTTTCAGACTTAATAAACAAACTGTGTTCAGTTTAACGTGATCGAAGTGAATGGAGACTATTTAGAGATTCTAGTAAAATAAGTAAAAAAGAGTGTGCTCTTACACAATGGTAATGCTCCATCTTTGGTTCCAGTAGCACACTCAGTGCAGCTGAAGCAGAATTAATCAAGTCTGAAGTATGTTTTAGAGAAAATGGAATGTGTTGTTGTGTGGAGACTTGAAAGTAATCAGTAAGACATTAGGCCATCAAAAAGGGATCTACAGGACATTCATGTTATTTGTGAGAGTGGGATGGTAGTGCAAGAGACAAATAATGGAAATAAAGATGATAGCCGAAAAGAAAGTTTAATAGCAAGTTGTAAGAATATAATAAAGATTAATATATTGTACCCTAAACAAAAATATTTTTTCACTACTTCAGATAAAACTTGGTGTAATGAAACAGATTGTGAAAGATCCTGAGAAAATGGGAACTGTTTTAAATTTGCCAGTGACAAATTTCTTTCCTTATCTGTCGCCAAAATTAAAGGATTCGTTGCAGTTCCACGAACCAGAGCTCTACCTAAAGACAGGATATCTGAGCAATTACGACTTCTAAAGCGAAAAATGCTGAAAAAGCATTTAAATAAGTTGTAGAAATATTAAGAGTCGCCAGTCAAATGTAAAACAGCTCTTAATAATTTCTGATTTATAGATCTGCTTGCGGTAATTCAAGTAATGTAATGATTTCATTTACTTGCATATTTTTCCAAAGGTGCTACAAGCAAACAGTTGTTCAAAGTATCATCACTCTAATTCGGTACATGCATGACAATAGCGCACAAATAAGTACAGGGGAAAGCTGGCAAAAGCGTACGAAATATATGTGGATAAACGGAACATTCTGTAACTATAAAACTATCATACTGTTATTGAAATTCTTCTTTTGTAGTAGAAAAGTGAGCTTAACTCAAAGTATACGTAAAGTCATTTTTCATGGAAGGTAGGCAAAGTGGCCATAAACAGAGAAATACACAATCAATAAAAGTTTTGAATCACCTCGGCTCCGAAAGTTCCGGAACCTATACAGAAAATTGGAATAGAGATCAATCACTTCCGCCCTTTTTATTGCTCATGAAAACCACACATTGCATGTTGTACCACCGTACAGAGAGACTTTTACAGGTGTTGGTCTACATTGCTGTACACACCAATACCTCCAATACCCAGTAGCACGTCCTCTTGCGTTGATGGATGCGTGTATTCGTCGTGGCATACTATCCACAAGTTCATCAAAGCACTGTTGGCCCAGATTGACCCACTCCTCAACGGCGATTCGGCATAGATACATCAGAATGGTTGGTGGGTCACGTCGTCCATAAACAGCCCTTTTCAATCCGTCGCAGGTTCATGTCTGGAGAACATGCTGACCACTCTAGTCGAGCGATGTCCTTATCCTGTAGGAGGTCATTCACAAAATGTGCTTGATGGGGGCGCGAATTGTCGTCCGTGAAGACGAATGCCTAGCCAATATGCTGCCGATATGGCTGCACTATCGATCGGAGGATGGTATTCACGTATCACGCTGCCTTCCATGACCTCCAGCGGCCTACGTCGGCCTCCCCATAATGCCACCCCAAAACAGCTGGGAACCTTCACCTTGCTGCACTCGCTGGACAGTGAGTCTAAGGCGTTCAGCCTGACTACATTGCCTCCAAACACGTCTCCGACGATTGTCTGGTTGATATCATATGCGACCCTCATCGTTAAAGAGAACGTGATGCAAGTCCTGAGCGGTCTATTCGGCATGTTGTTGGGTCCGTCTGTAACGCGCTGCATGGTGTCGTGGTTGCAAAGATGGACCTCGCCATGGACGTCGGGATTGAAGTTGCGCATCATGCAGCCTATTGCGCACAGTTTTATTCATAACACGACATCCTGTGGCTGCACGAAAACCGTTATTCAACATGGTGGCGTTACTGTCAGGGTTCCTCGGAGCCATAAACCTAAGGTAGCGGTCATCTACAGCACTAGTAGCCCTTGGACAGTCAGAGCGAGGCATGTCATCGACAGTTCCTGTCTCTCTGTATCTCCTCCATGTCCGATCAACATCGCTTTGGTTCACTCCGATACGCCTTGTCGAGAGCCCTTCTTGACTCTTGACACAAAGTAACGATGAGGACGCGATCAAACCGCGGTATTGACCGTCTAGGCACAGTTGAACTACAGGTAAGACAAGCCGTGTACCACCTTCCTGGTGGAATGAGTGGAAGTGATTGGCTGTCGGACCACCTCCGTCTAATAGGTGCTTCTCATGCATGGTTGTTTACGTCTTTGGGCGGATTTAGTGACATCTCCGAACAGTCAAAGGGACTGTGTCTGTCATACAATATCCACGGTCAACGTCTATCTTCATGAGTTCTGACAATCGGGGTGACGCAAAACTTTTTTAGATGTGTGTGGAAAAAAATGAGATTAAAGTGAACTGAAATTTGGTCTTCTAAGGCTTATGCTTGGATGCCTCTTCATAAAGTGCAATACCAAGACCTTGCCTGCAATATTTCTGTCTCTTTGATGAATGAGCGTGGTAGATTGTCCCACCTAAAAATCGGAAATTCCAGGTGACTTAACTCTGTTACTGATGTGATCATATCTTCGTTCCACATCAAATATATTACCAAACAGTTCTTCCCCTTCTTCTTGGTTGAAAACACGTCCCAATTTCCCGAGAATATTCTCGTCTCAAGTGCATCACACATTTTTAAGAGCTTTTCTTTTATTAGTATTTATTGAGGCGCTGAATACCTTGGCTCCTGTAACAAACGACATATTTACCTCTCTTACACAAGCAGTTCGTGTTGCAGAGCGTGGGAATCCCTTGATTTTTACAGGATTTTCTGAAATAATTTGATGGCATCTTAAAAATCACCACTCTGTGGGAACATAGCTTTTCACCATGTTCCATGTTGTTAATGCAATGACGCCTTAGATACTTATTTTATGAAATACTCTTGTCTGACTATCGATTCCGCTGTCTCGAAATGAGGTACATACATTACAAAGTGGGTACTTCGTCCTGTCAGGTGACTGGCTACTATGCCCAACTAGACGCCATTACGGTAAATGTTGTCGAATACGAAATCTAATAATCGAGACAATTGATAAATATATATATGTTTTAATAGATGTAAATTAACTTGTCACTTGCCTTACATCAGACAGAGGAAACAAAATTTTCCACTGAAGTAAATGGGAACTTTAACCTTGAATCTCTCTGACAAAATCAAAGAACATTCTTTCAACAGTTTTATGTTCGCCACAAAGCTGTAGCAGACTCTAAGAGAATAAAACAAAGTGCCCATTTTACCTGCCCTGGGCATCCTGGAGTACTGCATTGCGCAGAGGGATACGCATCAGAGAGGACTAATGAAGGATATCGAAAAAGCTCAAAGAATGGCAGCTGGTTTTGTATTATCGCAAAAAAGGAGAGAGAGTGCCACGGATATGACAGGCGAATTGGGTTGCCAAACATTAAAGCAAGTGATTGTTCTTTGCGGCTGGACCTTCTCATTAAGTTTCAACTGGCAACTTCGTCATGAGAGAGTGAAAATATTTTGTTGGCTCCCCTCTTACAAAGGGAGAAAGATCATCATAATAAAAGAAGAGAGATCAGATCTTTCACGGAAATATATAAATGTTCGGATTTCCCACGCGCTGTTCGAGAGTGCAACGGTAGAGAAACAGTTTGACGGTGGTTCGATGAACCCCCTGCCAGGCACTTAACTGTGAATAGTAGAGTAATCATTTAGCTGTAGATGTGGTACTTGTTTAATTAAAGCGTAATTATTTTGAGAGGCACATACGTAGCTATTGTGATTATGCAGCATTAGTTCTCCGGTGGAAACCCACAGTCATCATTAATGAGCTAAGATATAATATAGTTTCCTCGCAGCATTTATAGTGTTGCCGTGTAAAATTTCTTTCGGTTGAAATACGATAAGTTTTTCTTTGTTTTTTTTTATTTTTTTTTATAACCGAAGCTAGACGAAAGTCTTCTTTCATGTGAAATTCGTGATTATTTAGAGCCTTGATATATCAGGGACAAGTACGTGATAACTTCATAGTTCAACACCAACACAGTGGGCTCAAATTCGTGATCATTAACACAATCGTCACACAGCATACATTCCTGACTTTAGTTCACGGTTTTACCGGTCAAAAATGACAGTTTAATGTAAAATTCTGGGGAACGAAGTATCACAAATTTAGTGTGTTTCCTTTCGAAATCATCACGGAAACAAAATGAACCCTGGCTTGTTGAAATGCGTTTAACTTCATTAAATTAGTGCTTTATAAATCCAGTACTTCTACCCAACCGTTCGATGTATGTGATTTCCCATCTCTTTGTCGGATATCCTTCAGTATTTGTTATCAGACGCTACTGAAGGTGCAGTCACTCGCACCAAGAGTCAAGCGTTTCTATAAATACTTCGTTATCATCAGTGAGTGGCTGTTTCCATTGTTTTGTCACCTTTCCATGTGATCCGCTATTAAACTCGCAAATAAAGTGCGCTATTCATGCAAAATTTCCTGAGATTCAGTGTAACTGACGTAGTTTATTGGAAAGTCCTTACGCTGCATGATATCACCATCAGATCTGACAGACTAACGAAGTAAACTGGTGGAAACCCTCAGTTTAAGACTTCATGTTTACTGAGGTGCAACAGACTCCCTGAATATTTACCTACATGAGAGTTGCAAGATGAACAGATCTTCAGAGTCGTCAATGTCATTTCACTATTTTATTCTTAGAAAAATAATTAAAACTATTATATAGGTAAACGGGTGGTCAAATTCACCTTAAACTCAGCCCCAATTGTATGTAGAAGTGAAAGCACCAGTAAAGAAAGGAGATTGGTGAAATAACTTGGAATCATTGTCAAATCGCGTGCAGTCATGGACCGCAATCAGTGATAAAAAGCGTGCCACACAGGGGCACTAAAATCGCTGAAGGGTACGGCAAGGTAGTGTCACAAGATAGATAGAGAGACGTATGATGTCGAGATTGGTGAATGTGAGAGTGAACGACGGCGATAGAAATGGTATTTTGTAGAAATATTGGCCGGCAGGGGTGGCCGAGCGGTTCTAGGCGCTTCAGTCTGGAACCGCGCGACTGCTACGGTCGCTGGTTCAAATCCTGCCTCGGGCATGGATGTGTGTGAGGTCCTTAGGTTAGTTAGGTTTAAGTATTTCTAAGTTCTAGGGGACTGATGACGTCAGAAGTTAAGTACCATAGTGCTCAGAGCCATTTGAACCATTTTTGTAGAAGTATTAAGACAATTAACTATTTCTAGACAGGATACCGAGGCTATAAAATCAGCGTCAATACTGAATAAGAAAATTATTGAACTGTGCCAAAGCAGAATTACTAAACACAGCCTTCCAAAATGCCTTCACAAAAGAAGACGAAGTAAATATTCCAGAATTCGAATCAAGAACGGGTGCCAACATGAGTAACGTAGAAGTACGTATCCTCGGAGTAGTGAAGAAACTTAAATCACTTAATAAAAGCAAGTCTTCTGGTCCAGACTGTATACCAATTAGCTTCCTTTCAGAGTATGCTGATGCATTAGCTCAATGCTTGACATCATATACAACCGTTCGCTTGACGAAAGATCCGTACCCAAAGACTGGAAAGTTACACAGGTCACACTAATATTCAAGAAAGGTAATAGGAGTAATCCACTTAATTACAGGCCCATATCGTTAACGTCGATATGCAGCAGGATTCTGGAACATGTATTGTGTTCGATCTTTATGAACTTTCTCGAAGAAAACGGGCTGTTCACACACAGTCAACATGGGTTTAGAAATCATCGTCCTTGTGAAACACAACTAATTTTTTATTCGCATGAAGTGTTGAGTGCTATAGACAAAGGATTTCAGATCGCTTGCTGAAATGATACAGGATTTGGGGTGAACATCACTAAAAGAAAGGCGTTTTTCGTTGCGACGGAATCTTCTCACGAAATTCCAATCACGATTTTTCTCCTCCGAATGCGAAAACATTTTGTTGACACCGACCTACGTAGGGAGAAACGATCACCACGATAAAAGAAGGGAAATCAGAGCTCGTACGGAAAGATATAGGTGTTCGTTCTTTCAGCGCGGTATACGAGATTGGAATAATAGAGAATTGAGGGTGGTTCGATGAACCCTCTGCCAAGCACTTAAATGTAATTTGCAGAGTATCCATGTAGATGTAGAAGTAGATAGGTGAAGTAGTTAGTATGCTGGAAGGATATGGTACAGTAAATATTAATGTTGTATGATAGCAGTTGGTGCTGTAAAACAAATGGGAAATAATAACTGGTAACTCTGAAGGAATAACTGTGGGTTCATTGTTTCATGTAATTGTTTAACTGCAAATCAGATTCAAGAATGGTTCAGCGCACTTAAATGGATACACTATTTTGCTGCAGATGTCACAGAGGAGAATATCTGCATGTGTAGCCGAAAACATCTTCAAACTAGAAGGTAACGTCTGAAGATTGTTTCAAGGTAAATACTATATAATTTCTATGAACTGGACTTCGCAGAGTGTCCCGCCAATTTTCCGAGGCCGTCTGATTACATCAAAACAGTCGTTGCGGAAATAAACACTTAAAAATTAACACCTGACAACTCAAAGTCTGAACTCAGATTTGATAAGTACACGTGCAGTTGTCAAATGTTAAGAGGATAAGTTTTCCTTAAAGTTGCGGTATTGTGATATTCCATTCTTGCAGTCATGAACTTAAAGTTGCAAAAACTGATGTAATTATTTCTTATTTACAGCCCAGGACATGATTGCCGACCGATTGTTCTTTAAACGTAAAGTGTGCACTCTAGGTCTTAACCAGACGTTCTTCTTCCAGCTCGTTCGTAATCCATACCATGCAAGGGCACCAACACTGGAAAGTTGACACGTGGTGCAAAAGTGGAAACATGCCCTATTGTTTGGCAGAAACTTTAACACGATGAATTCTGAACAACATTTATATATCGCAACATTTATGGATTTATAGGACCACAGACATGTAATCTATTGTTGAATAATATATCATAATATATCATATCACCTAACTGAGCGTAGGTCTGGGATAAATTTATAAGAAAGTGGCTAGAAAACCATTACTTACAGCCTTGCACCCAAAAAACTTCACCAAAGGAAGGACGTGCTCATGTAGCCAAGCTTTTTCTCTTGATTCTTCTTCGAAATCACAGCCGCTTATCAAGATGCTCAAATTCCTATACTAATTCGTAAGTGTCACTCTCTTATAATTCGAGTTCCCATCGTCATATGCATCTATGGGTGCTTCAGAGTTGAGGTGCATACATTTGACTGTGCAATAAGATGGTGGGTCGACGCAAATCACCATATGGCCTGCCTGAATGAATAGTCGGCAGCGCAACTGCCAAATTGAAACTTCACAATCATCAGTCGTAGCACTATCACAATATGCAGGCGACCCGTGCTTCAAGTCGACCGTCACTTGTCCCTAGGAAATTTTCTGTAGTGTAGATCATGATGTCTTTATAATGGACGGTTGACTGAAACAGTTCAAGTCCAAAGTGCGTTAGCTAGCTGTGCAGAGGGTGTTGGAAAACTTCAGTTACCCCAGCAGAAATACGGTATTTCTGAGACTAAACTACGACTCATGGCTGAAATGGCATGCTCACACCAGAACGCCACCCAAGGCTAGCATTAGAAATGCCGTTCTCCATGCTCTGGCCCATACTGGATGGGATGCACGTCTCGCCACAGCGCTCACTCCGGATCCACCACTGGTGTAAGGTCAGTGAGGTTACACTACAATCTCATTATCACGGTGGCACAGTTGGCATTCACCATATTAGACCAAATGTTAAAACACAGCGTTAGGTCGGTGCCAGATCTAAACTGAGATACACTATGTGATCAAAAGTATCCGAACACATCCAAAAACATACGTTTTTCATGTTGGCGGCATTGTGCTGCCACCTACTGCCAGGTACTCCATGTCAGCGACCTCAGCAGTCATTAGACATAGTGAGAGAGTTGAATGGGGCGCCCGCGGAACTCACGGACTTCAAAGTGATGAGGTGATTGGGTGTCACTTGAGTCATACGTCTATATGCGAGATTTCCACACTCCTAAACATCCCTAGGTCCGCAGTCTACGATGTGATAGTGAAGTGGAAACGTGAAGGGACACGTACAGCACAAAAGCGTACAGGCCGACCTCGTCTGTTGACTGACAAAGACAGCCGACAGTTGAAGAGGGTCGCAATGTGTAATAGGCAGACATCTGTCCAGACCATCACACAGAAACTTCAAAGTGCATCCGGGTCCACTGCAAGCGCTATGATAGTTGGGCGTGAGGTGAGAAAACTTGGATTTCATGGTCGAACGGCTGCTATTATGCCACACATCACGCCAGTAAATGCGCCAATAAGTTGTAAGTCACATTCACCCAGGTGTCCGGATACTTTTGATGCCATAGTGCATCTTGCTGTGTGTCCTAATTCTGGTTCACTTAATATTCGCCCGCAAGGTACATACAAGAGCGTGTCGTACAAATTATCTTTCCTGTATCGTTACAAAAATCGCGTTGCTGAACAGTAATAGCTAGTCAGAGGGAACGCTTCCTTACTACCTAACATAGCGGGAGAACCAGCACACTAAAATTTACTTATTTACTTCCTATATTAAGCACTGGCGGAAAAACAATCACACTCCAAAACTAACTGATATAGAGTAGTAAAATATCGGGGATTCCATTTGTCTAGGTAAAATTAGTATTACAAGATCACAGGTGAATGGAAGCGCGAGATAAGCCATGGCGAATGTGGAATTCTGGTACATTAATAACCGGTGTAACCACCAGAATTTTAAATGCAAGCGGGAAGAAATACAAGCATTGCATCACGTCAGTTTGTAGGGTGAGGTTAAATGTTCCTTGCACTTGGTTGGTCACAGGGACTGTTAGTGCTGGTTGTGGATGACGCTCGGGTTCTAGTCCTATGATACATGTGCTCGATTGGAGACAGATCTGGTGACTGGTGATTTTGGTCAGGCCAAGGCAACATATCAAAATCCGTGTAACTTGTTAGACTGCAACAGCGGCATGTAGGAGAGCATTATAACGCTGTTCACGAAAGGCTGCACCACAGTTTGAATCACCAGATTGACGTACAGATTTGTAGCCAGGCTGCTTTGGATAGCCACGAGAGAGCTCCTGCTGTTACTATAAATCGCATCCCAGACCGTAGCTCCAGATGTGGGTCCAGTGTGTGCAGCGCGCAGGCAGGCTGTTTACAGATCCTCACTTGACCTCCTCCTAACCGACTCACGGCCATCACTGGCACCGAGGCAGAAGAAGTTCTCATCAGAAAACACAACAGACCTCCACCGTGCCCTCAAAAGAGCTCTCACTTGACGCCACTGACGCCGCAAATGGTGGCTGTTTGGGGTGAGTGGAATGAACAGTACAGGGCGTCTGGGTCGGATTGGTCCTTGAACTAACCGATATGTAACAGTTCGTCGTCTCACTGTGGTGCTACCTGCCGCTCAAATTGCTGCTGCAGGTGCAGTACAGTGCGACAGAGACATAGGCCAAATACGACGGTCTTCCTTCTCAGTAGTTCCACGTTACCGTCCGCAACCCATTCCGCTTGCGACCATACATTCTCGTTACCACCGTCGTCAGTAGTCCTGCAGAGTGGCTACATTCCTGTCAAGCCTTTCTGCAGTATCGCAGAAGCAACATTCAACTTCTTGTATCCGCACTACACAAACTCGTTCGAACGCTGTGAGGTGTTGATTATGGCGTCTTTGTCACCTTCAAGACATTCTCGCCTAACATTAATATACCAAGCCTAACGCTCACGATCGTTACAGCGTGTATTTAAAGCTAATCTGACTGGCATCTTCATAATGGTGCTACTAGAGCCAGTCTTATGCAACTGTTGCTAAATTGGGGTAGACATCATCTTTCAGATACAGAAACACGCCTACCAACTTTCGTTCATGTTGCGCAACTCCTTTTCGATACTGCGATTTTTTTTTCTATCAGTGTGAATCTGTTTCCCAAACGCGAACCGTATTCATGATAACCTGTCATATACTATTAAAATGTTCACTAACTAGTCAAAAATAACTGGTCGGCCGTAGGTTTACGATACATCATTTTGTGCTGAAAACGAAGCAGAACCACTTCACAACTTCCCACCTGACAAAATTTTAGTATCCATTGCACACGTCGTAGCCACCATGCAAACCTGTCAGTCGTCGAGGATGCTAGGAAATGAACGAAAATCTCATCATATCTGCCTTCAACAATGCCGGTCGGAGTGGCCGAGCGGTTCTAGGCGCTACAGGCTGGAACCGCGCGACCGCTATGGTCGCAGGTTCGAATCCTGCCTCGGGTATGGATGTTTGTAATGTCCTTAGGTTAGTTAGGCTTCAGTAGTTCTAAATTCTAGGGGACTGATGACCTCAGAAGTTAAGTCCCATAGTGCTCAGAGCCATCTGAACCATTTTTTGTTTTCAACAATACAGAGACACAACCGTGTGTATCTTCTAAAAGTCATGGAGAGGTCCACCGAGCAATACTCGGCAGAAATCCAATCTCCATTTGTATCGCACTTCCCTAACTCTTGTGCAAAATGTGTGTAGTATACTGTTTCATCCATTTTCAATAAGCTACCACAAGAATTTAAATTTTTTGGCAATAATCAACGTACTTTCAAATCGAAACTGAATAGTTTAGTCATGGGTCACTCGTTCTATTCTATTGAGGAGTGCCTTGAAAAATTAAGCTGATTCTTATGACACATTGTTAACTGGGTTTACTTAAACTTAACTTTTTTGGGTTCATAAACATTTTATCCTTATCTGTTATTTTTCTTATGTTGCAATTTCATGTACTCACACGTTCCATGACCTTAGAGATTTGCTGCTCAGTTTGGTCCTATGGAACTAAACGTGAATACACGTAAGAAAAAGCTACACTGGTTTGGAACTATGTATCACTTTCGGCAAATTCAATCTCACCAAAGTATTTACCATAATAGAGATGCAGTGCTTAGCTGACCCCTGTTTCATCATGATTTCAATGTATGCCGGTATACAGAACAACATATACGAATGATAATAGCAACGTTTCAGCAAGTTGAAACATTAACTCTTACAATACTAATATATTCTTCATAGGGAGCAGTGCCATCGCGGGGGAGGGTGGAGGCGGGTGAGGGTATTTAGTGTCCATCACAAAAATAAATCAAAATATTGTATAAAATGTTAGTGATGTGTAATAAAGGTTCAGAATCTGTAAATTTCTTTTAGCATTCTCTACAAAAGCACATTTACCGTTTTTCACTTCATTCAAGTTCGTTTAGTCTTACTTTCTTGAGCAGTATCTCTTTACATTGGTAGTAGAAATCATTACAGAGTTCTTGAATAACATTTCACTATAATTCAAAAATATTGCGTATATACTATAAAGATAGCAGTTTACATTACATAGTTTCCGGTATCACTTATTTATAGTTTTCTTCGGAAACGCCTTCACACCCGGAACATAACAGTTCCCTTGCTTTGTTTCATGCATGTCTATCTCTTGCAGTTGTTACAGATCATTCTTGTTTTGTTCATTTTATAATACTTCATTGCTTTTGACTGGCTTTCACGATAACACAAATAGCATCTTCCACTTCCTCTTTCAGATTCCTCTGCACCGAACTTCAGCTTGATTTTCCGTCCGAGAATGCCTCCGATGGCTCAAAACATGCACTTCTGGAGTCCCCTAATATTCGTAGCTCTTTCTTCAACATACCTTTTTCGTGCACTGCAGGGCCAATTCCTAAGGGAAAAGCTGTCGGTTATTAGATTTTGTCTATTCCACTCTGACAAGTTGAGCAGAAACACGTGTAGCCATTTAATGCTACAGAGTCCACAACAACATAGAAAATAAATTGCGGCCACCTTCTTGTAGCCTTCTTAGTTAAAAATTTCATCACTATTATTTTGATTGACTGTGTCAACGCCGCCTTTCGTCACATTATAAAATCAATTTATTACTGTTTTCTTTTTAGTGTCAATAAGTGAACCAACTGTAGCGTCGTAAGAATGTTATCAGCAACAGCGTTTTTTTTCTTTTTTTTGGGTTTTCTGTTAGCTTCCGATTTCTCCATACATCGTCAGCCATATCATGTGAAGTGCAATTTCTGTCTGTGATAACAGTGAGCCCTGAATTATGTGTAGGAAAAACCAGGCGTTTCACTACAGCTGCAACTTAATTTCATTGTCGTGGACCATCATTTTCCTGCCATGTATACGGCTCCATGCTGAGAAAATTTCCGGTTTGAGAGTCTGTGAGCATTCGGGAAAACATACCATACTTTCCAGGTTTTTCCTTCATGAAATTCCTGAAAGGCCATCTATCACAAAGTAATAACAACATTTCATTAATAACAGGAGGAGGTCCTGGCACATGAAGATCAGCTCACCACATTCAAGAGAAAAATAAATCTGTCATGGGTTAGTATTCAGCATTTTGCACGACATTTATAACACAGCAGCAGTTAGCGGCCGCAGACTCCTCGGCTCGCCTGATGACGCCCTTTCAGAATTTTCACTGAATTGAGGCGGAAGTGAAAAGGTTGCCACTGTGTTAGGCCAATCCAGCTGACCTCTCTAACCCTTTGGTCATCATGGAGGGCTGCAGGGAATATCGCTACGATACCGAGACAAAGGAGGACAATGAAACATAGAAACATGCTGATGCACCACCACTAAAGAAGACGAAGATCTGAGCATGCTGAAATGATTTTGAAACTTCCATGATGTATCTATAGAACAGGCTCGTAAAGGTCAAACAGTCACAGGAGCACATTACCTAAATCTTCTCATGAGGCTATGGGAGGATTTAAAGGCAAACCATTACGGAAAGTAGTCCAAGGGCGTGTTATAACTCAACAACAGTACCAGACTTCTCTCTGTACAGGACGGTGACACATGCTACTTCTAAGGGCTATCACATTGCGATAACCCCATATTCTCATGACATTCCACCCAGTGACTACTTGTTCTCTCCTTGGATGAAGAAACTGTTGCGTTGGAGGCAATGATGAAGAGATGAAGTTCTAGGTGGAAAATTTGCTGAGCAGCCAGTATACAAACACGTGCTCAAGGTCTCCTCTCAGTCATCCGTCATTGGGAATAATGAATCGCACTGAAGAGTGTATATGTGAAGAGGGCTAACAATGCAGCTATAATTTGTAGTAGTAACTTCATTATTTCATAGGTGACAATTACAACCCTATGAATACCTATCCTACAGTGGAATGGGGATGAAAAGAGGACCATTTGCGACATAATAACATAAAAATAGTTATGTATAAAATATCTCTTTACAACCATGGAACTACTTAAATATTGTATAAAATATCAATTAAAAGCTTTAAAAATAACTTTACAGACGATGTATACTCAGTGTGCCCTCAATGGGCTAAGGTGGTACTACCACTATGGTTTCAAAGTCAACGATGTTGTCAAGGTCTTTGGCATTGTGGCATCATATCGATATGTGAGTTGTCACTTGACTGCAAGTATACACCTGTGCTAGATTCAGTCTTATATGAACATTATTTGACACTGAAGGTATATGTAATAATTTGATGATCAGCTGTTGGAAATGCTATTGTGGTGAAAGTCGAGAAAGGTAGTACACTTGTTGTCATTAAAGAAGAAGATTATGTTTCTAAAACACTTTCGTTCTTTAGCAAAAATGAAATCTCGGAAATAACTAAAGATCCCACCCCTAAGTTCCAGATGAAGATTAAAAAATTAGTAGATAACAATAACCATCTATTGGCCACTGGGTAAGAAAATTCTGTAAAAATAATGAATCCCCAACTACCAAAGTTAAGGTCACAGACCAAGTTGCACAAAGAAGAGAAGTCGATACGACTCATAGTTAATTAAAAGAGTTGTCCATCACATCAATTGAATAAACTTAATGAAACTGTGAAAGGATTTTATGTATATGAAGCTAACTTTAGCATAAAAATATTTATGAACTAGCTCAATAAATCCATAATATAGAGATTCCGGCTAATGTTAATTTTGCCTCATTGGACATTAAAAATCCATACACAAATATACCTATCAATGAGATTATCAATATAATTAAAGATAATTTATTACAACATAAGGTTATAACTAACGATGAAATAATTGAATTTATATAATTACTTGAATGTACCCTTAATTACAATTATTTCTCCTTTAATACTAAAAACAAAATTGAACTCTATAATCGAAAACTACAATTTACAGTTGAACATGAAAATCAAAAACGTGTTAACTACCTGGATCTCATTATATCCAGTAACAGAGGCAAATATAGCTTTGCCATATACAGAAAACCTACAACTACTGATCTTATTATTAATGCTAGGTCATGTCATCGAGACAAATATAAAAAAGGATTTTTTAAGTCAATGATCCACCGGATGCTAAAATTACCCCTTGAATAAAATGAGATTAAAAAAGAAGCAAATATTCTAAAACAGATTGCGAAGACCAATTCGTGTTATAGACGTCAAGTTAACATTGTTTAATAAAATGTAACAACACAAATTACACCACTAATAGGAGCTCGTAAATACACAAAAATGACGTACATGGGGAACATATCAGATAGGATGAGTAATTTATTGAAGAACTTTGAAATAACAATAGCATTTGAAACTAACAAAACTTCGCAAAATAAATTAAGGCATACTGTAGGTAACGATAACGATAGATTTCTTTGATCACGGGTTTACAAGATCCAGTGTGGTGACTGTAGAAAAATATACATTGGCCAAACAGGCCAGAGCTTTACTACACGATACAAAGAACATACATCAGGTGCCACAAGAGAAAAAATCAGCCTACGACCATCACATAACTTTCAATAAGCATGCTGAAGGGACAGTACAACAGAATTTACAAGTCCTTCATTACGCTAATGAAGTCTTATTATTAAATATTTTGGAGGAGATCGAGATATATGCCCATTATAGAGATGAACCGTCAGTGCTTTTCAATGAACAGTTGAGTTGGATTTTCGTGAAAAACATTTTTATGATCTCTTTGACGAAATTCTATGAACACGTATGTACTCTTTTGTTCAGAAAATCATAGGAACCACTTCTATCAATGGAAAAAATGTACCTTAGAACAGTACATAAATATTTATATCACAATCTTAAACTTCTAACTAGAAATATTACGAAATATAACTCTATTTTTAATAAATCAGTTTTAATACATTTAAAAAAAAGTATGTAATATCATTCCACTCTGCAGCTGATCATACCATTATTACATATATCTCCAGTGGCAAATAATTTTAATATAAGACAGACAGACTGAACCTAGCATAGATATATACTTGCAGTCTATTCACAACTTACGTATCGATATGATGCCACAATGCCAAAGACCTTTGAAACCATTGTGGTAGTACCACCGTACCCTATAGAGGTCACACTGATATTACATCGTCTGCACAGTTATTTTTAAAGCTTTTAATTGATATTTTATACAATATTTAAGTAGTTCCATGGTTGTAAAGAGATATTTTATACATAACTATTTTATGTTATTATTGTACTTTGTATTTTTTATGTTTTGACGATTATGTGAACCCGTTTTACACTGATTGGTTGACGTGTGGTAGAGGGTGAAGAGGTAGGCGGAGCATCTTCGTATTTACGCATATGCCCGTCACTTGCTGGTACCAGTTGACATAACAGCAGCTGAGAAGACTGCTCCACCTACCATCTTCAAAAGTTGCCATGGGTATAATAAGTCTTATTGTATTTTATCCTTATAAGATTTTTGTCATGTTTTAATTTCAGTCTAGTAAGGTTTCTATTACTTTCTAAATTAAATTACAGGTCTGACGATGGTCATGTGATAGGACCGAATCTGGTCACCTACGTTCTTGAAGCATCCATGGTGTGATCAAGACTGAACTTTTGAAAGAAAATTTTTTAAAAATTTTTGATTACTGTTCGAAAAATGTTTATTAAAATTGTTGTCTGCTTGCACTGCGAACCTTGGAGAGGGTCTTTGATAACTCACATCAGTATTTTTCACACTAACTGCATCATGGTTCCGTTCACACATGCTTGATTTTTTTAGTCATTATTCCCATATGTTGGTGTGAGTCAGAAACACTCGTTTCTGTTTTTTCTCTAAAGTGCGTCTTCACAAATTACGGCGAACGTGCATCAAGTTTGTTGTCTGCTCGCCAGGTTATCGAACGCCATGGGTCCCTTCAAGATTGCTTTCGTTAATTTCAGTCTGTAAACTTCCTTCTCTGATCTGATGTCGTGGTTGCTAGTTTTATTGGAAGTGCCTTGTGTTTTAGTACCTATTATTTTGTGTCTTGTATTTTAACAAAATAATATTGATTTAAAGATACCAGGCTCCACTTTTTTGGCATGTCATTCAAATACAATTTACCTCTTAGTACTGACATTTTGGCCTGCTCAAGATGTGTTTCAGTTTATATTTAAGCGGAGGATTGTTTAAATCTGTCTACATGTGTTTGTAGCAGGACATATTAGCCATTATTTAATGAATTCTTCGTCAGGATTTTCATTGTACGCTTCAAAGGATCCGGTGACATTAACGAAACAGTTCTGCAATCTGACTGTCAAAACGTATCTATTACAGTAGGGCAGCTGGACAGCTGATTACATCATTTACATATTACTTGTCATTTGGCACCAGTTTGAACGAACCGCCTGTGTGATATTACTTGTCGTGCCTGTATTTGGCTTGTTGCTTGCCATGCCTTTCCCGTTCTGCTTGTGTATTTGATTGGCAATTCCTATTGTTTGCTTTCCTGTCGCCATGATGTTGGGGTTTACCTCATTAGGAATATTTCAGTTTTATATTCCCTGTACTAGACTGCATACAAATGGTTTCTTTTAAATGTTTAAGTTCATCTAAGAAACGCCACCTAGAGGTGATCTGCATTACTTGTACAAACTAAGGCTACTGCTGGGTTGGCCATTGTGCTATAAAATATCGCTGTATAGTTACTTACGAGTTTCTTGCGCTTTAGGCGAATTTCAGGCAACCCATAAAGCACCTTTTAGATGGATAAATTGTTTGCACGATCACGGACCGTTAATTCAGTTAACCAGTACGTATCATTGTTTGTCTGAAAACTGTTAAAGTTCAGTGCATTTAAAGTCTGTACTACCCCAAAAATTTGGCATTGGCTTCATCATGGTCCATTTCGTGAAACTGTCAAGTATGATCTTCGGTTTCAGCATTTATGGTCTTAATCTGTGACTGTTCTTTATATTCTCAGTGCAACTGCTCATCTTCTTATGATCAGCCTCTATCACTGAGTGCTAAGATGGTGGCATAAATACGAAGAATAATTCTGCTTAGGTTGTGATTTAATTGGGCTTGACTAGAAAATCGTTGTTACGCTGCAGTTCAAAACTTTACGCTTTTTCGGTTTCGCTGTGCAAATCACTTGTCATTTACCCTTAAGCCGTTTCCCTTGATTATCCTTGATCTCTGCCCCTTATTAACTACTTACGTTGTAGGTTTTTAAAGTATTAATTTTTTCCTTTCTGCGATGCCCTTATCTTTTTGTAATTGTAATGATTTTAATTGTTTTTAATGAACTTGTCTAAATATATTTTATTTATGGTCCCATTACGTTTCGACTGCCCAACCATCTCCCTACCATTTCACCGTTCTTCCCACAAATGAGTCCCCCTTTTGCGATGTAATGAACCCTAGACACTTTGTGATGGACGAGAAGTCGGTCCCCGTATACTTCCAAAAGAGCCGGGAAAGAAATGCTTCTAGATGAGGAAGTGTTCTTGGTCAATTCTCTGCCACCAATGCTTGCTAAATAAGTTCTGTTGGATAACTGTGAGCCCCAGGGTGAATGAATGATTTCAGTCCAATTGCACAACGTCTTGGCCACCAGACAATCATGTGTAACCAGATGGTAACTGTACCACGCTTTACTGTCGATGTTCTGACATGGCAACTGAACATTCCATACTTTGATTTGATCAATACCAGAAACAATGAAATGGTGGAAGATCTGCTTTCTACATTGACACAGCAGCCATTCACTGCCAGTTTCTCTGTCCTAGACACTTTTTTTCCCTGGAGGCTGCCACTTGTCGACGAGCTCACTTTTTGCTATTCGTATGTATACCCGTTTCAATCAAGAAGTAGTCACGATGTAAATACAAGGGCTTCATTCAAACCTAACAGTGCAAATCTTCCACTTTTCTTAGATCCTTCACCAACTGCCATTCGGTATCCTGACTAAGGAACACATTACTGCACAGTGGTACACATAGCCCCACTCAGATGAATGTGCTTAGACGTCTTTTTTAAGATACCATAGTTTGAAGTGTTCTGCACATCTGTTATTCATAACCTATGATTTGTTTCGGAGAATTCCTTAAACGTGTTTAGCTAGGGATCCGAAAAACACTCAAGCAGTACCCAAGGAGTCGCAGAAGTGTGTTGTATGTGAACTATTTTTTGGATGTCCTAAATTTTCTTGCAGTCTTCCGAATAAGCCCAAGTCGACCTTTCGCATTCCCTGTAACCGGCTTTATGTACTCTTTCCGTTTCGTAGCGATATTCAGTGTTATGCCTCTATATTGGGTCGGTGCACTAGATCGTAGTTCAATATACATAGTAGATACGCATAACACGAGGGGTTAGAGTTGGTAGGAGGGGTAGATGTCAAGGTGAAGCTCATCATCTGGGAGGGGTAGGTGCTGGAAGCTGCATTAGGAAAGGATGTGGAGGGTATGAAGATGGAGAGAGGGTGGGACACAATGGTGAAGGCATGGCAATATGCTGGGGGTGGAGAGAAATGGGGTCACCAGGGGGTGAGGGGGGGGGATCGAGTAAGCGGACATTATACAGGGTGCAGATGTGTTCAAGGAAAAGGAGAAGGTGGGGGAAGGGAATGAGGTCGTAGAAGATGCATGTGGGGGATGGATGCGGATATGGAAAGCGAACTGTGGTGCATGGCGTTCAAGGATATGGAGGGCTTTATGGAACCTGCGAGGGGCGGAAATCCAAGCGACACTGGCACAACAAATGTTGGGGTAGATCAAGAATTTGTACATGTGAAGCATGGTGGAATAATGCTGTCCCCATGTCCAGCTGGACAGAAGTTTCAGGAGGTGGAGACGGTTGTGGGCTTTGTGTTGGATTTTAAGGAGATGGGGAATCCAGGTGAGGTGGTGGTCGAGAGTGAGAGAAAGGTATTTGAGGTTACTAGTGAGATGGATAGGACGGCCATAAATGGTTAAGTAGAAATCATGGAGATGGAAGGAGCTTGTGGTGCGGTCTACGATGATCGCCTGGGTCTTGAAGGGGTTCATACGAAGGAATCACTGGTTGCACAAAGTGGTAAACTGGCCAAGATGGGTTTGGAGGGTACGTTCGGACCGTTGAAGGGTAAGATAAAGGGCTAGGAAGGTGGTGTCTGAAGTGTTGGCAGACGAGCCAACACCGTGTTGCTAGAGGAGGCCGAAATGCACGCGTTTAATTACACGCAGACTGGCGTGAGGTATCGCTCTTGACTGTACATGCTTCAATATAAATATCAATTGAATACGGCGCCTTGCTAGGTCGTAGCAAATGACGTAGCTGAAGGCTATGCTATCGTCTCGGCAAATGAGAGCGTAATTTGTCAGTGAACCACTGCTGTGAACGTCTGCTGTACAACTGGGCGAGTGCTAGTACGTCTCTCTAGACCTGCCGTGTGGTGGCGCTCGGTCTGCAATCACTGACAGTGGCGACACGCGGGTCCGACGTATACTAGCGGACCGCGGCCGATTTAAAGGCTACCACCTAGCAAGTGTGGTGTCTGGCGGTGACACCAGAGTGTCATCAGCAAACTGGAGGAGATGAACAGGTGGGGGAGGTTTGGGCATATCAGCAGTCGTACAGTCAGAGAAAACGTCCCTTTATCACAACAAACAGACGATATCAGTCCCTTAGACTTAGAACTACTTAAACCTAACTAACCTAAGGGCATCACACACATCCATGCCCGAGGCAAAATTCGAACCAGCGACCGTAGCAACAGAACGGTTCCCGACTGAAGCGCCTAGAACCGCTCAGCCACAGCGGCCGGCAGAAAGGTCGCCTGAAAATGTCTGGAAATGCATCGTTGCCATGGCAGATGGCGCTGATGAATGGAAGATTCTCCCATCATTTGCCGTGTGTTCCTTATGCTTTGCAGGTTGTGCGATTAACGCAGTGTAGTGTAAGCAGCAGAATGGTCTCATATTCATGTTGCGAACAAGTGGAGATAGTGTTTCTGTTCGGCCAAGCAGATGAAAACGGTCAAGAGGCAGCTTACCTATACGGAAACAAGTTTTCTCACAGACACCAACCACATCACACAATATTTCAAGTCCGTGTTTGGTGTTTGTGTGATTATGGGCTCTTCCTGATAGGCGAACGTCCATGGGGTTATCCATCTGGGCTTGTCCCGATATGAATACAGGACGATTCTGCAGTTTACAGTACGCTGGGTCGATGACACAGCGTGCAGCACCAAAGGAACACAGGGCCCGTTGTCAGCGGAAGCGTCTTTCGTCAGTGCCCTCTACTGTGCAACGATGCATTTCCGGACTCTTGTTCATACTACCCTTTTTCCTGCACTTCCAGTCAATAATCCGTCCCAGCAGTTTCCCGTTTTATTAATGTTCACCCTGAACAGTTAATAACAGAGATCCTGTCCCACTTTTTTCGGCACTCCTGACGATATCCTTGCCTCTGACGATCACTCGCCGTCCAGGACAACGTATGGGGGGGGGGGGGGTCGATTACTGAAAAATTGTTCGAGCCACAAACATAATTGAAAACCTAGTACGTATGCTGGGATCTCCGTTACCAGTCTGCAGTGGGTATTGTGCCTGGAGCTTTCTGGAAATCTGCCTGTTACCTTCGTCCAGGATTTTGTGCGAGAAAAGAATAAACTGAATTTTGTATCATTGATGCTTTCTAAGTCCGCGCTAATATGTGGACAGAAGATTCTCCGCCACAAGGAAATTAATTGTTTTCGGACACAGAATACGCTCAAGAATTCTGCAGCAAACCGAAGATAAGGATAATGGGCTGTAATTTAGCAGGTCCATTCTTCTACCTTCCTTATGTACGGGTGTCACCTGTACTTCCTCTCAGTCGCTTGGTACTTTGGGCTGGGTGAAACATTCATGACAATTTAAACCTTAGAGAACTCTCTGTGAAACCGAAATAAGATGCCGCCCAAACCTGGTGACGTACATTGTGACATTACTATCACACATCAGTAAGTGATATTTTTGCATTTTTAGCACTATTCCGTGGTTATTTTATTGAGAGTACTGGACACGTCGGTTTGGGAAGAAGCCTTTATATTTTTCGCACTGGAAAGGTACACCGCCGGTGTGTTCTCATGGTCTGAAGTGAGCCTGCCACCTGCTTCGATCTGGACATGGCGAGGGGGGAAGATTCCATGCCGCCGCAGCTGTACCACTAAAATAATTGATTATGTCATATTTGCCTTTTCTACACCCCCATTAGTGATAGAGACGCCGCCGCGCTTCTCGGCCAGCGTGAGAAAGTTGGTTGCTTTCGCTCAAAAATTTTGATCACCCAAACAAACTAACTCGCTCCACCACCGTGATTGGCGCGTTGAGGCCGACCAATCTAAGAGACACTGCTCTAGGCCAGTACCATCCTCGAGTTCGTTAATGTGTGTTTTGTAAGCCAAGAATGGCATGTTTCTGCCGCATTCCCAGTTTTTTCATGCAATAAGCGATGTTCTCGTCCATCACGTGGGCAACAGGATTGGGTCGCCCCTTCGATGTACAGTTTTTGAAAGTAGAGAATAGGGGCTGCAGAACTAAGTTCCATAGCATTAGTGTTGTGGACGCCATAGCATTGGTTTCTGGGCGCAAAAACTTTCGTCTCCCACCCACTGTCTGGAGCTGCTCGGCGAATGTTTTGCTGATTTTTGGGAAAGTTTCACAGCCTGTTGTGTTGTGATACGTACTCCGAGCAACTCGCCACTTACTTGTTGTGGCACGCAACTCGAGTCAGCCATTTGATTACATTTTATAATTCTGTCTCGTTAACGTTGAATCCACAAGTTACCGAAATAATGATAACTTGTTAAATAATTTGGTACTTCCCCGTTTTTGTAAGAATTCCTTCTACATTTTAACAAAATTTTACTCTCTGTTAACTACTTCTGTATCTTGTCCAGTAATTAGAGCAAATAGAATCTGTAGCGCTCAGACTTCATCTAGATTGCAAGGCTCTTCAAATTGTCCTACAACTTTTCCATGGTTAAGCGAGGCACTAACAATAAATATAACCTGTTGCGTGCCTAAATTTGTTTTCACTGTGATGGTACAGTCGTTGTGCGCAGTGTCCGAACTGAACTATCGTTCTCTTACTGTTCAGTGAAGGCAACGAGCACTACAATCGCTCGTCTTGAATGATTATAAGGCTGTTTTTTTACTACGAAGAGTGGTGTCGTTTTCCCTGAGGATGACGTTAAAGTCTTCACATTTGAAAAGTCGTTCACGTCATTTGAATTCCCCCTCTTCTTATTGACTGGACAGTTTCTTGGAGGATCTCAGACTATCGCTTAGCATAAAAAAAAGAAAGAGCACTCACGGGCGCTGCACAAGCAGTCTTCTTCCCAAGCAGCTGCATACTCTGTCTAGAGCTCGTGTGATCTATTCGGGAAATTCTATATTATTCTCCACCCCGTGGCGCACGTCCAGAAATCTTAAACCAAGAATGTCACAGACTCGATGCACCCTATGATTGAGATCCTCTACTCGGCTCACAACCGAATGACTCACGTCATTTCTAAGCAGATTAGTCGTAAGCTCTGCCTGCTATACCTGTACCCTGCAAACAACGCCAGCAGTCGTTAACACTGCCACCAGCTGCCCGTCCGAACTGTTGATGGTCTAAGAACCCAAGCTTGTTCAGACATGAGCGACAAGTTGCAGATGGCTCCACCCCGTAACCACGATAGCTGTAGGTAGTGCCCTATCTACATCTCGGACGAGAACCACCAACAGACATACCGAGTGCGCATTTCAATCCATTGATACTATTTCCCAAAGCGGCTCCACAGCGCGGCTAATATCTAGCTACCGATATCTACCAAACCTCTGCTCATTCTCCAGTCTGTTCTAAAGCGTACATGTTTGCACAGTTTTATAACCAAAACGTGTGAAATATCAGATTTTATGTATGCTGCATGTCAGTTCCATAGAATTTATATCGAAAGAGTGTTACATTCTGCCTTCTAAATTTGATGTAGTGCCTTTCTGGGTACGCGATATCGTGGTCAACCCTGTATGACTGTGTTGTTCACTTGTTGTGGATTATTTGGGGAAAATGATCAAATGTAAAAACAGACCTTCATTTAATCGTTTTGAGTTATCAGCTATTATTTTCACTTTGCTTGGCGGCACCGACTGTTAATCTACGAGACTAGTACCGTGACCACCAAGTTAATTAATTATCTTAGACACTCTATCGAAAACCACTTTTTTCATTATTTTATACCTTTCTTGTAGTTTTTTGTGATCTGTACCAAAACTGTTAATTTAAAGTATTTCTGCAAGCACTTCCACTTCATTCTTCGTAGTTCCACACTGCCCCTTCAACACTCCTGTTCTGCGGTCCGTTTCTGGCCACACTGACGTCGCTTCCACGTCCCCTCGGTTGGCTGCGTCCACCTTCGTTGCACCGTCCCTATGCAACCTTCTTATAGGAGTTGACAGTGAAAAGAAAAGAATGCAGCTTTCACGTGACCGTGAGAGGAGTACTTCTGGATAATTCCTCTTCTTTACGCTACTATGTTAATCAAATAACTATGTAAAAGGGCTACTAAGTTTTGGGGCTAATTCAAATATTCTTTTACACGGGAATAATTTTACTCATTTGTAGAATAATATATATTTGAGGTGACATTGGGAATCTACTGCTGGGTAACATTCAGTAAGATGTTGCTTTACCTTTTGCATTATGAGGGTCTTGGATTCTCCTTCGTATGCTGTTCACACGATGGTCGCGAAGTTCCTCCTGAAGCCTCTTTCGCCATTCGAAGCGGCTCTGCTGAGGACCAACAAGTGTATGAAGAAGCGCCCCTATGACTGAGCACTGCGGGTTTCAGTTGTCGCCAGGCAAACTTAATTGGTGTCCAGGAAGCTGAGACAAAAGACTATTCCATTCGGTTGATTTCTGCCTTCTGGAGAGTGTTGTTCATGACTCAGCTGCGGTGTGCTCGTGAGTTATCGCCTTGAGACCAATTCACCTCTGGAATGTTGACTGTATAGCTGGACAGTAGGTTGAAGGATCTTGTCCTCGTATTACACAGCTATTAAATTACCCTCGAAAGCGATCAGAGAAGTGCGACTGCCCTACATATTACCAGCTAAAAACAATGTTCTTCAATGGTCGGCTTACTTCCCGGCTGAAGCCATGTGATTGTGAGTTTCATACCTTCTTTGACAGCAACTTGTTTGCCCACTGCTTTATGACTATCATGAAGCATTTGACAAATCCTGTAAGCTTCAGTGAAGAGAACCAGACGCCAGTGCTGTGAAACTGAACTTCGTGCACAGTTTTCGTCCTTCGTGCGCAGCTGTGACCACGGCAGGGACGCTTTGGCGTTCATAGGCAGGTCAGAGGGCGTGGTAGGCGCCAGCACCGCTCCAAGTTTAGGTGGGTCAGCACGACACGGAAAAGTTAATCAGCTGCACCGAATGATAACAACGCCGGACTGGTATAATAGCAAAAAAATTCAATCAGTCTGTAAAGGCCGTTACTTACAAACAAATACTGTGCCATATAATTCAAGTGTCTGAGACCCGTACCATGTCGGACTAACAGGGGATATCGAACTTATACGAGGAAGGGCAACGCAGCTGTTGAGATTTATTTCTCCACTGGGAAAACGTCATGGAGACGCTGCAAACGTTAAAATGAAAGCAGCCTGAAGGTACTGACGTTACTTTTTTATTGAACTATCAGTCTTCTGATTTGTTTAATGCGGCCCTCCATCTCTTCATCTGAGAGTAGTATTTGGAACGCACGTACTCAATTATTTGCTGAATGTATTCCAATCTCTGTCTTCCTCTACAGTTTTTGCCCTCTAGAGCTCCTTCTAGTACCATAGAAGTCCTATCAACCCGTCCCTTCACCTTGTCAATGTTCTCATTCCTCGCCGATTCTGTGCAGAACCTCCTCATTATTTACCTTATGAGGCTACTTAACTTTCAACATTAGTCTGTAGCAAGACATCTCAAATGCTTCGATTCTCTTCTGTTACGGTTTTCCCACAGTCCATGTTTCACTACCATACAATGCTGTACTCCAGACGTACATCCTCAGATATTTCTTCCTCAAATTGAGGCCTAAGTTTGGTACTAGCAGACTTCTCTTGGCCAAGAATGCCCATTTCGCTAGTGCTAGCCTGCTTTTTATATCCTCCTTGCCCCGTCCGTCACTGGTTATTTTGTTGCATTGGTAGCAGAATTCCTTAACTTCATCCACTTCTTGATCATCAGTCCTGATGTTAAGTTTCTCGCTGTTCTCATTTCTGCTACTTCTCGTTATTTTGGTCAATCTCCTATTTACTCTCAATCCAGATTCTGTACTCATTAGACTGTTCATTTCATTCAGCAGTCTACATAATTCTTCTTCAGTTTTATTCAGAATACAAATGTCATCAGCGAATAGTATCATTCATATCCCTTTACCTTCAAATTTAATTTGATCCCTGAACCTTTAGTTTATTGCCACCGTTGCTTCTTCGATGTACAGATTGAAAAGTAGTTGCGAAAGATTACATCCCTGTCTTACAGCCATTCTAATTCTAACACTTCGTTCTTCGCCGTCCACTCTTATTATTCCCTGTTGGCTCTTGTGTGTGTTGTACATTACCCGTCTCTCTACAGCTTACACCTATTTTTCTCAGAACTTGTAGCATCTTGCACCATTTTACGTTGTCGAATGCTTTTTCCACGTCGACAAATCCTATGAACGTGTCTTGATTTTTTTAAATTTAGTCTTGCTTCCATTATCACCCGCAACGTTGTAATTACCACTTTGGTGAGTTTACGTTTCCTGCAGCCAAACTGATAGGCATCTAACACATCGTCAATTTTCTTTTCCATTCTTCTGTGTATTATACTAGTAAGTAACTTGGACGCATGAGCTGTTATTTTGATTGTGTGATAATTCTCGCACTTGTCAGCTCTTGCAGTGTTCAGAACTGCATGGGTGATTTTTTTTTTCCGATAGTCAGATGGTATGTCGCCAAACTCATACATCCTACACACCAACGTGAATAGCCGTTTTATTGGCACTTCCCCCAATAATTTTAGAAATTCTCCTGGAATGTTATTTCACCCTTCCGCCTCATATGATTTAAGTCCTCCAAAGCTCTCTTGAATTCTGATTGTAATACTGGATCCCCTATGTCTTCTAAATAGACTCCCGTTTCTTCTTCTGTCACGTCAGATATTTCTTCCCCCTCAAAGAGGGCTTCATTGTACTCTTTCAACCTATCCGCTTTCTCCTCTGCATTTAGCAAAGGAATTTCCGTTGCACTCTTAATGTTACCAGCCTGCTTTTACTTTCACCGAAACTTGTTTCGACTTTCGTATATGCTGAGTCTGTCCTGTCGACCATCGTTTCTTTTTCGATTTCTTCATATTTTTCATGCAGCCATTTCGTCTTAGCTTCCCTGCACTTCGTGTTCATGTCATTCCTCAGTGACTTGTATTTCTGTAGTCCTAAATTTCCATGAATATTTTTGTACATCCTTCTTTCATCGATCAACTTATCTTCTTTGCAACAATGTTTTTCTTCCCAATTTCTGTAGTTACTCTTTTTAGAGATGTCCATTCCTCTTCAACAATACTGCAAACTGAGCTATCTTTTATTGCTGTATCTTCAGTCTTAGAGGACTTCAAGCATGTCTTGTCATTCTTTAGTATTTCCGTATCCCTGATTTTGAGTATTGATTCTTCCTAACCAATCTTTAAACTTCAGCGTACTCTTCATCACTACTACATTGTGATCTGAGTCTATCTGTTCCTGGGTAATCTTTACAATCAAGTCTCTGATTCCTGAACGTCAACGTGACGATGATGTAATGTAACTGAAATCTTCCTGTATCACCCGGCCTTTCCCAAGTATATCTCCTCCTCTTGTAATTCTTAAACAGAGTATTCGCTATTACTAGCTGAAAGTTATTACGTAACTCAATTAGTCCTTCTCCTCTCTCATTCCTTGTCCCAAGCCTATATTCTCCTATAATCTTTTCTTCTACTCCTTCCTGTACAGCTGCATTCCAGTCCCCCATAACTATTAGATTTTCACCTCCCCTCGTTCAATATCCTCACATACTTTCTCTATCTCTTCATCTTCGACATGCGACGTCGGCATGTATACCTGAACTATCGTTGTCGGTGTTCATTTGCTGTCGATTCTGATAAGAGTAACCCTATCACTGAACTGTTTACAGTAACACACTTTCTGCGCTTCCTATTCGTAATGAGTCCTACTGCCGCTATACCATTTTCTGCTGCTGTTGGTATTACTCTATATTCATCTGACCAGCAGTCCATATCTTCTTTCCATTTTACCTATACTATATCTATATTGAGCCTTTGCATCGCCCCTTTCAAATTTTCTGTCTTCCGTATCAAGTTCTAGCTTGTGACATTCCACGACCCGGCTCGTAGGATGTTAGGTTTTCGTTGATTATTAAATCTTTTTCTCATCGTCACCTTCGCACTGGCAGTCCTCTCCTGGAGATCCGAATGGGAGACTATTCCGGAATCTTATGCCAATGGAGAGATCATCGTGACCCTTTTTCAATTACAGGCCACATTTACTGTGGATACATGTTTTCTGTCTTTAATGCAGTGGTTTCCATTGCCTTCAGCATCCTCACGCCGTTGATTACTGCTGATACTGACGCTACTAGTAATAACTCCCATTAAAGAGAAAACTATAGGAGAGTTTTTAAATGACATTTTCCAATGGAATTATTAAGTGGTTCGCTGAAAAAGGACTCTACAAAAATCTGAAAGGAGTCTGTAAAAAAGTTAGTGCTCAAATTATTTTGGTGTACATACTGACGAAGACTTGAACTGGAAGGAGTATACTACTGAGCTTCTGAAACAATTAAGTTCACTTACTATTGCTCTTCGTGCATTAAGTCGTTCCATAACACAAGAATTACCGGACTTCGTCGTACGCCTAGTAAGTAGTACCATGTATGTCATTTTTGACTCACAGTAGGAAGCCACCGTTTTATTCGTATTTTGGCGATGTTTTGAGTGTCGCCTTGTTGTCAGTACGTTCAAGAAGACTCTAAAGTTGTAACTAAAGCATATTCGGTCACTAAAATGACTAGTTCACTGTCCAACATAAAGTTTCAGAAGCAAACTCATTTTTATCTTAAATTTTATGGAAGAAATTCCATAGTCCTTCATCAATCGTCATTAGAACAAGTACACTACTTGATTAAAGGTATCCGGACACCCCCCACCACCCGAACATACATTCTTCATATTAAATGTATTGTGCTGCCACCTACTGCCAGGTACTCCATATCAGTGACCTCGGTAGTCATTGGATATCGTGAGATAGCAGAATGGGGCGCTCCGCGGAACTCACGGACTACGAACGTGATCAGGTGACTGTGTGTCACTTGTGTCATACGTCTGTATGCGAGATTTCCACACTCCTGAACAACACAAGGTCTACTGTCTCCGATGTGATAAGCACAAAAGCGTAAAGGCCGACCTCGTCTGTTGACTGACAGAGACCGTCGACAGTTGAAGAGGGCCGTAATGTGTAATAGGCAGACATCTATCCAGACCATCACACAGAAATTCCAAACTGCATCAGGATCCACAGCAAGTACTATAACAGTTAGGCGGGAGGTGAGAAAACTTGGATTTCATGGTCGTGCAGCTGCTCACAAGACAAAGGACGCCTCGCTTGGTTTAAGGATCGTTAACACCTGACGATTGAACAGTTGAAAAGCGTTGTGCGCAGTGACCAATCACGGTACACAATGTGGCCATCCGATGGCAGGGTGTGCGTATGGGCGAAATCCGGTTGAACGTCATCTGCCAACATGTGTAATGCCAACAGCAAAATTCGGAAGCGATGGTGTTATGGTGAGGTCGTGTTTTTCATTTAGGGTCTTGCACATCTAGTTGTTTTGCGTCGCACTATCGCAGCACAGGTCCGCATTGATGTTTTAAGCACCTTCTTGCTTCGCACTGTTGATAAGCAATTCGGGGATGGGGACTGAATTATTCAACACGATCGAGCATCTGCTCATAATGCACGGCCTGTGGCGGAGTGGTTGCACGACAATGACATCTCTGTAATGGACTGGCCTGGACAGAGTCCTGACCCGAATCCTATTGAACTTCTTTGGGATGTTTTGGAACGCCGATGGAGGGCTCCACGAACTTGTAAGTCATTTTCAGCCTGGTGTCCGGATATTTTTGATCACATAGTGTAAGAAAAATATTAGAATGTTTTTATTTACAAAAAGGTTAAAACAGAGTCGAAACATATTGTTTGAGTATAAATAGCATTTTTACTCACATAAACAGACAAATAAAGGACGTACCGAGAATGTGTGAAAGTTTGTAAAACACAGCGGGTGACTAAAGTGCTCTACGTGTTTTCTTGCTTATTGAAATCAAGGAAGTAAAACATAAGGACAAATAACTTAATTCAATAATAATATATATTCGGAAATACACTCCTGGAAATGGAAAAAAGAACACATTGACACCGGTGTGTCAGACCCACCATACTTGCTCCGGACACTGCGAGAGGGCTGTACAAGCAATGATCACACGCACGGCACAGCGGACGCACCAGGAACCGCGGTGTTGGCCGTCGAATGGCGCTAGCTGCGCAGCATTTGTGCACCGCCGCCGTCAGTGTCAGCCAGTTTGCCATGGCATACGGAGCTCCATCGCAGTCTTTAACACTGGTAGCATGCCGCGACAGCGAGGACGTGAACCGTATGTGCAGTTGACGGACTTTGAGCGAGGGCGTATAGTGGGCATGCGGGAGGCCGGGTGGACGTACCGCCGAATTGCTCAACACGTGGGGCGTGAGGTCTCCACAGTACATCGATGTTGTCGCCAGTGGTCGGCGGAAGGTGCACGTGCCCGTCGACCTGGCACCGGACCGCAGCGACGCACGGATACACGCCAAGACCGTAGGATCCTACGCAGTGCCGTAGGGGACCGCACCGCCACTTCCCAGCAAATTAGGGACACTGTTGCTCCTGGGGTATCGGCGAGGACCATTCGCAACCGTCTCCATGAAGCTGGGCTACGGTCCCGCACACCGTTAGGCCGTCTTCCGCTCACGCCCCAACATCGTGCAGCCCGCCTCCAGTGGTGTCGCGACAGGCGTGAATGGAGGGACGAATGGAGACGTGTCGTCTTCAGCGATGAGAGTCGCTTCTGCCTTGGTGCCAATGATGGTCGTATGCGTGTTTGGCGCCGTGCAGGTGAGCGCCACAATCAGGACTGCATACGACCGAGGCACACAGGGCCAACACCCGGCATCATGGTGTGGGGAGCGATCTCCTACACTGGCCGTACACCACTGGTGATCGTCGAGGGGACACTGAATAGTGCACGGTACATCCAAACCGTCATCGAACCTATCGTTCTACCATTCCTAGACCGGCAAGGGAACTTGCTGTTCCGACAGGACAATGCACGTCCGCATGTATCCCGTGCCACCCAACGTGCTCTAGAAGGTGTAAGTCAACTACCCTGGCCAGCAAGATCTCCAGATCTGTCCCCCATTGAGCATGTTTGGGACTGGATGAAGCGTCGTCTCACGCGGTCTGTACGTCCAGCACGAACGCTGGTCCAACTGAGGCGCCAGTTGGAAATGGCATGGCAAGCCGTTCCACAGGACTACATCCAGCATCTCTACGATCGTCTCCATGGGAGAATAGCAGCCTGCATTGCTGCGAAAGGTGGATATACACTGTACTAGTGCCGACATTGTGCATGCTCTGTTGCCTGTGTCTATGTGCCTGTGGTTCTGTCAGTGTGATCATGTGATGTATCTGACCCCAGGAATGTGTCAATAAAGTTTCTCCTTCCTGGGACAATGAATTCACGGTGTTCTTATTTCAATTTCCAGGAGTGTATATAGGAATAGACGGTTGCCAGAACTGTCTGAAGTTGGATGGGCTCACAGTTCAGAATTCGACATGCGTGTTGACTTGGCATCTTTTACACACATAATTTTTGCACTTGAAGCATACGTATGTGTATTATTCCCTTTTTGTTGTTTGCAGGAAACCTGAATTTGACAAAGCCTTCTATTACCATAATGGCCAGAGGCGGTATCGAGTGCCTGCAAGGGGGGGGGGGGGGGGGGGATTGGTTGCTCTCTACAGTTTGTAAGGGGCAGCACACTCGCCTGCTACTCTGAATGTAAAGTCTCGGTGTGAAATTTTGTTAGAGGTAAGTAACGTGAAAATTGTGTGGACTTTGATCACTACAAGATCAAGAACATTTTAAAGGACATGCAGAGGCCATCGGTGGCTGCCAGCTTGGTCACTGTAGTGTCTAGCCATTTGGTCAACTATATCGACTCCCCCTTTGGTCACATTACAAAACTTGACAGTTTCTGAAAGTTTCTTCTCTGTATTCTCATTCACCTGACATTCAGCGTGCACGTTACTCAAAATAAGGACAATTTTTTTTTCTTTTTCCCTTGGTATACTGTGAGAAGATTGTCACCTGACATGTATCAGTGTGTTGAATAGAATGCGTCGTCTCCGCTTTGCACCATGCAGTTGAGAAATGGCTATGTCATCTTCACAACGATATGGTGTCCAAGACCCTCGCTTGGATCATCAGTTTCATATTTGCCACGGTAAGGAAATCTATTCAGGATGTAGCGCTTGTCAACATCATGCAAAAACCAGTATTTCTTCTCATTCTTATCAGGTATACTAGGACTGTACTGTATGAATGGGCACCTGCGCTTACAGGGTTACAGTTGCTCTTCGAGCGTCATGTTCTTGGATGGGTTGCAGCAGTCAATGCATTTGCCAGCAAATAGATTCCATACATCCGAGCCGGCCGGAGTGGCCGAGCGGTTCTAGGCGTTACAGTCTTGAACCACGTGATCGCTACGGTCGCAGGTTCGAATCCTGCCTCGGGCATGGCTGTGTGTGATGTCCTTAGGTTAGTTAGGTTTAAGTAGTTCTACGTTCTACGGGACTGATGACCTCAGAAGTTAAGTCCCATAGTGCTCAGAGCCATTTGAACCATACATCCGAAGCACCGCCACATTTATCAGTTCCCTTACGTTGTCCCCTTGTTGACATAGAATCAAACCTAAGATGATTGCTTATTTCTGTAAATCTGTTCCTTGACATGATGCTTTGAAAGAAAGCTACTTATTGCTACATGAGTCTTTCTGTGAAATACCCAGAGTGCCACACACTCCACGAGCGTAGAGTAATCCCATGAAAGCATCTAGCTCTTCCACGCTATGGGACCCCTCATTATTACCAACTGTGCTGTGAGCTTTTTCTTCAGTGCATTGTTTTATCGGTTTCAGGATCGAGTAGGTAACATACAGCTGTAACATAGAGTGTGGTGAGCGGCCTACAACATGTCGTTTGGCTTGTCCCATCTGCTCATGTAGCTCCCGTAGCAAATTCTGGGTACTGCGCGTATATGCTGTCTCGCCTGGCTAAATACGTGTCCATTTGGTGCAACTGGAACCTTCCACATCCTCACTGGAGAGTGAATGCCGCACGGTTCTTCCTCATCCACGATGAGCTGCTGTACAACGTCAGGCACTTAATGTACCGTGAACATTTCCACCTCTCGCCGCTCCGTCAAATTCACCAACCGCCACGCCGTCACCGTCTTGTAAGTCGTTCACGACAACTGGATCAACGCCATTGTCAGCTACAAATTGAATCGTATGTAAAAATTCTTTGTAACTGCTGAGAGATACTGAATGACGGCAAAAGACCGGTCATGTTACGATGTCACTCACAAATTTAAATTACATGGTCAGTGATACTGCATTTAAGTTTTGAATAAAAATTTATCTATCGGTGGCTTACCTACTCCATCAGGTAGCTGACCATAGCTACTTCACCCCGCCGTCCTTGTCAAATGCACTGTCCTGTACTGCATACATTTTTAGCCTGTCATTGGGAAGACGTTCACGCCTTCGGGTGGAATCTGTAAATCCGACACATAAAGAATAGAAGAAGGAAAACCGTACAATGGACTGTGCGCTTATTGGTTCAAAAGCTTATGTAGAATGATTCATGTTTACGTTGTGCAAAGAGGTAGATCGTCGTCAGAGAGGTCAGATTCTGTTTGCTGTTCATTTGATGCCTCTGAATCAGAGTCAGCAGTTTCCACTGCAGCTAAACCGTTGTCATCTTCTGCATTCGTCTCAATACCAGATTAATCACTCGCTTGTGTAGGTGAAACGTTGTTCAAGTGGTAGTGATTCTCGGCCTCGGTAAGACAATGTCGTCTTGCATCAGTGACGTGAACTCGCGAAAATATAGTGCACTGACACGTCACTAGCGTTGAGACTGACTCAGTCTGCTCGGTCCGACCACAGACAAATATATACTGACAGGTTACTTCCGTAAGTGCGACACAATTGACATCTGCTGTCGTGTAAGAGAAATTCAAGCGGTGCCGGGGTAGCGTGGGGGGGGGGGGGCGGGGGGCTTCATCACTGTATAATAAATTACTCTGTGACTTCCTAGTGTCACTTTGTAGGTCTGCTTGTTGCCAGTCCTTAGAAAACGGAAAGTCGTCCTGATATATAGTATCACCCGACTTCCGAATTCTTCGTAGTTTCGAGTTCCTTTTGGCCCAGAGTGTCCTAATATACTCCACTATCTCGTGAATAACGTCGATGCAGGCTCAGAAACTATTTAGTCTGAAACTGATGTTAGTGATATAAAATAGCGTTAAAATTGGTGTGTGTAAAAAATGACTCAAATGGCACTAAAGGTGTAACAGGTAAGTTTTTTATACCTCTAGGTGGGATACAGATATGAAATTTTGGAGAGTTGTCCGATTCCCCATGTTTTGTGTTATTCTATTATTCATATACACTGATGGACCAAAACATCATGACCACCTTCTCAGTAGCTTCTTTGTCCGTCTTTGGAAGGAAGCACATTGCTGCTCCTGCGTGTCAGGGATACGACAGTAGGTTTATGGAGGTATTTTTCATTAGATATTTGGCATTAGATTTCTACGCACAGATCATCTAATTTTTCGTAAATACCGAGCCGCCGATTTGCGTACGCTGTGATGGCACCCGATAGCGACTCAGATGGGTTCCATAGGATTTGAATCAGACGTCAACGTGAGTTCACTATTATGTTACTCAAACCTATGTAGCGCAGCTCTGAGATGCGGTCAATGATACTGGTGAAACGTGACATCGCTGTCGAAGAGACATTAAGCATAAAGGGATGCAGATGGTTCGCAGCTGTCAGCTTGTCTTCGATTACTAGCACAGGTCCTATACAAGCCCGGAGAATGTCTCCCATAAGATAATACTGTTCCGACTAGCTTGCGTCATTGGCACCCAGCACGTTTCGTGCCGCCATTCAACTGCACGACTGCATTTGTGGAGACGATCATAGATCTACCGAAAAGATGATTTACCCGAAGAGCTGACATGTTTCTATTGATCGTTGGTCGAATCCCGATGGTCCTGTGGTCACAGCAATCGTAATTAACGATGTCGTTTGGTCAACATGTTAACATGTACGGATGGTCTGCTGTGTAGCTCCAGGCTCAACATTTTACTATGAACAGTGTGCTCCGTAAAATTTGTGCGTGCTCCAGCATTGGGCTCTTTCGGCAGAGTTGCCACAGATGACCATTTATCCTACTTTACAGAGAAGACGAGCCATCGAACTCTACGTTGTGTGAAGAGTGGTGGACTTTTATTTAGCGCCTAGTGGTAGTTTCACTTCCCTTCTGCCTCTTTCCGTAGATACTCACGGCAGTAGCGCATGAACATTCGACCAGCATTCGTAGTTTTCGAGATACACGTTCACAGGTTCTGCGTAATAATATTCTACCCTTTCTCAGAGTAGCTCGTCTCAGTGGATTCCTTCGGTCCCCCACCACATTGGCTCTTCGTCAGTCGCTTCCCCCGTCGTTGTCAGCTGGCTTCTGGGCCATCTCCAGTAGTCCTTCCGTGCCATGTCGTCCAGGCGGGCTATGTGGTTGCTATCCCTACGCGTGAACTCAGTTACTTATTTATTTACATTACTAACAAGGTCATTTCTTTCCACAAACCTCCCCGAAGTTAGCATTTTTGTTCTGGTCTCCTGCGTGCGTTTGAGGTGGATGCGATTCCCAATACCTGGGTGGTCCGAGTGCCACACATTCTTGCTTTCATAGTACTGTCAGTGCATTTTATACAAATGTAATTTACATTTTACTATGTCAACCCTGTAGTACTTGTGCGATAGTAGCCCCTCCTATTTCTCGCAGTTGGTGGCACCTGAAGATGAAGCTTTATGCTTCGAAACCAGTCGTAGAATGAATTAAGAAAATTACTAACAACTGAAATGGATTTTTATACTATGAACTTCGTACAGTAGCTAATCTTGGAAACAAACGTATCAACTTCGTGAAATAAATTCTCATATTTACACTCAGTAATGTCGTACGAAATCATTTTCTGGAGTAACCCATCACTGAGAAAGAAAGTATTGATTGCACAGAGACAGAAGTAAGAAATATAAGTAGGGGTTAGCCAGGGACGTCGTGTGGGTGCCTATCAATGGGCTCTGTTATTCATTGATAAAGCTGTCACTGGCTCAGAAATGAGTTCAACATGCATCAACAACAATTTTTAGTTATTTACCTACGAACATAAAATGTCTGACAGGTAGTGAGGCAACTTATAAACCTAATATAAAGAAATTTCTCCTCGTCAACTCCTTCTACTCCGTTGATGAATTTCTGCTTCAAACCAGGAGCAAAAAATAAAAAAATAAAAGAATAGAGAGAAAAAGAGAAGACGTAGTAGGACTGAAAACAATAGCGTTCATTGCTGTTAAAACTTATCGTGTAGGCGTATCCTGCAAATGGACTTATACCACATCATTTCGATGATCGAATCATTCAAAAAGCCGTATGGGGCATGTAACTACGTAGACCATTCCGAGAAAGCCTGCACATTCTTACAAGTATCAGCTTTAAGGAATGGCGTAGACAATATCAGGCTAGTTACTGCGTGCACAATGCATTAAGGCAAACATTCTTCGGATGCTTTGTACGTGAATGAAACAGAATTAAGCACTAATGAATAGTACAAATGGAAGGACCGTCTGTCACGAAACCTCACAGTGAGTCGCTAGCTATGGATGTAAATGTAGATAAGCCAATTCCTCTGAAAGTTTCCATGCTAGGAACTCTTCCTAATGTAATGTGACTATGTACACGGACAAAGTTTGAAACTTACTTCGATGGGAGTTGGACGATCTGCCATGTAAACGAGATACATAGTTACGATTGCGATCAAGACACAAAGTGCTCAGAGCATGCAGTTTACTTTTAGCTCTATTCGTCAGGTGACTGCACGTAACGATACCCCTTGTCAGGGTAGTCTGAGACAGCCCATCAAAACGCACGAACTATGTTGTTGTCAAAGTAGTGAGTAACTTATTTTGGATAGTTCATGTTAGACGTAATGGGGTTTTCTCTACCAGCTACGTGTATTCCTCAGTCTGTTTCGAGGAGTGTGTATCTCGTACAGGCTGGTTGTTATGAGGGCGGCGGGAGTGCTTCAGGCTTCAGATGAGACTGAAGGGCGGCGCCCGTCTCAAGTGCGCACACAATACCAGTTTTGAGAATGTTTACACATTTTCTGAAACTGCTTTTAATTCTCAGAATTGTCAGTGATGTAGAGGTTTCATCCTGTTTTCCATAAACCGTGGTAATAGCTTTCACTAGTGCTTCGGAACGCCATTCTCTCTGGGCTTGTTTCAAGAATGAGGAACTGATGACTTCGTAGTTTGATCCCTAAAGCCCATACAATAAAGAAATCGATTATGGATTATCATTGTGATGTTCACTGTTCTGTTCCATACTGGGATTCTGTCGCACAATGGGACATACTTCTTGTTTCAGTTTACAGAAACAATGTATGAAGTGTTGTACAACCAAGAGATTCACGTAGTAGTTGAATCAGTTTTGTTTCTCTTTTAATTACTGGTAAACGAGTATAGCTACGACTACTGAGAATGTTGGTTGTAGTGCAGGGAAACTTAGGTTCAAAATGGTTCAAATGGCTCTGAGCGCTATGGGACTTAACTTCTGAGGTCCCCTAGAACTTAGAACTACTTAAACCTAACTAACCTAAGGACATCACACACATCCATGCCCGAGGCAGGATTCGAACCCGCAGCCGCAACGGTCGCGCTGCTCCTGACTGAAGCGCCTAGAACCGCTCCGCCACCACGGCCGGTGGAAACTTAGGGAGGGCTTAAGTTTGCCATCGGGTAACTCCAGAGTTCTTGACCCAGCAACACCAGGGAACATAGCTAGTGCCTGTTTCGCGTCTCCATTGTAGCACGAGGTTATGTCAGCTGCATAGGGAACTCGTCACATTGAAAATAGCACGCGACGTACGATGGATTGTTGTAGAACTTGGTGTGGGGCCTGTTGGACGCGGGGAGCCGCACCAAAATGGTCACTGTGACCAGCTGTTTCGACTGCCGCCCCCAATGCCACACTCATCAGTCTCGTGTAACCTGTGGAACACTGAATCCTCACACGAAGAGCTAGATGCGTGTTTTCTGTAGAGAAAAATCGCGCTACTATGGGCTGTGTGTCGGTCACCACGCCTGCCTTCCCCCATCGTGTCTCAGCTGCGTGGGTGGCAGTGACGCCACACAGCCTGCTGCAACTGGAAATGGCTCATGGTGTAAAGGGCCGCTTGAGTTGGTACTCCTCCAGCATGCCATTGTTCACTGAATTCAATGCCTGTGTCAAGCTAGCCTCAATGGTGGCTGTCATTCGAGGAAACCCTGGAGCACGTTCCATCCCCAAAGGTGCCCCTCAAGGACCAATAGCCAGATGTGAGGAGTGCGAGGAGTGTGTGGAACTTCGAGAAGCTGCGTTTCGTTTTCAATTAATACTGCTTGGCGTGTTGTACAATCACTCAGAAAGGAATGCCCATCGTGTAAATACAGCCGTACTCACATAATATTCGAATGTCTGACAGATTCATACACTTCACGCAGAGCTGGGAGTTACCCATCGGCATAGCTGTGCGTATTAAAGCTCCGTTCCTGAGACAGAGAAATATTATACAACATTTTGCCAGAACAAACATAGTCTTATTGGAGCAGCCAGAGTGGATCTATCATCACTAGCAACAATCACTGTCAAATGCACATGCAGAAATATTGAACACTTTGAGTGTTTTTAAATGATTGAAAGGGCAGATTACGAAAAACGTAGCGATAATCTGGAGGTACAATTTTTTTTTATAGTGTCAAGGTAAACACATACACATCAGCTACTTCAAATGTGTTGATGACATCAGAGTTTTACTTTATGTCCAGAAAATAATTCCACCCGCTTTCTCATATACAAGACTAATTTAGTGTATAAGCAATTCTATCTAATGTGTCACTGGAATTATTTTACTGTCAGACAGTAGAGACGCAGATAATGATTTGAAAAGGAACGCCAGCGTTCGAGAATTACTATTATTGTAGTTTATATGCCAATTTGAAGGAAAGCTAAATAAATACTGAATAAACTGAGTTGATAGTCCTTGATTCCAACTCTGTGGTGGAGCTGCTTTTATTTTTGATGGTCAAAAGCTTTGCGAACAGAATAATTGCATGAGGAACGTGGGTGTGGCATTGTTTTATCTTCGTCTGTCGCCTAAGATTCAGACTTGCAGACGACTGCCAAGACTCGTCGACGTGGGCACATTTCATCACAACAGATAAGTGTAATCAGAAGAGTGAAGTACTTTATTTGTACACTCCTACAGTCGAGGAGCTTGTTGAAAGCAGTAGTTCACTATGACGCGAGTTTTCTACAGTCCATTTATAGACTGTTTACGATTCATGCGGTGTTTTGGTGTGTCATACCAAGCAACATGCAATGTGAAATGTATTTGAAAGTGGATTAAAAGATCTAATATTTGCATGTTCTATCTAATGACTGATGGCTATGAGGCATGTCACTGTAATTGTAAGCCATAAAAGGAATAACTCCTAAAAACAAGTCACGAAATTGTCACATATTATCATTTCTTTAACTACCTAAATTCTTTTCAGTACTTATATTCTTTCAGTAGTTCTCAAGTGAATCAGAAACATTGTTCATCAAAATTACATTATAATTAATTGATTATTGATGTCGAAAAATATAATACTCGTAGTTTATTCATAGTAAGAGGATACATATAGCTCAAGATATTACCAACAATAAGATTATAATAAATTGGCTGTGTGTTAAATCACATTTCTCGCAATACAGCGAGCGACAGACAAGGGCGACAAAGGTTTCTGAAATTGTGCACACATAGAGCCTCTGCATACTTACGCCACCTAGAGCAACGATCACTAACATCGTATTAAATCATATTTCTCGTAATGCAGCGAGCGACAGACAAGGGCGACGACGGTTTTTGATATTGTGCTCACATGGAGCCTATACGTTGTTAAGCCACATAGAGCATAGATCACTCACATCGTATTAACTCCTATTTCTCGCAATGCTGCAAGCGACAGAGAAGGGTGGAAAATGTCTTTTAAATTGTGAACAAATAGCGCCTCCACATTCTTACGCCGCGTAGAGCAACGATCACTAATATCGCGAATCACACAGTTTATCGACACTATATATTATAATACCCCTAATGCAGAGGGAGTTTATTTATAATGTAAACAGTTTTGTAGCCATTCTGCTTCCACCCACTTTACTAAGTAGTTATCTACATTTCTAATGAGAGTCCAGTTATTATTTTGTCTATACTTTTTTTTCATGTTCCGTTTCTTTCTTCTCGTGGGAGAAAGTGGGATAGAAAGTCATTGTTTCATCTTTTCTCATACGTACATAAATTTTAAACATCGACATAAATTGTGATGCCAGGACAGAAAGCAATAATGATGGGCTTGTGTAATAACTTCAGTGTGTTGAATACATCAACGAATTCGAGATTGTTTGGTTTCTGAACAGGTGTAAAGTACCAATTACCATCTCTATTTTGCTACTTGTGGATTTGGAATTTATCTGTCAGTTTGGGTTAAAAGTTTCAGAAGTGTAAAGTTTTTCACGAAATAATGATTATCGTTTGGTTGGATAGTCTTCATACAGTTATTTTCAGTTATTTGACAAAGTTCAGAAAGAAATATGTTCTTGTACAGTAGTTTTCAATTACTTGTCAAGCAGAAAACATAAAATTATTAAATTACATTTCGCATGAATTTAATTGCTTTAATACGTATTAACACGTATTTAAGATCAGAATCTGTCTACAGGCTAGATCAGCTCTGTTCGTCGTCTCAGGTCTCACAACACAGCCAACAATTCTTATTACTTCAGTATTGTCCACAACATCTTCGTACTCATTCATGTTGCTCTCTTGCAATTACTCAATCGCAACGAGACACTGCTTAAAGGTAGTGTTATCTAAGGTTGTTTCTATCATATGTAGCTGCAGTTCATTTTCCATCACTTAAACTCTAATTTCAGTTCACTCACAACAAACCTAATCAACTAAGAGCTGCATGTTTATTACGTTGCCAAACTGCAGATGCAAACCGACCATAAAATGGCTCTGAGCACTATGGGAGCAACATCTGAGGTAATCAGTCCCCTAGAACTTAGAACTACTTTAACCTAACCAACTTAAGGACATCACACACATCCATGCCCGAAGCAGGATTCGAACCTGCGACCCGCGACTGCTACGGTCGCAGGTTCGAATCCTGCCTCGGGCATGGATGTGTGTGATGTCCTTAGGTTAGTTAGGTTTAAGTAGTTCTAAGTTCTAGGGGACTGATGACCACAGTAGTTAAGTCCCACAGTGCTCAGAGCCATTTGAACCTGCGACCGTAGCGGTCACGCGGTTCCAGACTGAAGCGCCTAGAATCGCTCGGTCACACCGGTCGGCAAACCGAACACATATCGCATCCTCATAATCGTTTAAAAGTGCCATCCCAAAACATACGCGACAGCAGACTATATACTGAGGTGACAAAAGTTATCGCGGCGGCGGGTGTAGCCGAACGGTTGTAGGCAATTCACCCAAGGAACAGTGGGAGAAAAAGAAGAAGAAGACCCCTAAGAACAATGAACTTACGGTGGCACCCACACCACCGCTTCCTACCAGCTCTGTCTCTGAGGATGGGGTGGAGATTCTGGCGTCTGCTGACGACCTGGATCTCGCCAGACCCTCAGGCACAATGGATGTAGGCTGCTGAGACAAAAAGTTTCTGGCAGCAGGTGACCCTGAGGCGTAAACTGCCACATTGGATGTTCCATGCATCCCAGTCTCACGCAGATGTCATCCTCCAATGGAACTGTTGCGGTTTTTTCCACCTCCTGGCTGAGTTACGGCAACTGTTAAGCTTTACACCTGCTTTCTGCATTGTCGTCCAGGAAACCTGGTTCCCGGCAATGCGGACCCCTGCCCTCCGCGGCTATAAGTGCTATTACAGAAACCTTAGAGACTATAATAGTGTCAGGTGGAGCTTGCGTTTATGTCCGAAACTCAGTCTATAGTGAACCTGTGCCCCTTCAAAGCCCTCTTGAAGCAATGGCTGTTAGAGTACGGACGATGTAGGAAATAACTGTCTGCAATGTATGTCTTCCTCCAGATCGTGCAATACCCCTGAATGTATTAGCTGCACTGATTGATCAACTCCCTAAACCTTTCCTATTTTTGGGAGTTTTACTGGCCAAGGCAAAGATGTTAAAACTTTTCTGTCTGAGTTCGACCTCAGCCTCTTAAATACTGGGGCTGACACACATTTCAGTGTGGCATGAGGTAGTTACTCGGGCATTGATTTATCAATTTGCACCCCAGGACTTCTCCCATCTATCCACTGGAGAGGACATGACGACCTGTGTGGTAGTGACCACTTCTCCATCTTCCTGTCACTGCCCCAGCGTCAGGCCTATAGACGTTTGCCCATATGGACTTTAAACAAGGCGGACTGGGTAACTTTCACCTCTGATGACACCGTTGACTCTGCCCCACATGGCAACATCAATATGATGGTTGAGCAGCTGACTACCACAATCGTTTCTGCGGCAGAAAACGCGATCCCTCGCGCTTTAGGGTGCCCCCGGAAAAAGACAGTCCCTTAGTGGTCGCCGGAAGTCACTGAGGCAATTACAAAGCGTCGGCGAGCTCTACAGCGACATAAGCGACACCCTTCCCCAGAGCATCTGATACCCTTTCAGCTGCTCCGTGCCCTTGTACGCCAGCTTATAAAACGACGGAAACAGGAGTGTTGGGAGAAGTACGTGTCGACCATTGGGTGTCACATGTCACGTTCCCAAGTCTGGACGAATAGCGGACGTCTTTTTGGGTGCCAGACCCCAACAGATGTCCCTGGAATTACCATCAGTGGTGTGTGATGTGCCGGCGCAAACGCGATTGCCGAGCACTTCGATGAGCAGTATGCTCGAGCCTCTGTGTCGGAGAACTACTCCCAAGCCTTTAACGCCCACAAACGGCAGATGGAAAGGAAAGTTCTCTAGTTCCCTACACGCGACAGTGAACCATATAACGCCCCATTTACGGAGTGGAAGCTCCTCAGTGCCCTTTCACACTGTCCCAACACAGCTCCTGGGCTACATCGGATCCACAGTCAGATGATCAAACATCTCTCATCTGGCTACAAGTGCAATCTCCTCGTCATCTTAAAACGAATCTGGTGCAATGGCGTTTTTACATCGCAGTTGCGCGAGAGCACCATCGTTCCAGTGCTCAAACCCGGCAAAAGCCGCGTGGAGTAGCCCCACGGTTTGAGGCGTCATGTCACGGATTGCTTGGCCCCTCCCGCCGGAGGTTCGAGTCCTCTCTCGGGCATGTGTTTGTGTTTGTGTTTGTGTGTGTGTGTGTGTGTGTGTGTGTGTGTGTGTCTGTGTGTATGTTGTTCTTAGCTTAAATTAGTTTAAGTAGTGTATAAGTCTAGAGACCGATGACCTCAGCAGTTTGGTCCCTTAGCAATTCACATACACATTTGAAACCAGGCAAAAGCCCACTTGATGTTGGTAGCTATCGGTACATCAGCCTCACCAATGTTGTTTGTAAGCTGCTGGAATGTATGGTGTGTCAGCGGATAGGCTGGGTCCTGGAGTCACACGGCCTACTGGTTCCATGTCAGGACGGCTTCCGATAGACTCGGTTTACCACTGATGATCCTGTATCCCTCGAGTCTACCATCTGAACAGTCTTTTCCAGACTCCAGCACCTCGTTTCCGTCTTTTTTGATTTACGCAAAGTGTATTACACCACCTGGCGACATAATATCCTTGCCACATTATGTGGGTGGGGTCTCCGAGGCACGCTCCTCATTTTTATCCAGAATTTGCTGTCGCTCTGTACTTTCCAAGTTGGCGCCTCCCGTAGTTCCCCCCATATCCAGAAGAATGGGGTCCCGAAGGGCTCTGTATTGAGTGTACCATTATTTTTAGTGGCCATTAACGGTCTAGCAGCAGCCGTAGAGCCGTCCATCTAACCCTGTCTGTATGCAGACGACCTCTGGATTTCGCACTGCTCCACCAGCACTGGTGTTACTGAGTGGCGCATACAGAGAGCCAACCACAAGGCGCAGTCATGGACTATCGCCCACGGCTTCCATTTTTTGGCTACTAAGTCGTGTGTGATGCACTTCTGTCGCCATCGTACCGTTTATCCGGAACCAGAACTTTACCTTCATGATGATCCACAATGCAGCGGAGACAAATCGATTCTTAGGACTAGTTTTCTACGCCCAACTGACTTGGCTTCCTCACCTTCGTCAGCTTAAGCGGAAGTGTTGGTAGCATCTCAATCCCTTCCGCTGCCTGAGCAACACCAACTGGGGTGCAGATCGCTCTGCTCTGCTTCAGCCCTACAAATCCGTTGTTCAATCCCACCTTGAGTATGGGAAGCTGATTTATGGTTCGGCGGCGCCCTCAGCGTTGCGTGTACTTGACCTAATGCACCACTGTGGCGTTCGCCTAGCGACGGGAGCTCTTAGAACGAGTACGGTGACCAGCGTCCTGGTGGAGGTCAGAGTCCTTCCATTGCAGATCCGACGTGCACAACTGCTCGCCAGTTACGATGCACACTTTCGTAGTTCTCCTGAGCATCCGAATTACCACCTCCCTTTTATACCCGCGGCAGTTCGTCTCCCGCATCGGTGCCCCGGGTCAGGTGTAACGATTGCGGTTCACGTGCGATCTCTTCTCTCTGAACTGGAGTCCTTCCCTTTACCACCTACCATCCAGGTCCGTCCGCATACACCTCCGTGGTGTACACCTAGACCGCAGATTCGTCTGGACCTTTCACATGACCCTAAGGACTCAGTTACTCCTGCCACACTTCGCTGTCACTTCCTCTCGATTCACGTTGCTCTGAACTGGTTTACACCGACGGCTAGATGGCTGATTGTCATATTGGTCCCGCCTACGTCCACAGATTTTGAACAGAATTGCTTGCCTAATGGCTGCGGTGTATTCTGCAGAGCTGGTGGCCATCTCCAGTGCACTTCAGTACATCCGTTCATGCCCAGGGAATCGTTTCTTCTGTGTACTGACTCCTTGTGCAGCCTACAAGCTATCGACCAGTGCTACGCTCGCCATCCTTTGGTAGCGTCCATCCAGGAGTCCCTCTTTGCCGTGGACAGGTCCCATCGTTCAGTGGTGTTTGTGTGGACCCCAAGACACGTCGGCATCCCAGGCAACGAACTAGCTGACAGGCTGTCCAAACAGGCTACGCGGAAGCCGCTTCTGTAGATGGGTATCTCTGAACCTGACCTGCGTTCTGACTTTCACCGTAGGGTTTTTCGGCTCTGACAGACGGAATGGCATAACAGTACACACAACAAATTGGGTATCATTAAGGAGACTACGAATGTGTGGAAGTCTTCCATACGGGCCTCTCGCAAGGAATCAGTTGTCCTCTGCCAGCTCCGTATTGGCCACTCTTGGGCAACCCACGGTTACCTCCTGCACCGTGCAGACCCCCATGAATGTTGGTGTGGCGCCCGGTTGAAAGTGGCCCATATTCTGGTGCACTGTCCCACTTTGATTACCCAGCGTCGGAATCTATGGTTACCGGACTGGTTGCCATTTATCTGACAACGCCTCATCGGCTGATTTAGTTTTACGTTTTATTCGTGAGGGTGGGTTTTATCATTTGATGTAAGTTTTATCGCATGTCCTTTGTCCCTCTGTGTCCTCCACCATTCTGCTTCTAGAGTGGGTGTTCCAATGTGTTGCAGAGTGGCTGGCTTCTCCTGTTTTATTTTCATGGTCAGCCAGCTATGGTAGTCTGATTTGTTGTTTTAATCCCTTCATCCGTTTCTTGCGTTTCTGTGGTTTTCTTGTCCCCTTTTGTCCATTTACATGTTTGTTGCCCTTCATAGTTCTTGTGATTTTTCCTTTCACTCCGTTCTGAGTTGTCAGACTCATTTAATTTAATTCTCACCCTTGTGACATTGTTTTATTCGGAACAAGAGACTGATGACCTCGTAGTTTCGTCCCTTTCTCCCTCTTTTAATTCAACCAAGTTTCACACCTTCTGCTACTGAATAATTTCCGATTTCGATTTTAAGCCGATCGTTATTCTCTTTCTTACTAGTTACCATCATCTTTTTCTTTGCTCTGTTCATCCATAGCCGGCCGGTGTGGCCGAGCGGTTCTAGGCGCGTCAGTCAGGAACCGCGCGATCACTCCGTTCGCAGGTTCGAAACCTGCCTCGGGCATGGATGTGTGTGATGTCCTTAGGTTAGTTAGGTTTAAGTAGTCTAAGCTCTAGGGGACTGATGACCTCAGAAGTTATGTCCCACAGTGCTCAGAGCAATTTGAACCATTTTCTTCATCCATAAACCAGATTCAGTACTAACTATGATGCCCATTCGTCTCATAATATATTGTTAGTATTTCTTACAAGCAGCCAGAATGGCTGTGCCGTCTGTGAAAACTTACGATCGATATTTCTTCCTCTTGAACTTACGTTCCTGTTCCAAAATTTACTTTCACTTAATTTATTCCTTCTGCGATGCAGAAGTCGAAAAGAATGGTAATAAGCTGCAACTCTGCCGTACACCTTTCGTAGCTCTAAGTTTTCAGTCTTATTACACCCGTACAGTTCATGCCTAGTAGGTACAGAAGGTTGCTTAAAATAAGAAATAGACGGCAGTGAAACATTCCCTGGAAATTTAAGCGTAAATTGAAAGGATAGGCTAACAGTTAATTGAGGTTGTGTGTGTGTCTCAGTAGGCAAGAAATTCATATCCAACCGAGACAGATAATAATACTGCATGTAACTTCGTTTTCGAACACTCGGATGAAGGAGGAACATAAGCTTATAATCGGATACTTCTACGGACTAGTAGCCTCACTTTCAGATGTGTCCAAAAACCTTAGATAAAACTTCAGTCTACCAGCTCTTAAGTTCCCCATTGACACCGTCATCACTGGAGGAGACTTTTATCATCTAATAATAAAATAAGAAAATTATAATCTTTACTGAAAGCTTTCTTTGAAAACTACATGCTACAGATTCCTCGTAAGCATACTCATAATGAAAATATATTGGATCCAATAGCAACAGAAACCTGTCTTTTTTAAAGGATGTTCACACTGTAACTAGTATCAGTGATCATTAGGCAGTTGTAGCAAAAATTATTGTCGAGATACATAAGCCATTTAAAATAGGTAGAAGGATTTATACTGTAAGGTAATTACAGAATGATGCAGTAGTATCCTATCTCAATAAAGAACTTGAAAAATTTAGCTCTGGACAGGAGCATCTAGAATAAGTGTGGCTCCTGTTTAGAAAAATAGTTTACCAAACCATAGACATGTATCTAGGAGAACAGTACACGATGATGGGGCGGGGGAGAGTGGGAACCTCAGTGGATTATAGTCACTAAAAATAATCTTAAAAAGGAGGAGAGGCTAATGCAAGTGGGTTTAAAGAAAATGTATGGAGATGTAGAATAAAACGCGTTTGACCCTCTAGAGTGCAACTCGCGAAGCCTTCAATGACTACCATAGTAGAATGTTATCAAAAGATATATCACGAAACCAAAATGAATCGTAGTCATATACGTATAAACGTTGTTAGAGGCACTGGGGTTAGTGTGCTGACACTCATGATCGAGACAGGGATAAACCGACGGAGCAAAAGTACAAATGCCGAACTAGGTTTTCAAATGTTCCTTTTCGAATAAAATTCCGGTGGTATACTTGATTAATTGCACGATATACGTAATAAAAGACTTCTATATGACATTTATCGATGTGAAGTGTTTACGCTTTCACGGGTTTGACTAAACCGTATCATATCTAGAAAGCAGATAATTGAAGAAAATGCCTCGTTGACCTCGAACTATCCTTCTTGCTGTCAAAGACGGTAGGGATCAATAGTTATCATGCTTCATACATCCAAGTTCCTATGAGCGTCCCGAAGACTGTATGAATTAGGCTACACCAAGAAAAATGAGTACAGTGGGGTACACCATGGCAACGTTGCTTATTGGCTACAGTTGGGGCTTCAGTACCTGATCAGCACAGAGTAACTTATCTCCGGAGAAATATCCTTGTCAAGACCACTTGCTATGGACTAAATAAACATAGAGGGATTTTCGTGTGCCAAAAAGACCATACTCGCTGTTCTGAGCAAGGAATGCAGATGTTACATCATTTTTGGTCAAGAAGCTAACAGGGGCTATGCCAGTCATGGGTCCAAGATTGCAGGCGTGGAGTTTGTTCTGGAGAGTTCTCCGGATATATGAAGATAGTAACTGTTCTGAAGGAACAGATACCAACGATGACCATGTATCTTCTCTAGAAAGAAATGATAATTAGTCGAAACCCTCAGCTGCCAAGAGGAGTGGTTGATACACCTCAATGGAGACAGCTGAAAATGTGTGTACCTACCGCGACTCGAACGCGGGATCTCCTGCTTACATGGCAGACGCTCTATCCATTTGACTTACGGGCCAGATCAGTAAGGAAGGGAAGTAAAACTTTCGAAGTTGGAGCAGCCGGCATTAATAATCACAAAGGAATATATCAACAGTCACCAGTATAGGAATGTAAACATTTCAACATCACTGGTCACGAAGACAGCAACCTCGACACTCTTAAGGGAGACTGGGAGCGACCTCAGTAGAAAATCGTTAAAAGAGCAGAGACTGAACTGCTTTCATAACATTACATGAGAGACACTAGGTAAGACTCAACATCGGTTTAGCTAAGCAGTAAAGACGCTGTAGCAAATTCTTAAGTAGATGTAGAGAAACTGAAGACTGCTGACAACACATGAAGAGCAGAACCAATTGGGTCGCCGAGCAGAGCCTGAAGCTTTCCATCGTTCGGTCTCTGTGCAATTGCTGCTGTAATCTTGTGTCTCTGTTTTCATCTTCGTTTTTGAATGAGAAAATGGTATGCCATTGTGGTTGTACATAGGAACAAATCATGAATGTTGTGGCAAGCAATTATACCTGCTTTCAAAACTGGATAAAAGAAACTCAAGCAGTGTATCTCACGCCTCCATGTAAAACCCATTGCAGTTGTGTTCCTGGAGAGACTAAATGGCAAGCTAATGTCATTACATGAAGCTGTAATGACATCTGACTACTTTAAATAAACAAAAGCTCTCGATGTAAACTGAAATAATTAAAACATTTAATGAGTTAGTGATTACTTCTTGTGTCGTAATAAGAGAGGGAGGTTTGCCGTCCCGTCGACAACGATGTCATTGGAGACACGCGAAAGCATACTTAACCTCTTAGCAACAAATAATTTTGGACAAGTAGGAAGTATCGTGACGAATACAGGGATTAGCGACCACAAGGCAGTTACTGCTAGGCTGAATACCGGAACACCTACAACCATCAAAAGAAACGCAAAGTACATCTATTTAATAAAGCCGATAAAAATGTTCATAACGCCTTTGTAAGCGGCGGTTTTCACTCCTTCCCATCTGATCATGTACGCGTAGAAAAGATGTGAAATGATTTCAAAGAGAGAGTATCGACGGCGTTTGAGAGATATATACACCACATAAAATAATAAGTGATGGTATTGTATTGTATTGTTTTGTAAGGAACTGGGGACCTAGAAACGACAGAGAGGCTTCGTCCCTGCTGTAGCCCTCAGTGGTTCACAACCCCACAACAGGCTACAGCAGTCCACTAACCCCACCGCCGCCCCACACCGAACCCAGAGTTATTGTGCGGTTTGGCCCCCAGTGGGTAGATAATGTTGTGGGTAGAGCAAACCAAAGACAGAGATTCATTTTCAGAACACTTAGAAGGTACAACAGGTCTACTAAAGACACTATTTAACGTCGCTTGTCCTCCCTATTCTAGAGTATTGCTGTGCGGTTTGGGATCCGCATCAGGTGGGACTGACGAATGACATCGAAGAGGTACAAAGAAGGGCAGCTCGTTTTGTATTATCGCGAAGTAGGGGAGATAGCATCACAGACATGATACGTGAATTGGAGTGGCAGTCATTAAAACAAAGGCGTTTCTCGTCGCGACGGGATCTTCTCATGTAATTTCAATCATCAGTTTTCTCCTCTGATTGCGAATACATTCTGTTGGAACCCACCTACATAGGGAGAATGACCATCACAGAAACATTTAGGTGCTCGTTTTTCCCGTCCGCCGAATCGAGAGTGGAATGGTACAGAGACAGCTTGAAGGTGGTTCACTGAACCCTTTGCTAGGCACTTTATTGTGAAAAGGAAAGTAATCACGTAGATGTCGACGTAGATGTAGATGTGAATAAAAAATATTAGTAATCAGAATGATTACATTACACCAACTGCTTACGTTCTTTTCAAAATGAGCCGGCCGAAGTGGCCGTGCGGTTAAAGGCGCTGCAGTCTGGAACCGCAGGACCGCTACGGTCGCAGGTTCGAATCCTGCCTCGGGCATGGATGTGTGTGATGTCCTTAGGTTAGTTAGGTTTAACTAGTTCTAAGTTCTAGGGGACAAATGACCTCAGCAGTTGAGTCCCATAGTGCTCAGAGCCATTTGAACCATTTCTATATGAAAATAACAAATTTCTGAAGCAAATTATAATAATCATAGTTTAATCATCGTATTACGGTAAATCTCAAAATATTAATTTTGCGTCTAACAGCAGTAGAATGGCAGTTGTAAAAAGGCAGCTAATTAGTGCAGAGAGCGAAAGAGAAGGGCGACGAAAGTTTTTAAAGTTGCTTGCGTATAACACGTTCGTATTCTTGCGCTATTGAGACCAAATATCACTAATAACAAAAACCACGTTTGCTAGTCGCGATATGTTACATATGTCAGCGAATACATTGGCTGTGGAAAACCAGCTGTCGCCATAGGCATTTTCAGCTGAATATGTGTTAAAAATATTGGTCAGAAAGCTACCTTATGAACCAGAATCGTATGTAGTGTGAAAGCTGTCATCCTAAGCGAGTCCCTGTGCAATCAAAACTCCACTGACCTTGAGGATCAGCATGCACGCAATAATGGTGCTGTTTGGCGATGGGAACATAGAGAACGATTACTCGGCTTGCGGACATTCTGGTGGTAATTGCTCCAAAAGCATTTTATGTTATCGGTCTCTTCACTGGTTTGACGCTGTCCTCCACCTTTTGCAAACCTTCACTAAATAATTTCGTGTCTACAAAAGTGTTACGCTCAATATCCGATATGGGTGGTTTTTTTATTCTGGTCTTCCTCTACATCTACTATTCTTCGTTTCTTCTGACCCTTTCACCACCTAGTTAACTGTTACGTGATGCCATACCTGATATCTCACTAATCTTTCCCTAATTGTTTTGTTTTTATAGGCTTCTGTCGTGACCTGTTCTTTTTGGTACTTCGTTCTAATCCATCTACTTTATTTTTATTAGTAACACCACATGTCAAATATTTTCATGTTGCTGCTTTTTTTTTAAATTTCTGATGGCCCACGCTTCACTACGACTCTTCTGAAGTACAGTTTCAATATCTTCTGAAGCCGATTAAAATCTGTTCTTTTGGAGTGGGATGAAAGTAATATTTAGGACTGCTCTGCAGACCTTAGTTATGAACATTGGTTAGTGTGTCTCAAGAGCTCGCAGTATCCTGAGGGCACAGAAATGAGTGGCAAGTTATTGTTGTGTTTTCTAATAAGTCGAAAACGGGTTATTGTTTATCATTGTTTTGCTTTGTATTTTTCTTGATGCTTCTCATTGGCACAGTATATCTAGATGTGTAAATCTGTTTGAATAGGAAAGATTCAGGTATGTCAATTTGGCTCTGCATTAACAATGAAATTATTTGTTGGAAAATTTTGCTCTTGTTTATTTTCATGGTTTAATATTTTGTTTTCAAGAACACCTCATAACAAGGCCGGTCTTGATTTACAAAAAAATAAGTACGTTTCTAGGGAAAGGTCTGTCCAAACACCACACTGGTAATCAAAACACCCTTGTCAACAAGAAGTACTGCAAATGATCCAGAGAGACAAGGAAATTAGCAAAGTATTTTACTAACAAGGTATTTGTTTAAATTGATCCATACACCAAAGACCATTTTGCCGGTAATTAGCACTTCTCCTGAATGACACTATAAATATTAAAAGTGATCAAAACAACTGGTGAAATAATAATAAAAATTAGTTTGAATATTTTTCAACATTATGAAGTAAGACTCAGTCTTTATATTACATTCTTCTGTCTGAAGCAACTTTTCATTACAAGTTTTTACGTTGGAATATCGACAAAATATAATTGACCGTCTATTTAAGTGCAAATGAATATCAAAATTTTATGTTGTGTGAACAATGTTAGTGGATTGAGTTGTGACTTTATTGAGTTTATTGACTTGTATAATAAATCTGAAAGTGTGTTACTGACCAGTTCCATTCTAAAATCCATCTCAGTAACTGATACAAATTGTGTTCTTTTATTTAACAAAGTATTGTTGGTCTCCGGTGATCAACTTCAGGTACATTCCTAACGTCGATCAGCCTGTATTTCCTGGATGAGATGATTCATTCACGCTTTGTGCTACTGACTCGTTTACAGTTTCGAGTTTAAGCAGTTCGCTATTTTCTTCCCCAATACGTCGCACTAGAGTTTTCTTTGCTCTGTTCATCCATAAACCTGATTCAGTACTAACTGTGTTTCCGTTCGACTGACAACGTATTGTAAGTAATTTCATTTATTGCTTCTTAGACGTACAAGTCGCAAACAAATGGTGATAAAATGCAAGCCTGCTATACAGTTTTCTTAATCTTGACTTTTCATTTTTATTCTATCTGACGCTGTCAGGTATGACCGCAGCTTTCGTACTTTTTGGTACGTTATGCTGTAACATTTTGTTTTAATTTTGTCCGAAGAACGTGTCCCTTGTGACACCGAAACCTAGGTCACAAATTAATTGTTTTTCAAAATTTAGCGTTTTTATTACTCCTACTACAGCACAAATTATACTTGGTACAAAAAGCTGATTAAAATCCAATATCGATAGCAGTAAGATATTTGCGAAAAATTTATGCATATATATAAATAATGGGCTAATGGTAAATGGAGGTCGGATACGTTTCTCAGTAGACAAGAAACGCAAATCCACCAAGATAGACACTGAAACTGCATGGAGGTTTGTTTTGAAGGACTCAGTACCGAGGATGAGCATGAGATTACAATCGAATACTCTTATCAAATACAAGACTCACCTCTAGATGTAGTTGAAAACTTTAGACAAGACCTCTGTTCAATAGTTCAAAATTACCCCAATTAAACTGTCATCATTGGAGGAGATTTTAATCGTCTAACAATCATATGGGAAAATTACTGTTTGGCAGCTGGGTATTCTTTGAGAACTACATAGTACAGATTGCTCGTAACCGCACCTATAATGGAGATATATTGTGTCTAATAGCAACAACAGCATTACCTTTTTAAGGACGTCCACAATAAAACTGGTATCAGTGACCATGAGTCAGTTGTAGCAAAAATGATTATCAATGGAAAATACAACTAAAATATATGGGAAAATTACTGTTTGGCAGCTGGGTATTCTTTGAGAACTACATAGTACAGATTGCTCGTAACCGCACCTATAATGGAGATATATTGTGTCTAATAGCAACAACAGCATTACCTTTTTAAGGACGTCCACAATAAAACTGGTATCAGTGACCATGAGTCAGTTGTAGCAAAAATGATTATCAATGGAAAATACAACTAAAATAAGCAGACGAATTGTACTTTCAGCCAATTAGATGATGAGACAGTTATGTTGTACGTAAATAAAGAACTTGAGGGATTTAGCTCCGGAAAGGGGGGTCTAAAAATGGTGGTCCTGGTTTAGGAGAAAAGTTTACCACACAGTTGATAGATATGTAACTAGGAGAACAGTTCATGATGAGAGGGACGCTCAGTGGGTGACAGTCACTACAAACAAAGTTCTAGAGAAAGAGAAACTGCTGCAAATAGGTGTAAAATAAAGCATGGCGAGATGCAGAATAAAACGTGTTAAATCGTCTAGAGAGCAATGCGCAAAGCTTTCAACGACAACCGTAGCAGAACATTATTGAAGGATGTATCACGAAACCCAAAGTAATTCTGGTTATACATAAATGTTAGACACTCGTGGACGAAGCAGGGATCAAGTGAAGGTAGCAAAGCAAAGGTAGAAACGCTGGACTAAGTTTTCAAAAGTCTTTTTAAATAAAAATCGATTGGTTAATTGCACAATATCCCTACAAGAGACTTCTAGATTACTTTTATCGATGTGAAGTGTTTACGCTCTTACGGATTTGACTAAACCGTGTCATATCTAGAAAAATAAATTGAAGACTTTGCTCGTCAACCTCCCACTTCCTCTCTCGCTTTCAAAGACGATTGGTATCAACAAATAACATTTATCGGCCTTCAAACATTCAAGCTCCTACGAATCTCAGAATTGCACCGTGAAGGTTATATCACTTTCACGCTGAAAAATCAGTAAACTCGGACACACCCTTGGCAACCTCGCTTAATAGCAGCGGTTGATCGTTCCACATCTGGTCAACGCGGATGAACTAATCTCCTATAAAGGGTCCTTTTCACGACTACTTGTTACGGTCTAGATAAAAATCGACGGTTTTTCCCATGCTAAAAACACCATATAGGCTGTTTTGAGCAAGTAATGTAAATTTGACATTCTTCTTGTTGAAGAACCTCACCGGAACCATAGCAGTCATCAGTCCAAGATCGCTGGCATGAAGCTTGTTCTCGAGAGATCTCCCGAACAATATGGCAGTACAGTATTCAGCAGGTCAAATGTCTCTGGCATCAACTTCACTAACTGAAAGGGATAGCATCGAAATTCTTTCAGTGTATCTCTTTATGTCAGAGTAGCACTTAGATTCTTCGTCCTCAATTATTAGTTGAATGTACTCCAATCTATTTCCACCCCTGCAGCTTTTATCCTCTGCAACTCTCTTTAGTACCATGGATTTTATTCCCAGATTGGTTTATATGTGTCACATCACCCTGCTGCTTCTTTTTGTCAGTGTTTCTCATACGTTCCTTTCTTCGCCACCAGAGAACATTTTCATTCCTAATCAATGCAACTAATTTACCTCATGTTTCAATAGCACCCGACTTCAAATGCCTAAAATCTCTTCTGTCCCAGCTTTCCCATTGTCCATTATTCACTACCATACAATACTGTGCTCCAAACGTACATTTTCAAGAATTTCTTCTTCAAATTAAGGACCTAAGTTTGAAACCAGTAGACCTCTATTGGCTATTTAAGCCCCCTGTGCCTATAGAAGTCTGCCGGTTTTGTTCTCCTTGCTTTGTCCGTCAACAGTTATTTTTGCTTCCAAGGTAACAGATTCCCTTAAATTCTTCTAATTCATGATCAACAGTTTTGATATTAAGTTCTCTCTAAACCCATTTCTGCTACTTCACACCACTTCTCTTTTTTCTGATTTACTTTCAATCCAAGTTCTGTATTAGCACACTGGACTCGCATTCGGGAGGACGACGGTTCAATCCCGTCTCCGGCCATCCTGATTTAGGTTTTCCGTGATATCCCTAAATCGCTTCAGGCAAATGCCGGGATGGTTCCTTTGAAAGGGCACGGCCGATTTCCTTCCCCATCCTTCCCTCACCCGAGCTTGCGCTCCTTCTCTAATGGCCTCGTTGTCGACGGGACGTTAAACACTAATCTCCTCCTTCTCCTCCTCCTCCTCCTCCTCCTCCTCCTCCAAGTTCTGTAGTCATTAGTCTGTTAATTCCATTCATCATATCCTGTAGAACTTCTTCACTTGCACTGAGGATAGTAATGGCATCAGTGAATCTTATCAAAAATGGCTCTGAGCACTATGGGACTCAACTGCTGAGGTCATTAGTCCCCTAGAACTTAGAACTAGTTAAACCTAACTAACCTAAGGACATCACAAACATCCATGCCCGAGGCAGGATTCGAACCTGCGACCGTAGCGGTCTTGAGGTTCCAGACTGCAGCGCCTTTAACCGCACGGCCACTTCGGCCGGCTGAATCTTATCACTGATATACTTTCGCCTGCGTTCTGGTGTAACCACTAGGGCCTGAACGAAGAGGAAGAACGCAAGACCAGAGAAAGCAGTGAGGCGACGTCAGCGAATAGCCCGCTGGCAAGGACCGTACTACGACAGGGGCGACCTCTGCGAGAAGGATATATAAATGCCGCTCCTGCCAACCTTGGCCGGATATTGGTGGACATTATTCGCACAGTGTTAGCGCGGCCGAGCAGAGTGTGCTACGATATCAGATTGTAGTGATCCATATCTATTGCCTTTTGAACACTGTATACAGCAAGGACTCGGATTTAAGTTGCATGTCGGCCATCACTTGCGACACCTTTGTACATTCAAGTTGAGTATTGTCAATCTGCTTTATTGAAATAAAACTATTAATGTTATTTGCTTGAATTATTCTACAGCCTTCCGAGAATGCAGCATGGTTTAGGCACCTATAAGAGACGAGTGGACAAGACCTTACATTTGGCGACGAGAACTCAACACTCTTAATCTTGGTCAAGTCCTGAATTTTCTCATTTTACATCCTTCACTGTTTTTTCGGTATATGTATAGCTTCAACAGTTGGGTGAAAGACTACATCCTTGTCTTACACTGTTTTTATTCCCGCCACTTCGTTCCGGTCCTATTGTACAACATAGGTTCTTCTATTTTCCTTAGAACATCTCCCACGTTTTACGTATCACTGTTTTTTCTAGGTCCACATATCATAATAGTTTGTCATTATTTTCTTCAGTCCTGTATCCGCCAAACTGATCGTAATCTAACATTTCCTCAGTTTTCTTTCCCATCCTTTTGTACATCATTCTTGTCAGCAATTTTAATGCGTGAGATATTAAGCTGATTGTGCGCTAATTTTGCGCTTATCCACCCTACCTGTATTCGAAATTATCTGGATGATATTTTTCCGCAAGTCTGATTATATGTCGCCACTCTCATAAATTTTAGTCCAGAGGTTACCGATTCTCCCAAACATATTAGAAGGAATGTTATCTACCCTTTCCGCCCTATTTTTGTTTTCCAGTCTTTTAGACGTGCTTCGACTTCTAACTCTAATGCTGAATCAGCTGTTTCTTCCATATCGACTCCTATTTCCTCTTGTATCAAGTCAACAGCAAAGTCCTGCCTCTCATATTCTTTTGTATTCTTTACACCTACCCGCTCTCTCCTCTGCGTTTAACAGATGAATTCACACTACACTATTAATATTTCTCCCCTTTCTTTTAATTTCATGGATGGCTATTTTGCCTTTTATGTGTATTGTGTGATTCCTCCAGACGATCATTTGGTTTTTGATTTCTTCACATGCTTTTTGCAGCCATTTCGCTTTGGCTGCCCTGAACATATAATTTATTTCAGTCACAAGGGATTTATATCACTGTAGAAAGAGATTGAAGACTGAATAGCCAACAAGAGGATAACATTGTACGAGTGAGAGGGTCAATGAAGTGAAACGGAATGAAGATAAAAATTTCTCGTCAAAAGAATATAGGGTAATATCAGTCGCAGCAGTAAATGGTGTAACGGTAATAGCATTCGTTATGAGTAGTGTTATATCCTAGCCAGTAATGCCAACCGAGCCCGCTGCCAAAAAGGTTGGCAGCATCAAAGTCCGGACGCCGTCCGCATAAGCAGCGCCAGCGATACAGGAAATCGCCGCAAGTCTGCGCGCGCCACCGCTGGCTTCTGGCTTCTTAAGCGCTGGAGTCGCGAGCGCTAGGACAGTTCTGGATTCGCCGCTCAGTTGTATACTCGCCACCGAATTGTGTACCTGCTAGTCAGTTGTGTGTTCATCGCAGCAGAGTTGTTGTTTGTCGTCAGCCGACGCTGACCAAGCCGCTCCGACTCGAACTAGACAGATTTCTGTAGACCATGTTCACCACTGTGTTCTGTATCGTCGTTAATAAAGATAAGTACCGACTTTCACTTAATCCGAGTGTTTGGGTTTTCCTCTTTCTGTTCACTGTTCCAGCGGACCGGTCGGCCCGCTATTAAAAGTGTGGCGGTGACTTCGTAGGCCGTTTCTACAGCGAAGTGTGGTCGCTACGAAGGCCGTCACAAAACTGGCGACGAGGACTTCCGAACTCGTGTGCAGGGCTGGTTCAACTTGTTTCTTGAGATAGAATTTTGGGGGCTGGTTTAATTTGTGTTCACTATGTCTGCCGAATTACAACAGTTGATCTTGTTACAGAGTCAGCAAATACAAAGTCTGGTGGAAGCAATCGCCAAACAAGCGGCTAATCCACCACCACACAAGGAACAAGCACAGGCAGCACCGCCTTTTCGTGTTTTTGAGGCATCACGAGAAGAATGGCAAGAATATTTCGCGCAGTTGCAGGCGCACATGTCAGTCTACAAAATCACAGGTAATGAGCGGCAGCTTTATTTAATTTCCACTGCAGGCGTGGAAGTCTATAGACTACTTTGTAAGTTGTTCCCGGAATCCAAGCCAGAAGCTTTAGACTATGACGTTGTTGTTACCAAGCTTGCTGAGTATTTCGAGTCGCGAGTTCATGTGGCAGCGGCCAGATTCAAGTTTTTCAGATTAAAGAAACTGCCACATCAATCTAATAAACAGTGGTTAACAGATTTACGGGGCCTCACCCGTCAGTGCCGATTTAATTGTGTGTGTGGAGCTTCCTACAGTGATGTCATATTATGAGACGCTATTACTCAAAACATTGCAGATTCTCGTATTCGTGCTGCTATCTTAAAGTTGCCTGACCCGTCATTAGAGACTGTGATGAACATTATTGAAGCCCAAGATACTTTTGACTATGCTGAGTGTGAGTTAGATCAGCCATGTATTTCTCAAATTGCATGTGCTAAGCAAGTTATGTCACGCCCGCGGCCCCACCGGCAGAGTCAGACTGTAAACACTAGCCAGCCGCGTCATGTTAAACACATTCGTCAGCCGCGTGTGCAAAATGATAGACTTAAGTCTTGCCCTAAGTGTGTTCTTGCTCATCCTCGTGAACGTTGCCCGTTACGAAACGCGGTTTGTCGCTTTTGTCAAAGGAAAGGACACATCCAGACTGTTTGTTTGCGTAAACGCAAGAACAATTCTAGTGCTGCCCAGCCCATGGATGTTCATGTTCTTCAAAGCCAGCCCGCCCAGAAGGTCGCGTTTAAAGACTCTTCCACGGTTCGTGTGGGTAATAAACTTGTTCGCAATAAGCCACCCACCAAGCCCTCTGCTATGCGACCCAAGCGTACTTCAAACGCTGTAACACGTAATGTACAGACTGCAAGTGAAGCGGGAGTTGTTGTTCCACCCGCCCAACCCACGAGTTGTCGTAAGCAGCGAACACGCGCTAAACGCGCTGATTTTGTGTCTTATGCCTCCGCTGCACCGATCCAGAGACAGTGTAATAAACTATTTGTGAAGCTACGCATCCAGGATAAGACCTTCAATTTTCAATTAGACACTGGTGCGTCTGTGACTCTCATAAATAGTGCTACGTATGCGGCTATCGGCCGCCCTAAACTTTCAGCGGCAAAACATTCTTTGGCTACTTATAGTGGCGAACACATTCCTGTGTTAGGTGTATGTAGCGTGCCAGCCACATTCCGGGGCATCACAAAAACAGTTTCATTCACCGTGCTCCGCGCTACAGACAGTGAAAACATTTTCGGATTAGACTGTTTTGACTTGTTTGGCCTGTCTATCCAAGACAATGTGTTGCAACTTAATTCTGTTGTTGTTCCTCAAGACAGCATAACCGATTTGTGTAAACGATACAGTGACATATTTAAAGACGAACTCGGTTGTGCTGCGAACTTTGCCGCTCATATTACGTTAAAAGATAATGCTCAGCCTCGATTTTTTCGTGCTCGTCCAGTGCCTCACGCCCTCCGGGCACCTGTAGAAGATGAACTTCGTCGTTGGCAAAACGACGGTGTTATTCAACCCGTTTCAGCGAGCCAGTGGGCTTCTCCCTTAGTTATTATAAAGAAACCATCTGGCAAGTTACGTTTGTGTGCTGATTTTAAGTCGACAGTTAATCCTCAGACTGTCATTGATTATTTTCCTTTACCTAGACCGGACGAGCAGATGGATAAGTTCGGGGAAGCTCGTTTCTTTTCCAAAATTGATCTTCGTGAAGCATATTTGCAATTGCCCCTCGACGAGCAATCACAACAGTATTTTGTCATAAACACGTCGTTGGGGTTGTTCCGTTTTCTGCGTTTGCCTTTTGGTTGTGCGTCGGCTCCAGCTGTTTTTCAGCGTTTTTTGTCCCAACTTTTGGCTAATGTGCCATCGTGTTGCAACTATTTAGACGATATTGTTGTGTCCGGTCGGACGCCTGCTGAACATTTCCGTAATTTGGAGTGTTTGTTTACAGTGTTGTCTCAGGCAGGCCTACGTTGCAACATCGATAAATGTTCATTTTTCCTTACGGAGTTGGAGTATCTGGGACATGTTATTAATGCTCAAGGCATTCATCCCTCCCAGTCACATTTAGCAGCTATTCGTGATTTGCCCGCCCCTCGCAATCTGCATGAATTGCAAGCAGTTCTTGGCAAATTGACATATTATATTAGGTTTATACCTAATGCATCACAGATTGCTGCACCGTTGCATCGTCTCCGCCGTAAGAATGTTCCGTTTGTGTGGTCAGCTGATTGCCAATCAGCCCTTCAGCAGCTTAAAGAGGCTTTATTGAATGATCGTTGTCTGGTCCATTACGACCCTAACAAGCCTCTGGTGTTAGCTTGTGATGCTTCTTCTTTCGGCCTCGGTGCTGTGTTGTCTCACCGAGTCGGTAACACCGGACGTCCTATTGCGTTCGCATCTAAATTGTTAAACAAAGCTCAGTGTAATTATAGCCAATTGGACAAGGAAGCGTTGGCTATTGTGTTCGGTGTCACAAAATTCCATCACTACCTCTATGGTAGACCATTCTATTTAGTCACAGATCACAAGCCCCTGACGTCGCTGTTTCATCCGTCTAAACCAGTTCCTCAGCGGACAGCTCAGAGACTACAACGTTGGGCTCTTTTGTTATCACAATACCAGTATGAGATACTATATCGCCCCACAGCTCAGCATGCAAACGCTGACGCGCTTTCTCGATTGCCGATTGCTGCGGATGAGGTCTTCGATTCCTCTGACGACTCTTGCCATCAGATTGACGCCGATGAGCATCAATCCCTCCGGGATTTTCCGATTGATTATCGTCAGGTGGCACGTGAGACAGCTACGGATCCTCATCTGAGTTTCCTATTACGTTTTGTTCAACGTGGTTGGCCGTCCAAGGCAAAGGACATATCGGATCCTGTGGTTCGTCGCTATTATCCGCAACGTCATCTGTTGTCTGTTTCGCACGGAGTTTTGCTGTTACGCACCGAGAATGACCAGCTTCGTGTAGTGGTTCCCCAAGTGCTCCAATCCAAGGTCCTCGACTTGTTGCATCAAGGTCATTGGGGAGTGGTCAGCACCAAGCAGCTAGCCCGCCGTCATTGTACATGGATCGGCATTGATAAGCAGATTACGCAGATGTCTACAGATTGTTCGACGTGTGCCGAACATCAAGCTGCTCCGCCTCAACGCTACTTTGAGTGGGCACGCCCTGCCGGTCCCTGGCAGCGAGTACATATTGATTTCTCTGGCCCATATTGGCATTCTCGTTGGCTCATCGTGATAGATGCATTTAGTAATTTTCCGTTTGTTGTGCCCATGCAGTCTACAACGTCTGCACAAACTATACAGGCGTTGACTTCAATTTTTTGTATTGAGGGTCTTCCAGAAGTTTTAGTGTCTGACAATGGTCCACAATTTACCTCTGCTGAATTTGAAGGCTCCGCCCCGGTCCCTTCTGCTACGTCTGCGGCCGGACCCCTCCCCCGCCGTCGACGCTCGCCACGTCATTATTCAACGACGGTGCGGCGATTTGGGGGGGAGGAGTGTTATATCCTAGCCAGTAATGCCAACCGAGCCCGCTGCCAAAAAGGTTGGCAGCATCAAAGTCCGGACGCCGTCCGCATAAGCAGCGCCAGCGATACAGGAAATCGCCGCAAGTCTGCGCGCGCCACCGCTGGCTTCTGGCTTCTTAAGCGCTGGAGTCGCGAGCGCTAGGACAGTTCTGGATTCGCCGCTCAGTTGTATACTCGCCACCGAATTGTGTACCTGCTAGTCAGTTGTGTGTTCATCGCAGCAGAGTTGTTGTTTGTCGTCAGCCGACGCTGACCAAGCCGCTCCGACTCGAACTAGACAGATTTCTGTAGACCATGTTCACCACTGTGTTCTGTATCGTCGTTAATAAAGATAAGTACCGACTTTCACTTAATCCGAGTGTTTGGGTTTTCCTCTTTCTGTTCACTGTTCCAGCGGACCGGTCGGCCCGCTATTAAAAGTGTGGCGGTGACTTCGTAGGCCGTTTCTACAGCGAAGTGTGGTCGCTACGAAGGCCGTCACAAAAAGTAGGAAAGCGGGGCAGAGAATCAGCTACATTGACTAGTGCAGTGACTTAGTGTTCTCATCGGATTCGACAGCAAACTGAAGTCGACAACCATAGTTCAGGTGTGCATTCCGATGTCGCAATCGGTAGATGAAAAGATAGAGAAGGTACATGAGGATATTGATCTGGTTGTTCTGGTCGCAAATGGAGATGAAAATCAAACAGCCACGGGGGACTTGAACTCAGTTACAGGCTAAGAAATGGAAAGTAGAGGCTACAGGAGAATATCGGCTATAAGGGAAGAATGATATCTGTAATAAATTTCAGACGGTAATACCGAACGTTGTTCTCAGAATCACAAGAGGAGGAGATATACATGGAAAGTCCTGGAGATACAGGGAGATTCCAGTAGGATTACATCATCTTCGGACAGAGACTCCAAAACGAGATATTCGACTGTAAGGCGTACCCAGGAGCAGATATATACTCAGATCGTAATTTAGTAATTATGAAGACTATATTGAGGATGAAGAGAATCGTCCAGAGGAATCGGCGAGGAAGAATGTGGAATTGCGAAATACTGAGATATGATAAGACGCGTTTGAAGTTTGCTGAGAACGTGGACACTGCAAAGAGGAATATCACAGTACGCAATTCAGTGGAAATGGAATGGACAGCGCTAAAAAGGACTGCCACTGATGCTGGATATTCAGATATAAGTACAAGGAAGGTAACACCTAATAAACATTGGTAACAGAAGAAATACTTCAACCGATTGACGAAAGAAATGAAGAACAAGATTATTCAGGGTAAGAGAGGAATATATCAACACAAATTATTTAGGAATGGAACAAATATGAAGTCTAGGGCAACCAAGGCGAACGGGCTTCAGGAAAAAATCTGAAGAAACAGAAAAAGAAACGATCGTCGAAGGGCTGACTCAGCTATCAGGTAAGTCGAAACAACCTTCCGAGAAATTAGAAGCGAGACTTCTAACGTTAACAGTGCAATGGGAGTTCCACTACTAATGGCAGAAGAGAGAGCGGATAGGTCGATAATGTACACTGATGGCCTCTATGAGGGGGAGGACATCTCCAGTAACGTGACAGAAGAAGAGTCGATAGGGCAGTCATAGGGGATCCACTATTAGAGTCGAAATTTATGTAAAATTTGAAATCAAACAAGGCAGAAGGGAATAGACAAAATTCCAAAGGAATTTGTTAAATCATGGGGTAACACGTGTCACGAGTCAGAGATAATCTGTCTCTCGCAGTCGTATGGAGTTTCAGAGGCATATAAATTTCTTGCTCAGTTACACAGAAGCATCCGTTCAATGGGATCTATAAGTTTATAATACTCGCTTAAGGCATGAAATCATTCGCAGTACGGAGAATCCATGATGAAATGTGCTAATCGGCGGTATTAATATTTCCACTCTATGGTGAGTGCCGATTGCCAATAAATTAGAGGCATGCTACGATTTAGTATCTCTATTCTCAAAATGGATGGAGCGCTACTTAGCCCTCTATGGAGCACTCGGAAACAAAAGTAAATTGATGCGTAAAGGTGTAACTGTCAAGCACTATTTCGGATTGTGTGACTTTCGTTTCATCACAAAAGGAGAGCTTTTCGAGAAGAACGCTGCCCACACATCTCCCTCCGATCTGCAGTTTGAAAAGTTCACTGTCACAGGTTTCTAGAGAGTCGCTGTTCATTATCATTACCTTGTTGATTTATATGATCTATCTGGTGTGTATATACGATATAAAACCAGTCTGCATTGTACGACTGGCAGGCGCCATTAGTTGAAGCGTAAATACTTCACATTGAAATGAAATGTCGTGTGACGAGGGCCTCCCGTCGGGTAGACCGTTCGCCTGGTGCAAGTCTTTCGATTTGACGCCACTTCGGCGACTTGCGTGTCGATGGGGATGAAGTGATGATGATTAGAACAACACAACACCCAGTCCCTGAGTGGAGAAAATCTCCGACCCAGCCGGGAATCGAACCCGGGCCCTTTGGATTGACAGTCTGTCGCACTGACCACTCAGCTACCGGGGGCGGACGCCACTTCACATTAATCTTTTAGAACCTTGAGACAGTAAAATACATGATGTTTTTTACGTGATGAAAGTTAATGTTTATTGTCGGTGCGACGAATCTGGACTGGAGTTTATCAAAGAGGAAGCCCATTGCAAATCGTTTCCTGATAAAGAGCGTGGGCTAGGACCATTTTACAATTGTTCTTACAACGCTGCAGTTGCTTCCCTAAGCCCAATATGTCTACAACTTGTAGCAAATCGTTGGCACCTCTTTGCTGCTGGCGGTTTCTGAATGTAACCTGCCAGGGTTTTTGAGATGGCTTTTAGTCATTATCATAGCTGCTTTTTTAGTGTTAAGACAGGACTACACCCACGCCCTGTCCCGGTGAGCACTCAATCACTGTCGCCATTTTCCCTCTAGCTTTTACGACTGCTCGCAAAACGTATTGACACTGCTAGAAAATTGCGATTTTCGAAACGCAGCTTCTTAGTCGAATAAATCTGCCTGTACAATGTTTTTTCTTCCTTCCGTAGTTATTATCCATTTAAATGCACTTATCGAGGGCCAGACACTTGCTACCGCTTACGGATATCCTTCATTCTGTGTCCTCCAACTGCCCACGTACCGTGTAAACATTGTCCTGTGCATTTCACTAGATTCCGTACTAGAACGGAATATGTGGAACGACAACAGCATTCTCGTAACATAAACGTGGAACTGCTGAAAACCATTCCAATGCATTTTGGAATACCATCAAACGATCCATTCGCTTGTGTATACTCGATCCTGTTCCGGTTTATCTCTTTGTCTTTTAAAGTAGTGAGCCGTAGAATCAGATCATCCGCAAATACACTCCTGGAAATTGAAATAAGAACACCGTGAATTCATTGTCCCAGGAAGGGGAAACTTTATTGACACATTCCTGGGGTCAGATACATCACATGATCACACTGACAGAACCACAGGCACATAGACACAGGCAACAGAGCATGCACAATGTCGGCACTAGTACAGTGTATATCCACCTTTCGCAGCAATGCAGGCTGCTATTCTCCCATGGAGACGATCGTAGAGATGCTGGATGTAGTCCTGTGGAACGGCTTGCCATGCCATTTCCACCTGGCGCCTCAGTTGGACCAGCGTTCGTGCTGGACGTGCAGACCGCGTGAGACGACGCTTCATCCAGTCCCAAACATGCTCAATGGGGGACAGATCCGGAGATCTTGCTGGCCAGGGTAGTTGACTTACACCTTCTAGAGCACGTTGGGTGGCACGGGATACATGCGGACGTGCATTGTCCTGTTGGAACAGCAAGTTCCCTTGCCGGTCTAGGAATCGTAGAACGATGGGTTCGATGACGGTTTGGATGTACCGTGCACTATTCAGTGTCCCCTCGACGATCACCAGTGGTGTACGGCCAGTGTAGGAGATCGCTCCCCACACCATGATGCCGGGTGTTGGCCCTGTGTGCCTCGGTCGTATGCAGTCCTGATTGTGGAGCTCACCTGCACGGCGCCAAACACGCATACGACCATCATTGGCACCAAGGCAGAAGCGACTCTCATCGCTGAAGACGACACGTCTCCATTCGTCCCTCCATTCACGCCTGTCGCGACACCACTGGAGGCGGGCTGCACGATGTTGGGGCGTGAGCGGAAGACGGCCTAACGGTGTGCGGGACCGTAGCCCAGCTTCATGGAGACGGTGAAAGGTGGCTACACTGAGCCACAGCGCCAGAGATCGCGCTAGAGAGTATTGTTCCGCCGCCTTCACTGGCAGTGAATATTGAGAACTGGTAGTGGGCAGTGCTTTGGGAGAACTCGTGGTAGTCAGTGCTGAGATGTCGTAGTGAGGAGTGTTTGTTGAGATGAGCTAGTAGGCAGTGCTTGCTGAGATGTGATACTGAAAAGTTCTTGTTGAGATGTGATAGTAGCGAGTCGGTGTGGAGAGATTGTAATGTCTAGAGTGCCTTTCATCAATATAAATTAAGGTAACAAACAACTTTTCTTTTCTTTCTCATTATTTCAATGTCCTGAATAATGCGTCATTATAGGTTCAGTCAACAAAGCATCTGGCTTGTGTTCTTGTATTAGAGTGTAATTCTGGTTTTCTTGAGTAATTATGGTATTTCTATTTTCTTTAATTAATTCAGTATAAATGATATTTAAAATTTCTTGTGTTGTTGAAGAAGAACCGTGCCAGATGCGTACGTTGAGTCATACTTCCACACACAGAACAGTTACACTTGTGCTTTGGTTTCGTAGGTTTTATAGTTGCTGGGGACTTAATTAATTAATTGTGTTAATGAAAATTTGCATTTCATTCTTTGTTGTTGTTCTATGCAGTCAGATTGCGTAATAATACTAGTCGGGCCAACCGTTACGAGACTTCGTAACCGAACAGACAGCTACTGAAGCAAAAAATTAAAATTATTTGCATTCTATTTTAATTAAGCCCCCATGCACGTGGCGACTGCTGCTTCGGATCGTCCCTTGGATTTCTTCTGATTGCAAAAATAGTAGACAGTAGTATTGTTGTAGTAATTTGTAGTTTAGTAATTGTAGCCTATATTGCATGTGTAGATTTGGTAACTGTCATTCTTCTAATGGTATTTTTTTCTGCAGAATTTTATTTTGTTATCTTGTATACGGGTTTGACAATGTTGTGCAGTTAGGAAGCTTTCAATTGTTCGATTAATCGTGGTTGAGGGAAGCATTTCGTGTGAATGGTATTGTTGGAAATAAGGAGGCATTGTGTGTAATTTTCGTACAGTGACGAGTTTTTGTATGTTTTGTAAATGATTACGCGATCAATGAAAAAGGCGAAAATCATGGATAGTGAGAATGACAAAATTGTTAACATGGCGAACTCGCCAACACAGGATAACAGTATGATGAATAATGAAGTTGAAAACAATTTAATAAGTCGGGAAGACAGTCCGGAACCATTTCAAAATTTTTCTCAATCAGAAAATTCACAGAATACGAGATTAACGATAGAAAATTCTGGAATAGTATCGAACACAGATAGCTTTACAGCTATGACGAATGAAACTGGTTTTGCGGGAAATGTTAGGGGCGAAAAGAGTTTCGAACCAGTTACTATGGAGCAGTTGATGAGTGCAATATTAAATTTGGGATCTGAATTAAAAACAGAGATAGGAAGAATTAACACGAAGAGTGAAATTATGACAACACGGATATGCTCAAAAATAGAAACAATTAAAACCGAATTAAAAACAGTGGGATCACAGTTACGATCTGGAATTAAAACCGAGATGGAGACAATGGAAACACAGTTAGGCTCACGAACAGGGACATGTTTCAAAATCACGAAAGATGAATCAAAGAAAGAAATTAGAGAAGTACAACCGATTTTGAATGGTCACAATAATAGCTTAATTTCAACAGAAATCAGACAAGAGGAACAGGACAGAGAACGGGAAGAAAAGGATCGCGTGATAGTACAAAAATTTTCAGAGTTAAATTTACAACGTGCACACGATAAGGAAGAAATATTTGAGAGAATCGAGGAATCCGTACCAAATGACTTAACGCAACAGTGTGAACAGTTAACTACTAAATGTGACAATACCGAAACCCGAGTTGCGACACTTACAGAAGACGTAAATAAACAGAAAGAACAATTAAGTGACTCATCGGAAAGAGTTGAGGAGATCTCAGATAAATTGACAAGTGTTAGTTTAGCAGAAGGGTTTGAAGAAAATAATTTGTTTCATTTACGTGATGCAACAAGAGAGCGCCAGGTGCGCGAACTTGACAATAATCAACATTGGGACTGGGACAGACGCGGTAGGTCTTTGTCGCCACGAGGCGAAAACTTTGACTATAAACACTTTTTGACTGTTCGGAAATTTAAGATCTTTCGTAATTCTAAGAATGAGATAGATCCATGTTCATGGTTAGATCAATTTACGTACGCACTTCCGCCAGATGTGCCATAGTGTCACAAACTGGAAATTATGTGCAGCTATTAAAGTCCTCAGGGGATTCACTACACTAAGTGAATATGTGCCGTAGCGCTCACAGGGCCCCGAGCTGTAGTGGTGCTACTTCCCTTTTAGTTTTCTGCACCGCTGCCTACTCTTTCACTATTCTTTGCATCTAAAAAAAAAAAAAACACTTCTACTATCCATCTATCTAGACAGTAGGTAAACAATAACCGGATTTGACTGTTTTACCCAAAAGTGACTTTGGAAATTACCGTTTGGACTTACTATATTTTCTGCAGCATTCATTTGTAGTTTAAACGAAATCTTACCTGTTTATCTTCGTGACAATATTACTTCATATGTTGACGATATTCTTATTGCTAAACGTTCTTGGAGTGAGCATAACAAAATTTTGGATTTATTATTACGTATTTTTGCAAGAGTTGGCATTACAGAGAACTTGGAAAAATCTGAATTTGGTCGTTCTCAGGTTAAATTTTTCGGTCACATTATTTCTACAGACGGTATTCTTCCTGATCCAGAGAAACTAGACGCTATTCGTAATTATGCTGTTCCTACCACAAAACGTAATGTTTGTAGTTTCCTTGGTGTCTGTAATTTTCTTAGACGCTTTGTTAGATTGGATGATTTGGCCACACCTCGTTTACACATTTCAGTTATGCGCACTTTGGTCCCAGAAAATGCTTTCATAAATTACGAGAAAATTGCTACTTCAGTGATATGGAAAAACGTATTCGATCTGTTCTTGCCAAATGCAAATTATCTCAACAGGCTAAGCCGCCAACTGTTTCTCACAGAGCACCGTTGTTTCCTATCATTCCAGCGAAATTAAAGGACATGGCTGCAGTCGATTTGTTCGGTCCAGTGGTTCGTTCTACTAATGGTTTTGCGTACATTTTCGTAGCAGTGGAATTGACATCAAAATATGTGTGTTTTACACCTTTACGCAAAGCAACAGCTCGTTCAGTATCTAATGCTTTCATCAAACATTTTCTTAAAGAAGTTGGTCATGTTGATAAGGTTATATCAGATAATGGATCACAGTTTCGCTCTAAAATTTGGCTTCGTACTCTACGGCGTCGTAAGATTAAACCAATTTTTATTTCACTTTTTCACCCTCAATCTAATGCTTCAGAGAGATGGATGAAGGAAATCAATAAATTGTGCCGTCTTTATTGTCATCAGAATCACAGAACTTGGGATCAGTATCTTCATATTTTTCAAAACATTCTGAATGAGCTTCCTAATGACTCAACTTCTTTACCGCCTCTATTGATATTAAAAAATAAAGTACCAACAAATCGCATTTCTGAAATCGTTCCTTTTCCTCCTTCACGGAAACTGCGGCATTCTGAAGTTGTCAACCTGGCTTTACGAAATGTTGCATCTGCGGCTGCTAGAAGAGAGAAATCAGCTAAACGTCCTGGTCGTTTAAAAATTTTGTCAGTTGGTCAAAAGGTGTTAATTAAGTCTCATCGTTTGTCTCATAAAGGGAAAGGCTTATGTCGCAAATTTTTTCTGCTTTATAACGGTCCATATAGATTTCGCCAAATTATTCATGATAACACTGTTGAAGTAGAAACTCTTAAATCTCGGCGCTCTAAGGGAATACATCATATATCAAAAGTTAAAATTTTTGTGGAATGACATACTTTAGAGAAACTAACAGCTACATGTAAACATGCGGAGAATACAAGGATACCGCGCTGTGTTTTGGCGGCGGCACATACTCAAAGCAACAGTCAGTCTGCGCGCCGCACAAGGCAGTCGTTGACAGCAAACAATTACTTCCTACGTCACGCGCCTACAGCTGATCGAGCGCTCAGTGCGAATGCACTGACAGAAGTAAACAAATACACAGTCTAATTTCTCGGATTAAATTCAGTATAAAGCTATAGTGACTTGATGAATTATGTTATTAACGTTCAGTATTTTTCAGGATACGGTTGTATAAAGTATTTAAGACCTTCAGGTAAATTCTGTGTGTGTCCGACGTTAAGAGGACTTGCTATGGAGAAAATTTCAGGAAGAATGTAATTTCGAAAAAAAAAGAATTAAAAAACCAAAAAGGTAACGATTAATTGAGTTTATTTATCAGGTAACATAATTCCACTTAGGTACGTATTTTAGATGTAATTTGCTGCTCGCGATTACGTGATTCATACTTTGTGCTAATTTCATGTTCTATGAATTTACTTGTGAAGCGACGTGCTTGTGTACTTTTACTGATTTTGACAATTATTGATTAATGAACAGTGTTGTTACTTATGTATATTATGCATCGCTTGGCTGCTATGCCTTTTCACTGATGCCATATTTTTTTATTATGTGCCTGCTGTGCTTATTTATTTAAATTGTAATTGTCAACTGATTAATTGTGCTGACTGTGGTTATGTATGTAAGTTATACTTTGTGATTTATCTGCTTGCGCCTTCATGTTTACTTATTAAGATGACACACGAACATTTATTTGCTTATGCTGATATGATGCTAATGACCTGTTTATTATGTTAAATAACATATGTTTGCTGCTATGCGTATGGATTGCATACTTACACATTTCTGTTTTGTTGTCATAAGTACTCTTTAATTTGGTATATAGAAATGCTGATATACTGTGTACAAACATAGAGTTTAGGTCACACTATGGTATTAATTATAGATTGTTCGCTTGGCAGAGCCTCGTTGTAGGGATTGTGCTGCATCCACTTGTTGACATTCTGTTCTCTACTGGTATATTTACTCGCTATTGCTTGTTTTGCTTATGCTCAGTGCCTTATATTTTTAAGATAAGAAAATGAACTGCTATAATTCGACGAACGACATTAATACGAGAAACTTCATAGAAGTCACATGAGCTGGAGGTTTTATGGAAGCTGTATAAATTTATGCTAATAGGAAGGAAGATAACGACATGACATACCAACACTAGGTTTAGACCATCGACAGTTATTACACTGCATTTTTCGTGAGTAATTGAAATAGGAAGTGACACTTGACACAAGAAATACTCCACATGTTTGCTTCTGCCATGATTCTTGAAGTGGTGTACACACTGTGAAATATTATGATCATTCACACTCCGTAATCGTAATTAATCACTGAGAGTTATTCGAACTAAGTCTGTTAGAGGTCATGTACGCATTTCTTTTATTTAATGATGGACAAGGTAAACAAAATGTATCTTATAATTTATAATGAGTAGCAGATTGGATCAGATGGATTACACGAGAGGTTGTGTGTTGACATTGTGTCTTCGGATTGTATGAGATGATGAATTAAGGTTTGCATTAGGATTTTGTCTGCACTTGTTCGAGGAGACTGACTAGAGGAAAGAGTTGTTATGGAAGTGAAATGATATTGCCAATGAGGTTATATATATCGACGTATTGAAGAGGTATGATTGAGGTATTGAGATTATGTGAAGTTGTTGATTATTGGAGTTTTCGTGGACAAGAGGTAAGGTAAATGATATTGATGATCGACGTATTGAAGAGGTATTATTGAAGTATTGAGATTATGTGATGCTGATGATTATTGGAGTTTTGGTGGATAAGAGGTGAAGTAAGTGAGGAGCATATTTTTTTTTTGTTGGTCTATATGGAACAAGGAGGATAAAGATGGCAGACTAGAACACTCAAGTAGAAGGAAGATTGTCTACACACACACTTTGTTAAATCACTAAGCAGTATATACTTTTTTTGAAGAGAGGAAGTATTTGCATATCTTGGCTCACTGACAGTTGTTCAGCAACCGTACATTTTGATCTGGCTTGGCAAACATTGGTCTTGACATGATGACTATGACGTTGACTAACTATTATTGACTGTTATACATTGCTGCCACTACTACTTGATACACATGATGAACATAAAATTTTGACAGAATTGCATTTACACAGTTAACACTATTCAATTACACAGTAGCACTAATGTGGATGAAAGATGAGTGAGTGTGTTTTGTGTGTTTTCCTTTTCCTATCCCAAATTGGTACCAACCTATCTCCTAAATATTATTTTACTTGTTTGTTGTGGCTTGCACTGACACCCATAAATATTATAGGTTTACTGGTATTTGTGTATTGTAATAGTTAATAGGACAATTATCTGATATCATTTGTGTGTTTGTTATGATTTGTATGTTTAGTGTAAAAGCATTGTATGTGTATTCAAACTATTGTTCATGCCTGAACTGTCTGATTAGTGATGGTGCTGCACTTTTCAACATGATGTGTGACATTTAGTCATGTTTAATTTCTGCTGATGAACAGTGTGATTAGTGAAAGTGAATATTATGGACTGCGGTCTGCACCTGTTCAACATTGCTGGTGCCACTAATGGAACTGCTTATACTGAAATGGTGTTACTTGTTGGTGTCTGCACCTATTCAACATTACTGGGTGCCACTGATGGACTGCTTCTACTGAAAAGATGTCACCTGTTGATATCTGCACCTGTTCAACATTGCTGGTGCCACTGATGGAACTGCTTATACTGAAACGGTGTTACTTGTTGATGTCTGCACCTGCTCAACATTGCTGGGTGCCACTGATGGACTGCTTCTACCGAAATGATGTCACTTGTTGGTGTCGGCACCTGCTCAACATTGCTGGGTGCCACTGGTGGACTGCTTCTACTGAAAAGATGTCACCTGTTGCTGTGTGCACCTGTTCAACATTGCTGGTGCAACTAATGGAACTGCTTATACTGAAATGGTGTTACTTGTTGGTGTCTGCACCTATTCAACATTACTGGGTGCCACTGATGGACTGTTTCTACTGAAAAAATGTCACTTGTTGGTTTTTGCACCTGTTGACCATTGCTGGGTGCTACTGCTGGAACTGTCAACTGCTTATTCTTGAGCTATGGAAAGCGTTTATGTGAATATTTGTATAAACTGATTTTTTTGTGTATTACTGTTTGTAAAAAGTTATGAGACTCATACCTGCACATATTCGTCATTGCTGACGCTATTGATTGAAATGTTTAACCACATAATACTTGTGTAAACTGTTATGTAAAGTCACATGTATGAAGGAATTTGTATTGCTTACTGTATTTTATATATTAGGTTATTGAAAGGTCAGTGCAATGCCAAAATTTTATCTAGTTATATGATATTTACGCATTAATATTGTCTTTTATTTTTGTCTGTATTTTTTTGACGAATTTGATGGTATTTTCAGCACCAATGCTGGCAAAAATACCATCAAATTCTAGCCTGTGGAGGAAGGGCATATGAAAGGTGGCTACACTGAGCCACAGCGCCAGAGATCGCGCTAGAGCGTATTGTTCCGCCGCCTTCACTGGCAGTGATTTTTGAGAACTCGTAGTGGGCAGTGCTTTGGGAGAACTCGTGGTAGTCAGTGCTGAGATGTCGTAGTGAGGAGTGTTTGTTGAGATGAGCTAGTAGGCAGTGCTTGCTGAGATGTGATACTGAAAAGTTCTTGTTGAGATGTGATAGTAGCGAGTCGGTGTGGAGAGATTGTAATGTCTAGAGTGCTTTTCATCAATATAAATTAAGGTAACAAACAACTTTTCTTTTCTTTCTCATTATTTCAATGTCCTGAATAATGCGTCATTACAGGTTCAGTCAACAAAGCATCTGGCTTGTGTTCTTGTATTAGAGTGTAATTCTGGTTTTCTTGAGTAATTATGGTATTTCTATTTTCTTTAATTAATTCAGTATAAATGATATTTAAAATTTCTTGTGTTGTTGAAGAAGAACCGTGCCAGATGCGTACGTTGAGTCATACTTCCACACGCAGAACAGTTACACTTGTGCTTTGGTTTCGTAGGTTTTATAGTTGCTGGGGACTTAATTAATTAATTGTGTTAATGAAAATTTGCATTTCATTCTTTGTTGTTGTTCTATGCAGTCAGATTGCGTAATAATACTAGTCAGGGCCAACCGTTACGAGACTTCGTAACCGAACAGACAGCTACTGAAGCTAAAAATTAAAATTATTTGCATTTCATAATAATTAAGCCCCCATGCAACGGTTGCGAATGGTCCTCGCCGATACCCCAGGAGCAACAGTGTCTCTAATTTGCTGGGAAGTGGCGGTGCGGTCCCCTACGGCACTGCGTAGGATCCTACGGTCTTGGCGTGCATCCGTGCGTCGCTGCGGTCCGGCCCCAGGTCGACGGGCACGTGCACCTTCCGCCGACCACTGGCGACAACATCGATGTACTGTGGAGACCTCACGCCCCACGTGTTGAGCAATTCGGCGGTACGTCCACCCGGCCTCCCGCATGCCCACTATACGCCCTCGCTCAAAGTCCGTCAACTGCACATACGGTTCACGTCCACGCTGTCGCGGCATGCTACCAGTGTTAAAGACTGCGATGGAGATCCGTATGCCACGGCAAACTGGCTGACACTGACGGCGGCGGTGCACAAATGCTGCGCAGCTAGCGCCATTCGACGGCCAACACCGCGGTTCCTGGTGTGTCCGCTGTGCCGTGCGTGTGATCATTGCTTGTACAGCCCTCTCGCAGTGTCCGGAGCAAGTATGGTGGGTTTGACACACCGGTGTCAATGTGTTCTTTTTTCCATTTCCAGGAGTGTATATTTTTATTTTTCAATTTTCCTGCCTAGTGGTAGGCAGGAAAAGAATAGAAAACATTAAGCAATGTTGTATCTTTGGTCATCTACCATAAGAATGAATTCTTGCACATCTCAATTCCCCTCGCTTGTCACCCAACACTGAAGCACAAATGCTACATCCTACATAATCAATAACCTACTTTATATATTTTGACCTTAACTGCAATTCTTTCCTTCCATTCTCTCAAAATTTATTCATGTCGTAATTCGTTCTCAACCAAGGAGGAGAAGATTAGTGTATGACCTTCCGTCAACTACGAGGTCCTTAGGGACGGATCAGAAGTTCGGATTACTGAAGGATGGGGAAGAAATCAGCTGTGCTTTTTCCAATCCTCATTTGCCTGAAGCAATATAGGGAGACCAGGGAAAACCTAAATCAGAATTACCGGAAGTGGTTTTCAACTAACGTGCTACTGAATGCGAGCCCAGCGTGCTAACAACTGCGCCACCTCGCCCGATGTGTGCTCAACCATACTATCATACTATCTCTTCAATCTGTTAGGTTTCTTCTCGTTGGGTCAGTGCAGAACTTGTTCATTCGTTCTTCGATCAAGTCATCTAGTCATCAGCAGTCTCTAGCAACATGAACTATAAGCATTCGTTTTGAACATCTCGTAACTGCTCGTGTAATGTCGTCTTCAGGTGACGTGCTGGATGTATTAGTTTATGTAATCTAATTTTAGAAAAAAATGGTTCAAATGGCTCTGAGCACTATGGGACATAACTTCTGAGGTCATCAGTCCCCTAGAACTTAGAACTACTTAAACCTAACTAACCTAAGGACGTCACACACATCCATGCCCGAGGCAGGATTCGAACCAGCGACTGTAGCGGTCGCGCGGTTCCAGACTGTAGCGCCTAGAACCGCTCGACCACTTTGGCCGGCTCTAATTTTAGACTGAACGTATAAAATCTAGGAAGAAGATTGCGGAAGTGTAACTGTGACTATGTACAGCGGCCACAATACTCCAGTTTTACAACTTTCTTATACGAAGTTGTCTACTACCGCCCAATAATGTAGAATGTCCCACGTCGACTCCAAAATGTGATTATTGGTGATGATTCTGTATATGTTATAGGTTCATCAAAATGGTTCAAATGGCTCTGAGCACTATGGGACTTAACTACTGAGGTCATCAGTCCCCTAGAACTTAGAGCTACTTAAACCTAACTAACCTAAGGACATCACACACATCCATGCCCGAGGCAGGATTCGAACCTGCGACCGCAGCGGTCACGCGGTTCCAAACTGACGCGCTTAGAACCGCACGACCACACCGGCCGGCTATAGGTTCATCAAGTTAAGTCTAAAGGTAGCTGCAGAGCATAGTGCCACTTGTTTCTATCGGTTCAGGTAGGTTAGGTACCGTACATTAATGTATCTTAGTATAAACTGAAGCAACTCATAAGCAGAACCAAGAGCACTAGTGTATTAGTAGGCTTGCAAACGAGTAACACCACATTGTGTTGCTTTCTATGTCTGTTAACGCGTGTCAAATGTCTCATTGCAACCGAAAAGATTAGTCTTGCTGTCTGTCACTTTTATGTGTAACACACAACACATTAAACGAACCTTGTGTAATTCCAAAAATATTGATTCTTCCTGTCCTTCATGTACGGGGTGGTCTAATAGAACTTGTTGTTAAGGCTGTAAATAAGACATTGGAAGCATTTTTTATACGTACATATGGAACACGTGTTTTGAAGTGCTGGTAACAGAATGGTAGTAATTTTCTTTCCAGGCTGAATGTTTCTAGAATATTCTCATAAATGACAGTATGCTAGAACAGAATATTTCTTTTAGTAATAATAACAGCAATAACATGTATTTTTCCTTTGATCATTTTCTATGAAGCACTTTCTAATGACAAAGAATAGTCAATAAAATACTTGACACTATGTACAGAAACGTAAAACCCGACTGCCAGCCAGTCCGAACCATCACTGTAGAGACAGAAAACCAGGTTGCACCTCAGAATTCTACGCCTGCCCATCTGCACAATCTGGCAGTACTCTAGGATGTGGAAGAGTCTGGAGGAGAGGAAGTGTTGTCTTCCATTTTGTGCAGAGCTGTACCAATCTTTGTTCCAGTGGTAGATAGTAGTAGAGCAAAGCAGGCATCATGCCACTCTGCCTTGTTGCCAAATTTATTCAAGATGGAATGGCGACATCATCCCATTTTGTGTGTTTGCCAAGTTTATAACCTACTCCTTAACCTGTTGTTCTGTACTACGTCACCCCCTCATCCTAACCTGTTGTTCAATTCTCACCCCACTCTGTTTGGTTACCAAATTTGTAATCCTCCTTAACCTATTTATGTGTTACATGGTTTTCCATGTTCTTTTCTGCCTTTCCCTCTCAAAAATCCCCAGCCTTCCTCCCTCCCAGAAACCCTTCACCACATTTGATATCAAATTAATTGGCTAATTACCCAAATTGATCAGAATTTGCTGTGAAACAGTTCATCCACTCTTATGACGTCATGGGTCTTCCTCACGTAGTTAGGTCAAAATCCTTACTGCATCCACTGGGATCCGATCCTACAGCCCCTCGGTTCCCCACCTCTTCTGGAAATAATGACACACGTTCGATTGATAGGAATGCCTCATGAAATGGATTGCAGTTTATAGAATATTTAAACACTGTGCACAGGTTTATTTTGCTGGTCACACAAGGAATACCATCAACATAAAACGCTTACCACACATAATTACATTGCACTCACTTTCTTCTGTGAAGAAAACGCAGGCACTCTAGCTGTGGTGTAAGACTGGAAGCGCCATGAATCCGTTGTTAAGGCCGCGTTGTCAGCGGGACCATGAGGTGTGCACACATGTCGAAACTGCTGTCGGAGCCTACCTGCTGGATCCATGCACTGCGCTAATGCCAACGCTGCAGCCGTCAGAATGCATTAATTCCCCTCAACAAAATCGTCAAATGCCTGCATCCTTTTTATATCAGGCTCACGACCTGCCTCTCTCTTTCTCTCTCTCGCTCTCTCTCTCTCTCTCTCCCCCTCTGTCTCAAGTGGCTAAATGATGTTTTTGTGTGGACCAAGGTGTGCAACCACACACAAACCAAGAGGAACCTCCTCCTCCTTACACCTCATCCACACCTGGCGCTTCACCTGGCAGTACATCCCTTTGATCTCAGTCTGGTACTATGGACACCTGGAGCAGATGGAACAAAGGCATTCCAGAAGAACGAGGTTGCCCTTCCAAAAAACCTGGGCTGTGGATATGTTGGCAACGTGTCCACTCCTCTATCAACTTGACTAATTAATAAAATCGATACCCTCTGTGTGGGACAGTTTCTCCTTTATCCTATTGGTGGACACTAGGACTGGTATATGTGGGGAGGGGGGGGGGGGGGAAATTCTGAGATGTTATCCTGCAGCCAATGGTTTTCATACCCTACTCTTCCCATTTCTGGATTTTTTCCATACCTCCTACTGGTGGATACATATTGGTCGTTATTCAGGAAATTAGTTATACTGGTGGTAGCTGAGAATTTAAAATCTCAGCTCAATTGCGCCATCTCCTTAAAAAATTTGCGGGATTGGCTGCACAGATACGTGTTCGCAACACCACTATTGGGAACATAATTTGATAAATCGGAAATTTGACTTTGCTATTAGGTTTTTAAAGCAATGTAAAATTCCTAATTGGTTCTCTGCACTATATTCCGAAGGAGGAGGAAGGGCCTTTTGCATGATAGCATAGAGACTACAATAACCACCACTGCAAGACGGAGTGCACTGCAATGTACTCAGAAGCATTAAACGTGATAGGCTTAAACCACGATCCAATTCTTACTAGTAACTGTCATGGCTGGACTTCGGAGATCGCTGAAACATTCGAAAATCCTGCTCTCTCGTATAGGTACAAAAAGGGGGTCGCTACATTTTAACTACCTGATATCAACTGCTGGCAAAGTGTCGGGATGCTGTGTTCTAGATATCTATATAGTTGGTTGGCCGTCGTCCGCTTCTTTAGGCCGGCCAATCACGTTCCTCCGGGAGGGGGTACCGCGTCTGTGGTGTTGGGGCTCATAACCCGAGAAGAATTCATCAGTGGAATACGGCGAGAAAGACTACAATCGCATATAAAGCACGTCCATGTTAAAAATTTAGATTCGTGACTGTTTCGTAGCTTCGGCGTTTATGCGAGGAGCGTTCAGTAAGCAAGGCAACATGTTTCTTTCGCAGCCAGTTCCTATTGAAAACATACGGAATCTGTTGTGGGACATCGTGGGATAACCCCGCTTCAGCCTCTATAGTTTCATGAAGTCCCGACTGGTGGTGGCGCTGTACACAGCTTTGAAAATGGCACCTATGGTGTAGGTATCTTCCAAGCAGAAAGCTGTCGTTGCGTTTATTTTGGCGGAAAACCAATTACTGATATTCGCAGAAGCTTTCGGAATAACTACGGGAACCTGGCAGTGAATAAAAGCACGGTTAGTCGTTGGGCGAGGCGTCGGTCGTCATCGCTTCAGGAAAATGCCGGAGTAGCTCCCTTGAAAGGGCATTTCCGACTTCCTTACCCATCCTTCCTTAATCGGACTGGATCGACGACCTCGGTGTTTGGTAGTCTCCCCAAAATTAACCAACCAATCAAAGTTTTGGCCAGTGTGGTTCCTCGCCGCCTTACAGAGTAGCAACGATGGTCCATCTGTGGCGCCACATCACCACGCCCCCAAAGTAAAAGTTAAAAGCGGCATCCTTAGCCAGTAAAGTCAATGCAAAGGCTTTCTGGGACTCTGAAGGGATTATTCTGTTTGATGTTGTGCTGCATGGTGTTACGATCAACTCAAATGGCTATGAGCACTGCGGTTCAAATGGCTCTGAGCACTATGGGACTTAACATCTGAAGTCATCAGTCCCATAGAACTTAGAGCTACTTAAACCTAACCAACCTAAGGACATCACACACATCCATGCATGAGGCAGGATTCGAACCTTCGACCGTAACGTCCGCGCGGTTCCAGACTGAAGCGCCTAGAACCGCTCGGTCACTACGACCGGCTTATGATCAACACTGAAGTGAATTGTGCTACCCCTAGGAAATTAAAAAAAAGGCTTCAGCGTGTTCGTTGCCACAGAAATGCAAACGAACTTGTCCTTTCCAAGACAACGCAAGGACTCGCACAAGTCTGACCTCCCAAGAAGAGTTCAGTAAACTTAATTCGACTGCCGTTTCTCATCCACCCTACAGCTTAGGTCTCATACCTTCCAACTTCCATCTGCTGGAACCAATGAAGCACAAACTCCTCTGAAAGCAGTACGTGGATGATGGGAAGGTTGTTGACGCAGCAAGATGTTGGCTCCGGCGTCGACTTGTAGAGTGGTGCCATGCAGGCACACAGGCCTTCCTAGTGAGCTGGCGTAAGGACGCCACACTGAACGGAGATTATGTTGAAAATTAGGTTTTGTAGCCATATGGTTAGGGAATAATATGATGTATTGGAATTCTGAAAAAAAAAGAACCTTCTTTCAGAAAATAGAAGTGTTTCATTGAACATGCCACGTAGACATGTGAATGTTTACGCCTTTATGAATTTAAACACACACATTTCTCCTTTCACTCTATTACCATAGTTACTTGATTAACGGCCGGCCGCGGTGGCCGAGCGGTTCTAGGCGCTTCAGTCCGGAACCGCGCGACTGCTACAGTCGCAGGTTCGAATCCTGCCAGGGGCATGGATGTTTGTGATGTCCTTAGGTTAGTTAGGTTTAAGTAGTTCTAAGTTCTAGGGGACTGATCACCTCAGATGTTAAGTCCCATAGTGCTCAGAGCCATTTGAACCATTTGAACTTGATTAAGGCAGCAGATTTCGCATTACCAACACGTCTCAGGCAAGGAACCCAACAAGAGGAACTTCTCACCCAATTAATTTCCAGTAATACGAACGAGTGTTTTTCTTCAGTGATTCGACCCTCTTTCAGCAAAATTAAGGTTCATGCCTCTATTAGAAGAACTGATTTTCGAACTTCCCCATGAACATAATGTTATCCAGAGGCTACAGACGCCATCTGGGAACCACGCACCTTCTAATCGCTGCTGGGAAATCATGGTTTTGATTTCTATGTACTAACTGCGAAGCATCACAGTATCATGGTGTCCTTCTGCGTGAGCGTCTGCACTGGAATAAGTGTCGGCTTTTAAGTCCAAGAGATCAGTGTACGAATCACTTAACACTTCAATTTTTTCAAATTTTACGCCTTATATTCATACAGTACGACTGTCGTTACGAAGAAAAAGTCGAATAGTCGAATCGTAGCCATGAAGTTTTAGTTGTTATAATTTACTGAGCATCTTTGGTTTCATTGTTCGCTAAGCACAATATCAAATTAGAGCGTGCTCTTTGGAAAAGATTTCCGATTCCAGAATAAGTCTCGTTTTCGGTACTGACCAGCGGTGAAAAATCTACCTCACATCCAATCGCCTCCGTTACCACTAACAGTGCCAAGTAAAGAAGGCCAGGTTCCGTAGTTATTCGGAATTCTCAACAAACGCAACGTGCTCCCACTACCGCCCGGAATTAAATCGTGTTAAATTAGAACATGGCATTGGTGGATGTGAAGGCCAATTAAAATTATCAATGTAGATTCTGTAACACGATCAAAAAATGACAAACAAAAACATCATTATGCCTCAGTACGATGGGTCAGAGAACAATTCTCAGTTGCACATGTTTCTTTTCTTATTAACTATATTTTTTCAAGGTTATGTAAGAAGCCTGTGAATAACGTCAGTATTGTCATAAAATTTTCGATCTTCACTATTATTGAAATTTTATATGCGTTTGTTTTTCCGTCGACAGAAACGTTAGGAGAATCATTTAGAAGTAGAAGAAGATGATGAGTAAGGTTGTGCTGGAGCCGTCGTTCGTTCAACTGTTCAGATTTAATAAATAAGCTCATCTTTTAGCAATACTCGTGGCTCTGAGTTTTCATTTCATTCCAGGTAACAGTAAATGTCAGCATTAGGGCACAGCAAGCTGTCGTATACGTATCATTAATTATTTCAATAAGGTAACGACTTTGGACCAGTTAGATGCAGCTGTGAATTTTCACAAACGACTGTCAGCATGGGTTGTTTTGGGTATTAATGTATAGGAATTATAAAGAAGATGTGCGCTTAGGTTAGCCACTGTTATTCGAGAGTTCACAAAATTTGTATGTCTATTACTTGACCACATCAGCTGCGCTATTACGAAAACTAATAACAATTGTGCCCTGGAACTCAGTGATAAATATGTCTTCAAGTACCGTCAAAGCTACTGTTTCGTATTACATGTCTGCAGCTCGTGGTCGTACCCCCAGGGGGTCCACAACTCCTTTGTGGATACGTGCGTAGCGAGCACAGGACCCCGAGCTAATGTGGCCCTCCTTCCTTTCTGGGCTGCATACCTTCCTTTTCCGCATCCTTCCCTCTCCCCCATCTTCGCCCCTCCTCCCCTCACCTCTGGCTCTTTCCTTTCCTTCCCTTTCTCCCCCTCTGGGAGTATGGTTTGTGCCTACGTCCGGAGACGGACGCTCGTAAATGTACCGCATTCTTCGCCTTCTCTGCTTGTATGTCTTCATCCTTCCTTTGTCCTTCTCCTTTCCTTACCTCTTCTCTTTACCCTTTTCTCCGCTGCGGCGTTTGAGACCTCTCCTCTTTCCTTTCCCTTTCTTTGTTTTTCCCTTTCTCTTTCTTCCTCCCTGTGCGTGTCTGAAGGCCGACCCACGCATTTTTGTGCGTAGCCGGTGACGGGGTAACGCGTAATTCCCCGCCCCGGTAGACAGGTAGGACACGTACGTACCCCCTGGTAACGGCCAGGCCCAGGGAGGGGTGATTACCCGAGCTGATACCTTCCGAAAGTGCCGATTGGTCCCTCCGTCTGTTTGTCGGGAGGTGTGACCTGAGGTGTGAACAATCACATAAGGCGGGAGTGCCCTCAGAGAGGGCCCCCACAAGGGAGGAGCGCGCCATCGGAGACGCCGGTAATCATGGGGGATTCTTCCGCAATGGTTTCCTCACCTTCCACTATGTCTGCTCACAAGTGTAAGTTCACTGAGTCTCAGCCACAAACAGTTCTTCCATCATTGCCACAGTTCCTTGTTGTTTCTCGGTCTGACGAAGGTCACGACTTCTCCACGGTCAACCCTTTCATTATTCAGAAAGGTGTCGACGCAATTGCAGGTCCTGTAAAGTCTTGTTCCAGATTACGGAATGGCATCTTGTTGTTAGAAACAGTCAGTGCCCTTCAGGCACAAAAATTGCTGCGTACTTCACTGCTCCACACCTTCCCTGTCCGGGTTGAAGTGCACTGCACTTTAAATTCCTCACATGGAGTCGTTTATCCACGCTCCGTCGATGGATTGTCTGATGAAGAAATTCAGCACTACCTGTCTGACCAGGGCGTAACGGCTGTTCATAGAGTTATGAAAATGGTTGACACGAACATCATTCCAACCCGCACTGTCTTCTTGACATTTGACAAAGTTCAACTCCCATCGAAAATCAAAGCAGGCTATGAGATTATTTCCATTTGCCCTTACGTCCCAAATCCTACGCGTTGCTATCGGTGTCAGCGGTTCAATCACACCAGCCAGTCCTGTTCCAATCTGGCCAAATGTGTTACGTGTGGAAAGGATGCCCATGAGGGTGCTTGTCCACCTCCATCCCCTCGCTGCATCAACTGTATGGGTGACCACGCTGCTTTCTCTCGAGATTGCCCCGTTTTTAAGGACGAAAAGCTCATCCAGGAAATCAGAGTGAAGGAAAAGGTGTCGATCTTTGCTGCTCGAAAATTATTCGCCACTCGACAGCCCACTGTGCCTCAGACAGGAAAATACAGCACTGTCCTTGCCTCTCCTTGGCCAACAAAGGAGGCGGCCACGCAGAGTTGCGACCTTACCTTTAGTGCCACGATCGTCAGATCGGCCAGCGCAAAGATCGCCCGTTCAACCTCACCACTTTCGCCTGCCCACTCTATGGCTCACCCTTCATCGGGTTCTGCTAAATCTGGAGCCCAAAAGTCAGACACCAAGAATTCGAAAAAAGAGCATACTCGTGAAGATTTTTTACGTACCCCAACTTCACAACCATCGGTTCCTTCTTCATCTAAACATCATATTTCCAAGAAGGCTACAAAGAAGCCCAGTTCATCTCCTTCTCCGCCAAGGCGTGTCCCATCTACAGCACCACCTGGCGGAAATCGCCCTCGGCCGTCTTCTGTGTCGCCGAGGCGTAATGCTGGGGGCCGATCAACCGGCCGATAGCTGGTGGCAGGAGCTGCTCCTGAACAACCTATGGATCAGGATCTTCTGCCTTCGGCTGAATGCCATTCCATGCTGTCGGTCGCAAGCTCCGAGCAGTTGTTGAGTTGACGGCAACCTTGGTCACATTTCTCCATTTTCTGTTCACCCTATGTCCATTAGCCACTGGAATATCCGCGGCATTCGAGCCAATCGGGATGGATTGTCGATCCTCTTACGATCCTACTCGCCGGTCATCTTCTGTCTTCAGGAAACAAAGCTGCGTCCCCATGACTGCTTTGTTCTCCCTCATTTTCAGTCCGTCTGATATGATCTCCCCTCTGTTGAAGGCACTCCAGCCCATGGAGGACTCATGATTCTTCTCCATGATACTCTCCATTATCACCCAATCCATTTAAACACTTCCTTCCAAGCTGTCGCCATCCGTCTTTCCCTTTCTGGATACACGTTCTCTCTTTGTACTGTATACATTCCATCGTCCACACTAATGGCACGAGCTGATCTCCTTCATCTTCTTGGTCAGCTTCCACCCCCCTATTTGCTGGTTGGGGACTTCAATGCCCACCACCCGCTTTGGGGATCTCCACATCCTTGTCCACGTAGCTCACTATTGCTAGACGTCTTCCACCAAGCGGATCTAGTTTGCCTCAACACTGGGGTTCCTACATTTTTGTCTGCCTCCACGACAAATTTATCTCATTTGGACCTTGCGGTCGGTACTGTTCCGCTAGCTCGGCGCTTCGAATGGTTCGCCCTTGATGATATACACTCGAGTGACCACTTTTCATGTGTCCTTAGACTGCAGCCTCAACTGCCATATATGCGCCCGCGACGCCGGAAGTTTGCCCAAGCCGATTGGACACTTTTTCCGTCTCTAGCGACATTCAATGACCGTCACTTTCCCAGCGTCGACGATGAGGTCACACATATTACCGACGTTATTCTTACAGCTGCGGAACGTTCAATACCACGCACCTCCGGATTGCCCCGACGCCCCCCAGTTCCTTGGTGGAACGAGGCATGCCGTGACGCAATACGTGAGCGGCGACGTGCTCTTCGCGTTTTCCGCCACCATCCTACTTTGGCCAACTGTATCCGCTATAAGCAGTTCCGTGCGCGATGCCGTCGTGTCATCCGCGATAGCAAGAAGGCAAGCTGGAAATTCTTTATTAGCTCATTTATCACCTTCACTCCCTCCTCGGAAGTTTGGAGTCGGCTTCGACGGTTCTCAGGCGCGCCTAGTTTCTCCCCGGTCTCTGGGCTCACTGTCGCGCATGATACATTAGTGGACCCCGTCGCAATTTCTAACTCATTGGGTCAGCACTTTGCTGAGATTTCGAGCTCTTCAAATTACCCGCCAGCGTTTCTCCCGAAGAAACGTACAGCGGAAGTGCGACATCTTGCTTTCTCCTCTCAAAATCGCGAAAGCTACAATACTGTTTTCTCCATGCGGGAACTCCAACATGCACTCTCTTCTTCTCGCTCCTCCGCCCCAGGATCGGATGGTATCCACGTCCAAATGTTGCTGCATTTATCAACCCATAGTCTGCGTTACCTCCTTCGCCTTTATAATCGAATTTGGACCGACAGTACTTTTCCCAGACGATGGCGGGAACCTATCGTCGTTCCTGTTCCGAAACCTGGAAAGGACAAACATCTCCCCTCTAGCTATCGCCCCATTTCTCTCACGAGTAGTGTCTGTAAGGTTTTGGAGCGTATGGTGAACTACCGTTTAGCTTGGTGGCTGGAATCCCGCAGTCTTTTAACACCTGCCCAATGCGGATTCCGAAAGCATCGTTCTGCAGTTGACCATCTTGTTGCTCTCTCCACTTATATCATGAACAATTTTCTCCGGAAACGCCAAACAGTAGCAATATTTTTTGATCTGGAGAGAGCATACGATACCTGTTGGAGGACAGGCATCCTCCGCACACTATTCTCTTGGGGCTTTCGAGGTCGGCTGCCCTTTTTCTTCGCGAATTTATGGCAGAGCGCACATTTAGAGTGCTGGTGAACACTACTATCTCCCGTACTTTCTCCCAAGAAAACGGGGTACCCCAGGGCTCCGTGCTGAGTGTTGTACTGTTTGCCATTGCCATAAATCCAATTATGGACTGTCTCCTTCCTGATGTCTCGGGCTCCCTCTTTGTGGACGATTTTGCGATCTACTACAGCTCTCAACGGACCAGCCTTCTTGAACGACGTCTTCAAGGCTGTCTCGATCGCCTCCACTCTTGGAGCATCGAAACAGGCTTCCGTTTTTCTCCCAGTAAGACCGTTTGTGTTAATTTTTGGCGACGTAAGGAGTTTCTTCCACCCTCCTTACATCTAGGACCTGTCAACCTTCCGTTTTCAGACGTCGCTAAATTCTTGGGTCTTATGTTTGACAGAAAACTGTGCTGGTCCTCCCACGTTTCCTATCTTTCGGCTCGCTGTCTGCGATCCCTCAACACCCTTCGTGTCCTGAATGGTACCTCCTGGGGAGCGGACTGAGTGGTCCTTCTCAGCCTCTATTGCGCCTTAGTGCGCTCGAAATTGGCCTATGGAAGCATAGTCTACTCCTCTGCTTGGCCGTCTATTCTTCGGCGTCTCGACTCTATCCACCACCGTGGATTACGTTTAGTGTCTGGAGCTTTTTACACCAGCCCTGTGGAAAGCCTTTATGCTGAGACTGCTGAACCTCCGCTGTCCAATCGGCGAGCAGTCCATCTGAGTCGGTATGCTAGCCATCTGTCTTCCATGCCTGCTAATCCAGCCCATGACATTTTTTTGACGCCTCCTTTGATGTAGGGTATGCAGGCCGCCCCTCCTCCCTACTACCACCGGGAGTCCGCTTCCGTCAACTGCTCCATTCTCTTTCCTTCCGCTTTCCTAAAACCTTCTTGACAACTTGGGGTACAGCACCGCCTTGGCTCCGTCCCCGGATCTGCCTGCTCCGTGACCTTTGTCGATTTCCCAAGGATGGTACCCCTTCACTTGTTTATCTTCGGGCATTTGCTGCTCTATGTGCACAAATGAAGGAAGCCACATTGATTTACACCGATGGCTCGAAAACATCGTTAGGTGTAGGGAGTGCCTATATTGTTGGCGACACCCCAAACCACTTTCGGCTTCCCGACCAGTGTTCGGTTTATACTGCGGAGCTTTACGCTGTTCCCCAGGCTGTCCACTACATCCGCCGCCATCAGCAGATACAGTACGTTATCTGCTCAGATTCTCTCAGCTCTCTCCTCAGTCTCCAAGCTCTTTACCCTGTGCACCCTCTGGTCCACCGGATTCAGGACTGTCTGCGCTTGCTCCACCTGGGGGGCGTCTCGGTGGCGTTCCTCTGGCTCCCGGGACACGTTGGTATTTGTGGAAATGAGGCGGCCGATATAGCAGTCAAGGCTGCAGTCTCTCTTCTTCGGCCAGCTATTCAATCGATTCCCTACGCCGATCTACGGAGCGTTTTATGTCGTCGTGTTGTTCTTTTATGGCACGCACATTGGTCGACACTTCCCCATAATAAATTGCGGGACGTGAAAGCTCTTCCTTGTGCTTGGACCTCTTCCTCCCAAACGCGTCGTCGGGAGGAGGTAATTTTAACTAGACTACGGATAGGGCACTGTCTTTTTAGCCATCGACATCTTTTAAGCGGCGATCCTCCCCCACTCTGTCCCCACTGCTCTCAGCTGTGGACGGTAAGACACCTTTTAATTGAGTGCCCCTATTTTAATGCGTTACGCGCCCGTCTACAGCTGTCGCCTGACATATAGTCGATTTTAGCAGATGACACGCGCTCAGCCGATCGCGTTCTCGAGTTTATTAGTGCCAATGAAATGACGTCAGTCATTTGAAGCTTTTTTTGGGGACAACCAACCCCTTTCTGTAGTGGATTTTTAAGCCTTCCTTCTGCTTTTAGTTTCTCCAATTTTATGACTTTCGTTCCCATTGCTCCTGGTTTCCATTTTCGGTTTTTTACTGTTTCCTAAGTCACGGACCGGGCGCTAATGACCATAGCAGTTTTGCGCCCTAAAACCAAAACAAAACAAAAAAAAAGCTCGTGGTCGTGCGGTAGCGTTCTCGCTTCCCGCGCCCGGGTTCCCAGGTTCGACTCCCGGCGGGGTCAGGGATTTTCTCTGCCTCGTGATGACTGGGTGTTGTGTGATGTCCTTAGGTTAGTTAGGTTTAAGCAGTTCTAAGTTCTAGGGGACTGATGACCATTGATGTTAAGTCCCATAGTGCTCAGAGCCATTTGAACCATTTTTCGTATTAGATCCAGTTAATTGCACTGTCAACCAAAAGTGTTAAAACCGACGGATATGAAAATTAGAATAAAATCTTCAGTCTTGAGAAAAGCACCAGCGATCTGCCACGACAAACAGTTATCGCCATTGTAGCGCGTGACAGAGCTGGTGGGCGGAAGCCGCCACACGGCCAGTCTGAACATTGTGATGCGCTGTGGCCCCTAGTGTTTCGTAACAAAGAGTGAAAAACGGGAACTGTCCCGCCATCGATTAATTGTGTGTTCACCAATGCTGCCGATGTAACATCGACCGAACATCTGTCGAGTCGAGCTGGTGTTAGTAATACCTATTGTCTATAATTTGCTTGCCATCACCTAATTCCCAGAATTACAGGCGGTTTTCGCACTGCAACACCGCAATTTTTGTTTCTGTTTTCGTTTACTGAAACTATGACAAAACAGATGATATTTCAGTCGCGAAAAGAGTGGAACACTCTGAGAAAAAGAGATTGAAAAGCAGTCTCAAATAATGTTAGTGAGATCCGCTTCATTACTTCACGCTGCAGAAAAAAGTGCCCTTCTCAGAGAGAGTTATTACTGCAGGCTTTAATGCTTGTAGGTAACTGTTTTTCTCGCACCTTGCATTTTGTGGAAGATACTAAGTACGCTCGTGATTGACAGAAAGTTGGTACCATTGCGTCACCTAGACTGCTACTCTCTGTAATAGTTCGGCAAAACGAATAGTCGAGGAGTACAGTCTAGGACTGTACGTCGGATGAGACACTTCATACATCCTGGCACCTACTATGCGACACGAAGCTGTCGTGTTGCTGCTGCGGCAAGAGGTGATCAGAAACGGAGCGAGTTCTAGGCTAACGGTTAGAGATGCGAACGTTATAAATCAAGGAACCACTGTTACATGAGTGCTAACGGGCTTCCTTCGTTCCCTCTGTAGTTCCACGAGGATGACGCGTCTGAGAACTTTGGCGCTGCAGATGCTTCATACTTGCTGTCTCTGAGATTGAACGAGGTGAATTGATGTTAGTCCAGAATGTATTCAAGGCGACAAAGACGCCATTTTCAGCACCTCACTGAGTTTGAACGAAGTCGTGTAATAGGGCTACGAGAAGCTGGATGTTCCTTCTGGGACATCGATAAAGACTTTGCAGGAATGTAGTCACTTTACGTGATTGCTGGCAGCGGTGATCACGAGGATGCACAGTCGCAAGAAGACCGGGCTCCGGAGGCCACGTGGCGCTACCGAAAGGGTAGACCATCATGTTTGGCCTAAGGCTGTGGCGTATCGTACTACATCTGCAGCAGCGGTTTGAGCGGCAGTTGGCACCACAGTGATGCAACGAACTGTCACAGATCGATTACTTCAGTGTCACCTCCCAGTGAGACGCCCTGTAGCGTACATCCCACTGACCCCAAACCATCGACATTTGCGACCTCAGTGGCGCCAAGCGAGAGTTCAGTGGAGAGCTCTGTTGTGTTTTCTGATTAAAACTGTTCTGCCTCGGTGCCAATGGTGGCCATTTGTTGGTTAGGAGGAGGCCTGTTCATGGGCTACAAGCAACCTGTTCGTATGCTACTAACCCTTCACCGGCATATGGAGTCATGGTCTGCTGTGCGATTACGTACGACAGCAGGAGCACTCTCGTGGCTATCCCACACACCCTGACTCCACATTTATACGTCAGTCTTGTGATTCGACCTGTTGTACTGACATTATTAACATCATACCAGGGGGGGAGGCTTTTCCAACAGGATAACGCTCGCTCACACACCACTGCCGTAACCAAAATGCTCTACAGGGTGTCCACATGTTGTGTTGTCTTGCTCGATCACCAGATCCGTCACCAATCGAGCGCATGTTGGACGTCTTCAGACAACAACTCCAGCGTCATCCACAATCATCATAAACTGTCGCTGTATTGACTGACCAGGTGCCACAGGCACATACCTCCATCTCACAAACTGACATCCAGCACCTATACAACACATCAAACGCACGTTTGCACGGTTGCATTGAACATTATGGCCGCTACACCGGTTATTAACGTACACTACTGGCCATTAAAATTGCTACACCACGAAGATGACGTGCTACAGACGCGAAATTCAACCGACAGGAAGAAGATGCTGTGACATGCAAATGATTAGTTTTTCAGAGCATTCTCACAAGGTTGATGCCAGTGGCGACACCTACAACGTGCTGACATGAGAAAAGTTTCGAACTGATTTCTCATACACAAACAGCAGATGACCACCGTTGCCTGGTGAAACTTTGTTGTGATGCCTCGTGTAAGAAGGTGAAATGCGTACCATCACGTTTCCGACTTTGATAAAGGTCGGATTGTAGCCTATCGCGATTGCGGCTTATCGTATCGCGACATTTCTGCTCGCGTTGATCGAGACCCAATGACTGTTCGCAGAATATGGAATCGGTGGGTTCAGGATGGTAATACGGAACGCCGTGCTGGATCCCAACGGCCTCGTATAACTAGCAGTCGAGATGACCGGCATCTTATCCGCAGGGCTGTAACGGATCGTGCAGCCACGTCTCGATCCCTGAGTCAACAGATGGGGACGTTTGCAAGACAACAACCATCTGCACGAACAGTTACACGACGTTTGCAGCAGTATGGAGTATCAGCTCGGAGACCATGGCTGCAGTTACCCTTGACGCTGCATCACAGAAAGGAGTACCTGCAATGGTGTACTCAACTACGAACCTGGGTGCACGAATGGCAAAATGTCATTTTTTCGGATGAATCCAGGTTCTGTTTACAGCATCATGATGGTCGCATCCGTGTTGGGTGACATCGCGGTGAACGCACATCGGAAGCGTGTATTCGTCATCGCTATACTGGCGTACCACCTGGCGTGATGGTATGGGCTGCCATTGGTTACACGTCTCGGTCACCTCTTGTTCGCACTGACGGCACTTTGAACAGTGGACGTTACATTTCAGATGTGTTACGACCCGTGGCTCTACCCTTCATTCGATCCCTCCGAAACCCTACATTTCAGCAGGATAATGAACGACCGCATGTTGCGGATCCTGTACGTGTCTTTCTGGATACAGAAAATGTTCGACTGCTGCCCTGGCCAGCACATTCTCCAGATCTCTCACCAACTGAAAACGTCTGGTCAATGGTGGCCGAGCAACTCGCTCGTCGCAATACGCCAGCCACTACTCTTCATGAACTGTGGTATCGTGTTGAAGCTGCGTGGGCAGCTGTACCTGTACTCGCTATTCAAGCTCTGTTTGACTCAATGCGCAGGCGTATCAAGGCCGTTAATACGGCCAGAGGTGGTTGTTCTGGGTACTGATTTCTCAGGATCTATGCACCCAAATTGCGTAAAAATGTAATCACATGTCAGTTCTAGTATATTTGTCCAATGAATACCCGTTATCATCTTCATTTCTTCTTGGTGTAGCAATTTTAATGGCCAGTATTGTACCAATATTTCACATTCGCAATGGCTTATATCTCACTTACATTGACTTGTGAACTTGCAGTGTTAATCACTTAAATATGTTATCCAAACAATTACATTCCCGAAATTTCGTTTCTCGACACTAATTATCTTTCGGTGTCGCGATGGTTTTCGTCAGTGTCTGTACATAAGAAGAAAATATGCCGCACTTGGCGGTCAACATGCTATTCACTATCCAGTACAATACAAAAGTGTATCTACCAAAACATAGCCCCTCCAATAGCTTTAACAGATAGACGGTATAAAAAGACAGGCTCTGGCAACGCTGTATTTGCGTGCAGCATCGCCAAGGATATCTAGCATGAACTGAGTGCTGTGCCTGAGCTGTCCCATTAACTCAGTGAGACGAAGCAACACATTAGAGATCGAAATGCAGAATCACCAGTCTTCGCGTCGTTTTCACGCAGATCTAATTTTTCAGTTAAGGCATCAAATTGTGTCTGGTTAACAATCCATCAGCTCAACATTTATGCCAAAGAGTGTCTGAAAGCCACGTCCGTATGTGACTTTTGAGTTATGTTCCGTTCAGTAATGGCTGTTGTAGAGTTTGAAAATATCTTCACGAGTGAAGCTAGATTTGTCAATCCACATCATATGTTTATTTCTGTTACTGTTACCTTTATTTACACATTAACACATAACATGAACTTCTTACAGAAGTAAACGACCACTTTGTTTACTTGATGAAGCTAACAAAGCCAACGGAAATAATAATGGATACAGTAACATCGTTTGTATCCTATGAGGTACAAAAAACTATAGATAAGCTCAACTAACTGAATTTAATGTTATGTATGATGATTCCTTTGGACGTGCAGACTTATCTCCAAAGCCCTTTCACTTATATCTGTCTGAAACATTGACTTTAGAGAAGACATTCAAAACGACCACCCTGCATTTGCGAACACATCGCCTCTCGCTGGATCATATTTTGCTGGACCCTAGGCAATGTACCTGCATCCACCATCGACGAAGTGACGTGTCCACGAACTATTACGTCCTGTACATCCAAAGATAGAGAACTATAGAATTGTGTCTGTAAGTGCCCCCAAAAAAATAAAAATCTATTGGACTAAGGTCCGGATTAGGTGGAGACCAGAATATTGGACCTTCAAAACCAATCCATTTCTCTGAAATTGCATATTAATTCCAAAGTGTTTCGGTATAGCATCATGCTGAAGTCACAGCTGTCACCTAATGCCGTCAGGCAAAATATTGCAAAGAAAGGTACGATACAGGGGCGCAGTCAACTTGTCCTGCAATAGGTGAAGGCCCAAAAGCACTCCTCTCATGGTATAGGTAAGGGCTCAAAAGCACTCCTCTCATGATTCCAGCCCACAGGTTTATTCTCCCCTCCGACGTGATCTCAGTTAAGCTAGAGTAACGTAAGTCAGTGGTATTTATGCATGTCATTCTGTGAATGATAATTAGTAGGTTGTTTTGTGGTAATTTCAGACTATATCTCTTTGCACTGATTTATAAGTCTTTTATTTGTGTTGCGATTTCCACCACCTGCCTCATTATCCATTCAAATAAGTGGCTCTCTGAAAACGGAGTCGTTGTTCATGAATTCCCATAGTCTGATACTGGGTACAGTAATAAACCCCAATGACCTACAATATTTATCTCAGCCGCTAACTCAGGCTGCCTGGGATACGAAAGCTGTGGTAGTCAGTTTACGTGTTGTAGCGCAATATAAATGAGGAACAGCAGCTGCAGCTGGGTTATCGGATACACCCAGTACCAAAAGCATATTGAGTACCCATTGTTTGTGTACTCCATCGGAAAGCTGCCCTACGTGAACATGACAGGACCAGTTATGGTTGTGCACTGCAGCTTAGTAGACACATGCATGCAGTTGAGAAGATCCCATCATCACGTGATAGGCTACTGTCATGTGACAAAATTATATCCTGCTTACACAAGACGAGAACTAGGGAACGGGTATCAAAAAATAAGAAAAAGAACATGACGAAGTTTCGAACCAGAGCACCATGGTGGATGTGGGCCTGATGTCCCAGCAGTCTACAGCTACAACGGCTGGTACGGTAGTGTCGAGTGATACACGTTCCTATCTACATTCTGATGCGCGGCACAATCTGATAGTGTGGCCAGCTCGTCGTTTTCATACATGTGTTTCCAAAATTTCGAATCTACGTAAACATGGAGAAGCTGAGTTCAGCGATGACGTCACAGGACTCACTGGCGAGTTTCAAGCTAAACTATACATCTTATTTCTGATCCTTATTGTGAAGCCAGTAGAACCCACTGCAAGGGCCGGCTGCCACGGACGGTAAACCGCAACAGCAAATGAATGGGGCTATGGGGCATTGTTGGTGTTCACATTTGATGGTATTTGACGTCTTTTGTTGTAGTCTCCAATGATTTTATGGTTCGTTACTGTGTTTATCATGATGGATGTTCAAACAATTTAGAAACCAACATATATGAGGTGTTGAGAACTGAACATCACGCACGAGTGAATTTTACCTTAGCCTTTACGTGTTAAACCACAGCAGACCCCGGAAAGTACCGAATGATTGGCCACTATACACCAACATTATTAAAAATGTATGCATTTATTTATAAATTTATTTAAATTTTTCACATATTTGTTGCTGTTTGCATGTAACCAAATGCAAATGTTTGTATTTTTTCAATGGAATGACGTAAATGCCTGCATTCAGTTATCGAGACTGATTTTTCACATGATTTCTCTAAATTGTTTTTGGTGAATACCTGGATCGCTGCTTTAAATACACGAAGACTGCTAAATTTTCCTTCCTCAACGTTCTATAGTAGACCTAATGCTTGCCATAATGACTATACTGTGAGCGGTGTATTGTGTTCCAACTCACCAGTATTCGAAAGTAAGTTTTATTTTAACAAGTTGGAGAACTGGTCTATACTTCATACCGTGAGTCACTGCAGATGGATTTAGAAATTAACACGGGACACAGGGGAACGTTCAGGTGACCAAGAATGGTATCACATCATAGCTTCTGTCCTCTGCTTGCCTGAAAACTGCTGGTGGTGAAATTGTTTCAGCTCGTGTAACACTTGGATGAGTTGCTTATTGTGGGATTTCGGAAGGTTCTGTGCATTTAGATACAAAAACACACCACTATATTAATGATTTTCTAGGCCTGGCTTACCACTAGGATAGTACCGGTATATCAGACGCAGGTAGCTGTAAAGAAAAACCTGGCCGCAGTGGCCGAGCGGTTCTAGGCGCTACAGTCTGCAACCGCGCGACCGCTACGGTCGCAGGTTCGAATCCTGCCTCGGGCATGGATGTGTGTGATGTTCTTAGGTTAGTTAGATTTAAGTAGTTCCAATTTCTAGGGGACTGATGACCTCAGAAGTTAAGTCCCATAGTCCTCAGAGCCATTTGAACCATTTGTAAAGAAAAATAATAACCCCATAAATTCAAACACTGTATACAGACATAAATCCCATCCCAAAGAGCTACGAGTGTTCCGAAATGTGAACGCAGGCGACATATCTTCTCATATGCGGGATCAGGCGAGTGAATGTTGTAACTAAACGTATGTCACGTCATATTGTGAAGGGAAATAGCTTTAGAATCTCTAACAAAACAAAACCATTAACTTTGAGACATTGACTATGTTTCCTCTCAATTAACAAAAACACACATGGTGACGAAAAATGCATTATTTTAGTAGTTCCGTATACGGTATGAAAACCAACAGTGCATCTATATGCCAAATTCGGGAGTATGAATGAATATAAATGAATTTGTCATATCGATTGAGCAAGCTGTTGCCCAACAATATAAACCGAAAACAAAGTAAATTAACTGTTTTATACCCAAGCTCGTGAGATCTGTGTCCTTGTTTTTCTGCTTCATCAAAAATGTAGTAGCGTAGAAGGTTAGAAAAGACAAAATCCCACAAGAGAGAAACTACAAACCAAAGAAGCAATTGTCAACGCCACAAAAGCTTCTACAACAATCATAATTAGGAAAATCGAGATATTCAAACATGAAGTGGCTGTAACATACCGTTGACTCGTATAAGTTATCGTGTGACACCATCTGTGATTTGTTTTCAGAGATTTAATTTGTATATTAAAAGGAGGATGTATACCTCATAGAGGTCGAAACACCAGAAAACAGTTCAGATACAAATAATTAAAATAATTACTGTTAAACAACGTCTACTGTTCCATACACTATATCTGAGTAGATAATACTCTTGTGTTGTTGCGCTACAAGTATTAAATTTTAATATTTGTTAAGATTAAAGTATAAATCCATTTATAAAAATGATCTGCTTTAGACCGGTTTTCAACACAACCCGAACGGTGATTAAGGTACTACACTCCTGGAAATGGAAAAAAGAACACATTGACACCGGTGTGTCAGACCCACCATACTTGCTCCGGACACTGCGAGAGGGCTGTACAAGCAATGATCACACGCACGGCACAGCGGACACACCAGGAACCGCGGTGTTGGCCGTCGAATGGCGCTAGCTGCGCAGCATTTGTGCACCGCCGCCGTCAGTGTCAGCCAGTTTGCCGTGGCATACGGAGCTCCATCGCAGTCTTTAACACTGGTAGCATGCCGCGACAGCGTGGACGTGAACCGTATGTGCAGTTGACGGACTTTGAGCGAGGGCGTATAGTGGGCATGCGGGAGGCCGGGTGGACGTACCGCCGAATTGCTCAACACGTGGGGCGTGAGGTCTCCACAGTACATCGATGTTGTCGCCAGTGGTCGGCGGAAGGTGCACGTGCCCGTCGACCTGGCACCGGACCGCAGCGACGCACGGATGCACGCCAAGACCGTAGGATCCTACGCAGTGCCGTAGGGGACCGCACCGCCACTTCCCAGCAAATTAGGGACACTGTTGCTCCTGGGGTATCGGCGAGGACCATTCGCAACCGTCTCCATGAAGCTGGGCTACGGTCCCGCACACCGTTAGGCCGTCTTCCGCTCACGCCCCAACATCGTGCAGCCCGCCTCCATTGGTGTCGCGACAGGCGTGAATGGAGGGACGAATGGAGACGTGTCGTCTTCAGCGATGAGAGTCGCTTCTGCCTTGGTGCCAATGATGGTCGTATGCGTGTTTGGCGCCGTGCAGGTGAGCGCCACAATCAGGACTGCATACGACCGAGGCACACAGGGCCAACACCCGGCATCATGGTGTGGGGAGCGATCTCCTACACTGGCCGTACACCACTGGTGATCGTCGAGGGGACACTGAATAGTGCACGGTACATCCAAACCGTCATCGAACCCATCGTTCTACCATTCCTAGACCGGCAAGGGAACTTGCTGTTCCAACAGGACAATGCACGTCCGCATGTATCCCGTGCCACCCAACGTGCTCTAGAAAGTGTAAGTCAACTACCCTGGCCAGCAAGATCTCCGGATCTGTCCCCCATTGAGCATGTTTGGGACTGGATGAAGCGTCGTCTCACGCGGTCTGCACGTCCAGCACGAACGCTGGTCCAACTGAGGCGCCAGGTGGAAATGGCATGGCGAGCCGTTCCACAGGACTACATCCAGCATCTCTACGATCGTCTCCATGGGAGAATAGCAGCCTGCATTGCTGCGAAAGGTGGATATACACTGTACTTTACCAGAAAAATATGATAATCACGTTCGTGCTGTGAGGTGACACAGTACATGTGTGTACATCACGTGCAAGTGAATCGCCTGAACTAATTACATATCATCCGGTAGATACACTATGCGATCAAAAGTAACCGGACACCTGGCTGAAAATGACTTACAAGTTCGTGGCGCCCTCCATCGGTAATGTTGGAATTCAATATGGTGTTGGCCCACCCTTAACCTTGATGACATCTTCCACTCTCGCAGTTATACGTTCAATCAGGTGGTGGAATGTTTCTTTGGGAACGGCAGCCCACTCTTCACGGAGTGCTGCGCTGAGGAGAGGTATCGATTTCGGTCGGTGAGGCCTGGCACGAAGTCGGCGTTCCAAAATAGTGCAAAGGTGATATATAGGGCTCAGATGAGGACTCTGTGGAGGCCAGTCCATTACAGGGATGTTTGGCGTGTAACCACTCCGTCACAGGCCGTGCATTATGAACAGGTGCTCGATAGTGTTGAAAGATGCAGTCACCATCCCCGAATTGTTCAACAGTGGGAAGCAACAAGGTGCTTAATACATGGATGTAGTAGGCCTGTGCTGTGATAGTGCCACGGTAAACAACAACGGTGCAAGACCCCTCCATGAAAATTAAAATCAAACCATAACACCACCGCCTCCGAATTTTACTGTTGGCACTGCATACGCTGGGACATAACGTTCACCGGGCGTTCGCCATACCCACACCCTGCCACCGAATCACCACATTATGTACTGTGATTCGTCACTCCACACAACGTCTTTCCACTGTTCAATCATCCAATGTTTACGCTCCTTACACCAAGCGAGGCGTCGTTTGGCGTTTTCAGGCGTGATGAGTGGCTTATGAGCAGCTGAAATCCAATTTTTCTCACCTCCCGTTTAACTGTCATAGTACTTGCAGTGGATCCTGATGCAGTCTGAAATTCCTGTGTGATGGTCTGGATAGACGTCTGCGTGTTACATATTACGACCATCTTCAACTGTCGGCGGTTTCAGTCAGCAGCCGAGGTCGGCCTGTACGATTCTGTGCTGCTCGTGTCTCTTCACGTTTCCACTTCACTATCACATCGGAAACAGTTGACCAAGGGATTTTTAGGAGTTATGGAAATCTCAATTACGGACGTATGACACAAGTGACACCCAGTCACCTGACCACGTTCAAAGTTCGTGAGTTCCACGGAGCACCCCATGCTATTCTCTTACGATGTCAAATGACCACTGAGGTCGTTGAAATGGAGTACCTGGCAGTAGGTGGCATGTTTTTAGGGGTGTCCGGATAGTTTTTATTACATGGTGTAATTAATAGTGTGTATTGTTATGTATTGTTAACGTGTTATTGATTTCGTGTATAATGAAATGTTATTGCAGACTGGTGGTGTCCGATGGGACCGCAGTTTACCGGCCAGGTAGAATGCTCCACACCAGGGAGTAAGCAGCGAGAGTTTGATGGCCACCAGAAATTTCAACAGACTGCACTGACATTTGCTTAGCTAGTTGTAAAAAGAGGTAATGACGCTGTTGAATTGTTTCTTTTAATAGTTCATGATGGTTTTAACGTGGGCATAATGGACAATACCAGTGACTCGTAAGCGGGTTTATACTTTGTAATGGATTGGGTAACTGGCCGAGGGAGTTGTTAGTCCGAGAATAGTCAGGTGTAAGGTTATGAGGCGGTAAGTCAACTGTGAGTTTTGACTTCGAATTACTTTGAGTAGAAGTACCAGTTACAGCGAGATTTTCTTGATAAACTTATCCAAGATCCTGACCATTAGTTTGATTAAGTCAGTGCTCTGCAATGGAAGGTGAGTCTTAGAAATTCTGTGAGATTGTCCAGAGCTACTATACGATGGAGTATAAAAAGGTAGTTTCTGGTCTGGTGGAATTTAGCAACGGATAGTTTGTTTGATGAGACGTCATTGGTCTTATTATTGTGTGGTACTAATGATCGATTAAAGTATTGGCTTGTCTCAGATTTGGTTCAATAATAACGAAATGGTGACACTATTCAGAACACTATAAGGTAGACGAGTAATTTTTTGTGTTTTGTTGGATGGTAGTACTTCTCAGAACAGTCTAAAGTAATTGAGTGGCTTCTGGTGTTTTGTTGGGTGGTAACAGGGTGGTAACACTAGTTTTAACACTCTTAAGTTATTTGAGTTGTTTCTGGTGATTTGTTAGATGGTAATACTGCTCATAAACCCAAAGGCAGTCAAATGGTTTCTAGTGATCTGATGGTTAGTAATTCTGTTCAAATGGTTCAAATGGCTCTGAGCACTATGGGACTCAACTGCTGTGGTCATCAGTCCCCTAGAACTTAGAACTACTTAAACCTAACTAACCTAAGGACATCACACACAGCCATGCCCGAGGCAGGATTCGAACCTGCGACCGTAGCAGTCACACGGTTCCGGACTGCGCGCCTAGAACCGCGAGACCACCGCGGCCGGCAATTCTGTTCAGCACACTCTAAGTTAGTCAAGTGGTTTGTGGTGCTTTGTTATGTGTTGATACTGCTCAGAAAACTCGAAGATCGTCTAGTGTTTTTGTTGGATATTAAATACGGATTTGGTACATTATGTCGTCTCGAATGCAAGCTTATTCTCTAACAGTAATGCTTCTGTTGTGATTATTAAATATAATGACGGTGAGATATTATTGGTTTGTCCAAACAGTGGACGAGTGAACAGTAAAAGCTAGTTACAGGATGAACCATTAATTGAAGAATGATGAGCGCCATTATTCTCTTATGAGGACTAGTTGCTGTTGCTGCGCAGTCCAATCTGCGACAACGTTATATGGATTTTGTTCGAATAAGCTCCAGTGCCTGAAGACGCTCAGCTTTGTTTCGTATTCTAGATACAGAAATGTCGTGACGGCGGCACTAGCTATTTAATTTTGAATAGGACAGATTAGTGAAAGTGCATTCGGCAACTCAGGTCCTCAATTATCACAAGTACGTCTTGTACGTATAATAGCCGAGTTCTTGTTGACAGAGCGTACTGTTACGTACAGAGAAGAAATAAAAAAATTTTTTTTTCCAGCTTGTGATATTTCCCTATATGACGTTCACTTACACTGAAATCATCTAGAGATCATAATAAAGAAAGTAAAATGTGCGAACCACTAGTGATCAAATACTTTAGTGATTACTAATAGTCAGTGGTTTCTATAGAGATCACTACCTTGCCCTATAATTACAAACCAAGATTAAGTTTAGATATTACACTCAAAAGTGAAAAGGAATATGCAATAGAGAAAAAGCTGAAAATTGTTCTTGTGTGTTATGCTAAGCTTAAATCTACAGGTTCTGTTGTTGTGGACACATATTTGTCCAGTTTAGTTGTAAACCTAGAGGCAGAAAGTCGTGAAACCTTCTTCATACTAACATACTATGGATAAAACCCGAAAAATGATAATTAAAAGTTTGACAGTCAAAAAACATATTAGCTCGCAACGTAAGTGTGACCAACTTGTTTAAGGCTTAGTGGGGTAATTGTTATAATCGTAATTTAATATTCACGGCAGCTACAAATTTTGGGTCTTGGACAGATTGGATAAAATCATGACTTGAAATTAATACCCATATTATTAATATTAATGAAGAATGTAAATCACATTGAAATATTGATCACTGACATATTGTCACAAGAGCTAGCATGCCTAGTACTGAGCTGACGAGAAACGGCGGCAGCAAACAGTTATTTTAGTGTCAAACTAATAACAAATGTCTATGGAGACCTATACTAAGTGATACTATCTAGAAATATACTAATGATTGAATAGGAAATTTGTGAATAGTGTTGCTCTTTATAAAGAATTGTGTGGTAAACTACATTCATGTAGAAGTTGGACCAAAATACGTTGGTCGGAAGATAACGAATTTCATTGTTATTCTCTTTCTATTGCCAAAAAATGGCTCTGAGCACTATGGGAGTTAACATCTTAGGTCATCAGTCGCCTAGAACTTAGAGCTACTTAAACCTAACCAAGCTAAGGACATTACACACATCCACGCCAGAGGCAGGATTCGAACCTGACTGAAGCGCCTAGAACCGCTCGGCCACACCGGTCGGCTTCTATTGCCACCTAACGGTAGATTTCCTTTACCACCTACACTGACGAGCGAAAACATTATGACTACTTGTTTAATTGCTTACTTTTCCTGCTTCGGAACGAAATACGTTACCGATTCTGCGTATGAGGGATCCGACAGTTTGTTAGTAGGTTTGTGCAAGTATGTGGCATTAGATGTCTAAGCACTGGTCATGTACTTTGCGTAAATAATGGGCCACTGATTTTCGTACGCGGTGATGGTGCCGATAGTGACCCAGATGGGTTCTATGGGATTTACATTAAGATAATTTAGTCACCGAGACATCAACTTGAGTTAACTATAATTCTCTTCAAACCACTGTGACGTGGTTCTGCCTCCGAGACACTGCTGAAAGATGAGATCGCCTTTGGGGAAGAAAAAAATGGCTCTGAGCACTATGGGACTCAACAACTTAGGTCATCAGTCCCATAGAACTTAGAACTACTCAAACCTAAATAACCTAAGGACATCACACACATCCATACCCGAAGCAGGATGCGAACCTGCGACCGTAGCAGTCACGCTGTTCCGGACTAAATTGCCTAGAACCGCACGGTCACCGAGCCATCTTCGGGGAAGACATCAACCGTGAAGAATGCAGGTAGCTCGCTGCTGTCAGACTACCACAGGCCCCATGCAAGCACAGGGAAATGTCTCCCATTGCATAGTACTGCTCCCCCCAGCGTGCGTCCGTGGGCGCTGCACGATTCGCGCCTTAGATCACCTCTATGAAGGCGGTTGTGTCAAAGACCAACGATCTGGTGTGACGAACACCTGAAGAGCCGACAGGTTATCACTGATCGACAGTGGAATCCCGATGGTCGTATGTCCACTAAAATCGTACTTGACGATGTCGTTGGGTCATGATGTGAAAACCTCAGGGTGATCTACTGTGGAAGTCCATGTTCAGCAATGTACGATGAACGGTGTGCTGCGAAACACTTTTACGTACACAAGCATAGTGCTTTTTTGACAGAAATGCGACAGACTAAAATCTGTCCTACTCTACAGAGCAAAGAAGCCTCCGAACCCCACGTTTTGTGATGAGTCGTGGACGTCTAACCATTTAGCAGCTAGTGGTAATTTCATTGCCCTTCTACCTCTTTCCGTAGATGCTAAAGACAGTAGCACGCAAACATTCGACCAGCGTTGCCGTTTTTGAGATACTCGTTCACAGTCTCTGCGTAACAATAATTTGCCTGTCGTCAGAGTGACTTATCTCAATGGATTTCCCCATTTGCAGTCCATGCCTTCGCAAGGATCAGCCGCCGTTCGTGTCTACTCCGTTTATTAAACTTATGTCACCGCGTCTCTTGTTCGCAACGCTACCAGGTGGCATTCAGCGTCGCGGTGCGCAGTGGCCATAACGTTTTGGCTTATCAATAGAGAGTACTGTGTAATAGGTACTGCACCCTGTCAGAGTTAACGTTATCGATACGGACGATGTATATAACTGATGATACAGCATTTCACGTGGAAGCCAATTTATACTTGTTATCTGTTCTCGCGATAAAGTGTCAGTATCCACGCAAGACTAACCTAATAGAGCCTCTAACTTTCTGCAACCAACTACGTAAGCTAGATAGTGGTGCATTTAAGATAATAGAAAAATATTTATTTGGACAAAGCACAGATTTTCCATATACAGGATAGACATTTATTTTCGTAGCATTCAATACCTCCTCAATCTGCAGCTAATTAATACACAATTTCGGAGTCAATTTTAGATGGTGGTTGTAGCATCAAAATATGTGCGTTGAGGGCAAACAACTACGTGCGATCTAGCGCACGATCATAAAACTTTGGGGTCTACGTTTCTGTGTTGCGTAACATCTCACTGTGTGTGTAGACCGTTAATCAACTGACCCCTTATAAAGCACTTTCTAACGCCTGAGACGATGAATAACAACGAAGAACAGATTAGATAAAGAGACTATCGAGGAAGAAAAAATACGTACCGCCATATCATTGACCATCTGTATATAAATGATACCTACATGAAGTCGTATCACAGCTGTACATTATGATTTCTTTGATAGTATGCTTGCTCCTGATTTCAGCCAGCCAGTGCTACGGTAAGAGTCTCAGTAACAAAGAATTCTGTGTAACGAAGATGTTGGACTTCATAAATGTCGCAGGATAGCTGTATTTCAACATCTTCTTAATAAAGTAAAATTTTAAATAATGTTTTTGAGTCGCAACTTGCATAAGTTACACTGAGGTGATAAAAGTCATGGGATACTTCCCAATACCGTGTCAGACCACCTTTTCCCGGCTTACTGCAGCAGCCAGGCGTGGCATGGACTACATATGGTACTGGAAGTCAGCTGCGCAAATACTACGCCATAGCCTCCATAATTGCTGAAGTGCCTCCGGTGCATGGTTTTGTGTGCCTTCTGGCCTTCCGATTGCGTGCCGTAAAAGTTCGATGGGATTGATGTCATGGAATCATGGAGTGGAATCTTGGTGGTCAAACTATTCGCTCGAATTGTTCAGAATTCTCTGCGTATCAATCGCGAACAATTGTGGCCCAGTGACACGGCGAATTTCCGACCATAATAATTCCATTACTGTGTGAGAACCTGAAATCCATGCATGGCGGCAAATAGTGTCCAAGCAGCCGAACATCCAGAGGACCCAGTCCATTCCATGCAAACAGACCCCGCACCATTCAGGAAGCACGCCAGCTTGCGTAGTGCCTTGTCGACAACCTAAGTGCAAGGCTTCGTGGGGGCTGCACCGTAATCGAATACCACCATCAGCTCTTACCAAATTAAATTGGGACACATCCGACGAGGCCACGGTATTGCAGTATTTTAGTGTCAAACCGATATGGTCACGAACCAAGGAGAGGCGCTACAGGCGATGTCGTACTGTTAGCAATGACACTCGCTTCGGTCGTCTGCTGCCATAGCCCATTATCGTCAAATTTCGCCACACTGTCACAATGGAAACGTTCGCCGTACGTCAGACATTAATTTCTTGGGTTATTTCACGCAGCGTAGCTTGTCTGTCACTATTGACAACTATACGCAAACGCCGCTGCTCTCGGCCTTTAAGTGAACTCTGTTGGAAACTGCGTCGTTCGTGATCAGAGATAATGATTGAAAGTTGGTATTCTTAGCACACTCTTGACACTGAGGATCACGGGGTATTGAATTCCCCAACGATTTCCTAAATGAAATGTCCCATCCACCTAGCTCCAAATAACATTCCTCGCTCAAAGTCAGATAATTCTCTTCGTGCTACTTTAAACAGGTCGGAAACCCTTTCACATGAATCCCTTCAGTACAAAAGACAGCTCCGCCAGTGCACCGTCCTTTTATACCTTATGTACGCGATACTACCACAATCTGTATATATGTGTATCACTATCCCATGATTTTTGGGACCTTAGTGTAATGTTCGTGTGTAAAGTGGCACGGACAATGAAAAAATACGTGATTTATCTGTCCATTCGAGAATGCATTGTATCTACGGCGTTTTTTTCACGGAATTTCCAGACACTGTAGTATTTTTCCCAATTTCGTGAAATTTGAAACGAAACTTTATATAAAGTTGTTCTAGTTTGACTGTAGTTCTGTCCTCGAGACGTATAGTACCACTCTCGTTACGTCAGGATTTATTCATGTCATACTTACATTTTTATATACGAAACGCAAATATTCTTAACATAAGTCTTTTGGATCTGGAGTCAACAAAAACATTGCGTTCTGAGCATCCTCGCAAGAAAACTTGTTTCAGTATATCTCGTGAATCCCAGAGTAATCTATAAAGAGTTATGTTTTCTTCGGAAGAAACTGTAATTTATACTGTAACCAACTATTTTGAGCACAGGTAGTTCCTCCGGTTCAATTTTTATCTACTCCGCATTGCACACTTCCAGAGAAAATATGCTCCATCAGAGTATAACGCACCATCTTCACTTTAGCGCCTTTCATCATTGGTAGTTTTTAATTTAGTTGAAAAAGTAACAACCATCTTTACTAACAACCACATGGTTTAAAACAGTTTCCCACTACTTGGGGTCCGCAGCTCGTGGTCGTGCGGTAGCGTTCTCGCTTTCCGCGCCCGGTTTCCAGGGTTCGATTCCCGGCGGGGTCAGGGATTTTCTCTGCCTCGTGATGACTGGGTGTTGTGTGCTGTCCTTAGGTTAGTTAGGTTTAAGTAGTTCTAAGTTCTAGGGGACTGATGACCATAGATGTTGAGTCCCATAGTGCTCAGAGCCAATTTTTGAACCACTACTTGGTACATGTTTAACACACTGGTCGATCCTCGTACCTTTGGCATCTACTCCACAATGTTTGTGGAGACATTTCGTTTCCTTTTGGTTTAATAGCCATACACACCATCTTTGAACGAGTTTATTGTTACAGATCATATCAACTGTTGCTGCTTTTGCCCTCTACGTGTCGATGCCACACAGCACACAAAGAGCTGCGTGTCTTTCATAGTGCCTAATTTGTTCTTTTCTGAGGTTTCGTCTCAGCAATCAGAAAATTTCTACCATTCATGCAGTATAAGCTATCAACGTGTTTACGTATTTCCACAATTCGTTATACATATGTCTGATACAGAATATGTCTTGCTTCCTTTCGGTTACAGTAATTTTGTTGAATATAACTTAGAAGCTGGTAGACTTTCATTCCTTTTGTTTATAAATCTCTGTAGATAAATTTTTAATAAGCGTAACTTTTCTAAGCTGGTTATCGACCGTACTCTGCATGACCAGTGATATTCATATGGTATCGCATGTTATCGTTTCTTCCCTTTTGTCTGATAGGTGGAATGGGAGAAGAATTTTTCCTCTTATTTCTCTCTGGGTGCTGTTAGTCTAAGATTATCTTCAAGGTACGAGCATAAGCCAGTAGAGTAGTTAAGACTCCACGGTAGAAGGCCATTCTTGGCATTTGCTACAAATGAGATACAGGACATCTTTCTCCATGAAAAATTTTAATAAATTACACTATACGATCAAAAGTACCCGGACACCTGTCTGGAAATGACTTACAAGTTCGTGGGGCCCTCCATCTGTAATGCTGGAATTCAGTATGGTGTTGGTCCACCAGTAGCCTTGATGACAGCTTCCACTCTCGCAGGCATACCTTCAATCAGGTGGTGGAACGTTTCTTGGGGAAAGGTAGCCCATTCTTCAAGGAATCCTACGCTGAGGAGAGGTACCGTTGCCCGTCGGTGAGACATGTCACGAAGTCGACGTTCCAAAACGTCGCAAAGGTGTTCTATAGGATTCAGATCAGGACTATGTGCAGGCCAGAGCATTACGGGGATGTTATTGTCATGCAACCACTCCGCCACAGACGGTGCATTATGAACAGGTACTCGATCGTGTTGAAAGATGCAATCGTAATCCCCAAATTGCTCTTCAACAGTAGGAAGTAAAAACTTGCTTAAAACATCTATGTAGGCCTGTGCTGTGATAGTGCCACGCAAAACAGCAACGGTTGAAACACCCCTTCATGGAAAACTCTATCACATCATAACACCAGTGCCTTCGAAATTTACTGTTGACACTACATACGCTGGCACATAACGTTCACCGGGCATTCGCTATACCCATACCCTGCCATCGGATCGCCACATTGTGTACCGTGATTCGTCATTGCACACGACGTTTCTCCACTGTTCAAACGTCCAGTGTTTACGTTCCTTACACCAAGCGAGGCGTCGTTTGGAATTCACCAACGTGATGTGTGGCATATGGGCAGCTGCTTGATTGTGAAATCCAAGTTTTCTCATCTCCCGCCCGTACTGATACTTTACGAATTATCTTAGAAGAAAGATTAAGGAAAGGCAAACCTATGTTTCTAGCATTTGTATACTTAGAGAAAGCTTTTGACAATGTTGACTGGAATACTCTCTTTCAAATTCTGAAGGTGGCAGGGGTAAAATACAGGGAGCGAAAGGTTATTTACAATTTGTACAGAAACCAGATGGCAGTTATAAGAGTCGAGGGACATGAAAGGGAAGCAGTGGTTGGGAAGGGAGTGAGACAGGGTTGTAGCCTCTCCCCGATGTTATTCAATCTGTATATTGAGCAAGCAGTGAAGGAAACTAAATAAAAATTCGGAGTAGGTATTAAAATCCATGGAGAGGAAATGAAAACTTTGAGGTTCACCGATGACATTGTAATTCTGTCAGAGACAGCAAAGGACTTGGAAGAGCAGTTGAATGGAATGGACAGTGTCTTGAAAGGAGGGTATAAGTTGAACATCAACAAAAGCAAAACGAGGATAATGGAATGTAGTCGAATTAAGTCGGGTGATGCTGAGGGAATTAGATTAGGAAATGAGACACGTAAAGTAGTAAAGGAATTTTGCTATTTTGGGAGCAAAATAGGTGATGATGGTCGAAGTAGAGAGGACATAAAATGTAGACTGCCAATGGCAAGGAAAGCGTTTCTGAAGAAGAGAAATTTGTTAACATCGAGTATAGATTTAAGTGTCAGGAAGTCGTTTCTGAAAGTATTTGTATGGAGTGTAGCCATGTATGGAAGTGAAACATGGACGATAAATAGTTTGGACAAGAAGAGAATAGAAGCTTTCGAAATATGGTGCTACAGAAGAATGCTGAAGATTAGATGGGTAGATCACATAATGAGGAGGTATTGAATATAATTGGGGAAAAGAGGTGTTTCTGGCACAACTTGACAAGAAGAAGGGACCGATTGGTAGGACATGTTCTGAGGCATCAGGGGATCACAAATTTTGCATTGGAGGGCAGCGTGGAGGGTAAAAATCGAAGAGGGAGACCAAGAGATGAATACACAAAGCAGATTCAGAAGGATGTAGGTTGCAGTAAGTACTGGGATATGAAGAAGCTTGCATGGGATTGAGTAGCATGGAGAGCTGCATCAAACCAGTCTCAGGACTGAAGACCACAACAACAACAACAGCCTAACTGTCACAGTACTTGCAGTGGATCCTGATTCCAGTTTCGAATTCCTGTGTATTGGTCTGAATAGATGTCTGCCTGTTACACATTACGACCCTCTTCAACCGTCGGCGGTTAAAGTCAGCAGCCGAGGTCGGCCTACACGCTTTTGTAGAGTACGTTTCCCTTCACGTTTCCACTTCACTGTCATATCGGAAACAGTTGACCAAGGTATGTAGGAGTTGTGGAACTCTTGCGTACGGACGTATGGCCGGCCGGTGTGGCAAAGCGGTTCTAGGCGCTTCAGTCAGGAACTGCGCTACCGCTATGCTCGCAGGTTCGAATCCTGCCTTGGACATGGATGTGCGTGATGTCCTTAGTTTGTTAGGTTTAAGTAGTTCTAAGTTCTAGGGGACTGATGACCCCAGATGTTAAGTCCCATAGTTCTCAGAGCCATTTGAACCATTTTGAACGGACGTATGACACAAGTGACACACAGTCACCTGACCACGTTCGAAGTCTTTGAGTTCCGCGGAGCGCGCCTTTCTACTCTCTCACGATGTGAAATGACCACTGAGGTCGTTGAAATGGAGTACCTGGCAGTAGGTGGCAGCTCCTTGTACCTATATACAGTATATACAGGGTATTTCAAAAATGACCGGTATATTTGAAACGGCAATAAAAACTAAACGAGCAGCGATAGAAATACACCGTTTGTTGCAATATGCTTGGGACAACAGTACATTTTCAGGCAGACAAACTTTCGAAATTACAGTAGTTACAATTTTCAACAACAGATGGCGCTGCGGTCTGGGAAACTGTATAGTACGATATTTTCCACATATCCACCATGCGTAGCAATAATATGGCGTAGTCTCTGAATGAAATTACCCGAAACCTTTGACAACGTGTCTGGCGGAATGGCTTCACATGCAGATGAGATGTACTGCTTCAGCTGTTCAATTGTTTCTGGATTCTGGCGGTACACCTGGTCTTTCAAGTGTCCCCACAGAAAGAAGTCACAGAGGTTCATGTATGGCGAATAGGGAGGCCAATCCACGCCGCCTCCTGTATGTTTCGGATAGCCCAAAGCAATCACACGATCATCGAAATACTCATTCAGGAAATTAAAGACGTCGGCCGTGCGATGTGGCCGGGCACCATCTTGCATAAACCACGAGGTGTTCGCAGTGTCGTCTAAGGCAGTTTGTACCGCCACCAATTCACGAAGAATGTCCAGATAGCGTGATGCAGTAATCGTTTCGGATCTGAAAAATGGGCCAATGATTCCTTTGGAAGAAATGGCGGCCCAGACCAGTACTTTTTGAGGATGGAGGGACGATGGGACTGCAACATGGGGCTTTTCGGTTCCCCATATGCGCCAGTTCTGTTTATTGACGAAGCCGTCCAGGTAAAAATAAGCTTCGTCAGTAAACCAAATGCTGCCCACATGCATATCGCCGTCATCAATCCTGTGCACTATATCGTTAGCGAATGTCTCTCGTGCAGCAATGGTAGCGGCGCTAAGGGGTTGCCGCGTTTGAATTTTGTATGGATAGAGGTGTAAACTCTGGCGCATGAGACGGTACGTGGACGTTGGCGTCATTTGGACCGCAGCTGCAACACGGCGAACGGAAACCCGAGGGCGCTGTTGGATCACCTGCTGCACTAGCTGCGCGTTGCCCTCTGTGGTTGCCGTACGCGGTCGCCCTACCTTTCCAACACGTTCATCCGTCACGTTCCCAGTCCGTTGAAAGTTTTCAAACAGATCCTTTATTGTACCGCTTTTCGGTCCTTTGGTTACATTAAACCTCCGTTGAAAACTTCGTCTTGTTGCAACAACACTGTGTTCTAGGCGGTGGAATTCCAACACTAGAAAAATCCTCTGTTCTAAGGAATAAACCATGTTGTCTACAGCACACTTGCACGTTGTGAACAGCACACGCTTACAGCAGAAAGACGACGTACAGAATGGCGCACCCACAGACTGCGTTGTCTTCTATATCTTTCACATCACTTGCAGCGCCATCTGTTGTTGAAAATTGTAACTACTGTAATTTCGAAAGTTTGTCCGCCTGAAAATGTACTGTTGTCCCAAGCATATTGCAACAAACGGTGTATTTCTATCGCTTCTCGTTTAGGTTTTAATGCCGTTTCAAATATACCGGTCATTTTTGAAACACACTGTATATTACCTAGTACTGGGCGTAAAAGTATTATTTTAGCAGTCTCCATAGAACACATTCAAGAAGTGCGTTCAATAAGTAAAACACATTTTTTTGGGCCTATTTCGGTTCCAAAAATGTGGAATTTGTTGTGAGAGATCATGGAGTAATCCCAATTTAGCCCCAGAAACTTTCATGAAGTTCCGATTGGCTGCGACAGTATATGTAGCCCTGAAAATAGCGTTGTAACGGAGGTGAATACCAACCAGGAAGATGTCATTGAGTTTATTTTCACGGAAAACCAGAGCATTACTGATATTCACAGGTGCTTGCGGAATGTCTACCGAATCATGGCTGTGAACAAAAGCACGTTGAGTCGTTAGGCGAGGCGTCTGCCTTCGGAACGCGTGGACACTCTCTTTCGAGATGCTCGACAGATGAAAATCAAACACACGCTGAACATCCGGACGTATTTGTTGGTGGTGCTGCCACACTCGACCACCAGTTGGGGTACTCAAAGCCGTATACCCGTTTGGCTAATGCCGCCTAACAGCAATCCATGAAGAGCAACGAAGGAGCATCTCTGTTGAATCCCTTGCGCGTTACGAGGCTGATAGTGACAATATTTTGTCGAACATCGTCAAAGGCGATGAAATATGGGTTCATCACGTCGAGCCAGAAACCAGACGGCAATCAATGGTGATGTGCCACACCACCTCAGTTCGGATGAAATTGCTCAAAGCCGGTATAGCCGTAGCGACGGTCTTTTGGGACTCTGAAGGGTCTATTCTGTTTGAGGTTCTGCTGCATGGTGCAACTATCAACTCTGAATTGTACTGTGCCACCCTCAGAAAATTAAAGACAGGACTTCAGCGTGTTCGTTGGCACAAAAATATAAACGAACTCCTCCTTTCCCACGACAACCCAAAGCCTCACACAAGTCTGTGCACCCGAGAGCATCGCACAAAAATTCATTGCGCTTTTCTTTCTCATCCACCCTACAGCTTCGATATCGCAGTTTCCGTCTTCAATATGTTTTTCCTGACTAACGTAGATGATGGGGAATTTACTGGTTCAGTAAGACGTTGTCTTCGACGTTGACCAGTGCGGGCATACAGGCCCTCTTAATAAGACGGCATAAGGGTGTCGCGTTAAACGGAGATTATGTTGAAAAATAGTGTTTTGTAGCAAAACAGTGAGTAATAATAAGCTGTATTGGAACCTGAATAAAACGGACCTGGTTTCAGAAGAAAAGAAATGTGGCATTGGCTATTGGACGCTCCTCGTAAAATGTTCTAGTACACCTGCACTGAATCGTAACCTGTCATTCACTGTTTCTTCAGTTTATCCTACACTCCTGGAAATGGAAAAAAGAACACATTGACACCGGTGTGTCAGACCCACCATACTTGCTCCGGACACTGCGAGAGGGCTGTACAAGCAATGATCACACGCACGGCACAGCGGACACACCAGGAACCGCGGTGTTGGCCGTCGAATGGCGCTAGCTGCGCAGCATTTGTGCACCGCCGCCGTCAGTGTCAGCCAGTTTGCCGTGGCATACGGAGCTCCATCGCAGTCTTTAACACTGGTAGCATGCCGCGACAGCGTGGACGTGAACCGTATATGTAGTTGACGGACTTTGAGCGAGGGCGTACACTGGCCGTACACCACTGGTGATCGTCGAGGGGACACTGAATAGTGCACGGTACATCCAAACCGTCATCGAACCCATCGTTCTACCATTCCTAGACCGGCAAGGGAACTTGCTGTTCCAACAGGACAATGCACGTCCGCATGTATCCCGTGCCACCCAACGTGCTCTAGAAGGTGTAAGTCAACTACCCTGGCCAGCAAGATCTCCGGATCTGTCCCCCATTGAGCATGTTTGGGACTGGATGAAGCGTCGTCTCACGCGGTCTGCACGTCCAGCACGAACGCTGGTCCAACTGAGGCGCCAGGTGGAAATGGCATGGCAAGCCGTTCCACAGGACTACATCCAGCATCTCTACGATCGTCTCCATGGGAGAATAGCAGCCTGCATTGCTGCGAAAGGTGGATATACACTGTACTAGTGCCGACATTGTGCATGCTCTGTTGCCTGTGTCTATGTGCCTGTGGTTCTGTCAGTGTGATCATGTGATGTATCTGACCCCAGGAATGTGTCAATAAAGTTTCCCCTTCCTGGGACAATGAATTCACGGTGTTCTTATTTCAATTTCCAGGAGTGTATTTGACAATTCTACAATTCGTATCCACACATTGATACTTACTGCTATCTGCATGACATGGCTATCTCTGGTGGTGTCACAGTAATACTGTGGTCGATGCCTACTGCATTCTTACGTTTGGCAAGATCGTAAATTTAAACTTCTCTCATTTAGCAGCTAATGGTCATTCCTACCATCAGCACAGTGTTTTGCCAGTATTTACTTACAAATGATTACGATTTTACCGTATAAAGCTACTTTATAGTTAACTTATTTATCCGAAAAACTGCAAAGTTTCTAGCTTATACATTCTGGTAACTGTAGAAACGACTTGATTGTAACTGATTAAAGGTGCTGTTATGTTTATGCTTTCACTACTATTTTCGATTGTTATTCTTATTATCAGGCGGTATTTGCACTACATTTAAAACCATCCGATGGGGACTGAATGTTGTTATCAGAAATCACTGCTGTAGCAGCACTATATTTAATAATAAGATTATTTGCACCCATACGACGATTGATTACATACGTACATCAATGACATCTTAGTATGTGGTATCATATGGTCTACGTTTGTCAGCACTCCAGTATTAGACCCTGTTATACAGTATTGCGTAAGGAATAGTTTCTAACTTCTACGTAGCCTGTCAGTAAGTAATACGAGGGCGGTTCAGAAAGTAACCTCCGATTGGTCACAGTGCGGGTTGTGGGGGGAATAGCGACGCCATCTGTGCGTTCACGCACTCAACAGGTCAGTCGGCATCAAGCCGTGGTCGAGTGAACGTCGTACCTGCGCTAGTTTAGTTTTTGTGGCAGTTTGAAATGTGTGCTGCAATAGAAAACCCCGCCAAATGTGAAGTGCGTGCTGTCATAAGGTTTTTTACAGCCAAAGGATATTCTGCAGCAGCTATTCATCGTGAGCTTTGTGCCGTGTACGGACCAAGAGTTATGAGTGAAGGAGTTGTCCGTGAATGGGTACGTTTATTTAAAAGTGGACGAGAAAACGTTCATGATGAAGAGAGGAGTGGTAGACCATCATTGGTGACTGACGAACTCGTTCAGACAGTTGATGCAAAAGTTCGTGAAAATCGACGTTTCTCAGTGTCGGAGTTGTCTACTGGTTTTCCACAGATTTCTAAGACTCTCTTGTACGAGATAGTGACAGCAAGATTGGGTTACCGTAAGTTCTGTGCACGATGGGTGCCCAAAATTCTTACCGACCACCACAAAACTCAAAGAATCGCCTCTGCATTAGACTTTCTGTCACGTTATGAGGACGAAGGAGAACCATTGTTAAACAGAATCGTGACCGGTGACGAAACCTGGATTAAGTACGTGAACCCTGAGACAAAAGAACAATCAAAGATGTGGGCACATTCAAATTCGCCTACCAAACCAAGAAAAGCCTCGCATGATTTTTCTGCCAGAAAACTGATGGCAACGGTGTTTTGGGATGCCAAAGGGGTGTTGTTGGTTGAATTCATGGAACGTGGTATGACCATTAATCAAGACGTGTACTGTGAAACAATAAAAAAGTTACGACGGGCTATACAGAACAAACGCCGTGGTATGCTGACTTCCGGTATCGTTTTTTTGCACGATAACGCCCGTCCTCACTCTGCTCGCAGAACAACGGCCCTTCTTGAGTCCTTCAAGTGGGACGTTATCAACCATCCACCTTACAGCCCAGACCTGGCGCCAAGTGATTATCACCTCTTCATGCATTTGAAGAAATGGCTCGGGTCACAGCGGTTTGATGACGACGAAGAGCTCAAAGATGCGGTCACAGGCTGGCTCCAGGCACAAGCGGATGATTTTTATGCAGAAGGAATTTCAAAGCTTGTGAAGAGATACGATAAGTGCCTCAATCGCTATGGAGACTATGTAGAAAAATAGTGCAAAGATGTAGTTGTAAGATGTATATATTAAAATATTTTTATTTAACTTGGTGTATTTTTTTAAATCAACCGAAGGTTACTTTCTGAACGGCCCTCGTACGTACGACCGAAAATGCAGCAGATAGTTTTACTGTTTCACTTGGAATGCCTGCTTCTGTTTCAAGCCAGTTGAATCCAATCTGCATTACCTGAATGAACGAAAGATTTTTGGAAAGAAAAAAATTTTTACAACTTATAACATGCAAGGGTCAATTTAAGAGAATTGTATTTTCAACTGCTAAGAAAGACATCCGGAAAGAAATTTCGTTGCAAGAGAACTGAATACTTCATTTAACTTCAAATAATGCCAAAAAAGAACTATGTAAAACAATTTTCAGTTCAATTTCCTGTTATATTTTGATTTGGCGTACAGCCGCTAACTGAACTTCTTGAGCCACGACATACCAAACACATTTTATTTTTAAGTGGAGTCAGCATTTTGAAAAACATTACAGTAAAAAAAGAGGGGCAAGCACGTCGAAAATAGGAAATAACCGAGATTTCATTCATAAAGGCATACTCATAACGGACGTTGAAAACTTAGTAAATTAGTAAAATTATCGGACATACAGATTACTTACCAATACAAATACTACACTTTGGAACTGTGGTTCTCCTAGTACGTTGACGGGAATTTCTACAGTACCATTATTTAAAATAATGTGAAATAAGTGAAGCAGCTTGAATTCCATCTAGGTGGTAGAATTAAGGATTTTGTAAACACATTTTACTTCTTTAAGGTTATTGGTTAGTTGATCCTGCAACGCAGATTTGCACGGTTGACTTTTACATCTGTGGTGTTTTCCGATGCGTGGGTGTTAAGCTGTTGTTCGAGACATGTTGCATACCTAGCATTTCGTCTGATAATGAGGAGTTTGCTAATGCCTTTCAAGTCTTTATAGGGTCTCATTATGTCCCCATCACTAGGAATCAAATGGTTAGGTACAGGGGTCTGAGTTAAACTAAATATTTATTAGTGGTCAGATTGCAGATGATGCAACTGCAGTCATGATAACTGATTTCATTTCACGATAAGAGCATGACATTAACAAGTAGAAAAGCGTTTAAGTGTGTCACTGGTGCAATCTCTCAACCAAAAACACAAGTAATGACTCACAATATCGTATGCACATTTAGCTACTTGCCTAGCAACTTGTTTCGCACATCTGTAAATTGTTACTACCGGTAAATTGTCATCAATTTTTAAGTGTCGACGCGTTATGCTCAACGGCTACTACAAGTCTGTTTGATTACACAAAGTTTTGAACCTTCAGCCTTATCTGTCAATCTTACAGTATTACTTCTCATTCTTACTCAGACCAGTGAAATTATTCTCCACGCCTCATTCCTTCTGTTATGCTGTCATACATTTCTGTTATTTCATAGTCACTACTATATCTGTTAGACTGTTATTATTACGGCTGTCAATTACTAACCAAGTGCTGTGTAAATCTTAACTTCACATTGACCATTATCATGCTTGACGATCTAAATGTGTAAATGAGCAAACAAGAAACATACAAATTGCGAAATGCATTGGGCTCGCGAAGCAAGTTCGTACATTTGTCTGATATGTTGGATCTAGTGGTGCAGGGAGTTCCCATGAACCTACTGTCTACAGGATGCCGCCATGAGAACACACTACTAACTCTCTACTTGCGAAACTCACGATAATTAAAGAAGTTGCCGGAACAGCGAACATATAGTGCTGGTTTCACATAAGGAACAGTTTTACTCTTCTGAATGAAAGTCAGGGGTTCAGCAACAAGGATTTATTGACGAAACACACAAGAAAATAAACAAATCCACGAGCGACATAGCTTGGAATAAAAGGTAAACGGAATTTGCAAAGAAGGAATCATACTGAATTAGTAACGAAAACCATCGAACACATATGTTAGGTAGAGTATGTGGAGGAATGTTTGGAACGAACAGGGTTGAGGAATTAATTGCAGTCGTCTTGCTCATGGGGTAACGATATGAGTTCCAGGACTTCAACTATTAAGATGAGAGACTACTCGATTCACACAATACGAGAAGAAAAACCCAAAGATCTTTAGCTGGAAGCATAGGCTCTGTGGTCCATGTTAATCAATATTAAGGTTTCACTAACTCCCACATTGCATAACCTGGACTCTAGCCATTCCAACCCTCGTTACTAAGTTTGACGTTACACACTGTCCTTACCATAGATGGCTTGATGAATATAGCCGCCAAAGACCTGATGCCGCAGCAAGTCGCTTCCTCACTTCGCTCACAGTTAGGAGATGCACGTTGGTTGTTACCGGAATGTGCTTCCATCGGCGATCATTGATGATGTTGAAGGCCATTTCACCGCACAGTGCACGATGGAATTCTTCAGCTGCGATGTGAAACAAGATACTGATCACCGCGGAAACTGGAATCAGAATCAGAAAATAAGACCATGGTTCAAATGGTTCAAATGGCTCTGAGCACTATGGGACTCAACTGCTGAGGTCATAAGTCCCCTAGAACTTAGAACTGCTTAAACCTAACTAACCTAAGGACAACACACACATCCATGCCCGAGGCAGGATTCGAACCTGCGACCGTAGCGGTCGCGCGGTTCCAGACTGTAGCGCCAGAACCGCTCGGCCACCAGCGGCCGGCTAATAAGACCATGACCACAAATCTGAAAACCGAACGATTGCTACTGAGATCGGAATATGAACACAGAATGACTACTGCCGTCTACGAAATATGGAATAGAAACCTGACCTCAGAGCAGTGAGCCCTTTCAGCCTCACTAGCAATCGTGAGGCAGACGGGAGACGAAGCTCTCAGTCAAAAGGATGGACGATAATAATAACTCCCACCAGCATAATCAGCACAGACGAGCCAGTCGAACGTGCTCCCAACCGAAGCAGATATGCCGCCAAATCTCAACCCTCCAAACTCCAGTGCAGGTGTCGTTTGCCATCGCTGCACGAAAGCAAGTTAGAAAGCAAAGGTGTCTTGTTAAGTGCTGTATGCTTTCGCGAATCTCTGGAGAAGATCTTTTCCGTTGTGTAATTCTCAGCCCCGGCATTCCTTAGGATCATGATTTTTATCGATCAGAGTCTTCTGATGTTTAAGTGTTGTTGGGCTTGACTAGCACTTCATCTTCCAACTCTGCCGAGCGCTGTTGGAAAGTGGAGGCACTCAGCCCTTGTGAGGCTAATTGAGAAGCTACTTGATTCAGAAATAGCAGCTCCGGTCACGAAAGCTTACATTGGCCGAGGAATTGGTGTGTGTTCCCTCCGTATCCACAGCGAGTGACGCCTATCGCCTGAGCATGGGACTTCCGAAGCCAGTTTGGATGGAGTTCAGTTTAGTTCAGAGTCTTCTTTTTCCCCTTCAGCCAGCGGACTGGTGCCGAAGACTCAGCCTTATCACTGTTAGGGTTTTTTCTTTTTGTGTTTTCCCTGTTCCAGTAATACTGTCGTAAATTCCTTTCTCTCTACCCTAGCACAGCACATAAAACTTTTGACGAAAGCCAGCCTGCTGCTCAATGAACTATAAGCAGTTGTGTTATGCCAAATGTTGTGAGAATGGAAGGTGATAAAGTCATCGGAGTAACTCAGTACATATGAACCCAGCAGTCACTGATTATCCATTTTTCAATTAATTTTATACCAAAATAAGAACAAACTCATGGAAACTCCGAGAGTAGTTTAGCGAACTATCGAGTGGTGAAGTAGAAACCACGCACACTATGCGTAATATCCACATCTTGGTCTATATGAAATGGTATTATTGCATACACTATTAATTTTCACTTGAATTTGAACATGAAAAATATGGCAAATACATTACATAGCTGAAAGTACTGGAACCAAATAAGTACTAAACTATGACATATGACTTAATACAGGTAAACAACCAATTTGGGAAATTAAATAACAAAATCCATTGTGGATGCGACGTTCACTGGTTACCAAGAAATTGGTATTATATATTGACCTCTATACAAGCTCAGGCAAATAGCTTAAAAATAAATACAAAAGGAATAGTGCAAGGAGGATAAGACAAGGCATTCTGTGGCATTAAGAGTGTATTTAGGATCACAGATAGAAAATAAATTATACAAGGACGCTCCGCAAAATTCAGGACAGCTGGAAATCCTATGAAAACTCAACAGGAACCTGCATGACAAGAATATCAGTGTATGCTTTTATTGTTTCAGGTGCACCTGGCAGGCTGCGTAGCTCAAGAATTTATGGAGGTTCAGAAGCTGCAGAGGGCGAGTTCCCTTTTGTGGTAATTACAAAATATTCCATAATACATATTCTAGCCTCATTTCATTTTACCTTCACTGCTGAAAAATGTTGATACACATGTATTTTAAAACTCAGCATATTAGATGTAAAAGCTACCATATATCAGTAACAATTACGAAATTATGTCACTAACGCACAAATTTACTTGTGAAACTTTTTGTACTTTCTGGATGCCTTTTATAGGACAGTAAAAGATAATTATTTAGCCACCTGTTGTCTTTACTAAAATATCATTGTGATGAGCATTTCCATTTATTGTATACCGTCCCAGGTGCAGCACATCGTAGCAGATCAGTACCAGTACAAAGATAGCCTGCATTGTTGTCAGATCTCCACCAATGTCAAGATGAATGTCACCCCTCACTATCCCCACCCACCCTCCCTACTCATTGCCTTCTTCCTGTCCCTCTCCTCACTACCCACTTCTCTAGGGTAGTTGTGTGACTTCAAAATGGCAGGAAAATTCTACTAGTTGTTGATAGGTGAACAGCCTGCAAGTTTGTCACATTTATCAGACCTAGTCCACGTGACATTCGTAACAGATTAGGTAGTGCCCAAGCTCAATTACATGGGCAGTTATCCTGATTCTGTGTATTACTACAATAGGGGCGACGTTTTCACTGGGTAATGACCATTTGTCGTGACAGTTATAAAGTTCTTGTTATATGATTCACATTTGCACTGTGGTTCAGTTTAGGAATTACAGTGTAGGGATGTGGTTGGGCGGGAAATGAACAATTTCAAACCCTTATTTCTTGATACACATGTGTAAAACATTTACACTGTGGTTCACTTCAGCAGTTACACTGCAGTGAATGAAGGGTATATTTACAAAAGTGTTTCATACTCAAAAAAGTTGGTTGTATCTATATTTCGGGGATGGCGGCCAGGAGGCACAAGGCCATACACATGAACGACATATGGAGAGCTGTACAACTCGCCTGTCGATTTATAGGAACAGAATGAACAACAGTGGAGACGCTGTATCCTCATCCACACGCCACAGCGTCTACAGAACGAAAACAAAAAAATGATCCAAGTTTCACGTCCCTTGCACTGCAACTGCCACCACTACAACAGATGCGATGTAGTTTTCCCGGTGTCTGACATCTCACGTAAATATATATCATTGGAATGTCATACCAACACATTAATTTAAATAACAGTGTACCATCTCACTATAAATGATCACCCTATTACGACTGCACAGAGTTCTCAAGTTGTATTACATCACTCTGATGGTAACACGCATTCGGTTTAATGTTTTTCCAAAAAGTTCGTGTGATGTCACTATAATTTATTAGTGGTTCCGTAATAATTAACTGTAGGACATGCCTATGTACAAAGTGTGCCAACCCTAAAAGTAATTGTCGTAAACCACTCCATTGTTGTTTTACAATTGTGAATCTGTATCTATCCCTCCATTATTGTTTGAGCTAAGGAAGCTATAAGTCGTAATGTCATATGTCCAACTGAGGAGCGATAATGTGAAACAAAATGCGAGATAGATGAGGAAAAATTGACGATCTGTGCAAGTAAATGATTAGATTCCAAGCTAGTAGCACAACTCCACAATGAGGCCATTGCGTATGTTATAATTAGTAATCAGATAAGCGGTTGGCTGGGATCTGATGGAAATGTAGTGTCTAATAATTCTAATGAGTCATCACTATGGGTAAACGCTTGCATGTGGCAACATAATGATATAATAAAAGTTTATTTTGTTATTGCGTAATTAAAAAAGTGGTGAAGCTCATAGGGTGTATTTTATTTTATCATTGTTTAAGTAAGCAAACTGTGATTTTGCTCTTACATGCTTACTTTCGTAACATAAAGACAGATGTTCTTTGCATGTGTACAAGTACGCCACACAACCACTTGTGTTATAAAAAGCGACGCGCCAGCTTGAGGTATAATTATTTTCCAATAACACCGCTCTAAATGCTGTTACCTCCACCATACACTGTGTGCTAATATGCACAACCCGTTTCTGAGCAAATCTTTCTGGTTTGCTATCCCCTCATCGTATCATACATACCCATTTTCTTACATAGCCATGCTGAACCATGTGTTCTAGTACGACAGGATGGGTATAACTACATTTTTAAGCATGTACCATGCTAACTCCAACATGATAGCCACCGTCCCCACAAGCAGACACCGGACTCTCGAGCAGATGGTCGAAGCCTGCTACATGCTCTCTGAGGTGTTGCGCCAGAACACAGGCCATATGCCGGCCCCATAAAGGCCCTATACCAGCAGGCACCCTACAGCTCTGTGGACGCCACACGTGGGGAATGACGGCAGCAGCTATGGACTGACATCAGATGGATGTTGGCACAGATGCGACAGCTTAAACTGGCGCCAGCGAACACCGCAACTTTTGTGTGTACTCACGATGGGCACGAGCTTACCTTCAGATGAGTGCACAGGCAGAGCAGATATTTCATTTATTTCCACAAAATGTCAACAGCACAATGCAGGGCTCACATAGAAATATTTAGTGTAACACGCTCTTTTTTTTACTTCAGGTGAACAAGCCTATTAAAATTGCTACACCAAGAAGAAATGCAGATGATAAACGGGTATTCATTGGACAAATATACTAGAACTGACATGTGATTACATTTTCACGCAATTTGGATGCATAGATCCTGAGAAATTAGTACCCAGAACAACCACCTCTGGCCGTAATAACGGCCTTGATACGCCTGGGCATTGAGTCAAACAGAGCTTGGATGGCGTGTACAGGTGCAGCTGCCCATGCAGCTTCAACACGATGCCACAGTTCATCAAGAGTAGTGACTGGTGTATTGTGATGAGCCAGTTGCTCGGCCACCATTGACCAGGCGTTTTCAATTGGTGAGAGATCTGGAGAATGTGTCGGCCAGGGCAGCAGTCGAACATTTTCTGTATCCAGAAAGGCCCGTACAGGACCTGCAACATGCGGTCGTACATTATCCAGCTGAAATGTGGAGTTTCGCAGGGATCGAATGAAGGGTAGAGCTAGGGGTCGTAATACATCTGAAATGTATATCGCGCGGGTGATGCGCCAGTATGGCAATGACGAATACACGCTCCCAATGTACGTTCACCGCGATGTCACCAAACACGGATGCGACCATCATGATGCTGTAAACAGAACCTGGATTCATCCGAAAAAATGACGTTATGCCATTCATGCACCCAGGTTCGTCGTTGAGTACACCATGTGATCCAGCGTCAAGGGAAACCGCAGCCATGGTCTCCGAGCTCATAGTCGATGCTGCTGCAAACGTCGTCGAACTGTTCGTGCAGATGGTTGTTGTCTTGCAAACGTCCCCATCTGTTGACTCAGTGATCGAGACGTGGTTGCACGATCCGTTACAGCCATGCGATTAAGGGGCTCCGGAACGCCCTATACTTGCAATGTTAAAATAACGCTTATAAATTACATCTTTCCTCACAAAGTATTTGAGGTAGGAAATTGAACTTTTTACAGATTATTTATTGGAATATGGGCTACAACTTAACACAGGGATTTTACAAAATTTTAGTTCAGTTATTAAAGATGATTTTTTTTTCAATTGTAATGAAAATTCACAACTTTTTTGCAATTTTTTTATTTATATATTCAAAAATATACAGTTTTTTGGGAAAAGGCTGTGTTAAATTATGCAGAAGGTACTGTGTAACATTTACTGAAAGTTTGAAACAAATATGTTTGGAAGATCCTTAGAAAACATGTAATTAGTATGAGAAAATAAAAGTTTTGCGAATCGAGCGACAAAGATTGGATTAACTTTTTAGTGCATTCCAGGTCCATAGGATGGATTATCTTCATCCTCTGCAAACTCCTCCTCCAGCCTTCTCTTGTTCCTCCTCCTGTTTACTCTTGCTTGTATTTCTAGACTCTTTACAGCCCTGTCTCCAGCCCGAAGGCGTTCCTTGTCTAAAGCAAGCATCGTTCGTACCATGTTAGAACCTATCTTCATTCCCATATTTCTAAATACCTTGCACCTTACAATGTTGCCATCATTGAAAGTCGCAACAGCATCATACACACCATAGTGAAGTGTTTCTATTCCAACAAATACAGTCTTGGGGATTCTCGACCATATAACACTATTTACACTTTCATTGGGGTTTTGAGTTTTTCCGTGAATACACTTTTTCTACAGTTCAGGTGCTGCTAAGTCTCTGAAAATAGGTTTTATCACCTCCATTATTGCATGAGGCAGACTATGCTTATGAGTGCACACTTCACCAGTTAGCAATCCTTTGTTATATTTACACCAACTGTCTTTTACTTTGGGACACAAGCTATGTTGGGGATTTTCATCGGTAGAAGAAGTATGAAAAAAAAGAGCCCAAACAGCCTTCTTCATTTCGTCGACTGTGTATTTTGCCTAATAGCCATTCCATAATAGTTCTGTATTTTGTCAATTACACTGTCAGTTAACCTTCCCTTCCCATCAAACCCTTTACCATCACTGAGTTTTTGTTTTTTGTACGAAGCTTTCAGTCGCCGAAGTCTTGTTCCCATTCGCTTCTGTACGTGTCCAATAAACTCAAATTTCTGCACTACAACATCATCACCATAGGGCTTCAGTCCTTGAACATGTTCGAAACTTTTAGAATCACCGTCACCAAGGTAATTAACATATCGCACTTTATCACACGCCTCAGAACGCTGGAATATACTGGCAACACCAGCCACTTCCATTCCTCCACTACTGCCACTATAGTTAGCTTTGCAATTATTTTCATGTGTACCTTTATATTTTTGTGGACATCTACAATACTTTGATATTACTGTTACATCTAAAACTTTCCCTGTATACATACTGGTGGCAGATACTACACCATGAAGAGATGTGTGTCCCAGTTTATGCCAGGTACCATCGAACGCTGCAGTGAAATGTCTGTTACCATTATTTTCCATTACTGCCTCTTCCACAGCGTTCTTCATAGATTCTATACAGACATCTTCTACTTTAGACCCTATTAATTTATTATAGGTCGTAAACAGATGCCACAGAAAATTGCACCTGCAGTAGCACCCTTACCAACTGAACGCAAGGAATAAACAAATGTAATGTTGTGTTCGTAGATTTTGTAGATTTTGCTACCATTTTCTTCAGTTGCAGTTACTGCAACACTGTTCCAAAAGGTGGTCATGTATGAACACTTATCACATTTCAGTTGTATTTCACTAGCAAGTCCTACGTGCTTTATTATGGAGAGTTCCAGACCAACTTCACTACAATGAATACATCTTACACAGTTTGAAAAAATTCCTTTGAGAACCGACATATCAAATATTTCATTCACATCCGATTCGCCCATAAAACATTCATAGTTTTCACTCATTGAACCAAGCTTCTTCTGTGAAGTATTTTCTTTCCCACTTTGACTGCTATGGGCAGGTGTACTTGAGAGGTTAGGTTCACTCACTTGGTTATCGTCTTTATTGTTTACAGTAATAACACATACCCTTGGCTTTCCAACATTTCTCCTTTTCTTAAAAGCCTTCAGAGGATTTCTAATAACTTTACTTTTACTCATTATCATACTTCAACAAAACAGAGACTCAAGAAACAGAATTAATTACGAATATTTTCGAGATAACGACAGAATAAATAAACATGAAACAATCGACAATCACACCAGCGATATATATTGAACCATCACAGGTTAGCCACAACACATACTTTATCTCACATCACTAAAATGTACCTGATGAACACGGACGTTAATAATAACACCATTTGACAGCAGTTTAACAGCGCCACAGTGGGTCACGCCCATGTAGAACACATTTCAAAAAAAATTTAAAAATAGTTGTAGTCTTCGGAATTGAATAAATTATATATCTATTAAAAGGTAATAGTCTGCAGATTCAGAAAACGCAAAAAAGTAAAAATTGAACTTTTCATGATTTTGAGCCTTTCCGGAGCCCCTTAAGTTGCCTGTCCTCTCGACTGCTAGTGATACGAGGCCGTTGGGTTCCAGCACGGCGTTCCGTATTACCATCCTGAACCCAACGATTCCATATTCTGCTAACAGTCATTGGATCTCGACCAACAAGAGCAGCAATGTCGCGATACGATAAACCGCAATCTCGATAGGCTACAATCCGACCTTTATCAAAATCGGAAACGTGATGGTAGGCATTTCTCCTCCTTACACGAGACATCACAACAACGTTTCAAGAGGCAACGCCGGTCAACTGCTGTTTGTATATGTTGAAAACTTTCCTCATGTCAGCACATTGTAAGGGTCGCCACCGGTGCCAACCTTCTTTGAATGCTCTGTAAACCTAATCATTTGCATATCGCAGCATCTTCTTCATGTCGGTTAAATTTAGCGTCTGTAGCACGTCATCTTCGTGGTGTAGCAATTTTAATGGCCAGTAGTGTACTTTTACCTGCGTCCAGGTTCCATCACCAATTATAGATCCTCTCCATTTTTCCACACACTGACGTGTCACTTATATTATAGTCTGGTAGGTACAGTACATCGTTGCACAGTGAAGCGATGGATAATGTACAATACTAGTATACATGGACGGTTTTGGTGACTGTGATCCCATACAGGAATCACTGACAGACTAAAAATGCTCCGATTAGAAAATACATGCTGTCTGGAGGTCTGAGTCACAGATCCATGTTCAGACCATGTAATACATTCAAAAAAACAGTATAATACCTTTTCCTCACTGTAATCGAAGTAAGCCACATCTGATTTATTACAATTATTCAAAGAGCATTGCAGTCTCTCACAGTTTCCTTGCTTATAAAAGCTGTTCATGAGCTACTTTAATTTCTGTTTGCTGTCCATGACTTATTTATTTCCAGCAACAGGACCTACATACAGGAAACTCTCTCCACTGCTCTATCCAACCTGCCCACAGAGTACTGGCTGATTTGTACAAGTGCACCCACATTCCATACTGGTACTTGACAGGATTGAGCGAACTCGAAGTTAGCCACCCTACAATAACTCGTTTCAACTTGGCTGCATGTGTATAAACCTACCAGTTCATCTAGCCGGCAGTGCAGTGCTACTGTTCACATTTTATTTGACCAATTGCAGATCAAAATCTATCGATGTTGGAATAGTACTTGATGAAGAATTTGCAGTCGTAACTGAACTAGCGCCTTTACAACAACATAGCAGTATTCAGTGCAGCTACATAATGTGGAAACATTTGAGTGTCCGTCATACAATGAAAGTCAACTCACCACAGAATACAGCCCAAGTGAGGTGTTTCCTAACAGAGACTGTGTAATACTCATAACGGAGCCCATGTTATGGATATACATATAGTTTACAGTTATATTTGACACTTTAGCAAACGAGTAAGCCTTAAATTCAGTTATGAAACTGTTTTTAAAAACAGCACCTATGGGTTCAAATGAGCGTATTTATGTTCCAATTAGCGAATTCGAGTCTAAATCAATCAATTTTATGGTAAAACCAGAGCTTTTTGTTACAGAATGGGCAAATTTTGTTAAATCAACAAATTTGTGTAAAACATCAGTCAGTTTTATATAAAAAAACAGTGAATTTCGGGTTGAAATCAGCGAATTTTATGACACAATCGTTGATATCTCTAGACTTAGTTTGTTTTTAGGCAGCCAAGTGACAATTTTTCTTACTAACGGAATTGAAAGAGATCACGAGAAAGTAAAACGTGTATAATGTTTATTAGCTAACGATGAGGCAAGAATTTTTATAACAATCAGTAAACATAGAGCTTCTTATACACTCTACAGATCCAAGACGTATATAACACATGGAAAGTATATTTGAGGACCTGTGCAAGATGTGTGTGGGAAGGAGGGATTGGACTGCCCTCATAGGGAGTAGTAAATTATATTGACAAAGTGTATAGCAAATTTCTTGGAAAATCATGAAAGTGAACCATTTTGGAACCACAAATAATTTATAACTGCAGCATGCAAGCTTTTTGGAGAATCAGTAAAGTGATGCAACTGGCCGTCTTGATAACATTTAGACCTCGGGGGTGGAAGTGGCTTATTTTGTTGACTACATACGTATCAGACTTCAAGGAAAATTATGGATCCCTTAATAAATCATGACAACAGTTTCCATGCTTCTTGGAAATTCATTAATATGAGAACATTTAACCACAAAGTGATACATTATAACCTGAGAACTCCACATAGAACTGACAGATCTGTTATAGTGACATGGTACGCTGTTGACAGATGACAAATTTCTGTAAAGTCAGCTCTCAGTGTAACATTCCCACAACGTATACCGAGTGATTTTAATGAAAGTGCAGCTACTCACAGAGATCCAGTGTTGGCTGTAATTATCGAAGGCTGAACTTGGTAGATATTCTAATGCTTTAATGTGGAATCAGATTACACTGGAAAAAAATTATCTACATTTTTGGTCACCAGCTGCAAATCTTGCGCTGTGAATGCAAGACAAACGTATATAAATGTTTGGATAAGTAATGGATTAGGAATGGGACAATTGGCAGCAAAGGTCAAACAAGTGAGAAAGGCATAACATTGATTTTATTATTAACCGCCACTAGTACAGTTTGTTCACTATTACCACCAGAGACGTCGACAGTATGTCACATCCGTATTAATACATGATCAACAGATGCTTGCAGCAGTTCCAGTGGAATCTGAGCAACGTTTTTCTGATACTGACCTTCAAATCAGGTAGACACCGAACGTGTCGCCGATAAAAGCGTCTTTTTTTTTATATCCTCAGAGAAAAAGGAACATAGATTCTGATCACATGATCTTGCAGCTGATGCATACGGAAAAACTTTGCATATAACACTTTCATGGAAGGTTACATTAAGCAGATCTGTCACTGGGAAACCAACATCGATGTTGCCCCATCTTTGCTCTTCCAAAGTAGGAATCACGTGCTGCACAATGGGCTCTCGATAATGTGCAGATGTTGGATACACTTGAAGGGCCCTCTGGGTGTGTTCTCTTCAAAGAAGAACATGAGACATGTGCTTCATGGTCAGGTACAGCAACAGCAACCTGGTCAATAACCTCCACTGGGATGGAACACCTTCCTCTACCAGGTGCCACACGAAACTCACGTAATAAAGACTTTGTAAATGTACGCTTCCTTTCCAACCACATCCTCATAGTGTAATTGGTATGAACCACAATGTAAATGTGTATCATGTAACGAATCCTTGATAATTGTCCTGAAAATTGCTCGCTTAACAGCTTGAAGAATTTCCATCTATTGGATAATGTGTAGAATCATTATAATTATCAGCATAAGTGAGCTTATAAATCATGTAATCCGTTACATCTTGCCTTTCATCTTGGACACAATCTGACTACCTTCGTAGGTCAGTTGGACTATGTCCAGATAAAACTGGCAACACTGCACAGTCTCCCCACATTTCCAACCAATACGCTAGCACCCTTTGATTTTTTCGGATTTTGAAGTCACACAACTGACTTAGAGAATCAGGGAGGATTGAGGGGGGGGGGGACGGTTATGTGGAAAGGGTGATGGGGAAGGGCAAAGAGCTGCCTGCCTCTTAAAGCGACATTTTTAGTTTCCATTATCAGAAGCTCACATTTTTCAATGTGTTACATATTTTTTAGTGGAACAGCGCTGCGTTGTTGTTGGCATCGCGTTTCAGTAGTTTTTTGAACACTTAAATTGGTACCAGAGATTTGGTTTTACTGGAAAATTAAAATACGAAAATTACCTGAATGTTACTGGTTCATGATGTATTGTGTGAAAGTATAAACTGCCGATTGTGCTGAATTGTCTATCTCTGCACTGTTTTTTCAGTTTATATATAGTGGAATGATCGCAGTGTAATTCAACAGGAAGTGTGCTGTGGTACGCTTTCAACAGCTGTTAAGGTGACTAGCGAGTGTGCATGTGGAGACGCACGATATTTATCTTTATTCGTTTCCAATACTGAAGTACAGTAGTTAAAAATGGACGCTAAACACTAATGTGACTTGACTTCAGAAGAACGGGATGATTGCTAGAAGTCGATCAAGGGGAAGAGTAATGTGGAATCTGGAGAAATGTGGGAATTCACGAGGCAATAGAGACACACACTACTACTAAGCTTTGACGATAAATTAGAGTCAGGTAAACCAATTTTCATAGCATTTGTTGATTTAGAGAAAAGGTTTGGCAGTACTAACTCGAATACAGTTACTGGACATCTCAAGTTATCTGCAATTTGTATAGAAACTAGATTGCATTTCTACGAGTCGATGGACGTGAAAGGGAGGCAGAGTCGAGAGGAATGTGAGATGGGATTGAAACCTGTCCTTTGTGTTATTTAGACTGTGCTTGGAAAATAAGTTTAAAGGAGACAAAAGAGATCTTGGGAAAAGGAACTCTGGTTAGGATATGAAAGGTCTGCCGATGACATTATTATTAGAGACAAGAAAGATTTGTAAAATCATCCATGCAGAAACGATAGTGTCACGAGAATATTTGAACACCAGCGAAAGTCAACCATATCCGATGATGCTGGGGGAAATCGATTAGGGAATTAAACATTATAAGTACTAGATGAGTTTTGTTATTTGAACAGCAGTATAACTGACGACAGCAGAAGTCAAGATGATATGCATACTGACAACAGTAAGAAAAGCATCTCTGAAAAAGAGAAATTTAATTTGGAAAAGAATTTGAAGAAATTCCTGAAAGTATTTGAAAAAATTGTATGGAAGCTACTGTGGACAAAAATCAGTACAAATGGCAAGAGAAAATAAGCTTTTAAAATATGGTATTACAGACGAAAACTGATTTGGTGGTAAAATTCAGTAATTAAGTGTAACATACTGGTCGAATTGAGGAAAAGATGGCTTTATGGCACAACTTAGCTAAAAGAAGGCCTAATGAGAATGAAATCAAACAATAGTTAATTTAGTAATGAAGGTAAGTGTGTGACGTAAAAGCAGTTGATGACTTCAGTAAGGATATCGAAGTGGGTGTAGATTTCAGTAAGCATACGAAAATGCACAGTATAGGCAAGTACAGATAGAGTCAATCATGTGTTCAGGCTCCTATAACAACAACAGTAATTCATGGAACAGAAAAACGGAAAGTGAAAGAAAATGAATGCAACTCAACATTTCCCTGCCATCCAGAATTATGCTGCACATATAAGCACGGGATCAAAGCTAGTGAAAAGCTGCCCCCTGACTTCAAGATGCTACTTTGGCTTTGCACTTCAGTTGTGATCATAGTCGTGGTTTCCAGGGCAATAATACTCTACGATCATTTCAGTCCCTCTCTAAACTTTACGATGTAATGTCACAGATACACAATATTATCCTCGAGAGCCTTGCAGTACTGTATATTGCGCTGAAACACGTCATCTTATCCTCCCTAGTCAGCTAACATACTCGGCTTTGTTGAAACACATTAAAATGAAGAGCTTTCTCCATTCACTACACACATTTCGATTTCTTGATATCTCCTTTCTCGCTTAAATATTAGATATATTTCTTAGTGCTTCACTTGTCCTCAGGCTGAATGAAATTGTCAGCTGCCGTAACAGCGAGGTAGACTACAGTGTGGCCGGATCAGAGTCTGTGCTGGTAATTTCTTCCGTACTGCTTAATGTTATCTTCAGGTGGTTACATAACAACTAGGATGAATTTGTATTGCACAAGTATAATTGGAGTGCCTTATTGAATGACATTCGATGATTTCCTTATTCCAGAACGAAATTTCACTGTGCACCGGATGGTACGCTGATATGAAACTTCCTGGCAGATTAAAACTGTTTGCCGCACCGAGACTCCAACCAGGGACCTTTGCCTTTCGCGGGCAACTGCTCTACCACCTGACCAATCCAAGCACGACTCAAACCCATCCTCACAGCTTTACTTCTGCCAGTGCCTCGTCTCCTACCTTCGAAACTTCACAGAAGCTCTCGTGCGAAACTTGCAGAACTAGCACTCCTGGAAGAAAGGGTATAGCGGAGACATGGCTTTGCCACAGAAGAGCTTCTGTGAAGTTTGGAAGGTCGAAGACGAGGTACTGGCAGAAGTATAGCTGTGAGAGTGGGTCGTGGTCCATGCTTGGGGATCTCAGATGGTAGAGCACTTGCCTGCGAAAGGCAAAGGTCCTGGTGTTCGAGACTTGGTCTGGCACATAGTTTTAATCTGCCAGAAAGTTTCAATTGCCTTATCGTTAGAAACTAACTCACCCTTTAGTAGTTTCTTCTAAAACATGTTAACACTGTTTCAAACCATGTAGATCTAGGCAAAATCTTTCAGTCCCAGCTAAGCTCCACTTATATGATCACAAAGGATTGTTCTGAAGATTGCAGCCTTAGTAGCAGTGTTACAAGTACCTAATGAAATGATTTTCTCACTCCACTGTGACCTAAGAAAACAGAAAAGCCGAATGAATGAAAGAATTTCTTTTGAATAAACTAGGTAACATAAAATGTGACGACTCATAATATTCTCGAAACTCTAACAACAAACTTTTTTTAAAATTTGTTTTCAGGTCTACTACTACTATTACGACTATTTTCATTGCGCTGGAACCATCCTCAACGAAAACTGGGTGATCACAGCTGGTAACTGTGTAAGTGGGTAAGGTTTACACATTTCAGAAATCATTTCCCTACTAAATAAATTACAGATTTATCTTATTTTAACAGTATTTCATACAGGTGGGAGTAAAATACTACAGCGGAGTAACTCTTGATTTGAATGGTAATGTATTTCCGTTCTCTGTTAAAATTAGCAATTGAGGTGTGCTTCAATGTACAATGGGCCCTTTGACACGATGGTCCCAAGTTTGAGTTGACTGCCTCCATCCAACTACAAACAACTACCAGCTGTTTCTGAAAAGTGAATCTATGTATCATCTTGTACTCTCATTTTGACTACCATCCCCTAATGTGCAGTCAAATGAAAATGAGACCAATCAAAATAAAAGAAGTAAACTGTTTATTATTTCAAAGTAGTCACTACAGCTGTTAACACATTTATCTTATTGTCAGACAAGGGAGTGAATGTCTTCATGGATAAATGTTTGCGTTTGCCTATGAATCCATGATTGTACCTAGGCGTGCCTTTTTCGTATGATGCAATTTGATGGTCATGCATGTATTTCTTCAGATCTCCAAAAATATGGAAATTGCTTGGATAGCTATTGTGGGTGTGTGTCAGATTCTCAGTGGAACTGGTACAGCACACTCGGAACACCTTCGCAACACATGGTCAAACTCACATATTGCCAAGTCTGTTTAGACTGTGCTAGCGAAGTTTCACTGGTAAGTCCTTACACTTCCTCCACACAGTCCCAAACTCCCTACCTGCTATTTCCATATTACTGGAACCCTGAAGAAAGACATCTGTGGTCGTCATTTTGCATCGAACAAATAGGTGCATGAATGGCTATAATCATGATTCCGTAGACACATGCAACTAATTTTCCATGTAGGCTTTGACGTCTTCTATGACAGATGGATAAATGTTTTAGCCGTTATGGCGATTACTTTTGAAGTAATAACCAGTTAATTTACTTATTTCTATTGTGTACAGCTTTGTGCACAATGGTAAGGAGAAGTGGGCTGCAGAGTGGTGGGCAACTGTCGCAGTAGGAAAGCTGCACAGTAGCAGAGATTTTTAGCGATCAAGTTAACGCAGTAAATAGAAGATTTACCTTACTTGTACTTTTCCAAGTGAACGAAGACTCATTACAGATAACGCAGCAACAAACAGAGTCCAGCTATCACAGTTTCAACTCGGATAAGCAACTCGGATAAGCCTCGGAACGCCACATGACATTTTCTAGCAGGTGGATGCTGTCATTAATGAGGGGAGTAACAGCGGCAGTGGTTGCTCCAAGGTCGGACTGAGCATCGGTAGTCCTACGAAAATGCAGACCTCTCCGAACAGTGGCGCTATTCTTCAACAAACTGCCGTGCCCCACTCTTTCCGTTGTAAGGAAAGGCGCTATGCCCTCTGCCCTTACTTTAAAGCCTCAATTACTCTCTTTTCGGCGTCACAATAGTGTGTGCAGTGAACGGTCGACATGTGCACGTGCTCGCTCTGTCGCCAAGCGGCTGTGTGACCATGCCCTGCAGCGGCGGGTTTCGGACCTCAGCTCTCTTATAGATCAGCACCTGCTTCATTAGGCCAAGGCATTACGATCGGTTCAGCGTTCTTCATTTTACAGCCACCGTCTCGTTTCTTTCTTAATGCTCGTTACGATATTATTCCAGAAGTATCAAAGGTCCCCGGAACTTTACAATGTAGTTTCATGATGACTATTGGTAAAAGAGAGTGCTGTGGATGATAAGTATGAGCAAATATAAAATTTTTCCTTTTACTTGTCTGTGTTGGATAATTACAAGTAAAGGAAATTTTGTTGCTTTTATTTCGCCACAGTGAAATATGTCATATAAAATAGTTATGTGGAGCCAATTATTAGGCAGCTGAAGTGAAACGGCATTGCTTTGGTGCAAAAATAATTAGAACAATTTTCTATAAACATGATATTTAATTTAATATGTTGTATTATAACGCCATATGCATGAATATAGTAAAATTTTTGAAAATTCTGCTACTCAGAACGTCTGTGTAATTAGATCGGCCTGTTTCTACATTCATATTACTGACTGGAAGTAGATTCTTTCGTGATTGCCTCATTAATTTCAATTAAAAGTGTAATCCTCAAGAAGCATTTTTGAATATTATTTGAGTGACTTGGAAACAATCATTAGTTTCACAGTAAAAATTGAATTGTGCTGTACCGAGTCTTCGCTATATTTTTAAAAGTACAATAAGTACATACATGATGGTAATAATTAAACCTTCGGAATGAGAGAGGGTCCAAAAAAAAAAAAAAAGATCTTTTGATCGCAGGATAATGAAAATTTGTGGAAACATTTGCAAGGACATGCAGAAGAGAAATAACAAATAAACCATTGAAAAAAAAACATATTAACTTACTCATGAGACGGAAACATTTGTAAATTGCGTACTATGTTTCGTTTCAGGTTAGAAATGTGACGATCATCTGCATTTACTCCACTCCTGGCCGGAATATCTCACGTGGGACGCTGGCTATCTCCCTAGTTATAATCATCTTCAAACACGTACGTGCGTTAGTTTCCCGTTGATAAGTTCCGTCCTTCAGGTAATCTCTCGGTCAGAGAGCATACGGGTTCAAATCCATTGAACTCGATGGCCATGCCGTTTGAAACGATCAGCCAATGATTCGGTTTTCTCCAAATGTGTTACGGAGTTACCGAATAATCTCACGAGCAACGTCAGGTGGACCTCTATCGTGCTTCAAAATAGTTAAGTTCCAAGTACAGTTGTCCCGAAGTGCAGGGTTCACATTTTCACGAAGTAGATTACAGTAACGTGTGACATTCACGCTGCGTGTCCTTCGTCCATGGAATCCACGTTTCTCCTCCGTCGCTGCACAAGTACCATGGCCTATCCGCAAGTGATTACATTAACACTACTAACAACGCATATCCTGCAGCGCACAGCCTGAATATCATTCCTATGAATTTGGGTGCTCATATAGTAATAATTATCTCTCTACACTGTCTCAATTAAGGAAAGTATAATAATTATCGCGCAGTAGTTTCAGTGATACTTGTAACGCCACCTTAAAGATACCCTCACCAACGATCGACACCTGCACGCTTTCGGTGGCTCTGACATCGCTGGTCTTCAAGAGTTTACTGGTGCGAAGGCGCTACACGCCAACGACCAGTAGAGTTCGGAAGTGGACCAAGAGAGTGAGAGTGAGACAGAGAGAGAGAAGGATAGAGAGACAGAGAGAAAGAGAGAGACATAGTCTGTTTCCGATCGTGAAGTTTCGCCTGCGGCCGTGACTTCAGAGAACAAACTGAGGAAGGAACAGTCCGTGTTATAATAGCGAAGAACTATTGCGGAACACTTACATGCTTCTTCAAGTGTTATAACCGACCTGGGGATGACCTATTACGAGTTTATAACCAGTTGTCATGATATCCAGTTGCAATCATACATTTCGGGTATGTGCATCAGCCATTGTGGTAAGAGGTAACTCATCTCTTTTCCTGGCGTCGGTGTTTGAATTTTGAAAATTGAGAGAAGTCATTAACTATTTCGTGTGAGCAGACAAAATAACTTAAATCCTATGACTTGTAAATTTACGTAAAGGACTAATCTAAATGCAGGGCCGGATATAGAGTATTTTTCCTCACAATCGACTTATCATTTGGCGCCTCCGCCCCCAGCCATCATTTGCCTCGTACTCTTACACCCATGTCGGTTTTCGCTTCTTATTGTGATAGATGCTAAACGCAAATCTTGCAACTGGACGCCCCTGGAAATCCTGTCAGTTTCCTGGTCCTAGTGGTCGCAACAATCTTCGATACAGCCTGTAGAGGTATCTTACAGCTGTGGCGCTGCTGGCACCTCTCTCTGCTTGGGGCTTTTGTCGGTTGTGTAAAAATTTCTACTGTATGGTATAGTTGACAAGTGGTCATCTGCTGGAGGCTGACGATAGAGTGGGCAAAGAAGCCAGCCAACCAGTTGATCACTCTATTGATGAACATGAGCAGACATGGCTCAGCCCATCTGAATCAGACAGACTGCTCGTGACAGGAGGTGATCCTGGGATCGCAGCACACTCTTACAGGTGTGCCGACATGTGTTTCCCGTGGACGGTAGCGGCGGCCCTGCTAGCATAGCATGCTGGCAGCTGGTGGCTGACAGCTGCACGGTAGTGGAGCGTCAGCAAGGTGGCGTCCCTGTGGCCAGGTTGGACACTCAGGCAGCGGTCAGATTTATTTTTGTAGCCCTAAAGAGGCGGCGTCATAGATGCGGCGATAACCGACACAGGCTCTGCATCACTAGACGGCCAGGCGGGACCACTTGCTGACAGACTGATCCTGCTGGTTTAAAGCCCGTGTCCTTGTGCTAACAGTTGCGGAAGGCCCAATGTATCGTTGCCATGTCTAAATGTCTGGAGCTGGATCAATGGCCTGGTGTGGCGTAATAGGCAGGTCGGTCGCTAAAGCAACGGGAGTGTACATGACATCCCATCACGTGGAAGCGCGGTTGTGTAAGCCACGTCTACTGGTGCTTCTGAGCTCGCAGGATATTGGCTGGTAACTACTACAAGGTTACAGGGCTGCAGTCCCAGCTGTCTGTGTTTGAGCCGCTACACTCAATCCATCTTTACAGTAATCTTGTAATCCGGTGGTCTGATGGTAAAAGCGACACTTCCACATGTATCAGTGTTTCTTCGTTGCTTGAAGAAGACTTTGGTACGTCATTCTTCTCGTTTTATTTTGTACTAGATACAGTATCTGACTCCTACGATGCTTTAGCAGAGAATTTCTGCTCTTCTCATTCCTTTCTTCCCCTCTTTTCGTCCTTCACAATTTATTATATTTCACTGTGGTTGAGTGACTTCTTAAAATTGGTACAGACATGACTACTGTTTGCTGACAGGTGGAAGGGAGGTCAAGAGGCGATTTGGGCAACCCTACATCTGAGATGGCAGTACACGATATTTATTACCCTTAGAATTACACGGACAGGTTATTTACTAGCCCTTACAGTTATGAGTCGGTGCATCGTTGATGCTAACGTTTTCTGAAGTTATCGAGTAGATGTTCCAGCGTTCCATGACCATTTTGTGTTGCTGTCAGCCGGTCCAGGTTAGCCAGAAGAGTTGAGTTCAATATACCTTTGAGGAAAGTCAGATTTTCTTTGTGCAGGATTCCGAAAGGCAGGACAGGGAGCTAAATTAACAAGGAATTGGTGTTTTGACTTTGTGGCGCGGCAGATGAGAGTCAAATATTCGTTACTTCGTTTTGACATTATGAAGGGACCCTTAACTTGCCTCTGCATGCTTTCCATCTACGTCGCCGTCTACAACAGCCTGAAATCTGGTTTTGCGGTCAGAAAGAAACCGATGGAGAACACACTGACCATGATTTCCAGCCTGCAAGTCAACATTACTCTTTGTGCTCACTGAAAGAAAATGTTCTTATTTGGTATTGACTCATATGAATCAGTAACAATGCCTATTAATAAAAGTTTTGATTTTTAACTCACTGATATGGAAGTTCATATGCACAAAATATAGATCTTAGTATTATAAATATTATTTCTGTCGGAAACAGCGCAATTAACAGTTCACGGGCGATTCTCTTCGGGAAGATCCAAGTAAAATGATCTATCGCTCTGACCCCTCATTACCAAAAGTTAATTGCTCGCCTTAAAAGTGGAGACTAATCTCGCCACTTGCCACACGGTTTTATCAACATTACGGGCTTACGTGATATCTAAGCGAAGCAAGACAGTGTACCGTCCTCGTGAGTTCGCTTCCTACTTTCACCGAAAACGAGCTCAAGTCTGCCCAGCTCTGATCTCATGTGAGGCATAACGCACGCTGGCATTTGATTGACGCAGACAGTTTGATATCTCAGTACGACATTTGCCCTTCCACTCCCTCTATGGCTGTATTTATGTAGGGGCGCAGCGGAACACCAAGCACAACATCTGCTATTAACCGTCCAAGGCAGAGGTAGCAATATGTAATTGGCTCCTTTCTCAGACACGTATTGATTAATATCCCTGTCGTGTAACAATTTACAAATTTCTTAATTTTTATATAAATAGATTAATGTTTGCTTTACTTACTGAAAAACCTTTACTTAGACTGTACTTGAACTTGGCTGGCTAGGATTTTTACAATGGAGCGACAGTAGCACATGACCTCTGAGCTGCCCCTTTAGGATTCCTTGTAACCACTGTTATGCATAACACATGAGCTGCCCCTTTAAGATTTCTTGTGACCACTGTTATGGACAACAGATTATTGCAACTTCCTACAGCTGTATTATTAAATGAGTGTAATCTAGTTGTGTAACTGGAGCATTCTATTGCATATACAAACGGTATTTAACCTACCATGAATTAGGAAGTTTCCGTTTAAAATTTGGTTTTTAGTGAATAACTTGAAAATTGATAAAGGTAGCTTACTGGTGTCACAAGCATAATGTTTCTACATATAAACTGAACCCAAGTACGAAATAACGGATATCTGAGTCTAATAATTGGCAGCCTTAGCTTTTCATAAGCACGCCGATTTTAACCCCAATATCGCTCTCATCAAATTGAGACCTACAGCTTTTAACTGTGACGTACATCAGTGTATTCTGAACTTTTATTATTCAGGGCCATGTATTTTTCTCTTAAGATAATGCATTTTGTCTAACATTTTAATTTCATCATTCTGTGACTTTACAATGTTAACATTAGTACACTTAAGCATACACTGAATTTTGGAAAAGTAACTTAAATTTTTAATTTCGCTCTTGAATTACGGTGTGGTCCTTTTTATGTTAAGCACAGACACTTTATGATGACGCTTCGCTGCTATTACTGAACTGAGGTAACCCCCGGCACACTCGCTCCCATCTGTACATCTTACAATGATGCAGCGCCAGTTTCGCCTCATGCCTCTATTATTTTTGTGAAAAGCGTACATTTCAACAAAATTATGTGTTACAAATAAATGATACTAGTACAGCACACATCTTTTAAATGAAACTGATGTGAGATAAATTTCCGTTAATGCTGCACCCAGAAAATAAACCATATAAAACATAACATAGTAGATTTTTACAACTCATGTGCTGAAAGTAACACAGGAACATGAAATTAAATTTTTTATTATTACAGTATTAGTTTTGTGATTCATAGTTGTCAGTATTTACCTGAAAGAGAAACACACAAAAAGATTTCCCTCTCTTATTGTTTTCCGGTGCTCATTCATTTCACAACTGTAGGGACTATGGTCTGTGTCCTTATGAACCACTTTCACTAAAATACTTGAGGTAGGTGATGGAAAGTCACTATCGTAGGTGTCTTTCTCGAAAAGGTAAAGGTGAGGAGTCACTAGGGTTGGTCTTCTTCCCGCTTCCATTTCCATGCAGCTTGTAGGCTGCCTTTCGTGGGGCCTTCGTCTGCCTGAGAAATGCTTAATATAGCCTAGGCTTCTTTTCTGAATTTACGTCTAATGGAGGACAAAACATATTCTACACTCTGTTTTCCTTCTATAATTTAAGCAGTTAATTGAGAAAACGTCAAAAGCATATTTTATTTACAATATTTTTTACTCGAGAATTTATTATTAACTTTCTCAAATGCTTATACGCAGTACGCTGCATCATGAAATCGTGACGTTACTCTTGCTCACTTTTAGTAGCTACTTCACTATTAAGCTTGAATCATTAACTTTGCAGGAGTGTGTTTTTTTCTTTACTACATTATGTAAGATGTTGCTTGACTTGGAATCTCGAATAACCTTTGTACGCTCTATCTCTATATGGCTCAATTATCGTGTGGATTAGCATGCTTAAGAGGTTATTTATTCAACAGAAGTCACTTTGCTTCGTTAGATGCACAATTAAACAGCCGTTTTTACTACAGCATACTACCACTCTACAACCTACGTTTTTTTAACACACTCTTTTATCTGTATTGTTGTCTGTATGCGTCAATATTTATCTGTTGATTGACCATCTGCCTTAGATAAGATTTTGTTTTCGTCCAACTACTGAACTCATTTTTTACAGTATTTTTTGGTTGTGATCCTCAGACCGCTTACACACATCTCCGTCAGCTAATAGCAAAACATTTTGGCTTTCCTCTGTTGCACCACATTATTACTCTCTCTTACTTACAGATCACCATACTTCCATCATTAAAATTATTAATTTATACAGGCTTTGTTCCTTCAAACTGTAGGAAGTTCCAGCCCAATTAATTTTTCTTAAGGCAATGGTTCATTATTTTGTTGTTACAAATACTTTATGTGAATCTGATTTATTGTTCCTTTACATTAGCCATTACTTTCCTGTCACTGACGATCATAAGTTACCCACTGTTATTTTAACACTTAGAATTTACTATCTAAGACTATATCTCACAATATCTTACAAGTCATCACAGGGGCATATCCAACTCAGGAATTATTCTTACTTAGTAGAAGATATCACAAAATTCAAATTATTCAAATGGCTCTGTGCTCTATGGGACTTATCTTCTGAGGTCATCAGTCCCCTAGAACTTAGAACTACTTAAACCTAACTAACCTAAGGACATCACACACATCCATGCCCGTGGCAGGATTTTAACCTGCGATCATAGTAGTCTCGCAGTTCCAGACTGAAGCGCCTAGAACCGCTCTGCCACACTGGCCGGCTATCACAAAGTAATTGCATATGTAGGTACTACATTAAGCCATATATTCCTTACTTACTGTAGATAGAACAGAAGAAGAGAATGGAAATCGAATGGAAAATAAAGTTATTTAGGTTTGTTCATTTTAGCCATTAATTTTCAATTACTGACGCTCGTGGGTTACCCCTTGTTAATGCAACACATAGAAATTAATATTGGCAAATACCTCTCACAGTCTCATGTAAGTCATCATTTGGGTTTAGTCGTTTTTGGGAATCATTCTTATCTACTAGGAAGATATTACAAAGTAATGGCGTATGTACAACATAAAAGAATACACTCCTTACTTGCTATAGGCAGAATAGGTGAAGAGAATGAAACTTGAAAGTGTATATGCCAAAGAGTGCCTGACTCCATACAGAATATAATAGTTACTTTCAATTTTGAAAGGTGGCCGATCTACCTACATCTCTCTTACTTTTTGGGTATTACAAGAGGCTTACCTACTAATCTGAGTAGTCCCTGATATACATGCATAAACTTCTTTGTTTCCATTGAAATTTTCTTACATTTTCCTTTTGCTTTGGGAAACACTAGTTCACCAACGTTAAGACTAGTGGGGGCAGATTTTGCGTCATTCCATCCTTCATTAACTTCCTGCAAGGATTCATTATTCTCCATTACTCTAATAGGCAGTTCCTATGCTTCACTATTTCTACCCACATAGTTTCCTATGAAAGGCACTGTCGTCACTCCAGCATCTAGTAAAGTTAGCACTAAGTGGCGCTGTCTAAGTCAGTCTATTTAGTTAAAAGGTCTGTGCAAATCAGCATTTCGCAAACCATAAAGTGATTGATGTAAATGATCTATTATTGTGTTAATATACCAGCTGATATCAGAGTTTTGTGCGGTTCTAGTATAGAAACGTATCCAGTATCGCCAATTATTCTTAAACCACATATTTTTATGACAGTTAAATGTTTCTTATTTGGAATAGTATCAAAGAATGCTTGCGACAAAGTTTTTGTTTCACTGCCACTGTCAATACGATAATGCTGTATTATTCCTTTGGTGTTAGTTCTTGTTGTGGGGTCAGTTATTCTAGTTTTAATAGGATTCTCACCGAAATCTTCTAACAAATCTTTTTCAGACTGTCCCCAGCTAATTTTGTATAGTTACAAGTACATTTACACTTAGATTCAAGGGCTCATCAACCTCTACATCTGCAGCAGCCTTTTCCAACCTGTCCACCAATTTTAAATCAAAGCACTTGAAGACTTCTTCTTCTTTCGTTTGCTGCACTTCACCTAAAATATTCTCTAGCTCTGAGCAACTACATTCCTGTGCAACATTGCTATCTATAATAATGTCATCTGCTTTACACTTTGTGGCATGTCAATACAGCTAATAAAATTCCTGACATCATTATTATTCCTACTCCATTCATCCAAAGCCTCTGTCTCCTCAAAACCTTACAAAATCGACTGTACTTGCTCCACTGAAACCAGCGCCTTCAGATTGACATCAGTGTTGAAGATGTAAGCCTTTGAGTCTAACATGTAGCGGTTTTAATTTTTCATAATCACACCGATTATAACCTAAATATTGCTGTCATCAAGTTGACACCTATTTCCTTTAATTGTGACATATATTAGTGTATTCTGTACTTTTATTATTCAGAGTCACTTTTTTTCTTAAGGTCATGTATTTTGTCTAACATATTAATTTCATCATTCTGTGACTTTAATATACTTAAGCATACATAGAAGAAGTTTGGAAAAGTTTTTCTAATTTTTATTTTCACTCTTGGATTGTGGTGCAACCCAACCGTTTGTATGTTAGGCACAGCCATGTTCTGAAGATGTTTCGCTGGTATTAGTGAACTGGGGTACGCCCCAACACACTCGCTCGTATCTGTATCTCTTACAACGATAAGCTCTTATTTAACCTTACCGCCCTCTAATACATTTGTGAAAAACATACGTTGCAACGAAATTATGTCTTACAAATAAGTAATATTAGTATAGCAGTCATATTTCAAATGAAATTTATTTGACATAAATTTTCGTTAATACTACTCCCACATGAAACAACTCATGTACATGAAATAATATAGGAAGATGAAATATAATTTCCGATTAATTCAAAATTAATTTTGCGATTCACAGTTATCGCCATTTACTTGAAAGAGAAGCACACAAAAGGATTTCGATCTCTTATAGTTTTTCAGTACACACTCATTTCACAACAGTAGGGGCTATGGTGTGCATCCTTATGAACCAATTTCATTAAAACAATCTAGGTAGGGGATTGGAAATCACAGTGGTTGGTGTTCTCCTCGACACTCTGCTATAAAAAGATAAACGAGAGGAGTCATTATGGTTGGTCTCCTTCTCACTTTCATTTCCATGGAGCTTGTAAGCTGCCTTTTGTGGAGCCTCTGTATCCATAAGGAACAGTCAATATAGCCTAGGCTTCTGTTCCCAACTTACATCTAATGGAGGGCAAAACACATTGTATATTCCATTTTTCTTCTATAATCTAAGTAATTAATTGAGAAAATGACAAAAAGCATATATTCTTTTTGAAACTTTTGATTTGAGCAAATATTACTAACTTTTTCAAAGTAATTATTAGCAATACACTGCTTCATAAAATTGTGACGCTACTGTAGCTCACTTTTACTAGTTACTTCATTCTTAACCTTAAATCACTAACCTTGCAGGAGACTGTTTTTCTTCTTTACTTTATTACCTTAGATGTTGCTTTGCTTATAATCTCGAGTAACAATTATCGTATGGATTGGTATTCTACAGAAGTTATTTGTTCACAGCAGTTACTTTGTTTTGTTACATACATATTTAAAACGCTGTTTTTATCATAAGATGCCAATATTCTTCAACCTGTATTTTGTAAAACACTCGTTTGGCTATATTGTTGTCTGTATGTGTCAATATTTATCTGTTAACTGACCATCTGCCTTAGGTAAGATTACGCGTTTCTCAACCCTGTTTACAAGATGTGAGTGAATTACACATCAATTTTCCACTATTTTCTCTTCTACATCAGCATACTGACTTCATTACTCCTATCTCTCCCTATTGCCATTTGTCCATATATTTTAATTTCCACATATTTCGACGCTTATTTCTCTATTTTCGTTAGCCTACTGACCTCATTATTTACATTATTTTTCAGGACTGATACTCACACCATTTACACACACCTCGAATAAATAAGTGCAAAACGCTTTGGCTTGCTTCTGTTGGCTCCATATTATTGCTCTCTCTCTCTCTTACGAAAAAAGACAAGCTTACTTCCATCGCGAAAATTATTCATTTATACAGAGTTTATTCTTTCAGATTGTAGAAAGTTCCAGATCCAATTACTTTTCTTAAACAAAAGTTCAGTATTTTGTTGCTACTAATATTTAGAAGGTATAAGATAGATTATATAATGGTAAGATAGAGATTTAGGAACGAGGTTTTTAATTGTAAGACATTTCCAGGGGCAGATGTGGACTCTGACCACTATCGATTGGTTATGAACTGTAGATTAAAACTGAAGAAACTGCAACTAGGTGGGAATTTAAGGAGATGGAACCTGGTAAACTGACTAAACCAGAGGTTGTACAGAGTTTCAGGGAGAGCAGAAGGGGACAATTGACAGGAATGGGGCAAAGAAATACAGTAGAAGAAGAATGGGTAACTGTGAGAGATGAAGTAGTGAAGGCAGCAGAGGATCAAGTAGGTAAAATGACGAGGGCTAATAGAAATCCTTGGGTAACAGAAGAAATATTGAATTTAATTGATGAAAGGAGAAAACATAAACATGCAGTAAATGAAGCAGGCAAAAAGGAATACAAACGTCTCAAAAGTGAGATCGACAGGAAGTGCAAAATGGCTAAGCAGGGATGGCTAGAGGACAAATGTAAGGATGTAGAGGCTTATCTCACTAGGGGCAAGATAGATACTGTCTACAGGAAAATTAGAGAGACCTTTGGAGAAAAGAGAACCGCTTGTATGAATATCAAGAGCTCAGATGGAAACCCAGTTCTAACCAAAGCAGGAAAAGCAGAAAGGTGGAAGGATTATATGGAGGGTCTATACAAGGGCGATGTAATTGAGGAAAATATTATGGAAATGGAAGAGGATGTAGATGAAGATGAAATGGGAGATATGATACTGCGTGAAGAGTTTGACAGAGCACTGAAAGACCTGAGTCGAAACAAGGCCTCGGGAGTAGACAACATTCCACTAGAGCTACTGAAGGCCTTGGGAGAGCCAGTCCTGACAAACCTCTACCATCTGGTGAGCAAGATGTATGAGACAGGCGAAATACCCTCAGACTTCAAGAAGAGTACAATAATGCCAATCCCAAAGAAAGCAGGTGTTGACAGATGTGAAAATTACTGAACTATCAGTTTAATAAGCCACAGCTGCTAAATACTAACACGAATTCTTTACAGACGATTGGAAAAACTGGTAGAAGCCGACCTCGGGAAAGATCAGTTTGGATTCCGTAGAAATGTTGGAACACGTGAGGCAATACTGACCTTACAACTTATCTTAGAAAATAGATTAAAGAAAGGTAAACCTACGTTTCTAGCATTTGTAGACTTAGAGAAAGCTTTTTACAATGTTGACTGGAACAAAAAAATGGCTCTGAGCACTATGGGACTCAACTGCTGAGGTCATTAGTCCCATAGAACTTAGAACTAGTTAAACCTAACTAACCTAAGGACATCACAAACATCCATGTCCGAGGCAGGATTCGAACCTGCGACCGTAGCGGTCTTGCGGTTCCAGACTGCAGCGCCTTTAACCGCACGGCCACTTCGGCCGGCTGACTGGAACACTCTCTTTCAAATTCTAAAGGTGAGAAGGGGAAAATACAGGGAGCGAAAGGCTATTTAGAATTTGTACAGAGACCAGATGGCAGTTATAAGAGTCGAGGGGCATGAAAGTGAAGCAGTGGTTGGGAAGGGAGTGAGACAGGGTTGTAACCTCTCCCAGATGTTATTCAATCTGTATATTGAGCAAGCAGTAAGGGAAACAAAAGAAAACTTCGGAGTAGGTATTAAAATCCATGGAGAAGAAATAAAAACTTTGAGCTTCGCCGATGCCATTGTAATTCTGGTAGAGACAGCAAAGGACTTGGAAGAACAATTGAATGGAATGGACAGTGTCTTGAAAGGAGGATATAAGATGAACATCAACAAAAGCAGAAGTCGAATTAAGTCGGGTGATGCTGAGGGAATTAGATTAGGAAATGAGACACCTAAAGTAGTAAAGGAGATGCTATTTGGGGAGCAAAATAACTGATGATGGTCGAAGTAGAGAAAATATAAAATGTAGACTGCCAATGGCAAAGGAAAGCGTTTCTGAAGAAGAGAAATTTGTTAACATCGAGTATAGATTTAAGTGTCAGGAAGTTGTTTCTGAAAGTATTTGTATGGAGTGTAGCCATGTATGAAAGTGAAACATGGATGATAAATAGTTTGGACAAGAAGGGAATAAAACCTTTCGAAATGTGGTGCTACAGAAGAATGCTGAAGATTAGATGGGTAGAGCACATAACTAATGAGGAGGTATTGAATAGAATTGGGGAGGAGTTTCTGGCACGACTTGACAAGAAGAAGAGACCGGTTGGTAGGAAATGTTCTGAGGCATCAGGGGATAACAAATTTAGCATTGGAAGTCAGCTTGGCGGGTAAAAATCGTAGAGGGAGACCAAGAGATGAATACACCAAGCAGATTCAGAAGGATGTAGGTTGCAGTAGGTACTGGGAGATGAAGAAGCTTGTACAGGATAGAGTAGCATGGCGAACTGCATCAAACCAGTCTCAGGACTGAAGACCACAAGAACAACAACAATATTTATTCTGAATCTTACTTATTATCTTTTTACTTTAGCCGTTACTTTTATGTCACTGGCGAGCATAAGTTACCCACTGTTATTTTAACACGTAGAACTTACTATTGCAAACTACCTTTCACAATCTCTTACAAGTCGTCACGGGGTCATAGCAATTATTCTTACTTACTAAGAAGCTATTAAAAACTAACAGCATATGACTACATGAAGGCATATACTCCTTACTTACTGTAGACAGAACAGAAGAAGAGAATGAAACTTGAAAGGGAAATACAGTTTGCTCCAATTGGAGAGCATACCAAATGGTGTATCTGCCAAAGAGTGCAGACTCCCTACAGAATATAATAGTTTGTAACCTCACCCCTCCTTCCTAGTTCTATCAATTGTCCACATTAAGCAGAATCCTATATAATGGTTTGAGAGGTGCGAATATTCCAGTAAACTTTCTAGTTTACTTAGCTTGTCATATTGATTTGGCTCCAGACCTTCTTGTTTGGGGACTGGTTCTTGAAGATTTAAATGTCACACCACATCCTCACGGTTAGTTTGAATTAATAAATAAATTAGAAGATTATTGTTGCAGCATTGTTTTACATAAATACATTTTCTCACAGTTTCGTATATCATACAGTATTTTCACTTTTCACATTAACGAAGTCGAAATTACATTGTTCACACAAAAATACGTCCGATCTCATCAGAGGCTTACTTACGCCCGTCACACTCTGCCTAAGCAACCATATTGCAAACGGTTTATAATGCATCGTGACAAATGTATTTCTTCAACCTTCAAGTACATTATTAATTTCAATTATTATTTCATAAATGAATCCAGAAATAATGACTGTACACATTTGTGTAATTAGTAATATAAATGTTAAATGTGCCAATAAGTCGTAATTTCAAATTTTTCGAGAGAAAATTATTTTGACTGTACATTCAAAACTAGTACTTGTTGATTATAACATCGAAACAAAAACGTTTTATAAAGTAATTTATTTTCATAAATTTTAGCTTGAAATATAACATACTACGCATAAAATTATATGAAGAGTTTGAAAAATGCAACTGAGATAATACTGAACAGTCCAATTTTCGAAAAATAATACTGGTATGCTTTGCAGCCATATTCTAGGGGTATCGTCTTTCATTCACAATCAAAACGTGTTCAGTCCCGGGTTCAAATCACGCCGCTGCTTAAATTTAGATTAATAATCAGTATTGGCGGCCGAAGACTTCCCACATAAGAAGTCACCCTTATTCTGAAATCGGCCTTGTCAAAGATGGCGTAGGAGCGGACAGAGGTTTAGGGCACTCTCTTGTCCTAGGGATGGGGAAACTGCCACTAAAGGCGGAACAATCAGCAATGACCAACGGCATGATGATGCAGAAGGCAATGAAAGCAACTGCCTAAAAACACGTAAAGTGTATCCACAAGGCATGTGGCCCGTAATTGAGGAAGTGTCATGATGATCTCTCCATTGGCAAAAGATTCCGGAATAGTCCCCCATTCGATTCTCCGGGATGGGATTGCAAAGGGGGAGGGTACCATGAGAAAAAGCTTGAATAATCAACGGAAGGACAACGTTCTACGAGTCGGGGTGTGGAATCAGAAGCTTGAACGTGGTAGGGAAACTAGAAAATCTGAAAAGGGAAATGCAAGGGCTCAATGTAGATATAGTAGGGATCAATGAAGTGAACTGGAATGTCAGAAGCTTGAAAGTGGTATATAGAATAGAAAATATGAAAAGGGAAATGAAAAGCCTCAATATAGATATAGTAGGGGTAAGTGAAGTGAAGTGAAAAGAAGACTAGGATTTCTGGTCAGATGAATATAGGATAATATCAACAGCAGCAGGAGCAGGATTCGTTATGAATAGGAAGGTAGGGTAGAGAGCGTGTTTTTGTGAACAGTTCAGTGACACGGCCATTCTGATCAGAACTGACAGCAAATCAACACCGACAACGATAGTTCAGGTATACATGCCGACTTCGCAAGACGAAGATGAAGAGATAGAAAAAGTGTATGAGGGTATAGAAAGTGTAATACAGTATGTAAAGGGATATGAAAATCTAATAGTCATGGGAGACTGGAATGCAGTTATAGAGGAAGGAGTAAAAGAAAAATATGGGCGTGGGAGGAGGAATGAGAGAGGAGAAAGACTAACGGAGTTTTGTAACAAGTCTCAGCTAGTAATAGCGAATACTCTGTTTAAGAATCACAAGAGGAGGAGGTATACTAGGAAAAGGTCGGGTGATGCGGGAATATTTCACTTAGATTACATCACGGTTAGACAGAGATTCCGAAATCAGATACTGGATTGTAAGGCGTACCCAGGAGCAGATATAGACACAGATCAGAATATAGTAGTGATGAAGAGTAGTTTGAAGTTTAAGACATTAGTCTGGAAGAATCAATACACAAAGAAGTGGGATACGGAAGTACCAAGGAGTGACTAGATACGCTTGAAGCTCTCTAAGGCTACAGATACAGCAATAAGGAATAGATCAGTATGCAGTACAGGTGAAGAGGAATGGACAACTATAAAAAGGACCATCACAGATGTTGGGAAGCGAAACATACGTACAAAGAAGGTAACTGCGAAGAAAACATGGGTAACAGAACATTTACTTCAGTTGATTGATGAAAGGAGGAAGTACGAAAAGGCTGCAGGAAAAATGTGAAGACATCGAGAAAGGAATGATTATCGGAAGGACAGATTCAGCATACAGGAAAGTCAAAACAACGTTAAGAGACATTAAGTGTAAGGGTGGCAACATTAAGATTGCAACGGTAATTCCACTATTAAATGCAGAGGAGAGAGCAGATAAATGGAAAGAATACACTGAAAGCCTCTATGAGGGAGAAGATTTGTCTGATGTGATAGAAGAAGAGACAGGAATCGATTTAGAAGCGATAGCGGATCCAGTATTAGAATCAGAATTTAAAAGAGCTTTGGAGGACTTACGGTCAAATAAGGCAGAAGGGCTAGAAAACATTCCATTATAATTTCTAAAATCATAAGGGGAAGTTGCAACAAAACGACTATTCACGTTGGTGTGTAGAATGTATGAGTCTGGCGACATACCACCTGGCTTTCGGAAAAGCATCATCCGTACAATTCCGAAGACGGCAAGAGCTGACCAGTGCGAGAATTATCGCACAATCAGCTTAACAGCTCATGCATCCAAGTTGCTTACAAGAATAATATACAGAAGAATGGAAAAGAAAATTGAGAATGCGCTAGGTGACGATCAGTTTGGCTTTAGGAAAAGTAAAGGGACGAGAGAGGCAATTCTGACGTTACGGCTAATAATGGAAGCAAGGCTAAAAAAAATCAAGACACTTTCATAGGATTTGTCGACCTGGAAGACGCGTTCAACAATGTAAAATGGTACAAGGTGTTCGAAATTCTGAAAAAGTTTGGGTAAGCTATAGGGAGAGAAGGGTCATATACAATATTTACAACAGCCAAGAGGGAATATTAAGAGTGGACGATCAAGAACGAAGTGCTCGTGCCGGCCGCTGGTGGCCGAGCGGTTCTGGCGCTACAGTCTGGAACCGCGCGACCGCTACGGTCGCAGGTTCGAATCCTGCCTCGGGCTTGGATGTGTGTGTTGTCCTTAGGTTGGTTATGTTTAAGTAGTTCTAAGTTCTAGGGGACTTATGACCTCAGCAGTTGAGTCCCATAGTGCTCAGAGCCATTTGAACCATTTTTAAAGTGCTCGTATTAAAAAGACTGTAAGACAAGAATTGAGTCTTTCGCCCCTACTGTTCAGTTTTTACGTCGAGGAGGCAATGACGGAAATAAAAGAAAGATTCAGGAATGGAATTAAAATTTGTGGTGAAAGGATATCAATGATACGATTCGCTGATGACATTGCTATCCTGAGTGAAAGTGAAGAGGAATACATGATCTGCTGAACGGAATGAACAGTCTAATGAATATACAGTACGGACTGAGGGTAAGTCAAACAAAGGCGAAGGTAATGAGAAGTAGTAGAGATGAGAACAGCGAGAAGCTCAAAATCAGGATTGATAATCACAAAGTAGATGAAGTTAAGGAATTCTACCACCTAGGCAGTAAACTAACCAATGACGGATGGAGCAAGGAGGACATCAAAGGCAAAAAAGGCATTCCTGGACAAGAGAAGTCTACTAATAACAAATATCGGCCTTAATTTGAGGAAGAAATTTCTGAGAATGTACTTCTGGAGTACAGCAATGTATGGCAGTGAAACATGGACTGTGGGAAAACCGGAACAGAAGAGAATCGAAGCGTTTGAGATGTGTTGCTACAGACGAATGTTAAAAATTAGGTGGACTGATAAAGTAAGGAATGAGAAGGTTCAACGCAGAATCGGTGAGGAAAGGAATATGAGGAAAATACTGATAAGGAGAAAAGACAGGATGACAGGACATCTGTTAAGACATGACGGAATGACTTCCATGGTACTAGAGGGAGCTGTAGAGGTTAAAAACTGTAGAGGAAGACAGAGATTGGAATACATCCAGCAAATAATTGAGGACGTAGGTTGCAAGCTCTACTCTGAGATGAAGAGGTTAGCACATGAGAGGAATTGGTGGTGGGCTGCTAGAGGAGAATGTCCCGTTACAAGTTACTGTCAGCTCTGAAAGGCTGCCTATTTAATATGTTTCGTAGACCTAGATCTGTCTATCTTTTCGAGTATTACGTGAGGTTCAAAAAATGGTTCAAATGGCTCTGAGCACTATGGGACTTAACATCTGTGGTCATCAGTCCCCTAGAACTTAGAACTACTTAAACCTAACTAACCTAAGGACATCACACATATCCATGCCCGAGGCAGGATTCGAACCTGCGACCGTAGCAGTCGCGCGGTTCCGGACTGAGCGCCTTAACCGCGAGACCACCGCGGCCGGCTTACGTGAGGCTTACCTATTATTCTGAATGGTCCTTGATAAACATGAATAACATTCTTCGTTTCCGTTGAAATTTCCTTAGATTTTGGTTTTGCTTTGGCTAATACTAGTTCACCAATGTTAAAATAGAGGGAGCAGATGCCATCTTTCAGTAACTTTCTGCAAGTGTCCCTTAGTCCGCATTACTCTAACAGACAGTTGCCATGCTTCATTATTTCTACGCACATAATTTCCAATGAAAGGTTCTGTGGTCACTCAGAAATCTGGTAAAGTTACCATTAAGTGGCGCTGTTCGCTTCAATCTTTCCTCGATATTTAGTTAATAGGTCTGCGCCACCAATCAGCATTTCGACAACTTGAACGCGATTAAACAAGAATGACCTTTTATTATGCTACCTATACCAGTTGATATCAAAGCTTCGTGCTGTACTGGGCTAGAAACTGATCCAGTAATGCCTATTATTCTTAAACCACTTATTTTCGTGAGAATTAACTCTTTTTATTTGGAGTAGTAACAATGAATGCTTGGGACAAAGTATTTGCTTCACTACCTCTATCAATAAGACAACGTACTGTTATTCTTCAGATGTTAATTTTTATAATAGGGTGAGTTAGTGTAGATTTCACAGGTTTCTCATCGAAGACTTCTACTAAATCTTTTTCAATCTGTCTCCAACTAACGTAATTTTGTTTAATTGCAAGTTCATTTACATTTACATTCAAGGGGTCGTCAACTTGTACATCTGCAGCTGGCTTTTCCCATCTGTCCATTAATTTTAAATCAAAGCTCTTGAGGGCTTCTTCGTCTTTCGTTTGCTGCACATCACCTAAACTATTCTCTAGCTTTGAGCAACTGCATTCCTGCGCAACATTGCTGTCTATGGTAGTGTGATCTGCTTTTACAGTTTGTGGCAAGACAAAACAGCTAATAAGTTTTATGACATCACAATTAAGCCTACGCGCTTCATCTAAAATCTCCTTCTCCTCAAAACCTTAAAAATCTAACTGCACTTCCTCCACCGAAACTTCAGCTTTCATATTGCCATCATTGGTGAAGATGTAAGCATTTATTTCATCTTTTTCCTCATCTGATTGAAACCAGTTAACTGATTCATATCTACTATCCATAGTATCTTTTTTCCTTCTTGCCCCTTTTTCTAGTGAGTAAAAAATGCTGCCCACGGAATAATAAGAGTGGTCTGTTTCTAGTTCATCATCCCTGTTATCGGTCTGGTGCGCTGAGTTACTTGGGTTTGTATCGTTGTTGCTGGTTGTGTGACTGTATCCGCCTGTTGAGCACAGTTTCCCTCATAGACGGGACTTAGTTTCCCACCGCAACCTATTGAGTTCAGTCGATTCAGAATCAAATCACGTAGTATTTGCTCTCCGTCTTGTCTCAATGGTACATTATGTTTCGGTCGTGCGGTAGCGTTCTCGTTTCCCACGCCCGGGTTCCCGGGTTCGATTCCCGGCGGGGTCAGGGATTTTCTCTGCCTCGTGATGGCTGGGTGTTGTGTGCCGTCCTTAGGTTAGTTAGGTTTAAGTAGTTCTAAGTTCTAGGGGACTTATGACCACAGCAGTTGAGTCCCATAGTGCTCAGAGCCATTTGAACCATTTGAACATTATGTTTCTGCCTTCGTCATAATAATTATTGCGAAAGCACGGTGGCTGTCTGTCTCCTCTTACCCTACCATGGCTTTGACCACGACAATTAGGTCGTGTATTCTGAACTTCCATACTTCTAACGTTCACATTCTCACTGTCATTAAATCGGTTGTTTATATGACTGTTGGAGGAGGTATTATTATTCTGCACCTGCTCCTCAACAGCAGCTATTCTTTCCACTCGCTCCGGATACTCGATGAACGTGCTCACGTTCTCTCTAGGCTCGGAAATAAATCTCGTCCGCTAGTACCAAGGTAGATTATCCTCTAGTTCCATGATCAGCATTTCTGGTTCCATCTTTTCTGTCAGAAGTGATAGCTAATCCACGACCTGGAGTAAACCTTCTACAACTTCAAAGTTCTCTCTAAACAACGGTTTGCTTGTTGCGTGACCAGTAGTCACTAAAAACAGCATTTTTAAATTCAGAAAGAGTTTTGCATCTATTCATTACGTCAGCTGACCATCGAAAAGCATCGCCAGACAAATAACGTCTTATGAAAGACATTTTCTCACGTTGGTAAATCACCCTCAAAATCATTTCAGAACTGTGAACCAAAATGTAAAAAGTGAGAACATCCGATAAAAGCTGTGTCAGCTGAAGCACCATTCTGTACAGTAGTATTACAAGAGTTACCATAAGTTACTATATTTTCTATGTTAGCAATACTAGTATTTAGTTCTTCTACTAGTAGTTCGACTGCCTCGACTCTGTCAGAATTTTTTAAATCAAAATCCTCACATAACATTACCCAGTTACTCGTAGTATCCTCCTGAGAAGCATTTACGTAATTAGTTACCTCTTCAAACCGATTACAGCAATGTTTGGATTCATTGCCTCTTTTTTTCCGAGAACCTCCCTTCCATAAGAATGTCTGCGTCTTTTAAATCTTTAAGAACTTCACCAATTTCGGTTTTGAAAATACTACGCACTGTAGTTAGTTGTTGACCTATTTTGACTTGCAATTCTTGGTGGTTAGTGTGGTGTCACCGCCAGACACCACACTTGCTAGGTGGTAGCCTTTAAATCGGCCGCGGTCCATTAGTATACGTCGGACCCGCGTGTCGCCACTGTCAGTGATTGCAGACCGAGCGCCACCACACGGCAGGTCTAGAGAGACTTCCTAGCACTCGACCCAGTTGTACAGCCGACTTTGCTAGCGATGCTACACTGACAAACTACGCTCTCATTTGCCGAGACGATAGTTAGCATAGCCTTCAGCTACGTCATTTGCTACGACCTAGCAAGGCGCCATTACCAGTTTATATTGAGAAGGAAATGATGTATACACAAGAGCGATGTTCTCCAATTATGGATTAAAGTTGAGTATTCCAAGATCTTCGTACTTTATTGCAATTCTCAAGACATTGTCCTGTTCCAGACCTCACGCCAGTCTGCGTGTAATTAAACGCGTCCATTTCTGCCGCCTCTAGCAACACGGTGTTGGCTCTTCTGCCAACACAGCAGTTAGAACAAATTTTATAATTTAAATTGTTCAGTTTTGAGTTAACTTCATTCCTTAATTCTTTATTACTAGATCAATCTTACCATTTAACTATCTACTTCTATATATCATCTTATAGTTCAGTTCTTTATGATATGATTCAAATTTAGAACACAGTATCTGCTTCCAGTTCGGTGCCTCTATATTGCCACTTGGCATTTGAACCGCTTTTAAAGGAGTTCCTGGCATTTCATGACTTGGCTAAATTTCAGAAATATTGAACTCAGCTTCATTATATGGTAACTCAATTAATTCCACTGTTCCTTTTTTGACTTCAACCTCAATTACACCATCATTAAATTGGTCCTAACTTCGCAGTAACATTGAAATTTATCTCCGATTCTACTTTTGACAAATCACCTACGGATTTTGGATGTATTACTTTGACAGAAACAGGCTCCATAGTTTCAGTTTCTAATTCTGAGGATTCATCGATAGGTAACGGTTACACCTCAACTTTTTCGTCATACTTTCCGGGAGATTACATTTTAATAGCCTGTTAGAAGCAATTAACAAATACTTTTGCCCTGGACGAGCAATGCCGGTTCGGTGTACCACAAGATGCGATGCAACACGCTGCGACGTAACGCAGGTAGCAACAGTAGCTATTGTGGTGGGTTTAGCCTACTGCCGTAACTCGAAGTGGACAAGGGCACCGCTGAGTGCGCACGATAGGTTGCAGGTAACTTGCAGATCCACGCAGCTCCGCGATGATGTGCCGTCTTTTTCTAACCTGAGCGCCGGTGATAGCTGTAAAGCAGTGTCGTCTTCGTATCTCCTTGTGTCACGTTCACGGCTACTGTGGCTAACATTCACAGTTTAGCTTCCACACTCGCGAAAAAATCAGAACACTGTTCTCCTGCCGCTATAGGCTTATCTCACTACCATATCCTGTAAGTGCCTACCGAGTTCTCTGTTTTGTACCGATCACTTTCACAGTTCAGTTTCTCAATGGGTGCACCATAAGTGGGACGGCTAGTAATAATCAAATGGTCTTTCTTCGTTTTGTCATTATGGAAGAACCCTTAAACTGTCTCTGCGTGATTTCCATCTAACTCGCCGTCAATAAGAGGCTGAAAACTATTTTGCGGTCACCCAAAATACGATGGAGAAAACACTGACCATAATTTCCAGTCTGCAAGTCCACGTTATTCTTTGTGCACACTGAAAGAAGATGTTCCTACGTGCTGTTTAGCCAGCAGGATGACGAACTGTGACTGTAAATAAAAGTTTTACTTTCCAATTCATCGATATACTCGGTAAAAGTTCACATGCACAGAATATAAGTCTTAGTGCTGTAACTACCATTCTTATCGGAAACAACACTATTAACAGTTCAGATACGACCCCTAGGGGAAGTTCCAAGTGAAATGGTCTATCGCTCTGATTTCTAATCTCTAAAAGTTAATTGCTCGCCTTAAGAGTCGAAAAAAATCTCGTCACTTCCCACGCGATTTTGTCAATATTGCGGGCGGCACATAAACAGTTACCTGAAATCCAAGCTGTACAGGACGGTGTACAGTCCTCGCGAGCTTACTTGCTACTTTTGCTGATAGCGCATTCAAGTCTGCCCAGCTTTGGCGTCATCCGAGACACAACGAGCGCCGGCATTTGACCGACGCGGAGAGTTTGATATCTCGATGCGACATGTGTCCTGCTACTAGGTCTTTCGCTGTATTTATGCGGGGGCGCAGTGAATCGCCAAACAAATCATCTGCCACCAACCGCCATAGGCGTAGGTATTGGTATGTAAATGGCACCTTTCTTGGATACGCATTAATTGATAGCTCTGTCGTTTAACAATTTACGATCTGTTAGTTTTTATGTAATTAGAGTTAAGCTTGCTCGAGTTACTGAAGAAGCTTTAGCTAGACAGCATTGAAACTTGGCCGGCTAGAATTTTTAGAACAGAACAGACTTTAGAGCATTGCCTCTGAATTGCCTCTTTAAAGATTTCTTGTAACCTTTGCTATTTACAGTACAGTCTTGAAACTTGGTACGGCAATATTATTTCATGAAAATAATTGAGTGCCATAAATAGAGCAGTCTATTAAAAATACAAATGATACTTAATCTACCATGAGTAAGGACGTTTTCGTCCAAAATTTGGTTTTTACTAAATAACTTGAAAACTGATAAAGGTAGCTTAGTGGTGTCGTATATTTAAGGTTTTATATGCAACTGAGACTACATAAGTATTTTCAGCTTTCTGAGACTGATATTTAACGGCTTCAGTTTTTCGTAAAAAGGCCGATTTTAACAGAAATATAGCTCTGATCAAGTTGAGACCTGTAACTTTTAATTGTGACATACATTTACGTATTCTGAACAGTTCTTAACTTTCCTGTTTTATTATATAGTGTCACTTTTTTCTTGGGATCGTTTATTTTGACTAACATATTCATTTCAACATTCTGAGACTTTAAAATGTTAGCATTAAGATACTTAAGCATACACTGCCGAAGTTTGGAAAAGTTATTTTAACTTTTAATTTCACTCTTGAATCATGGTGCAAACCTTTGTATTTTAAATACAGGTGCGTTATGACAACGTGTCGCTGATATTAGTGAACTGAGCTAAGTGTTCGCACACTCGCCGGCTTCTGTATCTCTTACAATGATACAGCGTTTGTTTCGTCTCAGTTTACGGTCCCGATAATTGTGGCAGGTAAACGGAATGTGGGAACTGAAATGTCGCATTGCGTACCGTTCATTAGCAGTCCGTACCTTCTAGGCATATGCGCTCAGCGCTGCCGAAATGTGCTTTGTCTTAGTAGGTGGCAATAGCTGCAATCGGTTTTGGTACTGAAAATCGGTTTCACTTGTAAAAATATCCCTGTGGCATTTAATGATTGGGTTCTCGAAGAGAAACATAGTGTATTCTTGTTACTCATGTACGGTGTATTTTTTTTTTTTCGATTTGTGGGGTGAATAGTGAATTGTCCAGCTCAGCAGTGCAGTAACTCCATAGTGGAGAGTAGTACCTTCCCAAATCTCTCATCATCTTAAGTGACATAACTGACCTAGAAAACGTCCGTTGTAAGGAATCTCCAACCTTGAAGTTACACCCCAAAGAGTGTCACACATATAGTCAGTCTTTTACTACCAACTTACAAAATATCTTCTTATCTACTTCTGTATTAACATTCTAAACACAGTAATTGATTTGAATTAGACACGCTACTGTTGCACTGATAGTACCCTAACCTACTACCTACAAGCAAATATTCCCTGTGAACCTTTCACACAGAAATAACACATCACAAGTATAACCGTAATACCTAATCGCTAATTACTTACAGACATTCAGTTCTTGAAACCACCTTATGCTCTTAAGATGGATGCGTGTTGGAACACTCTCAGGTGTACTCTGTGTCATTGGCTTATTTATACCTTTCTGTCTTCTACTTCCATTACCAGTTCTCTTCCTCCTTTGGAAGGAGCTGCCGACAATTGAGGCAGTGCTTCTGGGTAACCATGAAACTGGTGGATTTTTCTCATAAGGACAACAGTGATCTGGATAGGGAGTTATACTTTGTCATTAACTGCGGATGTCGTTTAGACTACCTGAGAGGATCTTCGGTTCCGCAGAATCAACTTCTTAGTTTTCCCGTCCGCTACTTGTTAAGTAGCACAACTTACTGCTTCATATGATGTTTGGGTAATTTTGTTTGTTTATTGTGAGCGTTTACCTGTGTTTCTAGAGTATTTGAGTTCATATTTTTCGCGTGATGTCATATCTCTTCTAGCCATTTAGTAATGTCCTGAAGAGATAATACGTCCTCCCCTGGAGCACGTTGACATAATTCTAAGGGGGAAGGCATTTATCTTCCAGAACTACCTCGAAAGGTGAAAGACCCGCGTCTTCATGGAGTTTTAATTACACAAACTCACGATATGTTGTCAGAGCGTGTCCCAGTTGTTGCGGCTACTATTCACGTAATGACAGCATTTTGCACAATGTCCTGTGTTTTCTCTCTGTTGTTGACCGTTCGCTAGCGAGTGAAGAGTGCTTGTTCGCAACTTCTTAACGCGCAATAGTCGACATAGGTTGTTTGAACAGCTCACGTTTCAAGTTCTTGACTTGGTCTGTTGTTATTGATTCTGGTGTGATGAATTTCAGTAGGAAACAGTTAACGAAAGTGTGACGCACTGTGTCTGCCTGTGGGTTTGGTGTGGCGATCATGGTCAAGTAAAGCGAAAAGTGATCACTTATTTTCAGTACATATTGGTTTCCTGCTGGCGTTGAGCGAAAGGGCCAAGGACGTCGAGGTCAATTAATTAGGAACGTTCCTCAGGATCAGGCTGTCTTGGCAATCATATTCGTTGGCGACTCAGTTCGGGTCTTGAACGCAACGGATGCAGTTTTTTACGTAGCGTTTCCTCTGTCGAAGCCAGTAATTTTCCACAACCTGGCGGTCCATGGTTCGTCGTCTGCTGTGCCCAGCTAAGATGAAATCATGGGCTCGCTTCAACACTTCGTTCCGTGAACAGGTTGGTACAACTATACAGTAGTACACCGTGTTCGCTTGTAAAGCACTCCGTCATCAGAGCTGAACTGCATGTTTTTTATTAATCGCTGACAATCGGATTGGCGCCCGGAAATCTGCGCCTATCTCCAGGTTAGTTCTTATGGATTCTATGAGATGTACTTTGCGGGTTAACCCGTCAGCGTTAACATGTTCTCCAGGTTATACAATAACACAGAATCCAATATGCTAAGCGTTAAGGCAAAGAGGGTTAGCCTACTAGTTGGATACTTTAATCGTAGAAGACATTTTAGAGCGGCGAGATCTCTTGTGACCTGAGAACACCTGCCACGCAGATAGCAACAAAAATATGTGACACCAAAAATTACTGCCAGCGTGACCTTTCCCGTAGTTGAATAGCTTCTTCCGCATAATTCAGTTGCCAGGAAGCATAGGCTGTGTGGTGTTCAAATGGTTCAAATGGCTCTGAGCACTATGGGACTTAACATCTATGGTCATCAGTCCCCTAGAACTTAGAACTACTTAAACCTAACTAACCTAAGGACATCACACAACACCCATCATCACGAGGCAGGGAAAATACCTGACCCCGCCGGGAATCGAACCCGGGAACCCGGGCACGGGAAGCGAGAACGCTACCGCACGACCACGAGCTGCGGCCTGTGTGGTGTTCCTTTCCATCCACTTGAGAGCTCAGAAAACAGCTGAGACCATGGCTATTCGAGTCACAGTAAAAGATAAACTGTTTTCGATAGTCTGGAAGAATAAGAACAGAAATTTGTAGTTAGCAATTATTTTAGTCATTGAAATACTTCTTCACGATACGGAGTCCAGTTAAATTGTACATATTTTTTTAACAAATATGCAAGGGGTCTTTCTGCCTCAGGAATCTTGGAATACATTTTCTGCAGAAATTCGCAATCCCAAGATATGATTGTACTTCTTTTATTGTTTGCATAAGCGGAGGGTCAGTACGTACCCCGCCCTCTTCAATAATGGGACCTAGATAGCGAAGCTCCTGCAGTAAAAAGTGAGGCTATTCTAACCTCAGGGTCACCCGTGTTTCACGCGACCATTCAAAATACTTTCTGCAGACGCACCATATGCACCTGGATGTCCCTGGAGTGCACTGTTATCTCATCTAGATATACTAGGTAGTGCTTTGGTTTCAGGCCTCTTAGAACTCAGTCTTATTTGCGGTACAAAGTCCCTAGCGCTTTTTTCAGAACGAAATGGAACCGACGACACTGCAAGTGTCCAGATGGGACTGAAAATACTGCTATAGGCCGATCCTCTGATGACACTTCTAATTGGTGTCAGCGCTGAGTAAACCTAAGGTGGTGAATTAACGGCATTGCCCCATACTGTTTTATGGCTCAAATGGCTCTGAGCACTATGGGACTCAACTGCTGAGGTTATTAGTCCCCTAGAACTTAGAACTAGTTAAACCTAACTAACCTAAGAACATCACAAACATCCATGCCCGAGGCAGGATTCGAACCTGCGACCGTAGCGGTCTTGCGGTTCCAGACTGCAGCGCCTTTAACCGCACGGCCACTTCGGCCGGCATACTGTTTTATGTCTCTGTCATATTAGGCACGGGGTAAGCATTAGTGGCCTTTGGTTGATTTACAAATTTACAATTGCAGCAGAACCTATAAGCGCTTTTCTCTCGTCTGAGTATTTCTGAGGCACAGTTACTTCAGAGACTGACCAGGACACTCAGGCAGCGGTTGTTGACTTTGCGGGCCGGTAGAGACTGTCATAGATGCGATGACAACCGACGCAGGCTATGCATCGGATGGCCCAGCTGTATGACTGGTTCTGCTGGTTTCAATATCGTTTCCATGTGCTGAGAGTTGCGAGGGCGCCCAATATCGACGTCGCGTTGAAACACCTGGAGCAGGGTCGATGGCCTGGTGTGGCATAATAGACAGGTCGGCCGCTCATGCGACGAGAGTACACGCGACATCCCTCACTTGGAAGCGCCAGCGTTCGCTGACACCGCTGAGCTGGCTGCCCGTTGGCCGGTGTTTGAGGCGTTGCACTGGGGCATTCAACTGGCTCTGACTAAACGGCTAACAAGGAAGTACGTTTGATGAACATGAAAAGAGTGTGACTGTTTAGAATCATGGAGCCAGTTCGAGAATGCTATTCACACATTAGTTACCTGTTGTCTTTCCCACACGCACTTGGTGAGTCGTTTAAAAAGAAATGGAAATTGCTTTTTTTCTTTGAAAATAAGTTCTACATTGACAGTCCTCTGTAGGAGTGACAAATTTCTTAATCTCATTGCTGTACTAAGAATTCAAAGAAAAAACTGTTTCCATTCCAGATAATTTGTAAGATTTTTCAAAGCTTTTAGCGAGAGCACAAAGAACTACTTCTATTGTCTTGTTCTAACTTCAATAAAAATGCACTGTCCGTTAAACTGAAAAGAACGAAAATATAAAATTTCGTTAACTTTTAGTTTGAAACGGAAATCAGTTGTTGCATAATTTACAAGTTATAACAATTTCCACGGGAAAATGTTGAACATAAATACACAAAAGTTATACATGCTCATATACTGACACTTCAACAACGAAAAAAATCAACAATATGTAGGTAAATTTCTAGAAATTTACCGTGAAAGTTATTGAAAGTTATTAAAGGTGGTCAAAATTTTTACGTAAGAGTCTGGGAGGGAAACACACATTTTTGTGTATTACGAAATACGAGTATCTTATTAATAAAGCCATACAAGGGCGACATTAGTTATTTAATATGTAACACGGTTGTCCTCTATACTTGGATTGAGTCGTTGCTGCTTGTTTCATTTGGCGTTAAACTGGCCCTACCATTAATGTTCCGCTAACAAGTTGATATAAATGGTACATAACTGAATGACTGCCCTCACTGTGTAACTGTCGCTTATTTGGTTCCATGATATAATAGGTACAGGTGTTTAATTATACGTATCCGATACAACAACTTTGCTCGCCCAGGTGCTGTAAATTCTGAGTGATCTGTTACTTACATAAATTAGAAGTAGTCGAGTGCATAATACATGGTGCATGAAAACTAGAGTAGGACAAAAACGATACTGGTAAGATTGGTAGTTTGTGACTATAGTAAATATCATATTTTGGAAAACTGAACGGTTTGTGAGCGTTTAGTATAACTATAGTTATGATGCTGTGGAAGCCTCTCTTGATGATTCTATAAGGAGCAGTTAAGTCACTCGCCATCGTATAATTAGCAACGAAAATTTCCCTTATGGCACAGTAGAACATGAAAATACGGGAAATATTCTACATAACGAAGCCTCTGTTTTAGGTACTAAACAGCTTCCGTTAGAATGTTTGTTTTACCGCCTCTTGAGGCATCGCTAACCTCTGTACGTCTTAAAAGATTTAAAGAAACTATCACCGTTAATTTGACTTGGATATCTGTTTAAATTTTCGTTTTTGGAAAAGTCAAACAATCCTGTAGCAGCGTAGAGATGCAGACGACTTCTTTTTATTTCAGGTACACCGTGGAGGCCATGTACGTCCACGCCGGCACCACCCAGTCAAGCGCCGACTCTGGCGAGGTGGTGGCAGTAACCGACGTTATCGTACACGAGGGCTTCGATGAGATGGCCTACACGAACGACATCGCCCTGCTCAAGGTAAACTCTCCCTCTGGCACAACCCTGTTTCGTTCCTGGGATACAGCATACAATTAGCAATTACTCTTCCTCACAGGTTTATTTTTATCATTTCTAAATTGAAAAGAACTGCAGCACCAAGAAGGAGTTGTGCGACAGAAATGAAAATTAGCAGGCGTGTTTCTATATCTGGAAGATGGTGCATAATCAGATTCCGCCAGTCGAATGAGGACGCAAATCAGTTTTGCTTTAAATATATTCTGTAACGGTCGTGAGCGTTCGTTACCTTTGGGATTGGACATGATTAGTTGATGTTAGTCAAGAAGGCCTTTAAGGCTACAAAGTCACAACTGTGAACATCTCACCGGGTTTCAACGAGATTCTGTGATAGAGCTACGAGAAGCTGGATGTTTCTTCTGTCATACTGCAGGAAGACTTGGCAATAATACAGCCATTGAACATGAATGCTGACAGCGGTGGTCACGAGAATGTAAGGTTACAAAAAGACCGGACTTCGGGCTCTCGTGTTGCGCCATCTAGAGGGAAGAACATTGACTTATGGTTAAGATGCGTCTAACTGCACCTGCAGCAGCAATTTGATCGGCAATTGGCATCACAGTGATAAAACAAACTGTTACAAATCGGTTACTTCAAAGACAACATCGAGCCAGATGCCCTGTAACGTACATTCCTCTGGCCCCAAACAACCTCCTTTGGCGACTTCAGTGGTGTGAAGCGAGAGGTCACTGGAGGACAGGATGGAGATCTGTTGTGATTTCTGATGAAAACTGGCTGTGGAGACCAGATGAGGACCTGAACCCAACCCGTCTGTGTGCTAGACACACTGGACCCACACTCTGAGTTATGGTCTGACGTGCGATTTGAAATGAGAACAGGATAACGCTCGACCACATACGCTGTTGTAATCCAATGTGCTCTGCAGTATATAGACATGTTGCCGTGGCTTGCTTGATGGTGTCATCTGTCTCCAATCAAGCACATATGGCACAACATCGGTCGATAGCTCCAGCGTCATCCACAACCAGCATTAACCGCCCCGGTACTGAACGATCAAATGCAGCAGGCATGGAATTCCGTTCCAAAAACTGACAATCGGCACCTGTAATACACAATGCATGCACGTTCGCATGGATGCAGTCAATATTCTGTCGGCTACAGTGGTTATTACTGTACCAGCATTTCACATTTGCGATGGCTTTTCTTCTGCTTACATTAACCTGCAATCTTGCAGTGTTACATACACAAATGTATTTCCGAAACTTGATATACGACATTAATTATTTTTTGGTATCGCGTTTCCTTCCGTCAGTGTTATAGTATTATTGTTGTAGTTCTTTGGACCACTACTTAATAGTATGTACTGTTGCGTTCTTTTCAATACTAATTTGGTCTTAATTTAGAATTCTTAAGGCTTAATACACATCGTCTATGCAACGTGATCTAGGCATTAGCGCCTTACATTGCATATCCAGCGGTCGTCATTTGTGGATTAGATTCCATAAGATGAAGAAATATATCAGCTACGGCAGTACAAAATTTCCGGTGTAAGAAGTCACCATTATCGTGAGAACGACAGTAGTATCAATTGAGGGTGGCGGAGCGGATAGACATGCAGAGCACTATCGTTCCCTTTGAATGGGAAATGTCCCGGAAGGAGGAAGAATCAACTTTGATCAACTGGATTAGAATGCAGTAAGGAATGGAAAACTGATATCCGCTCGATATCTGGAAGCTAACAGAAGAAGTTATCGGTATCCATTGGCCAAAGATTCCAAAACAGTCACTGTTCGATTGGTTGGTTGGTTATATGTAGGAGGTTCGCATTCGGATCGCAGTGAGAGGACTGGCAAGGGGAACTGACGATGAGAAGAAGAACGGAATACCAACGAAAAGGTAACATTCCATGAGTTGGAACATGCAACATCATAAATCTTTAAGAGGAAAGTAAATCAGGAAATGTGAAAAGTTAAATGCAGATGATAAAACTAGATACATAGCAGGAACGAGCCGAACTTGGGGTGACATAAAAAATATCACTGAATGGTATGAAAATGGAGGATTTCATTCGTGTAGCAAGGTAGGGCAATAAGTGAGTAACTGTGGACAATTCCGCAAAAGGATTATTCTCCCTAGAGTCGAAATCAAATAAGTGCTAACAACAATAGATCAGGCATATGTGCTAACGTTTCAAGGAGCAGATGACGAGACAGAGGTGTGAGGAAAGTGAACGAATAATTTATCATACAAAGGAGATAGAAATCTAATAATCATGGGTATTGGAACCCTGTAGTAGTCTAAGCAGCAGAAGTCACTTACCTTAGAAAAAAGGCTCTATAGTAAGAATGCAAGGAGAGAGAGTTCCTCAACTCCTGCAATACATTACACTAATATCGGAAAATACAGCTGAAAAGTCATAAGAGGAGGAGGAGGAGGATACGCTGTAAACGCGGTGAGAAACTGGAAGATAAGAGCTGCGTTTAATCGTGGTGCAGATATCAGATATTGGAGAAGATACAGACACAGATCATATTTTATGAGGAAGAGTGGGCTGCAATTGAACAGAATTGTTGAGGATAATCAGAGTAAAACAATGTGGAATATTGAACTAGTATCTATGTGCAAGTGAAGCTTTTGCCGTTGTAGATTCTGCAATGATGAATACCACAGTTGGTAATTACGTCAAAGATGTAGGGGCAGCTCTGTAAAGGGTAATCGTCGATGTTGAAAGGATATACGTGGGTGAAAGACAGTTAACTGTAAGGAAATTGAGAGTAATAGAGAAAGGTATGTAACTGATTGACGAAAGAAGGAAACACAAAATATTTCCAGATAGAAAAGTATATGGCATTATTAGTCACTCAGGAAAGAAATGAAGACCAATATAGATGATGGCCGTTCTCCAGGAATTACTAAAAGTGGAGGAAAATCATAAGGAAAGATCTTACAGAGCGGCGAAACGAGACAATATCCAAAAACCTACTATTGTGCTGTAAACATTTACTTTATAAAAAAAGGAAAGAGAAAGCACAGAAACTACAGACCTACTAGTCTTCTCTTAGTAATTTAACAGTATCTTCTAAAATGTCAGCTACACACAAAAGACGGTTTTTATTCTGCCATATTAATAAGTTGACTTTAGAAATGGGTAAAGCATTATGGATGCTTTGATAATTATGAATGAAATTACTCGAGTAATTTTGAGATATCATTTTACACATCCAACCCAACACGACCTGAGAAACGAAGCACTGATTCAGTTGAAGAAAATAAAGCGAGAAATATGTACATCGCTGCAACAGCTCCCATGCGGCTCCATCACAATTATGAGAAATCAGAGTTGAAAATTGACGCTTTATCACCGGTGCTAATCTAAGCAATCCCAGCAGGAGTTCTCAGACTGAGTAAATGAAGAAGGATTACGTCTTAAAATAATATATGTAAAGCAGCCTAGGTTTGCTGGCACACCATTGAGTTTGCATCTGGGGCATAAAAATATCAGTATCGTGTGGTGAGAATTATTAGAAAAAGCAGGCCATTAAACCAGTTATATCAGGAGATCGTATATTACCAATACATAGAAAAGAATGTAATACAGAATGACACAGAAGTTCGGAAAGTAGAATCAATTTTAATAAGCCAATGTAGGTTATTATTCCAGCTGCCTTTATTACACCATTTTCAGACATCTGTGAACAGTAAACAGATAAGACATATTGATAAATTTCGTTATGCTTCATATTACAATTGTCGTTAAATTACTCAGATGGTGTTGGTGATGTGTGTATCACATTTAAAACCTGTTTCACTCTTTTGTGTGGGGTATACACCTGTTCCCACACACACAAATGTCGAATGTCATACGTCTTTCATATCACACCGCACTTCAAAGCACAGATTCTACATCATCTCACGGAAGTAAACGCAATAACAGCTATCTTCCTGGTCCTTTCAAATTCACTTAACAGCACAATGTGTCTTTTGCTTCGTCAAACATAAAAAAACCTGTTGCAGAAAAGCGGGAAATGAGCGTCTTACAAAGATTACACTTAACATGACATTTTGCAGAAGCCAGAGATTATCGTGACAGGGAGTTAAAGTCATGTGGGTACAGCATTGCATACTTGCACTAAATTTTTAATAAAATATTACATAGTGTAATCTGAAACTACTTGCAGCCATTACTAGTAGAATAAATTATTCGTGACACTACGCAGATGTTTCGAAGTGTCATTAAACATTTTATTTATTTTTTGTTATTGATTATATGCCACTTCTAAATATGATCGATACACACGTCGCCAGTACACTAACCATAAAGCAGCAAAACACAAATCTGTGAACTGTTAAAATTGTTTGGAGATTTGCATAATACTAAAATCATTGACATTCATTATTGCTGTGTGTAATAGTCGTCTTAGTAAGACGTTTCTAAAACTGTCTCATGGGTTCGTTTTCACTAAACTAGTACATTAAAATTAAACAATTTAGTCAGCAGTATAAGTAAAAAATCCACTCCTGCTTAGAAACACAGTGCTGCTCTGCAAAAAATACCGACTGAATTCATGCACATAAAAACAGTCCCTCATGTTATTCTATTGACACCGAACCAAAACTACGAGTAGAACTGGCGAAAAATCCTTTAAAAGTATTTTACATGTGCGTGTGCTTATTTAACATTTGTGGTAGCCCATTTTGAAACATGTCCTTAAATGTCTTGCTCTTCCAATATGTTCATGGTTTCCCCCCAGTCTGTGCAGTGTTTAAGTTTTACTTTATGTCCGACATGTAGTGGCTGTTTCCTCTCAGATGGATAATAAATATTAACGATTTGTTTCACTCTTTGCGATGTGTTCTTTAATCTGTTTGTTAAAACTGATCTCCATTTGCCGTGAGTATAATTTATTGCAATTTCCTCTATATCTTTTGCAAATGCCAGTTTGAATGAAAGGCAGTTCATTCAGCATTTTATGATGTATACTGTAATTTAACGAGTTTTCAGTACAGAAACCAACTCGAACCTTAGTAGTGTGGAGCATATGTGCTAAACTATCTGTTTCCTTTCAGATGTATTGCATGACAGTGTATTTTAAATTTTTTCCCTCGCTAAAGTGATTTCGTCATGAGTCTAAGGGATTAAGCATGAGAAAATACCGTTTGTTGATAGGAAAATACCATGGTCATCATTATCAGTGACCAATAAAAGAAAAAAAAACATGAATTTTTCATAAAGAAAACCCTGACGAGGATGCAACAAATAAATTTCATGCACAAATAAAAAAATGCTTAAATTCAGCTCTATTTTCACGGGAAAGGAAATTAAAGTTTGTGTAATTATGAATCCCGAAACAACAAGACTAAGGGTTGCACCAAAGATATACAGGGTGAGTCACCTAACGTTACCGCTGGACATATTTCGTAAACCACATCAAATACTGACGAATCGATTCCACAGACAGAACGTGAGGAGAGGGGCTAGTGTAATTGGTTAATACAAACCATAAAAAATGCACGGAAGTATGTTTTTTAAGACAAACCTACGATTTTTTAAATGGAACCCCGTTAGTTTTGTTAGCATATCTGAACATATAAACAAATACGTAATTAGTGCCGTTTGTTGCATTGTAAAATGTTAATTACATCCGGAGATATTGTAACCTAACGTTGACTCCTCCGCTGTTCGATCGTGTGCATCGGAGAGCACCGAATTACGTAGCGATCGAAAGGGAACGGTGATGGACCTTAGGTACAGAAGAGACTGGAACAGCACTTTACGTCCACATGCTAACACCTTTTTATTGGTCTTTTTCACTGACGCACATGTACATTACATTGAGGGGTGAGGTACACGTACTCACGTGGTTTCCGTTTTCAATTACGGAGTGGAATAGAGTGTGTCCCGACATGTCAGGCCAATAGATATTCAATGTGGTGGCCATCATTTGCTGCACACAGTTGCAATCTCTGGCGTAATGAATGTCGTACACGACGCAGTACATCTGGTGTAATGTCGCCGCAGGCTGCCACAATACGTTGTTTCATATCCTCTGGGGTTGTAGGCACATCACGGTACACATTCTCCTTTAACGCACCCCACAGAAAGAAGTCCAGAGGTGTAAGATCAGGAGAACGGGCTGGCCAATTTATGCGTCCTCCACGTCCTATGAAACGCTCGTCGAACATCCTGTCAAGGGTCAGCCTAGTGTTAATTGCGGAAGGTGCAGGTGCACCATCATGCTGATATCACATACATCGACGCGTTTCCAGTGGGACATTTTCGAGCAACGTTGGCAGATCATTCTGTAGAAATGCGATATATGTTGCAGCTGTTTGGGCCCCTGCAATGAAATGAGGACCAATGAGGTGGTCGCCAATGATTCCGCACCATACATTTACAGTCCACGGTCGCTGTCGCTCTACCTGTCTCAGCCAGCGAGGATTGACACGGACCAGTAATGCATGTTCCGTAGATTCACTGCCCGGTGGTTTGTGAAACCCGCTTCATCGGTAAACAGGTAGAACTGCAACGCATTCTATGTTAATGCCCATTGACAGAATTGCACTCGATGATTAAAGTCATCATCATGTAATTGCTGATGTAGCGACACATGAAGCGGGTGAAAGCGGTGACGGTGCAGTATGCGCATGACACTACTTTGACTCAGTCCACCGGCTCTCGCAATGTCTCGTGTACTCATGTGTGGGTTCATGGCAACAGCAGCTAACACACCAACTGCACCCGCTTCTCCTGTGACGGGCCTGTTACGGACCCGTTTGCGTGCTACGACCATACCTGTTGCATACAGTTGACGGTAGATGTTTTGCAATGTGCGGCACGTTGGATGCTCTCTGTCCGGGTACCGTTCTGCATACACCCTGCAGGCTTCAGCTGCATTTCGTCGACACTCGCCATAGATGAGTATCATCTCCGCCTTTTCAGAGTTCGAACACACCATGGTCACAGTTCCTACAACACTACACTATCACAGACGTCTGGTAACACGGTGTACTACAGTTGGTCTGCGTGCGGAGACGAATGCAGAATAACAATTGCAGCAAGCGCTCTATGCGGACACTGCGACAGCTAGACCAAACCACAACAGTGCTCTACAGCGACACTCGTAAACACGGTCGTCATCATAAACATGTCCCTGCAGATGCTGCTCGCCGACCGTGGCCCGTGTTTGTTACAACACGCAACTGAACGTCGGAGGTTTCAAGCGTCAACTTGAGGTTACAATATCTCCGGATGTAATTAACATTTTACAATGCAACAAACGGCACTGATTACGTATTTGTTTATATGTTCAGATGTGCTAACAAAACTAACGGGTTTCCATTTAAAAAAAAACGTATGTTTGTGTTAAAAAACATACTTCCGTGCATTTTTGTATGGTTTTTATTAAACAATTACACTAGCCCCTCTCCTCACGTTCGGTCTGTGGTATCGATTCGTCAGTATTTGATGTGGTTTACGAAATATATCCAGCGGTAATGTTAGGTGACTCACCCTGTATAAGGAGGAACCAATGATTCGTCCATTATTGAGTGCAAAGTTAGTCCTGAGTATTTTTTTTAAAGAATCTTAACAGCTTGATTAATATACATTTTTGATACTAAATTTATGTTTAGAAACTAGCAAGACTTAGCAAAAGAGATTAAGCATTCACACAAACTTCCCATTAGCAGAAGCAATACTCATTTTTAGGAGGAACTGATTAGAATATGGCAAAGTTGGTGTGACCAAAACATAGTAGTTGACTGTAACATTACAGTTAGTGCTGTTGTACAATTTCTTTTCAAGTGTAAACATAAAAAGACAACCTAGCAATAGGAAACTGCCTTATGGGCAAACTTGTGAACATATTTTTTAGCTGGATGGAAAAGGATTTTTTTTTTAATTCAAGCAGAGTGCTGATAAAATCAAAGATTACAGTTGATATGTTGATAACACACGCAGCATCGAAGAAATAGTTTACATACTCAAGAAGCTAAACTACATCTATAAGAATTTGAAGATTACCTCGTAATTAGAATTTCAAAAGGTCATTAACTTTCTCGTTGTAAAATCAATGTATTAGGAGTTTCTTTGGCATCAGTTCGTTAATTTTCCATGTAAGCGAAGACACTGCTGCCGCTGACATAGTGACCAGGCCAGGCCAGGCCAGGTCGAAACATATAATGTATTTGAAGATCGGTTACACAGGTTTTTACTAACGCACAGTTGAGGTTTCCCAGTGGTTGTTAGCTGACAGTGAGGTCTCATTTCTTGCAGTTGGCGCAACCGCTGTCGTTCTCGTCGACAATACAGGCGGTCTCTCTTCCGTCATCCGGCCAGCAGACGTCTCCCGGCACCACAGCCACCGTGGTCGGCTGGGGAACAACCGAGGTGAGTTCACTAATGTTACGAGGATAACGACGAAGTGAGCCTCAGAACACCTCGCACTGTACTTCACGGTGATGATGATGATTCAAATGGCTCTGAGCACTATGGGACTTAACATCTTAGGTCATCAGTCCCCTAGAACTTAGAACTAGTTAAACCTAACTAACCTAAGGACATCACACACATCCATGCCCGAGGCAGGATTCGAACCTGCGACCGTAGCAGTCGCGCGGTTCCGGACTGCGCGCCTAGAACCGCGAGACCACCGCGGCCGGCGATGATGATGATGATGACGATGATGATGGTAACAGCTGGGAGTGAGACAATCTCGGTGATGACATACAACAGTGATGTACACCCTATTTGTTTCAGTCGTCCACATCCGTCGCCAGTGCCCTGCTAAAGGTTGACGCCCCTGTGTGGTCGGACGCAGACTGCGCGGCAACGTATGAGTACTACTTCATGTCCCCGAGGGAGACCAACATCTGCGCTGGAGAAGCCGACAGAGGAGAATGTGGGGTGAGTGGTCGTATTTTCTCTTCCTCGTTTATAAATCTACCTGAAAGTTTCTGACTTCAAACGTCTGCTGTGTCAGGCAGGTGAACGGTGTTCCCTCGATTTTCACTACGCATTGTCCTTCTTCTTTTTTTATTAATCAACTGTAACCATTCTCCGTGTATAAACTTCAAACCGATGCTAATGTTTTATATGTAACTCACTACAAAAGTTAATGTAAGAAGAAATGGAGTATAGCATCACAAAGCTGAGCAGAGGCAAACCAGTAGTCGGGAATTATATTCGTACTTGTAATCAGGACGAATCAGATGTATGTATATTACTTGTATCCATGTTGTGGTCTTCTGTACAGAGACTGGTTTGATGCAGCTCTCCATGCTACTCTATCCTGTACTAGCTTCTTCATCTCCCAGTACTTATTGCAACGTACATCCTTCTGAATCTGTTTACTGTATTCATCTCTTCGTCTCCCTCTACGATTTTTACCCTCCACGCTGCCCTCTAATACTAAACTGGTGATTCCTTGTTGCGTCAGAATACGACCTACCAACCAATCCCTTCTTCTAGTCAAGTTGCGCCACAAATTTCTCCTTTCTCTAGTTCTATTCAGTACCCCCTCATTTGTTATGTGATCTACCCATCTAATCTGGAGCATTCTTCTGTAGCACCACATTTCGAAAGCTTCTATTCTCTTTTTGTCTAAACTATATATCGTCCACGTTTCACATCCATACATGGCTACACTCCATTCAAATACTTTCAGAAACGACTTCCTGACACTTAAATCTATACTCGATGTTAACAAATTTCTCTTCTTCAGAAACGCTTTCCTTGTCATTGCCAGTCTGAATTTTATATCCTCTCTACTTCGACCATCATCAGTTATTTTGCTCCCAAAATAGCAAAACTCTTTTACTACTTTAAGTGTCTCATTCCCTAATCTAATTCCCTCAGCATTACCCGACTACATTCCATTATCCTTCATTCGCTTTTGTTGATGTTCATCTTATACCCTCCTTTCAAGACACTGCCCATTCCGTTCAATTGCTCTTCCAAGTCCTTTGCTGCCTCTGACAGAATTACAATGTCATCGGCGAACCTCAAAGTTTTTATTTCTTCTCCATGGATTTTAATACCTACTCCGAATTTTTCTTTTATTTCCCTTACTGCTTGCTCAATATACAGATTGAATAACATCTGGGAGAGGCTACAACCCTGTCTCACTTCCTTCCCAACCACTGCTTCACTTTCATGCCCCTCGACTCTTATAACTGCCATCTGGTTTCTGTACAAATTCTAAATAGCCTTTCGCTCCCTGTATTTTCCCCTTGTCACCTTTACAATTTGAGAGAGAGTATTCCAGTCAACATAGTCAAAAGCATTCTCTAAGTCTACAAATGCTAGAAACGTAGGTTTACTTTTCCTTAATCTATTTTCTAAGATAAGTGGTAGGGTCATTATTGCCTCACGTGTTCCAACATTCCTACGGAACCCAAACTGATCTTCCCCGAGGTCGGCTTCTACCAGTTTTTCCATTAGTCTGTGAAGAATTCGCGTTAGTATTCGGTAATTTTAACATCTGTCAACACGGGCTTTCTTTGGGATTGGAATTATTTTAATCTGCTTGAAATCTGAGGATATTTCGCCTGTCTCATACATCTTGCACAGCAGATGGTAGAGTTTTGTTAGGCCTGGTTCTCCCAAGGATGTCAGTAGTCCTAGTGGAATGTTGTCTACTCCGGGGGTCTTGTTTCGACTTAGGTCTTTCAGTGCTCTGTCAAACTCTTCACACAGTATCATATCTCCCATTTCATCTTCATCTACATTCTCTTCCATTTCTTGTCCTTAAGATCATCGCCCTTGTATTGACCCTCTATATACTCCTTCCACCTTTCTGCTTCCCCTTCTTTGCTTAGAACTGGGTTTCCATCTGAGCTCTTGATATTCATGCAAGTGGTTCTCTTTTCTCCAAAGGTATCTTTAATTTTCCTGTAGGCAGTATCTACCTTACCCCTAGTGATATGCGCCTCTACATCCTTACATCTGTCTACTAGCCATCCCTGCTTAGCCATTTTGCACCTCCTGTTGATATCATTTTTGAGACATTTGTATTCCTTTTTGGCCTGCTTCATTTACTGCATTTTTATATTTTCTCCTTTCATCAAGTAAATTCAATATCTCTTCTGTTACCCAAGGATTTCTATTAGCCCTCGTAATTTTAACTACTTGATCCTCTACTACCTTCACTATTTCATCTCTCAAAGCTACCCATTCTTCTTCTACTGTATTTCTTTCCCCCATTCTTGCCAATCGTTCCCTAATGCTCTCACTGAAACTCTGTACAACCTCTGGTTTAGTCAGTTTATCCAGGTCTAATCTCCTTAAATTACCACATTTTTGTAGTTTCTTCAGTTTTAATCTACAGTTCATAACCAATAGATTGTAGTCAGATTCCACATCTGCCCCTGGAAATGTCTTACAACTTAAAAACTTGTTCCTGACTCTCTGTCTTACTATTATAAAATTTATCTGAGACCTTCCAGTATCTCCAGGCTTCTTCCATGTATACATCTCCTTTTATGATTCTTGAACCAAGTGTGAACTATGATTAAGTTATGCTCTGTGCAAAATTCTACCAGGCGGTTTCCTCTTTCATTCCTTCCTCCCATTCCATATTCACCTACTACGTTTCCTTCTCTTCCTTTTTCTGCAATCTAGTTCCAGTCACGCATGGCTATTAAATTTTCGTCTCCCTTCACTATCTGAACTATTTCTTTTATCTCATCATACATTTGATCAATCTCTTCGTCATCTGCGGAGCTAGTTGGCATATAAACTTGTACTACTGTGGTAGGCGTGGGCTTCGTATCTATCTTGGCCACAACAATGCGTTCACTATGCTGTTTGTAGTAACTTACCCGCATTCCTATTTTCCTATTAATTATTAAACCTACTCCTGCATTGCCCTTATTTGATTTTGTATTTATAATCCTGTATTCACCTGACCAGAAATCTTGTTCCTCCTGCCACTGAACTTCACCAATTCCCACTATATCTAACTTTAACCTATCCATTTGCCTTTTTAAATTTTCTAACCTATCTGCCCGATTAAGGTACCTGACATTCCACGCTCCGTTCCGTAGAACGCCAGTTTCCTTTCTCCTGATAACAACGTCCTCCTGAGTAGTCCCCTCCTGGAGATCCGAATGGGGGACTATTTTACCTCCGGAATATTTTAGCCAAGAGGACGCCATCATCATTTAACCATACAGTAAAGCTGCATGCCCTCGGGAAAAATTACGGCTGTAGTTTTCCCTTGCTTTCAGCCGTTCGTAGTACCACCACAGCAAGGCCGTTTTGGTTAGTGTTACATGGCCAGATCAGTCAATCATCCAGACTGTTGCCCCTGCAGCTACTGAAAAGGCTGCTGCCCCTCTTCAGGAACCACACGTTTGTCTGACCTCTCAACAGATACCCCTTCGTTGTGGTTGCACCTACGGTACGACTATCTGCATCGCTGAGGCACGCAAGCCTCCCCACCAGCGGCAAGGTCCATGGTTCATGTATCCATAGACAAACGTAAGAGTGGGATCGGGAGTATAACATGAAATTGACAACGAAGTAAATAGTCGGGGTTTCCAGTTGTGAAATATTAAGACGTTGATATATCCATTTATACGACGTAAGAGTAAGCAGCGCAAAAAGCTATGTAATCCTATATCGAAAATATTGAAAACATGAAGATGGTGGGGTCTCTTTTTGGTATAGCATTCTGTTTACAGTTTCACATGAAATATGAAAAATGGAATGTGAAAACTCTCACCAGTTTAAAATAAACTGATTTTTACGTAACAGGGAAATGGAGTATATACACTGATGGGAACAAGTCACACCATCAGAAGTAATTAATTTAGAGTAATGAAATTTCGGAAATTCATCTTTCTTTCCGGGAAATATATTTGTGTGATTAGCGTTGCAAGATCGCAAGTTAATGTAAGAGCGAGGAAATCCATTGCGATTGTGAAATGGTGGTATGTTAACAACCGGTGTAGCCGCCAGAATGTTGAATGCAAGCATACATACGCGCATGCATTGTGTTGTACAAATGCAGGAAGTCAGTTTGTAGGATGCAGTTCAATGCCCATTGCACTTGGTCAGTCAGTACGACTATTAATGCTGGAGTTGTCGCTCCTTAATGGCCCGTATGTGCTCGACTGGACACAGCTCTGGTGATCGTGTACGCCAAGGCAATATGTCAATACTCCGAAGAGCATGTCGGGTTACAACAGCGGCATGCGGGTGAGCGTTATTCGGTTAGAAATACGCCCTGGAATGGTGTTAATGAAGGACAGCAAAGATCTGAAGTCAGAGTGGATGGGGTAACCACAATGGTGATTCTGGTGTTATAGAAAATCGCAACTCTGACCAAAACATAGATGTAGGTCCAATGTGTCTAGCACCTTGAGAGGTTGGTTGCAGGCGCTCTACTGGCATCCTTGTTACCAACACTTGGCCATCCCTGGCACTAAGAAAGAATCATCTTTCATTAGAAAACACAAAAAAACCTTCATCCTGCCCTCCAATGACATCTCACTTGACACACTGAACTCGGTAGTGGAGATACCTTGCGGTCAATAGAATGCACGCTACAAGGCGCCTAGTTCGGAGCGGTCCTTGAAGTAACAGTTCTTTGTGTCACTGCGGTGCCAACTGCTGCTCAGATGCAGTACGATGCACCAGGGTCTTATACGGAAGACGATGTTCTTCTCTCTCGGTAATACCACGTAGCCATCCAGAGCCTAGTCTGCTTGTGACCACATATTATCGTGATCACCGCTGCCGTTAATCATATACATTACCTACATTCTTGCCTAGCCTGTTTGCAATACCGCAGAAGGAACAACCAGCTCCTCACATTACAGGTTCTCGTTCAACTCAGCGAGATGTTGACAATGGCGTCTATGTAGCCTTAAAAGGTATTTTTTCTGACATCATTAACTTTTCACATGAAACCTTAAAGGTGACTAATGCTCACCACTGTTACAGCCTGTATTTAAAGCAAAACTGATTTGCATCCTCATAGTGGCACTACTACCTCCACTCTTACGCGATTGGAGCAAAGAGTGAAAAGGCATCATCTTTCAGATGTACGGACACGTCTACTAAATTCCGCTTTTGCCGCACAGCTCCTTCCTGGTGTTGAAAATTTCATTCCGTTACTGTACAGTAACTTCACTTTAGAGAATTTATAGCTGACCTAAAAACAATATTGGTCTTAAGTTTGGCTGTTAAAGAAGAATATTTAAAACTTTATACATATTTGGCAACCACGTAATGAGCGATTGCCTATTTCAATAGAAAAATATTTTCATATTTTGAGGGCAGTATCTCCCAACTTCTGAGACAGGTAATTCCGTTGTTGTATGTTTTTCATTCCGGGAGAAAAATTCACTTACTGAGAGACGGAATTAAGCTAAGGTGACTAAACTGAAAGTATTTTCAACACAGTGATACAGTTTTCAAGAAAGAGAATACACAGAGTCTAATTGTATGTCCCTCTGGGGCGCCGCAGTAAGAGCCAGACACTGTTCTATGAACCACTGAGGAACGTACTTCAGCTACACACAGGGTTGCAGACACTTTCAGGAACAGGTATTTGGACGCTCTAGGCTAGTAATGCATTTGGCCATAACACCCCATTATAAAATCTTACTGCATCAACAGCTACTTTTCTTACAAGTCGTGAGATTTACCAGAAAACAAAATCAAGAATAGAAACACAACAGGATATTACTGAAGTCTGAGAATTTTAGGAATTTAGTTTTCGAATTTATGTTACATGCTTTGAAGTAATAGTGTCTATTCTCTCGTCTATGGTTATGTAACCTTACGTTCTGGGGAGCGTCTTTGACTAGGAGTCAAAACATCAAATGTCACGGGTTAGAACCTAGCCACTACATAATTTTGAATAAAAATCGTAGGAAACGGTATTAGACGTCACCCTCGCTCTGCCAACGGCCTTGTCAAACCGAATGGACGAAAGGACACAGTGTCTGGGCACTATCTTGCCCTTTTGGCAGGAAACTGTGTTTAAAAGGCTGAAGACTCAGCAATAACCCACGTTATGAGGCTGTAGAAGTCAGTGGGGAACAGTACATTAAAAGCGTAGTCGGGATACCCACAGGATGTGTGACATGTAGTTGAGATAGGGTCATGCTGATCTCTCTATCGCCAAAAGATCCCAGCCCCCCATTCGGATATCGTTGAGGGGACTGCCAAGGGGAAGGTGGACATGAGAAGCAGGTGGTACAGCTAATAAACGGATAACACTTTAGGAGTCGCTGCCTGGAGCTTTTAAAATTGGAACGTTGAATGTAAGCTAGAAAATCTGAAAAGGAAAGCTACATGTACTGTGTGGTCAGTGAAGTGGAATGGAAACAACGTGAGAATTATGGTCAAATGAACATACGATAATATCAGTAGCAGCAGAAAATGCAATAACGGCAGTAGGATTGGTTATGAATAGGGATATGGGGCACAGAATGGGTTAATGTGAACATTTCAGTGGCAGGCCTGTTCTCATCAGATTCAGTAGCAAACCAATATTCCGGTATACATATCAATGTCGCAAGCAGAATGAGAGGGTGTACTAGAAGTATATGAGGACACTCGAAGGGTGATTCAATATGTAAAGGAATATGATAATCTAATGGTTATGTGGGTTGGAATGTGGTTGTAGAGGAAGTAGTAGAAGAAAGGGATACGGTAGAATATGGGTTTGGTAGTAGAAATGAGAGCGGAGTAAGACTAATTGAGTTCTGTAACAGATTTGAACTAGTTACACGGTTCAAGAATCACAGGAGGAAGAGGTATATTTGGAAAATATCCGAAGGCAAGGGGAAGTTCCAGCTGGCTTAAATAATGCTCACGCAGAGATTCCAGATTCAGATACTAAATTGTAGAACGTTCCGAGGAACAAATACCGACTGTGACAACTATTTTGTATTGACGAAGAGTGAATTCAGTTTTAAGAGAATTGTCTGGAAGAATCAGTTTGAAGTTCATGAGTGTGGTGCGATAAGAAATAACTCAGTAAGCAGTTAAGTTGAAGAAGAGTGGATCCCTCTAAAAACATCACTTACAAATGTTGAACAGACAAACGTAGGTACAAGGAAGGCAACTACAGAGAAATCATGCGTAATAGGGGAAATTCTTTAATTGACCGACGTAACAAGGAAGTACAGAAATACTCAGGGGAAATACTGGAATATAGAAATATAAATTTAATTAGGAATGAAATAAATAGGATTTGCGTGGAATACGAGGCGAAATGCCTGAAGGAAATGTGTCAACAAATCGAAATAGAAATGATCGCGGGAAGGACTGAATTAGCATATCGAAAGGTCAAAACAACTGTCGGTGTAACGAAAAGCATCCATGGTACTAAAAGGAACTGCAGAAGATAAAAAGTGTGGAAGAATGCAGAGGCCTGAATACGTGCAACAAATCGTACTTAAAGACGTAGGGTGCAAGAGCTATTCTCAGATGAACATGTTGGCAAACGAGGGAAATTCGTGACGGGCCACATCAAACCATTCAGAAGACTGATAAAAAGAAAAGAACGCGTAATTTTCTAGTTTCGCAGCAACAGAATATCAACTCAAGATACTTTGTGATTCCTGTTTTGTTCGTAAGGTCACGTATATACGTGAAAGGTGCGAAGTTATGTCTCATAAAAATCTACACCAAACATCTGAATGGGATATGCCTGATTGTGTTTAATTATTTTAGAAATTTGTACAGACTTACTGAGTTTCACTCACACTGAAAAAATTAAAAAGGAATTACTTTCTACCAGGAATTTGTAATTTAATGTTGAAGATGTGATCTAACCTCAATACTAAAACTTCATCTTCTTCTAAAGCACTGCAGGGCACTAAGTCTTATGGCATTTCATACCTCAGCATAATAGCAACAATTGGAACCCTATTGATTTTGAGTTCTGTTACAGCCAATATCGTGCTTATTGTTCGACTGAGATGTGGTGATGAGGATTACGGATGGGGAACAAGATAGCGAAGTACGAACGAGCTGATAAACTGCTAAACAAGATATAAGCCACGGCAGTCGATGCTTGTCTGCTTGTACCTAGGCATACGCTTGATTGTTTCTTGGATCAGCCGCTGGCACGGAGTCTTCAAAAGACGGCATTAGGTTCATTTCCAGCGTTCCAGGACAATTTAAGTGTTCTACAATATGTGAATAACTTTAAGAATATTTCTTTCTTTTTCAGGGAGATGGTGGTGGTCCGCTACTGGTGAACGGGCAGCAGGTGGGAATTACCTCCTGGGGTGGTTACGACTGTGCCACTGCAGACTCGCCAGGGGTCTTTACTGAAGTTTCCTATTACGTCGACTGGATCAATCAGAACGCAGTTTGAGGTGGAAAGCTTCCTGATTTTTTCGTTCTGTGAACTATAGTAACCACAATACTAAGCCTCAAGAAATAAAATCTACTTTGCTCTCCACATTGTGCCTAGAAAGAATCAAACCAACTGTAAAAAATCTATGTACACTGCTCCGTGTTGACTACAATAAGCACTGACAAGAGTGTCAGAGTGACCTACTCCTGAAGATTTTCTTTTGAAGGGTTTTTCAAGGCGAAACCAAAAGGACGGTCTGAAACCCTGGTGTTGCCTGACCATGATTTCCTACATGTTTAATTACTGTACTGCTTATTGTTTCTTTCGGTTTTACTTGTACACGTATTGGTCAGCACCGATATACAACCCATAAAAAGAGTGGCCCACAAACAGTGTGGTTAAGATTTTGATACAAGTATCCTAAGCAGGCAAAAGGGGAACAGAATTTTTAAACTGAAATTAAATACTTCATTAAATGAAATCGATAATTGGTAAATGGAGATTCAATGTGCTACTTGTCTCGAGTTCAGAGCGACGTTGTTTTTCAGCGAAGATCATCGACACCCCTCTAAAAATCCTTGTGAGCTGCGATTGTATATGAGAAACTTGTCTAGCACGCACGCACAACGTGAGAAGTCTCAACGACCGTTTCGTTCAGCCTGATAAAGAGAGAGACATGAAATACACTCCTGGAAATGGAAAAAAGAACACATTGACACCGGTGTGTCAGACCCACCATACTTGCTCCGGACACTGCGAGAGGGCTGTACAAGCAATGATCACACGCACGGCACAGCGGACACACCAGGACCCGCGGTGTTGGCCGTCGAATGGCACTAGCTGCGCAGCATTTGTGCACCGCCGCCGTCAGTGTCAGCCAGTTTGCCGTGGCGTACGGAGCTCCATCGCAGTCTTTAACACTGGTAGCATGCCGCGACAGCGTGGACGTGAACCGTATGTGCAGTTGACGGACTTTGAGCGAGGTCGTATAGTGGGCATGCGGGAGGCCGGGTGGACGTACCGCCGAATTGCTCAACACGTGGGGCGTGAGGTCTCCACAGTACATCGATGTTGTCGCCAGTGGTCGGCGGAAGGTGCACATGCCCGTCGACCTGGGACCGGACCGCAGCGACGCACGGATGCACGCCAAGACCGTAGGATCCTACGCAGTGCCGTAGGGGACCGCACCGCCACTTCCCAGCAAATTAGGGACACTGTTGCTCCTGGGGTATCGGCGAGGACCATTCGCAACCGTCTCCATGAAGCTGGGCTACGGTCCCGCACACCGTTAGGCCGTCTTCCGCTCACGCCCCAACATCGTGCAGCCCGCCTCCAGTGGTGTCGCGACAGGCGTGAATGGAGGGACGAATGGAGACGTGTCGTCTTCAGCGATGAGAGTCGCTTCTGCCTTGGTGCCAATGATGGTCGTATGCGTGTTTGGCGCCGTGCAGGTGAGCGCCACAATCAGGACTGCATACGACCGAGGCACACAGGGCCAACACCCGGCATCATGGTGTGGGGAGCGATCTCCTACACTGGCCGTACACCACTGGTGATCTTCGAGGGGACACTGAATAGTGCACGGTACATCCAAACCGTCATGGAACCCATCGTTCTACCATTCCTAGACCGGCAAGGGAACTTGCTGTTCCAACAGGACAATGCACGTCCGCATGTATCCCGTGCCACCCAACGTGCTCTAGAAGGTGTAAGTCAACTACCCTGGCCAGCAAGATCTCCGGATCTGTCCCCCATTGAGCATGTTTGGGACTGGATGAAGCGTCGTCTCACGCGGTCTGCACGTCCAGCACGAACGCTGGTCCAACTGAGGCGCCAGGTGGAAATGGCATGGCAAGCCGTTCCACAGGACTACATCCAGCATCTCTACGACCGTCTCCATGGGAGAATAGCAGCCTGCATTGCTGCGAAAGGTGGATATACACTGTACTAGTGCCGACATTGTGCATGCTCTGTTGCCTGTGTCTATGTGCCCGTGGTTCTGTCAGTGTGATCATGTGATGTATCTGACCCCAGGAATGTGTCAATAAAGTTTCCCCTTCCTGGGACAATGAATTCACGGTGTTCTTATTTCAATTTCCAGGAGTGTATTTGAATAATGCCAAAAAATAGGTTCTGAATCTCAGAGAAGGGACGAAGCAGGTGGCGGCAATCACTGGAGTATAGCATGCCTAATTAATTAGCCAATAAATCTGAGGATCAATTTTCACCTCGATAGCTAATTTTTTCGGCAATTGCTAAGCGAGCAATGACTTCTCAAGATGGGGAACAAAGGGGGAGAGGTGCAAATAATTTTCGGTTTTCTAGAAACCGTATTAGTAACAAAATCAAAAGATGGCGGCCTTGTTGAAGAAATAGCTTCTAGCCTTATCATTCAAAGCCGGTTGACGCTAACGATTCAGCGGAGAGAGATACATTTCGCGATAGGATCTGTTTGGTGCCTTTTCAGAATGGAAAACGTGATGATGATGTTTGGCTCGTGGGGCTCTCAACTGCGCGGTTATGAACGCCCATACAAATTTTCGATCTCTACTCAGTCCAGTCTCGTCACTTTTATGAATGATGATGAAATGATGAGGACAACACAAACACGGAGTTCTCGGGTGGAGAAAATCTCTAACCCGTCCGGGAATCGGACGGGTGACCTCGTGATTTAGACGCAGCAACCCTAGCCACTAAGCCAGCCACGAGCTGCTGACTGAAAAACGTGAAAGCTCCAAGGGTACCACGCTATTCGTCTGAACAGCTGCAGGAGGGATGTCCTGCCTTCTTAGTCAGGTTGGAAATGTGTGGCGGTGTTGCGTTTCAGAGTCCACCATAACTTAGGTGGTGGGCGAGATACTGCATTCGCAAGTGTTCGTCATTAGTTGCTATTTCAGCAGCGATGGAGCCTTGCTTTATCGAACGGAACGTCTTTGTTTAAGACACCTTATTGCAAACGGTCATTCGGTAGTGCTGACGCAGTGAAGATTTCGCATTCAGTTCAATGTTGGTCAACACGATGCTGTTCCATCTCGCCCAAAAGTAAAATGATGGTTCAACAACTTCAGAACGAGAGGAACGGTGAGATCTGGAACAGCTTTGGGAGGTGTTCGAACTGTTAGAACATCAGAAAACATCAAGAAATTTCGACAAGCTGACGAGGTCAGCCCTCGATGTACAGCAGTACGAAATGCTCGCGCTTTGCTCATTTGAGACATGTCAGTTGACTGCCTTTTGCACTTTGACCTTCACATTCATCCTTTTAAAATCATGGTAGTTCAACAACATATTATGCATATGTTGTGCCAGTTCTGACATGCCCTTGGTAAATATTTTTTCAGTTCACATTGTCCTGTTTGCGAGCGACAATATTGTTTGTGTTATGTCTTGCCAACTGCTTTGGAATCCTGTAATACGTCTGGCTCAAGTGAAAGACATCAAGTTTCATACGATGGCCAAAACAAACATTTTTGGATAATGGATCCTGGTTTTCCACCACGAGATATAAATACACTGTTTGGTTTTACTTTCTTAAGTGGCGGAATATCACTGCTTTCACTGAATGTCTTGTATACTACTACATCAATGCCATGCAATATCTCCTGCAATACAGGATATTTTGGTAGAAATAGAGTTTTTGAAAATGTACGTACATGTTCAAAGTGAATCTTCATGATACATGTTAACAGAGACAGATTACGACTAGTCTGCCTATACTCAGATGCTCTAACAATCAAGGCACTCATATCATCAGGGAGCAGTGAGACTTTCCTATCCTCCCCATGGGTTCCGCTATCATTGCAGGATCAGTCACTTATCCTTGCGGTGAAGGTGCCTCATACGATCAGTCATAATAGCAACTGTACATTTACATTGGCATGTGGAGAAATTTATAGGGAAATAAATAACATGTGTATAAATCTTAACCTTTTTCCCCTGCTGTATACGCTACATAGCATTACCGGTGTGTTGTTGGGAATAGTATCGATCTGCGTTATCGACCTGCTCTGCCAGGCAGCTTTCATGTCTGGCCCCTTATAGGCAATATGGTAGGCAACGCACCAAATGTGGATGTTTTGCCTCCCCCCACCTTAGGCCCATCCAATTCTTCCTTCACGCAGACTTCTGCATACAACAATGTGTCATTTCTAAGGTGATTACCATCAGTACATCGCAGAGAGCGCACTACATGGTTTCCAATTACACACTCAGAGTATGCCCCACGTCATGAAGTTGCTGGACATATTCCGGTTTCTTAGCAATGGCATGTTCCACTGTATTCATCCAAAGTGGAATACCTATGCATCTCCATCCCTGATATTCTTACATACAAATACTACATTTTGGAAAAGACGACATGGTATAATGACGACAGTGATATGTTCTGACATCAGGCTGGAAGGACACCTACCCTGCAACCCTGAGGGAAGGGTGACACTATGATCCAAGCTACGTAATGTTGTATGAACACCTAAAAGACGTCAGTGTATGTGTGTATCCCGACACATTGCCCTAATTTCACAGTGTCGATTGGTTGCCTATAAGGGCCGTCCTTCCTACAAGAAACGACACGATATCTGTAACAAATACTGACAGATAGTGAAATCCTTGACATGCTGCTTTGTGATGTAACCTGTTACATGTCTGCTGACTCAGTGCTCAAAAAGAAAGTATTCTACAATTCCCAATGGAATTCTTGCAGTCACTAGGACTGTCTGGCACTCCACTACGCTGTTTGGGGCTGAAGACAGCACTTGCATTATGTTACTGCATAATCTAAATGTACCAAACTTCACAATGGCATGCAGTTTTGCATGATGGAGATATTAACAACTGTGATAGATGCAACAGTCTTAACAGGTAGGGCTGCCAGTGAATCAGTATCCATGTCTTGTATACTGCTAATTCAATAGGGAATCCCAGTACCATTTTGTAGGTTACTGATCCCTTACAATTGACTTTACCTATCATGGTAGATAAAGCACAAGGGCTAAGTATGGAGGTATGTGGCATCAACCTTACGGCACCCTGTTTCGGCATGGCCAGTTGTACATGGCTTGTAGCAGAGTGAGGTCACCCAGCAATTTATATATCATGGTACCTAGGGACAGTACACATATTGTATATTAGAGTGTACTATTATTAACAAATGTGTCCCTACATATAATCTTTTGTGACTGCATTTCATTCCTCTATGGATATCTAACAGCCGCTGGTAGTTGGTGGAGTCTGCAACATGAGGATTATTGCTGGGATGGAGCACCATCACACAAGTACAGCTGGGGTATTCAGTGGGTGAGAATAGGATGGACCACTGGAGAAGTGAGGAGCTGATGGGCAGAGATAGGGAGGAGGAATGGAGGAGTGGACCTAGAGATGTGCATATTATATGTGACATATATGTACACAGCTGTGGCTTAATGACAGTGTGTGCATGTGTGTGTGTGTGTGTGTGTGTGTGTGTGTGTGTGTGTGTGTGTAAAGTGGAATGTATCTATGTCTGTACAAGTAAGAACCCTTCCCGGGCTCTATACCACTGTGGGCCAAATATGACACACAGATGCCTTACCTCGAGAGAACTAACATAGTGGGGTGTATAAAACGATATCTCTAATATTTATGAATATGCAGACATACCTAATTTTAAGGTCCTGTCATGAAGGCTGCTCTGCACAACAGTTGTGTTATGTGAGAATGGTATCGACCTGCCACATCAGCCAGCTTTTCAGGGCATCCTACACATCAATAGCAAAAAACCGTTATCCTACTGCCAATGTGCAAGTTGGCCAGTAAAACAGGTGTGTTATGTTGGAATAGTATAGGCTTCCTTTGCATGGCTGCCTATACATCATGGGAAATAGAGTTTTCATGGCCTTGGCATATCGGCTGTGCTGCATGAGAGAGTGTTGTACCTGAACCAACCTGCTTTATTGGCCACTTTTTCAGGGACTACACGTATCGATAGGCATGTCCTGGCAGAAACTTGAGAGTGATAAAGGAGGAGATGGAGTGAGAGAGGGAGGGCAGGAGGAGCTGGATAGGGAGGGAGAGGGGCCGCAGGTGAAGAGTAGGGGTAGAGGTGCATGTGAAGATGTAAAGACAGAGAGGGAGGGGGAGATAGACAGAGAGATTGGAAGATGAGATGGACAGAAAGAGGGGAGAGGATTGACAAAGAAAGCTGAGAGGATGGGGTGGACCAATAGAGAGTCAGGCAGAGAGAGAGAGGACAGGAGGAGATGGACCAAAAGATGTCCACATTATATGCGACATAAATACAAGCAAGCACTGCAATGGGGAAAAGGCTACTATTTAATAAATTATGTTCAACAGTGCATGGATATTATATACTCAGTTATTACCTATGGAATAGTAGGAGTTGTTTAGTACAAATAATTTGTTCTTAATCTCTTTTCAGCTGATTTAGGTCTCTGTTAGGTAGCTATACTTATTTTAATAATCGAATTAAATGGTTGATTGTAAATCACAGAGTATTTCACGCCAGGTAATGGGTGTGATGTATATGTCGCATCTAATTCAAGTCTGTGTATCTCGTTATGCCAGGTAATTGATGTGATCCATATGCCACATCCAATTCAAGTCAGTGTGCCTCGTTATTCCTTGTTATGATTGCTTTTGAAGCTTTCATGTGCATTGCGAATTGGTCCCTCGGTTTGTACTCTCTGCCTCGTAGGATTTTGTTCTTCACAAGCAGTTACTAAATATTTGATGATCAAAGATGAAAAGAATACATTACTCATATTCTTGGAGAAAAAACTTTAATTTTAACTGTTTGATATTGACTCATGTGATACGCTTACCTCCATCACATGTGTTTTGTAATTGAGAAGAAACATGGTCAAGAGTCTATTAGAGATTTCGAAATTATTAATTAAAAAGTCGGAACTTGTTTACTTAGAGCAGTTACTTGCCAGATTTCACGTATATAGTGATGTGTCGTCGCTTTTTGGATGGATTCTTTGCCTTTGCAAAGTGCCTAAATTTAAGAGATTGTTGTCATTGTTGATATCTTTCTTTCATTTGCCAATAATGTTGCTGCAGTGTTCTAGGTTTGGTAATTCATTAAACTAGTTGTTTGGTTTAGTATCTAATACCAATGCGATTATTTCCACTGCTCTCCTAGCACCACCAGAAGAAAATCTGAGAGTTAGGTTGGGGACTTCATGTCTGCCTCATCCACCACCACAGCTCAATTTGTACAGTAAAATAACGACTACCAGCACGGAACAAGAGTTTTTACAAACAGGGAATACGTACTCTTACACATCGCTGACACATGGCCACAGAAAGAATACATTTTACCCTAATAACGAACATAGCGACAGTTAATTTCACATCTAAATTGTTTATCATGCAGGGCAGCACTCAGACAGAGGGCGTGCCTCTAATTTGAGCATTACACAGGTGCCTATGCGCCGGAGATAGACCAATACTCGAAGAGGGCCTGAACTCGACAGAGCGCACGCATGGAATGGTAACTTTTCGCATGTGCTTCCACATCAACTTTTGGTATGAACTTAGGGACGTACACTAGCAATCTCCAGTGTAAAACACTTATCTGAAGGTAATCGAATAACTGTGAGCTGAAATACTGTAGAAAGAAACCGACGTCATCTGGATGCAATTCCTGAACTTTGCAGAATAGTAATTACGCCATGAACTTAAAGAGTCACAATATGTGTCTAGTCCAACAGAAGCTGCAGTTCTGGGTCGTGGCATCCTTGGAGCTGTATGATGGCATCATCATATTCTTTTCAAACTGAAGAATTTCTCCTGTTATGGCTGCGACTGGTGGCGAATGGCCTCTCCTTTAATAGCATTATATTTCAACACGTTGCTTACGGCTAATCGACTCTTCTCGAAAAGTGTCGTCTGACCTCATGCAATGTATTCTGTATTGACTTTTCCATTCCATGTTGTTAATGGAAATTTAAAGAATGTGCAAAGCATGGCATACGTGTAAGTTTCAAAAGCATCAGAGAAGATTTCATGTTTGAAGCATTGTCCATTATTATGGCTGTCATTTTAAATCTGATTTTATATTTGATAGTAACTGCCTTTACCGTATTAGAAATATTTTCGATAGTGCATCTTTCTTCAATCTGGAAGAACTCTAGAAACTATGACTTTGATTCTTTTCATGTATAAAATATACCATGAGTTCGTAGAAAATAATATTGTTTACAGGTGTCAGTTTGTCGTTGCCTTTGCAGTTATTTTTAGTTTCTTCAAACAATGGGCGTTATGAAGTTTGGTAACGTTTTCCAGTTTGTAAATTATAATTTATGCGAAACATAAAAATATGGTGTATCCAACGTAATGACTTTATTTGGTGTGACCATTCTTATAACTTTTAGAAGTCTGCAAACGAAAATCAAAGGCGTCACAACAGAAAATAAATCAGGGTGTAGTCACGAAATAATGGTTGGCTGGATACTGACTGATATTCACTTTGATTTCTTGGAAGAATATTTCATCTAAAGTGGAAACTGTCATCACTCAAGACCATTTATGAGGGACATTTTCTAGAATTTCTGCAGCTGATTGTAATACTCATCTGCTTCCTGATCCATACCATTTAATAGATACTGTTAGATGACTGAAGTTTAGATGTGTCTTCAGTTTTGATGAGGAATCAGAAAAATAAGGAGTTTTCTCCTGACAGAAAGGACAATTTACATTTTTTATCCAATTTTGTAATACACATATACCACATGAAGGTACTCTAGTCGAAGGTAACATGGGTATCTTACATCCTCCAATAAAGAAAAATATGTTGCATACAAAAATTAAATACTTGCTACTAAAATGTACTTTTTAAAAATTAAAAACTAGAAGTGAGCTGAAATGTACAGGCAATGTATTCTAAAATATATTTGTGTGTAATATACACATAAAACATCATAATGCAATACCATACTGCTATTATTACAATGAATGATATCCATGGTGATCCAGGCTCTAAGGGAGAAAACTGAGTCAAGAAGGAATGAAGTCAAACTTTGATCTGAATCGATGAATGAGCCAAGAGTGCTGACATCTGCTCCACACAGAGTCAGCAGTGGTGTGGAAATGGAGAGTAGTGGGCAGTAGGGAAGCTGAAAGTATTTATCAATAAAAGAGCAAAGAGCTTTAAACTGCAGGGAAGTAGAGAATGGGAATTGGCGAGTTATATAGAAACAGAGAACAGTGAGCAGCGATCAGGAGCTGAATCAGGGGATGAGACAAGAGCACAGAGAATGGAGCGACCCTTGATCTCCTTTTTGAGCTCCTTGATGCTCACTCATTCCCAAGAGAGCTGCCGAGTACTTTCTTCCAAGCTTTCCTTTCAAATCAGGAGTGCAAGTAAGAGGCAAGAAAGTGTCATTTGTGTCAATTCGATGTTCTAACGAACTGACTTCTCTTCGCTTTCTGTTCGTTCAAGGCTGACAGAAGGTGCTCCTGAAGTGAGGTGCAACAACATAGACATACACTTCACCCATGGTGTATTCTTCTGCAACACATTCTATTCCATACTGACAAACTCAGCATTTTGCAACGACACTGCTGCAGCAGCACCGCCTAGGGTTTTTGTTCTGCTCACTGACGTCCCTCGAGGGATATTTCAGATCTGAACGTTTACTGCTCTTTTTTCTGTGTCACCGATCATTCACTCTGGAAAAGTACATGGTTGTTTGAGTGAGTTTGAGAGTAGATCACTGATCTCTGGAAGACATTCCTACTTGGTAGTCGCCCCTATTTGGTGCCCCTACTTGCTGGCACCAGTTCATGACACAGAACCATCAATCTACCAAAGACCTGTAGACCAGTCGTCAAGTGATGAAACTGCTATGAGGAATGAAAGATGCGTTCCCCACAGTGGAACCTGTCATGATACTGGTTGTAGGCAGAAGCCCTGGAACCAATTGCAGTACAAATTGTAGTGCTGCTAATAATTACTCTCTTATTTAATCTGTTTTATTCAAGAAACTATTGAGAAAACACTATAAATAATAACTAATAGCAATAGTGGAGGTAGGAGTGGTAGTAATCCCTTTGCGATGGACTGAACACAGGGGAGTAGACGGATGAATCCTGCATCACCATTGTGGCAAGGTGTGAATGGAGGAGGCTGTCATTTACTTCCTCATGAAGTGACAACATCCCTGTCGTGTGGATGACTGTGATGATTGCTTGTACAGTGTAGGGATGGTTTGGTGTTGTTATGGATGTAAGGAAGGGCGAGTGACAACCCGCCATCAAGAGTGTCACATTGCACTCATTTTATAAAATACTGTGTAGAGGTTTCGAATTAAGTCCTAGACATTAGGGCATTGACTCGTGATCAGGAACTTCGTACCACCACTCCTTGTAACCTGTCAGCCAAATATTGGCAGTGCAAATGTTTCACAGGGATATAAACTGGCGTACCTCTGAGATGAGCCCCCTCACACAGCTGTGCTGTAGTGCTGGGGACATGAGGAGTGGTAAATGGTGGGAACTTGTGGTACATGAATACTTGTCAACTTCAGTATTATCTATTAATATTACAACTAAGCTTATCAGACAGCACTCGTTAATAACAAAACACGGTCTTCACTGGAGCGAAGGCACCCAGGAACCGATGTATGCATGCTGATAGCAAGTAACCACTAGCTGCTAGCTCATGCCTCTACTCCAAATCAAGCTGTCATACTGTTGGTCAAGCAAACTTGCAGCTCCACCTGTACTATCCACACTACTTTCTCTGTTGCTGCCTTACCGAGTCCTTCTTGATTGGCCCTCCACAAACTGAATCTAAGCTCCTATTCCCCAAGACAACAGTGGCCATCCCATTCTCCACAAGAAGGGGGCAGCTACCTCAGGTTTCTGGCAGCCAAGAACCACTCGATTCCCTCAAGCATGTTTTAAAAATTGAAGCCCATATATTCGTATCTTATGCCATGCCTTTCATCATTAATATTATCACGTAAAAGATGGTGTAATCAGATGAATAACGAACACTTCACTTAACGAAGGTTTATTCAGCACTTGCACATACAAAAGCGCGGAACGAACTGCCTCGGGCCAGAACACATACAGTATATATACAGCTTCAGAACATTTCAGTACTATGATTCTTGACATTTATGGATACATCTAGAAAGTACTCGAACCGAATGTAGAAATTAAAATTGTACAGTCTAGGTGAGTTTTGAAATCACGATCCTCCATGCAACAGTTTAATATAATAACCACTTTTTTTTAATCTCATTTTGTTCGTTTTCGTTCGTTACATTTTCTCGGGGCGGATGTCGCAAGACACCGGTTTCAGTTCTTCGTTGATCCATTAACACAGTTATTTATTACAGAGTGCAGATAACCCCTCTGACCGAACACGCTGAGTTACCGTGCCGGCATCACTAGACCATGGTGCTACTCAGCTTCTTCTGCGACATTGCTCCCTCCTTAAGGGAACAGCGTCTCGGTGTTACGTCTTCCTAGTATGGGAACGAGTCATCGGTCCTGCTTACTCCGACTCCCGATGACTGATACTTGCACTGGAGGGGATCTTCTCAGAACTTCTTTTGCCGTTACGCTCTTCATCACCTTTCCGCTTGTTGCCTGTCGCTGGAGCTTCGAATTTACCCTGGGTTGCAGAATCCTTGTAGGACTTCATTAGAAGGACGTGGACCGTATCTCTGACCTTTCGTCGTCTTGTGTCGGGGTAGACATCTTCAAAGTAACGCCTGAGGAGCTTCTCAGAGAGACCAATCTTCCGGACGGGAGTGAAGATCCAGATGAGGTCACCAGGCTGGTAGACAACAGGGCGGTGGCTCGTGTCATACCTTCGGCGATCGTTTTCTTGAGCCTGCAGCGTGCGGAGTCGAGCTAACTGCCGAGCTTCCTCAGCACTGGTTAACGCCAGTCCGATTTAGTAGTCGTCCACGTCACCAGGATGTAATGGAAAGACAGTGTCCATCGTCGTAGTCACTTGACTCCCACGCACCAGGAAAAATAGCGTAAATCCTGTGGTATCTTATTTGGTGGTGTTGTAGGCAAACGTCACGAAAGGTAGCACCTCATCCCAGTTGTTCTGCTCAACAATGAGAAACATTCATAGCATGTCGGCTAAGGTCTTATTAAGGCGTTCAATGAGCCAGTTAGTTTGAAGATGGTAGGCAGTCATCATGTAATGAGTAATTCTGCTCCGACGGCTTATCTGTGTCACAAGATTCGACTGAAAAATTTCCCTCGATCCGTAATTAACGACCTTGGGGCACCGTGTTTTAATACAATGTCTTCCACGATGAATTTGGCTACTTCGGATGCTTCGGCTGTTTTAACGGCTTTTGTAATGGCATAGCGTGTCAGATAATCAGTGCAAACAATAATCCATCTATTGCCACTAGCAAACGTTGGAAATGGTTCGAGGAGGTCAATCCCAACCTGCTGGAAAGGCGTTTCGGCTGGTCGAATTGGTATGAGTCGGCCAGTTAGTTTCCGGGGAACTAACTTCCTCCTCTCGCATTCTCGACAGTGCGACACATAGTGACGGACACTGCTAAATAAACCTGGCCAGAAAAATGGTTGCTTATACTATCGTATGTCTTAATAAACCTGGCCACAAAAATGTCTTGCTTATACTATCGTATGTCTTAATAATATGTCCGGCCTCAGGTGTGTCATGGAATTCCTGTAGAACATCTAAACGCACGTGTTTAGGAATCACTGGTAGCCAGCTCTTTCCAAACGGATCACAGTTTTTCTTGCAAGCAATCCGTTAACTTCTTTAAATTCTCCTTTCATATCCTCTGACCGATTTAAGGCAAGCATAATTTGAGATATCTCGGCATCCTTCTTCTGCTCAGCAGAGAGATCCTGGAGTGCAGCGAGACAGTCACTATCTTCCACAAAGTATTGATGGTCTTTCACAGGGTTTCTTGAGAGACAGTCAGCATCTTGGTGTTTTCTTCCATCTTTGTACACTATGGTAATGTCATACTCTTGAAGACGTAGTGCCCACCTGGTGAGTCGACCTATTGGATCCTTAAGACCTGTCAGCCAACAAAGTGGATGATAGTCTGTAACAAATATGATGGCCTTCCATAGAGATAATGTCGAAAATTGCACATGGCGAAGATCACAGCAAGATATTATGTTTCTGTAGTTAAGTAGTTTCTCTCGACTTTTGTAAATGTCCAAGAAGCTTAGGCTATAACTTTCTCTTTTCCATCTGAAACTTGCACCTGAACTGCACAGATCCCATACCCACTGACATCTGTGTGTATTTCTGTAGGTGCTCTCTAATCATACAGACCAAGTACAGGATCACTCGTCAGAGCTTTTCGCAGCACATCGAAAGAATCTTGTTGAGCACCACCTCAGATAAATTTAGCATCAGCTTTTAACAATTCTTGGAGTGACGCGGCTTTGATATAAAAGTCTTTGATAAAACGACGGTAATAGGTACATAATCCGAGGAAGCTTATCACATCTCTGATACTTTAAGGAATAGGAAATTCCGTTATACATCTCACCTTATCTGGGTCTGGTCGCACACTTTCGTTTGTCACATGGTGTCAAAGTAGTTTGATTTCTTTTGTCGCAAAGAGACACTTTCTTGGATTAAGTTTCAGTCTGCCTTGTTGGGGACACTTACGAACGGCCCTCAGTCTTTTTATATGTTCATCAAATGTCTCTGAGAACACTATAATGTCATCTAAATAACAAAGACACATCGTCCACTTCAGGTGACGTGGAAGATTATCCGTCATCCGTTCAAAAGTTACTGATGCATTACAGAAACCAAACAGCATCACCGGCCGTTGTGGCCGAGCGGTTATAGACGCTTCAGTCTGGAACCACGCGACCGCTACGGTCGCAGGTTCGAATCCTGCCTCGGGCATGGATGTGTGTGATGCCCTTAGGTTAGTTAGGTTTAAGTAGTTCTAAGTTCTAGGGGACTCATGACCTCAGATGTTAAGTCCCACAGTGCTCAGAGCCATGTGAAGCCAAACGGCATTACTTTAAACTAATACAGACCCTCAGGGGTAATGAATTCATTTTTCTCGCGATCAGCGTCATATACTTCGATTAGCCAGTATCCCGAGTACATGTCCATGGTTGAGAAAAACTTAGCCCCCTTCAGACAGTCGAGTTTATCGTCAATTCGTGGAGAGGGTATACGTCCTTTTTATCTATCTTATTAAGCTTCCTGTAATCAACACAAAAGCGCCAACTGCCATCCTTCTTCCTGATGAGGACTACTGGTGACGACCATGGGCTCTGTGAAGTCTCAATTATGTCATTCTTCATCATTTTCTCTACCTCGTCCCGAATTATCCGACGTTCCGTTGCTGACACACGGTATGCTCTCTGGTTTATTGGTTGATGGGCTGCAGTACTAATCAGGTGCTTCACCGTCGATTTGTGTAATTTGCTCTTCACCTGTGGATTGAAGCATTCACAGAACTTTTGAAGAATGGCAAGTAGCTTCTTCTATTGTTCCTTAGTGAGAGCTCGTGACAGTCTAGCTATAAGATCTTGTCTCGTAGTGGTAGCGCTAATTTGGCCCACAGACTCAGCATGGGAGGTTTCTATGACGCTCAGCTGTTCTTCAATTAACGGCTCAGCGTTTGCTACGCACATGCGTCTTTGGAGGATCTGCGGTTCTCGGCGACACTTCACTACACTCTTATAAGACGATCAATTCTAATGGCTGTGTATGGACAACTGTACCCACAGGAATGGTACATCTCCCTGTAGGTTTTACATATTTCCCATTATCCACCTTCAGAAGAGACATTTTGCTGTCGACGAATACTGTTTTCTGCAACTGGCGACGGTACTTCTCCTAAATGACTGAATATGATGCTCCAGAGTCCACAAGAGCTTGGGCTGGTCGGTCATCCATGAGGATATGGACGTAGTTTCATATCATTTTTGCAGTGATCGACGGCGGAGGATTTTTCTATTTTTCTCTTTGGCAGCCCTACCTCCAAGGAAGGACGCACCCTTTAGTTTTCCAGGTTGCGGCGGCTAGGTGATAGGCTGGAGCTTCTATACGGCGATTAAGACCTTGATTGGCGTGTTGGGGGGCGTCCTCTCCAGCGGCTAGCTTGCGGGGTGGTGACCTACGTCGTCCTGAAACCACATCTTCTTGTTATCCCAGCATAGTATGTCGATGATTCTTGGATCTGATTCAGCTCCCACTCAGGAACATCTGCTGAACTCCAGCTCCGAGATGTCATCCAATGAGGCTCTGCATGGGCCCTCTCCCAAGGCATCCAGTTTTCTTCCTCCAAAACGCGCTTTATGGACTTTTGCCATCAACCCACAGTACACACCAATCCAGAAATGTATTTAGCCGACCAGTGTTAGATACTGCAGCGTAGTCCCAATTTTTGGGCCTTATTTTTGATAAAAAGCTGACGTGGCTGCCTCATATTCGAAACCTTAAGACTACCTACATATCGGAAGCTTGATGTTCTCTGTCTCCTGGCCCACACGTCTTGGGGTGAAGACTCTGCTACTCTTCTCCATCTTTAACACACTCTGGTTTTGTCCAGGCTTGATTATGGTTGTCAGGTTCATGACTCGGTGCCTCCTTCCACTCTGAAACTACTTGATCCTCTTCATCACTATGTAGTGCGTCCAGCTATTGATACCTTTCGCACTTGTCCTCGACAGGCTCCTCGTAGAAGTGGGGATTCCCCCTCTACAAATATGATGGAGCAAACTCCTTCTTTCTTGTGCAATCGCCATTCAACAATTCCCTGACTGTCCCACGTACCACATACTCTTTGCGAAAGAGGGATTTCTCCTTCCTGGTATCCTCCCCTGGGTGGGACTACCAGTTGGAAAACGTCTCGCTTCCCTCTGTTGGTATCTCCACCTACACTCATTGGAAAATTGCCCATTGTATTTCTTAAACTACCCCCACTTGGATGGTGCCTAGACCACGGTTTAGAGGCCGACGTACTGGGTGGTCCTAAGGTCTCTGTCGCCACTATGATATCCCAGCATCTTGTATGTTCCATCCTTGAAAAAAACTTCGATAATCACGTAGTATGTTCAAAACAGAGTTGCCAGCTACTAACAGATCCCTCTTTTCTGTTTCTCAAGACTCCCACCAAAGTGTTTCAATATCTAACGATTCAATGAGTCGCTTGTAGGATATAGACCGATGCTATTCTCGTCACCCTATGGTCTCTATTATCCATGACTTTCTCTCTGCTTTGGCGGTGCCGCCTGTTCCGTTGCCTTACTCTAGGCGTCAAGTAATGTGGGCATCCCAGGGAATGAACTGGTTGATGATTTAGCTAGAGAGGCGGATATTTACTCCCATCCCGTTTCACGATTCCAGGTGGAGACAAGCGGATGCACATCAAGTGTCTCTTTGCGAGAAAGAGCAATGACATCTAGTGTGTTACTGCTCTCAGTACGAGCTCCGCACAATCAAGGAGTCTACTGCAGTTTGGCGCCCGTCCTTCCACTCCTTTCGAAAAGAGTCCACTGTCTTATAGTGTCCAAGCATTGGGCACATTATGCTCACCCCTTGTTTTCTCTTGCGTAACAAGCAAACTCCACAATTTTCCTCTTGAACCAGACTGACCGTACCCCATATAATCGTGGAATGTCCCTGACTTTTGGCCCTCCGTAGTATGTACATCCTCATTCCTTGCCTTTAAAGTTAGTAGATGATTCGCGGGTGGTTGACCTGGTTCTCAGTGACCTATGTGATCGTGGTTTTTATCTTCATTTATAATGTTTTGCTTTACTGCTCGAGTAGGGTTCGAATGATTGTAGTTGGGACCTTTCTTCGTGTGACTCACGTCCATTCCCTGAGCAAAGACAACTCTTTTATCCTTGTGTTTTTCCAGCTTTTGGATTTGGCATATCCTTTTATGCCTTCTGCTGTGTGTGTTTTAACTTCCTCGCTATATATTTTGAGCCCTCTGACTAGATCCACCAACTTTTACCGGACCCTCTATCTCACGCAATTAACCTTTGAATCGCTGGACTCATGACTTCGCCAATGAGTCCAGTTATCGTCCTCAATCATCCACCCGGTCAATCAGTCTGTTGCATTGTGCACATAGTACTGTTCACCATTAGTATACAGTACCTCAGCCTTTTACAGTTTCACTTTTTCCTTCTCATATTTCCTGCCTCGATCTTTATTAAAATCAAAATTAACTTACTACCGCCTTTGACTGAATGGCATGTTCCGCTTCGAAAGTCGCTCATTGTATCCCATCCTCGCGGGAGTCTTCTATAGGTTCTCTGCACAATTCAAAATTACCACAAAGCTCTTCCCGATGATGACTTCCACATTGTGTCTTAACATTTCCCATTCCATCCCTTTCTGACCATCATAAGAGAACGTCATCAGGTCAGTTTTAGTGTGACATGTCAGTATTAGTTGAGAGCTATTCCTCAGATATCTCAACTATTCTTATTGCATGATGCTTGAGGGTGGTAACCTATTTGGCAGAGGCCTCGTGTTTCACACAGGTATACATGGGCTATTGTTAGTATAACTAATCAGCGACGGGCATCTAAAATCTGGCTGCCACTGGGTAGTGTAATCTGGTTGCCAACGTGCGTTATTTCTTCCATTCTGAGAGCCATTGTACTCCCTGAGTCAACCTACGTCCCTCATTACGATTTCTTTGTCGCCTGTCTGAGTGGGCTGGTCTATGAGTATCTTGTTGTCTACTACAGTTTTCGCTTGCAGGATATGGTGCCCCGCCATTGCGACACTTGACTCTGAAATATTCCGGGTTATTATATATCACAATGATAAGTTTTTCACATACTGGAATCAGTAACGGTTTTCAGCATTCTCAAAACTACGTTGTTCGCTGTTGGTCTTAGCTATATTTCTCTCAAAACATTTCTGATGTCTTCCTCGTTTCGTGCTGCAAATCTCCAGACTAAAAATTTATTTTCACAGTCTTTCTTGAATGCATGTCAACCAATACTTGGCGAAGAATGCCTTCTCAAATTCATTATGTGATGTACAAGCTTTAGCTGCCTCACTTGCCCAGAAGGCTATATCACCCTGGTCCTGAGATATAGCAAATTAAATTTTCTGTTTCTCATTCCCCTCAAAGCTTTTATGAATACAACTGGGTGAAGAGGTATCCCCTCTGGGGAGAACATCTGAAATTGTTGGTGTTTTAAGAGGCTTTTGTCTATCAGTACTGTTGTGAAAGTCAGAGATGCCCCCAGTGATTCGGATGAGTAATCTGTGCATGAACTAGCCTGATATAGTTCTTCCCTGTAAATCCTTTTACATTGCCTTGCGTTACCATATACCTCACGTTCAGGTTAAGAATTTCAAAAATCACAACGTTTTCTCCTACACTTGCAGTTTGCGCCTGTTTTTAGACCCAGATGCATTTCTCCTGTATGAGTGGTATATTCTTGTCCCATATCGCGTTTTTGTTTCGCACTTTTTTTTCACTTGTCATGCATTTCATCTTTTTACCGCAAACCCCCTCCATGTTAGAATGCAAAAAATATCAACTTTCACAAATGATCCATTCACTACACTGACCTCACAGAAACTGTGAGGATGGTAAAATATATAAAATATCAACAATGCAGTATGTTTTAAGCTGATCCCTTACTGATTGTTATTGATCGATGCAGCTGACGCGTGGTACTGAAAATTGAATGTGGCTTCTAATGTATTACTGAATGGAAAAACAACCCAAGTCCATGGAATTGGGATATTATTTCATTCATTTGAAAATGTATTGTGACACTTTTAGGGGTAATAGCTGGAGTGGGAAATTGCTTCTCGGCAGGGACATATTAAAAGCGAAAATTGACAAAAGGTGGACTGGTGATGTTTTTACATCCAGATCTTCAGTTTCAGTTTGGCGTGCATTACCTTACCAACTGTGAATGTAGCAGTATGTTGCAAATTACCAATGTATTTACTATGATGTATCTGCTTGACTTTATCAGCTAACATTCGGTCCGCAATGTGACGTTCTTTATTTGTGGCATAAGAAGTTGTGCTCCATGTGTACCTCGTCCACTGCGAGCTAGATGCTGTTACAGCTTTATTCCAGGTCCACATAAGTTGTATCCAGCAATTTGGGGAAGGTTATCAAGAATACCATCTCCACTTCTGTTGATTCATTTCCGAGTACTCATGTTATGCTACTGCATGGTCTGAGATTTGCTGGTCCCAGTACATAGCACATTGTGAGCATCCCCCCAAAGTTATAGTTTAGCGTGTGGAAGGCGAGCCATTACACTGATGCTTTCTCCATGTCTTATGACCTGACCTACTAGGAACATGTCCATTCAAGAACTTTTCTGTAACTCCTCCGTGTAAGCATCCTGCAGTTTTTTCAGGATTGCTGCACTTCACTATGTTTGTTCTTGAGTTTGTGCCTGGCTGTTTGGAAACTAAATATTTGCGTGACCAGTTTCGTAGGTAAGACTTTTGAAACATAGCAGAGGTTGAAAATACCGCTTCAGTTGTAAATTACTTGATTTTCACACGACCGGTTTCGGACTGTTATAAGCCCATCCTCAGGTGCCATAGCTGTGCTATGGTCCCCGAGCGCCGCGTGTACCAGGCGCGGTGTGCTGCCTATGAGCGCCGACCAGGGAGCGATATATATGGGCCAGTAGCAGAACACAGAGCTATGCCCCTATCTCCAGAGACTTGGGCTGGCTGAAGCGGAAGCGTCAGTGACGTCGGCGCAGGGCAGAGTAGTACAGTCTCGACAGCACGTCACATCACTCCACAGACACTCGACGATGATGGGCAAGTTCGAGTGTCTTTAAATGGAGCTGGAATGGAAATTTTTTTTTTACATTTTCTTATTTTTATCTCATTACAAAACATGTAATTTTCCGAGTAGGATGATTATGGCCAAACTGAAGTGCTTTTACGAAACGTGGGTTTCATGGTAATAGATTTTCGAATAAAGGGGAACATTGTGTTCAACATATGAAGTTACAGACAATGAAATGCAAGTATCCAGAGGAACACCCATCAGTGCTTCGAAGATTAAAATAAAACGTTTTCTCGAAAAAAAGTGATGTAAATGGTAGGTTATTTTATATTCAGATAGATTTACCCATCCTAATGAGGGTGTTAGATGAATGTGTGTTTTGTAAAATATGTGGAGGACCATTTAGTTTACATGAAGACAGTGAGGTATCAAATAGACTAGCCAGGAAACTTATCATTGATTGTGCCACTTTATATATATATATATATATATATATATATATATATATATATATATATATATATATATATATATATGCCATGCCCACCTTTAAAATCAACAAGTATGCAGAATTTATAGGAGCTGGAGCTGCTGTGGAATCTGTTGCATGTGAGTCAATGAAGGGTGCTGCAAACGAAGCTGTTGAAATAAATGATGGTATGACTGACATACCAGTAGCTTTTGAAGGCACTTAGCAGAAGTGCGGCTACAGTTCTAAGAATTCTAATGCTATGGTGGCCAGTGTGGATACTGCAAAGGTTATGGGTTTCCACGTTTTAACCAAACATTGTTATGAGTGTAAATCAGGGAATGAAGAAGGCATATCTGTGACAGAAATTATGAAGGAAGAAGTGTTGGTATAGAGTAAGGCCTCTGCAGCTATTGAAATTTTTAGTTGACGTGTGAACGAAACGGGAGTGTGTTACACTAAGTTCTTAGTTGTTGGAGACTCAAAAGCTTATAACAGTGTAGTAGTCGCTCAGCCGTATGGTGAGAAGATTATCACAAAACTGGAATGATTTGGTCATGTCCAGAAGAGGATGGGCATCAGGGTGAGGAAGTTGAAACACAGTTTGAGAGACCAGAAACTTTATGATGGTAAAACCATAAGAGGTAGGCTGACAGACAAAATGATTGATGAACTACAGCAGTTTTATGGGATGGCCTTTAGAAATAATATTGAGGATTTGTTGAAAATGAAGCAGGCAGTATGGTTTACCTTTTTCCACAGACTATCAACTGACGAAAAACCAGTACACCACCTTTGCCCTCCTGGACCCGATTCATGGTGCAATTACCGCAATGCCCAGTACTCAAGATGTTCATACAGCCATAAACATTCCATCTCAGCAACAGATATCATAAAGCCTATTTACAGAGACCTGGCAAATCTTGAATTACTGAAGATGTGTCAGCACGGTCAGACTCAAAATCCCAATGAGTCGTTTAGTAATCTTATATGGACTCTCTTACCAAAAAAATGTGTTTGTTGGAATGAAGACACTAAATTGGGGGCGTCAGTGATTCTGTTATTGCTTTTAATGACGGCAACATCGCTAAGGTGAAAGTGCTACAGCATATCGGAATTAATCTTGGAGCTAACTGAATCAGAGAACTTGAACAGATGGACAAGGTTTGCATTGATAAAGGAGAGTATGCAGCTCAGTTGGCCTCTAAGGAGTTCAGAAAGAAGAAAAGAAGAAAAACTTGAAAAATATCAAGGGGATGATATACAGTATGGTGAAGGGTGCTTCTGAGAGACTAAAAATAAAAAATTAAGCATACATTAAGTGAGTTAGACTCTTTTGAAACATTAGAAGCCGTTCCTGAAAATTTATATTTTCTGTTGCATTTTGCCCTACATCTCAGAAACCACTTCGAGTAGAGCAGTAAAGTTTTCAGGCAGTAATATCATACATATCCTGAGTCTGCTGAACTGCAAGAAGAACATTATGTTATGTATAATTAAAATTATTTAGGATAACGCACAAGAAAGTACACAAAATTTTAACCATGTAGTTAAAAAATTATACTTCCGAAAGCAGTGTCTACAACGCAATTATTGTAGTGCTGTAGACTCAGTACAAAAGTTTAATATCCTGTAAAAGTTTCATGTCAATGGCTACAGTGGTTCCTGAAAAAATGGGAAGCCATTGTCGGGATAGGGCGTTCCTAATATCCTTAAATATTGTTTCTCCATGCAAATTTTTCTTCTTCGGCAGCGACTGATTCATCAGTTGCCCGTAGTAAGGTGGAATCTAAAGTATTATTTAGGCAGGACACGTTTTGAATGTGTAAAAGGCTAAAAGGTTTCTCTGGCTAATACAACATGGATCGCGTTCCTGTACTTATTGTTGTACCTGTAATTGTAGCAGGTATGTGAATCTTTGTTCTTGCTGTGTCGCTCTTGGTTCCTTTTATTAAAAGTTCACTTTCTTTAACTATAATATTTTCCTTCAAGTAAATGTCTTATTGTTGTAGGTATTCACTATCACTGTCTCTGATGAAACATAGAATATAACCTGTACCTTCAAATGCACTAAAAATGGTGTTTTGACACTGATAGTACAATTTTACACTGTGGTATTTCCGTATTTCCTACGAAACACTGATTTACACACGTTTATTTTTCTTCTTATATCATTTATTCCGCCTTGAAATATATTGCATACTGTAATCGGTGTCTGTACACGGACTACAGTACAACTACTGTAAATTATTGATTAACCTTTTAATTAAGCCTTAATGTACTTTTGTATTTCATGGTGACATTGTAATACTAGTGAAAATGTATACCAGAAAGATTACAGAAGACTGGCGTTCCGAGAGAAGGAGAATTTTCATAGGTAGAGCTCGATTGCAATGTAGCACAATGGAAAGTAGCACAGAACCTGTAACGATAGGCTGATTTCTTTTCCTATGTAAGTGAAATGATTCTTAAAGAAGTATTTATTTGTGTTATAAATTTTATCTAATTTCTTTACTTAAATGAACTTTCATACAAATGGCCATGGAAGGAAAAGTTAATATAAGTAATTGCGAAAAAATTCAACAAAATATTACCTCTGATTTTTTTTGAGTTGCTTATCACTTTGCTTTAATAAACGTTATCTCTCTTGTCTTTTTTTCTGGTAGCCTGCTTTCTCCTGCCTTGGCTATTGCTTGTGTAGGCATCCTTGGTTACTATATAATAACAACTGCATTGACTGGGAACCTTGTACATTGGTTTATTGTAAGACCAATTAACAACCACTTTTTACATCTCATGCAGTCCGTTACTAAAGGTAGCAAACTTTTTCAGAGCCTGCAGTTATCATTTCATTAGGAACTCTGAGGTCAAATTGCAAAGAAAGTTGGTGCACCTGTAACATTTAATACTCATGTGAAATAGGGTGAGCCTGTTACTCTGGTAACGGAGTACTAGTCTGCACACTTTCATTCTCAAAATATGAATAATTTTCTTTGCCAATGTAATTCATTTTCTTGTTTGGAGAGGAAAAATTATAACAAGAAACCCAGCCACTACCGCAGTCTACATGCTGGACAACACTCCTGGAGATACACCACTGTCAACCACCACATCTGCATGTCATTACCTGGAAGTGAAACAGCATACTGCAAGCTTCTGCAGTTTGTCCAACTGCTGCACAACACTGCTTCATCCTGGCACTGGCCGCTGATCCAAAGGATTCCAAGATAACAGAACTATGGATCACCACAAACGCATCCATGAGCAGCAGTGTTTCCATCCCCTTGTCTAGCTTGTCGTTATTGGCACAGTGTAGTACTACTACAACGTATGACCTATGCCATCTGCTGCTTAACTTGCGACGCAACTGTGTTTGACATCTTTAGGCCATGAAGCAGTGACCACCGTCAGAACGCATGATTCCAGACCGCTACCGAGCTGCTGCCGCCCACGTGGTCTAGGCTGCACAGTGAGTTCCAGGCAGCCCATTACAAGTTACAGCCCACTGCCACTCTCCAGCACAGTCTGTGTTCATCACCCAGATAGTCCCACTGGGCCTATCTGCCTAGCCCTCACTACCACATAAGTCGTTTCTACTCGCCACCTAATGTCCACAGGCTACAGATACACTGTTTTACGTTCGTGTATGATTGCTCTTTAAGAGTTTGGATAAGACAGATGTTGCCTACATTACCTACACCTCCATAGAGCTGTAGCAGAGGACCGCTTCCAACATCTTCGTGAAGCAACACCTCATTATAGCAAGTCTTGAAATTTCACGAATTGCTGTACTTCCCTGCCTGCTACCAAGCTGCTTTCCTAGAACTGCTGAAAGTTTGGAATGGAGTTGTACTTAGTAATGATCTACATTCATTTAGAGAAATATGTGTTGTTTTCTTTCATTTACAAAGCCCATTATCACAAAAGCACCTTTGTTGGTAGTCGTTTAATATAGAAATATGAATTTCTTTTAATTGCACTAACAGTGAATGAAAGTTATATTTTTTGATTTTATTTAAATTCGAATAGGCTAATCTCAAAACCTGTAAACAGGTACACATCGATCCCACTGAGACTGCCAAAGTTGAAATGAACGTTGGAGATGAGTAATCAACCACTCATGGAAGTCAGTTGATCTGTCCATTAACGTAACTTTTTAAGAAATTACAGTTAATGTCTACAACAATATCAGGGTGTTGAACAATGTAGGGGAATTTTCGCTGGCGCTGTTGACCACTTTTAAAACTCAAAAGACTATATCTGCAGCGGAAACAAGAATTTCAAGAAAACAAGGAGCTATATCGTTAGAATAGGCAGAAAGTTTATCGAAACTTGTGGCTGTGATATTAGAAATTTCCTGGAAACAGGACGAAATGTTGAACGAATTATCAGCTGAAGTTTTAGAAGTAAGGTTAGTACAGGAAAGTATACTAGAAACGATGCATAAACTAAGTGATGAAGTCGTCAAAATTAAGTGAGCGTTAGCTCTCATCTCTGAAAGTGTTGATAGCTCTGAGGTAGAGCAAAAAATATTACTGAGAACAGAAGAAGTCAGTATTGAAAGAATATGAATTATAACAACAAAAATTTGCAGATGAATTAGTATCTTGGACATCCACAGAGACGAAGGTCCAAGAAGCAATCGGAAAAATAACAAGTGAAGTTATATCATTCAACCACTCAGGTATAAACCGAATAATGAAATGAAACACAAAAATTAGAGCAATGCTTACGACGCGAAACTGTAAATGAGCAAATCGAAAACGTGAAAAAAAAGTACCTGAGGTAAACGACATAGTGCACAAAAACCGACCATTTCTATAAGGTTCACAAATGTTCTTCCAAATGGACTAATTTTCAATACGCAATGGAAGCACAGTGTGTGCTGGTGAGCCAGTGAGTCAGTTGTTGCACAATTCACTATGTAGTATGTGGCTGTGCCATGGCTTATTTCTGTGCTACAAGAGAGAAATTTAAACTGACATTGATCAGTGAAAGTGCTTTTGGCTGATAAAAGATATATTGAACAATTGTTTATATGAGCATTTTGTGGATGATTGCCACTTTTGTGGTCTGAAACTCGGGAAGTATGTTTTGTGGGTGGTTATATTTAAACAGAGGCTGTGCTTAGGAATACAGAGTAGATGAGGATTGGCACATGCATGATGAGTTTGAGAAACCTCTCCGAACCAAGTACTGGTCTACATGAATACAGGAAAAGCTCTGCAAGGAGGTTTCCAAAATGGTAACATTTCACATCCATTAAATATTTTGAAAACTATGTCAATGAAACAAGGTATGAGGATGATCGCACATCACAGTGTATGTATTGAGAATGTTAAAGACGAAATTACTTATACACAAAAGCAAGAAACTAATAACTTTACCTGAATCTTGACGAAAAGATGTGTGTACTCGGTTACATTGATCTGATTCAGTAAGGTGTCTAAGAAGGCGCCAGTGATTTAAAATTTAATAACAACAGTAATAAGTCACAGGTGCTGACTGATTCATGAAGCATATCGTACAAGAAACATACTGTGCTGGGAGACCAGTGTAGTGATATTTGTAGCAATCACTACCATCATAATAATTATTCAAATGAACGCAAGCATTATGACCATGTAAATAGGTACAGTCCTGTTTATGTGATTAAAAGCAATCCTTATCAATAGCAGAATGGACAACACCATCAAATAGATCAAATCTGGTTCAGTTAAGCTACTAACAGAAATGTGGCAGATGAAGGCAATCACACATCAAAAAGATAACTAATTGTGACCTCAGTACACCATGAGATGATGGGCACTGTGTATGGTGGGGGCAGGGACGAATCAATCTTCTTGACATGTTGAGTTAACTGGGAACATATTAGAGATGACACAATACAATGTCACCATCAGCATTAATGCTAATTTAGGGAGCATTCTGCCAAAAAAATGCTAGATGCAGATTGCACTGTTAATGTGATGTACACTGCCTAGTTTAAGAGAGTATGTGAAGGTATAAGGGTACAAACTCTATTAAAATGGGAAATTTAGCAATACATAGCATGTTCCTGGTCCAGTCTTCAGTGGAGGACTGTATTTGAGATATACAGTTTCTTTGGGAAAGGGAACCAAGAATTTGCCTTTCTTCTGGTAAACACCACTTTTTAATTGATTACGTTGTGGTCGGTGTGGAATTGTGGAAAAAAAGATATTGGCCATTATAAATATCACTAAGGCTTGAAAGGGAAGCTGATCAGCAGTGAGAATAGCTCTACAAATGGCGCCTGAGATAGGTTATTCATATCAAAGGACAATTTCTTAACAAAATTGTTGAGTCTAGACAGTTAGGTGCTAATTAACGGTCAGACTTAACAAATATTTTGTTAAAGTATTCTGAAGTCTTTCAAGAGAGGCCCAGTATAATTCAAGGTAGTCACATTAAAGTGATCACAATTTAAACCCACCGTCTTAATTCTTAATGTGTTCTGTGGGCAATAAGACCTGCTGTCTCTAGTGAAATTCGTATAGTACTGGATTTTAACGTAATTGAAACACCAATGAGTACAGTAGGGCATATTGGCCTGGTTATAGATGACAGAGCTATCAATAAAATCATTGTAATTGTCTAGACCTGACGAGAAAACCATGAGAGCAAATGGAATGAGTTCCATGCATTTAAATAGGTGACTAGTATTGATCGCGTTGTTTCCTACTGGCAATTCATTGTCTGTGAGGAGTCATAAAAGTATACTCTTTTTATAAACACAGGTAGAAGCTATCAGATTATGGTGTTGCCCTCCAGCTTGAATGTTATTTTGTGTCTATTTACATCACCTCTCGTCTCTGTATTGGCATCAGAGTTACTTGACAGGGTAACTCTTTTTATGGTCGATCTGTTAATAGTGAATGAAATATGTAAAGGTCATATTGGTCTTATAGAGGGAGTATTACATACATTTCTGAAGGCTAGCAGTAAAGACAACTTGCAAATATCAAAATTTGGGCGCGAGAAGAACATATTTCGGAGACATATCATGACACCTTATATACAACCTCAGGGCAATTATAAAAAACGGCAATAAAGAATTTTCCAACACTCTGGCCTAAGAAACAAAAGCCTTCAACGTGTTGGCCTTATTTTATATAAGATTTTTGTCAGACCAGCTGTTAAACTGTGAGCCAATGTTAAATTTTCTACAAAAAAAAATTAAAAAAAAGAAAGAAACAGATAGCCTGGTCAGTAATCTTTAAGAAATTGTAACATGCTACATCACCCAGATTTATGTCATTTCAATTTTGTCTAGCAAGCGATGCCTCCTTGGTAGGCATTCATGCTAGTCTGTTCCAAGTGTGAGGTATATATAGTAAAGCTAAGGCTTGCCCTGAAGCGTTCGAGAGTCAGATTTTGTATAACTGCAAGAGAGCATATTCGGCTAGTGAGGTAGAAGCGATTACAGTAGCTTCGAAGTTCAGAAAGTTCCACTACTGCTTCGCAGAGAATCATACCAAATTGTAGTGTGATTAGCAAGCACTGAGTTTTCTATTGAACTATAAGCTGTTACATATTTGTTAGTTGGATTCTCACTGGCCCTCAGCAGCATGATTTCGTGATTATTTGTGTGAAAAGCAAGAACAGTATAGTAACAGACACTCTGTCTCACCTATCAGAAAGATTAGATGTGACACATTTTAACGAGCAAATTCAGGCTTATGTGGATCTTCGCAAAGATTTGTCACTGCACCGAAATACGTCTAGTACAAATCAGGATATTTAGAGGGTCATCTGCAAAATTCTGCTGAGTTTAGTTTTATACTGTGTTGCCTGTAATGCGTTTTATGTGAAGAAATATCGTTCATTTTATGCATGTGGTTTAAATAAAACGTAATATTTTAAGCATTTGTTTCGAGATAATCGTTATAGTAATGATTTTGTATCATAACGATGCTTTACTTATTACTTTCAATTATCAAAGCACATGTGCGTGAAAAGATACATTAAAAAAAATCATGAATTTAAAAAGAAAAAGAACTGTTGAAACATAAAACAAATAATTAAAAGAATAATGAAAGCTTATATATTTTCATTAGGTATGTAGAAAATCCCCCCCCCCCATGAACCATGGACCTTGCCGTTGGTGGGGAGGCTTGCGTGCCTCAGCGATACAGATAGCCGTACCGTAGGTACAATCACAACGGAGGGGTATCTGTCGAGAGGCCAGACAAACGTGTGGTTCCTGAAGAGGGGCAGCAGCCTTTTCAGTAGTTGCAGGGGCAACAGTCTGGATGATTGACTGACCTGGCCTTGTAACATTAACCAAAACGGCCTTGCTGTGCTGGTACTGCGAACGGCTGAAAGCAAGGGGAAACTACGGCCGTAATTTTTCCCGAGGGCATGCAGCTTTACTGTATGATTAAATGATGATGGCGTCCTCTTGGGTAAAATATTCCGGAGGTAAAATAGTCCCCCATTCGGATCTCCGGGCGGGGACTACTCAAGAGGATGTCGTCATCAGGAGAAAGAAAACTGGCGTTCTACGGATCTGAGCGTGGAATGTCAGGTCCCTTAATCGGGCAGGTAGGTTAGAAAATTTGAAAAGGGAAATGGATAGGTTGAAGTTAGATATAGTGGGAATTAGTGAAGTTCGGTGGCAGGAGGAACAAGACTTCTGGTCAGGTGACTACAGGGTTATAAACACAAAGTCAAATAGGGGTAATGCAGGAGTAGGTTTAATAATGAATAGGAAAATAGGAACGCGGGTAAGCTACTACAAACAGCATAGTGAACGCATTATTGTGGCCAAGATAGATACGAAGCCCACACCTACTACAGTAGTACAAGTTTATATGCCAACCAGCTCTGCAGATGACGAAGAAATTGAAGAAATGTATGATGAAATAAAAGAAATTATTCAGATTGTGAAGGGAGACGAAAATTTAATAGTTATGGGTGACTGGAATTCGAGTGTAGGAAAAGGGAGAGAAGGAAACGTAGTAGGTGAATATGGATTGGGGCTAAGAAATGAAAGTGGAAGCCGCCTGGTAGAATTTTGCACAGAGCACAATTTAATCATAGCTAACACTTGGTTTAAGAATCATGATAGAAGGTTGTATACATGGAAGAACCCTGGAGATACTAAAAGGTATCAGATTGATTATATAATGGTAAGACAGAGATTTAGGAACCAGGTTTTAAATTGTAAGACATTTCCAGGGGCAGATGTGGACTCTGACCACAATCTATTGGTTATGAGCTGTAGATTAAAACTGAAGAAACTGCAAAAAGGTGGGAATTTAAGGAGATGGGACCTGGATAAACTGAAAGAACCAGAGGTTGTAGAGAGTTTCAGGGAGAGCATAAGGGAACAATTGACAGGAATGGGGGAAAGAAATACAGTAGAAGAAGAATGGGTAGCTCTGAGGGATGAAGTGGTGAAGGCAGCAGAGGATCAAGTAGGTAAAAAGACGAGGGCTCATAAAAATCCTTGGGTAACAGAAGAAATATTGAATTTAATTGATGAAAGGAGAAAATATAAAAATGCAGTAAATGAAGCAGGCAGAAGGGAATACAAACGTCTCAAAAATGAGATCGACAGAAAGTGCAAAATGGCTAAGCAGGGATGGCTAGAGGACAAATGTAAGGATGTAGAGGCTTGTCTCACTAGGGGTAAGATAGATACTGCCTACAGGAAAATTAAAGAGACCTTTGGAGAGAAGAGAACCACTTGTATGAATATCAAGAGCTCAGATGGCAACCCAGTTCTAAGCAAAGAAGGGAAGGCAGAAAGGTGGAAGGAGTATATAGAGGGTTTATACAACGGCGATGTACTTGAGGACAATATTATGGAAATGGAAGAGGATGTAGATGAAGATGAAATGGGAGATACGATACTGCGTGAAGAGTTTGACAGAGCACTGAAAGACCTGAGTCGAAACAAGGCCCCCGGAGTAGACAACATTCCATTGGAACTACTGACGGCTTTGTGAGAGCCAGTCCTGACAAAACTCTACAATCTGGTGAGCAAGATGTATGAGACAGGCGAAATACCCTCAGACTTCAAGAAGAATATAATAATTCCAATCCCAAAGAAAGCAGGTGTTGACAGATGTGAGAATTACCGAACAATCAGTTTAATAAGCCACAGCTGCAAAATACTAACACGAATTCTTTACAGACGAATGGAAAAACTAGTGGAAGCCGACCTCGGGGAAGATCAGTTTGGATTCCGTAGAAATACTGGGACACGTGAGGCAATACTGACCTTACGACTTATCTTAGAAGAAAGATTAAGGAAAGGCAAACCTACGTTTCTAGCATTTGTAGACTTAGAGAAGGCTTTTGACAATGTTGACTGGAATACTCTCTTTCAAATTCTAAAGGTGGCAGGGGTAAAATACAGGGAGCGAAAGGCTATTTACAATTTGTACAGAAACCAGATGGCAGTTATAAGAGTTGAGGGACAGGAAAGGGAAGCAGTGGTTGGGAAGGGAGTAAGACAGGGTTGTGGCCTCTCCCCGATGTTATTCAATCTGTATATTGAGCAAGCAGTAAAGGAAACAAAAGAAAAATTCGGAGTAGGTATTAAAATCCATGGAGAAGAATTAAAAACTTTGAGGTTCGCCGATGACATTGTAATTCTGTCAGAGACAGCAAAGGACTTGGAAGAGCAGTTGAATGGAATGGATGGTGTCTTGAAGGGAGGATATAAGATGAACATCAACAAAAGCAAAACGAGGATAATGGAATGTAGTCGAATTAAGTCGGGTGATGTTGAGGGTATTAGATTAGGAAATGAGACACTTAAAGTAGTAAAGGAGTTTTGCTATTTGGGGAGCAAAATAACTGATGATGGTCGAAGTAGAGTGGATATAAAATGTAGACTGGCAATGGCAAGGAAAGCGTTTCTGAAGAAGAGAAATTTGTTAACATCGAGTATAGATTTAAGTGTCAGGAAGTCTTTTCTGAAAGTATTTGTATGGAGTGTTGCCATGTATGGAAGTGAAACATGGACGATAAATAGTTTGGACAAGAAGAGAATAGAAGCTTTCGAAATGTGGTGCTACAGAAGAATGCTGAAGATTAGATGGGTAGATCACATAACTAATGAGGAGGTACTGGACAGGATTGGGGAGAAGCGGAGTTTGTGGCACAACTTGACCAGAAGAAGGGATCGGTTGGTAGGACATGTTCTGAGGCATCAAGGGATCACCAATTTAGTATTGGAGGGCAGCGTGGAGGGTAAAAATCGTAGGGGGAGACCAAGAGATGCATACACTAAGCAAATTCAGAAGGATGTAGGTTGCAGTAGGTACTGGGAGATGAAGAAGCTTGCACAGGATAGAGTAGCATGGAGAGCTGCATCAAACCAGTTCAGGACTGAAGACCACAACAACAACAACAACAACAACAACATGTAGAAAATGTTCTGACAGTACATTTTTACAGCTTATTTTCCATATATGGTGTTCCAGAAACTAGCTTTATTACACATGGATGGATGTGGCGTGAAAGCTTCCTTAATTTATGTCGTAACAAATTTTTTCTTTTTAAAATTAAGAAAAGGTGGTTGAGTGTTCTGCAAAATTTCAAATTATTACAAATGTTGATTATATAGTCTTCAAGAAAGTTAATTTCATTTCTACTTCTATATTTTCCTGTTCCATGGTTTTGAAGATATTCCCTCTGAAAGTAATATGGTGTCTGTTTCATCACTTAAAAGTAAAACTGCGTACTTACGACAATATACTTATTGCATTATATCCTGCATACCTAACATGTTTCATCAAGGTCGTTTATTAACGCTTTGAAATAGTCCCTTGTTATCTTTGTGGTCAATAGTTTGTCTTATTGAGCCTTGGTGTAAGTAAGCATGGTAAGAAATAGAATGGGTGATAAGATACGCAACACCCTCTATCGTCTAAGCTCTATGCAAAAGAACTATGTGCGCACATAAGAATGCAAACGAAGGTGTGCATAAGATGGGTGAGAAACAAAGGCGCCGCGTTTATCATTCTTCTTTGCAAGTCATACAATTTATTCATGTTAGTGTGCTAATTTTATTTAATCGTACGTATAGTGGAATGGCACTTTTTAGATTTGTGTCTTCAGTTTGGCAATATAAACATGGAACACTTAATCCCTTAACTCATTTCTCTGTGAACAGAAATTTGAGTGTGAATGATGGATAATGAACTGCAGCTACTTATGACAGAAACCAGTAAATAGCACTACCTTCAAGCAGTGACTCCATTAATGAGGATGAGAGCCTCAGATGTGTGATCCAAGTAACACCATTCACGAACCGGAATTCCAATGTGTTGTTAAAAACACACTTGACATTACACACTTGAACGATAGTATAAACATACTGCCACTGGCCAACCGATATCGGAATGACAATTATACTTGCCAGACAGTTTTCTCAGTGCGAAACTGTGAGCGTCAGACACCTTTATAATGTATAACACATTTCACCATTGCTGCCATTAACTAATTGCAAAGGTGCTCTATGAGTGTTTACATCTATATCTACAGGGATACTCTACAAATCATACTTAAGTGCCTGGCAGAGGGTTCCTCTAAACAACTTCACTATAAGTCTCTATTATTCCAATCTCGAACAGCGCACGGAAAAACCTTTACTTATATTTTTCGCTGCGAGCGCTGATTTCCGTTATTTTATGATGATGATCGTTTCTCTATATGTAGGGCGGCGTCAAAAAATATTTTCGTATTCGGAAGAGAAAATCGCTAATTGAATTTTCGTAAGAAGATTCCGCCACAACGAAAAACACCTTTGTTTTAATGAATGCCCATCCCGAGTTCCGTATCATGTCCGTGACACTCTGTCCCCTGTTTCGTGGTAATACAAAAGGTACTTCACTTTTTTTAACTTTCTCGATGTACTCTGTGAATCCTATCTGGTAAGGATCCCAGATCGCGCAGCAGTACTCCAAAAGAGGTTGGACATTTTCTAAGTGTTCTGCCAATAAAACACAATCTTTGGTTTGCCTCCACCAAAATATTTTCTATATGTTCTTTACAATTTAAATTGTTCACAGTTGTAATTCCTAGGTATTTAGTTGAATTTAAGGCCTTTAGATTAAGCTGATTTATCGTGTAACCAAAGTTTAACGGATTCCCTTTAGCTCTCTTGTGGACGACTTCACACTTTTCGTTATTTAGGGTCAATTGCTAATTTCCGCACCACTCAGATAACCTTTCTAAATCGTTTTGAAGTTCGTTTTGATCTTTTGGTGACTTTACTAGACGATAAACGACAGCATCATCTGCAAACAACCTAAGACGGCTGCTCAGATTGTCTCCTAAATCATTTATAATGATAAGGAAGATCAGTGGTCTGTAACACTTCCTTGTGCAACGTCGGTCATTTCTGTCTTACTCGGTGACTGTCCGTCAATTACTACTAACTGTGACCACTCTGACAGGAAATCACGAATCCAGACACATAACTGAGACGAAGTTCCATAAGCACACAATTTCACAACAAGCAGCTTGTGTGGCACAGTGTCAAAAACCTTCTGGAAATCTATAAAAACGGAATAAATTTGAAATCCTTTCTCAATAGCATTCAACACTACGCCTGTGGAAAGAGCTAGTTGTGGTTCAGAAGAACGATGTTTTCTAAATCCGTGTTGGCTGTATGTCAATAGACAGTGTCTACGAGGAAATGCATAATGTTCGAACACAATATATGTTCCAAAATTGTGCTGCGTACCGAAGTTAATGACATGCGCTGTAATTTAGTGGATTACTTCTATTACCTCTCCTGAATATTGGTGTGATCTGTGAAACTTTCCAGTCTTTGAGAACGCCTCTTTCGTCGAGAAAACAGTTTTATTTGATTGTTAAGTATGGAGCTATTGCAAAAGCATATTCTGAAAGGACCATAATTGGTATACAATCTGGATCAGAAGACATGCTTCTATTAAGTGATTTAAGTTGCTTCCTTATACCGAGACATCTACTTCTAAGTCACTCATGTTGGCAGCTGTTCTTCGTTCGAATCGCCTTCTTTGGTACAGGAATTTCGAAAGTCTGCTTATAGTACCTCTGGTTCGTACTTCAACATGTTTCAGACATTACTAAACTACTTTGAACTGTGGGCTGTATTGGGAGTCATGAGATGCTGAACAGCGAAATGACCTAGCCAGCAGACATATTATGCTTCCGCCTTCAAATAATTTCTGCTATAGACTGCTTCTCACGAATCTTCACGATTCCAGTTCCTGTTAGGGAGTTTTCGTCAGAAGGCATACTTCTCCTGTTTAAGAGCCGGCCTTAAGTGGCCATGCGGTTCTAGGCGCTGCAGTCTGGAACCGCGAGACCGCTACGGTCGCAGGTTCGAATCCTGCCTCGGGCATGGATGTGTGTGATGTCCTTAGGTTAGTTAGGTTTATCTAGTTCTAAGTTCTAGGGGACTAATGACCTCAGAAGTTGAGTCCCATAGCGCTCAGAGCCATTTGAACCATTTGAACCTGATTAAGAAATTTTAACGGTTGTCCTGTTTCGCCACCAGAAAACTAATGATATTATATGTATGTGAAATTCGTTGGACAAATGTTTCTTGGGTTCCTGCCATATAATGCTGGACAACGATTCCATGAGCTGCACCTCTACTAGTCCAGAGAGTTTGCAGTGTACCAACCCACTGAATCTTTCGCTGAAGAACTGAGATGTTGTTCTACAGATGACAGCTGATGCAACTACCATGAATATTACCTACGTCGACACATTTGCAAAACAGACAAAAAAATATTAATGTAGAAAACGTCCGGTTAAAATGTATGTGAAAGCCAGTTGCAAAACAGACAAAAATATTAATGCAGAGAATGTTCTGTTAAAATGTATGTGAAAGACAGCTGTAAAACCGGCAGTTGTGGAAGAGCGGTTCTAGGCGCTTCAGTCTGGAACCGCGCAGCTGCTACGATCTCAGGTTTGAATCCTGCCTCGGGTATGTATGTGTATGATGTCCTTAGGTTAGTTAGGTTTAAGTAGTTCTAAGTTCTAGGGGACTGATGATCTCAGACGTTGAGTCCCATAGTGCTTAGAGCCATTTGAACAGCTGTAAAACAGACAAAAATATTAATGTAGAGAACGCACTGTTAAGTAACTCAAAAATTAGACAATGGTGTTGAAATATGCGAAGAAAGTATACGTGAACCTTGTCGAATGGTCGAATAACTGAAAATAGCTATGTAAAGACTAGCCAACCAAACGAAAATAGTTACTTTCTAAAAAATTTTACGTAGATTGGTACTGAAAGTTGCTTATCACAAAATACTAGAATAAAAGCCAATGTCTGTTAAATGATTAAACATCCCTTGAGGTTGAGGCTCCTCTCTCGATCCTCCCTCGTTTCCGATGAGAATTGACTGGATAGTGGAGCTGCATAAAGAAACTTTTAGTCCGGGATGAAAGATAAAAACCAACATCACAAATAGCAAAACAGAGTCTGTAACTGATGCTTCATACCTGTTCAGAAACCAAGTAATCTCTTACTTACTGATATATTAAACACACTGAACTTATTGCGTGGATCCATCTTTATTGTTTCATGTCATGATATCAGAATTTACACCTATATCTAATGTCTATATACACATCAGAAAAGACGAACCAAAAACTTTCCGTTACATGTTAATGAACGAGATGAAACAAAGAGAATGAGAAAGAAAACATAAATAATTACAATAGGGCTCCCATAAAAATATAGATAATTAATTAGTGATGCAAGTGAAAGCAGAAAGGCGACAGACTGTTCTACCTAGTAAATAACGTCTGTCTCCAGTAGAGCCGTTGAAATAAATCCTGTCTAGAAATTGTGATTTGCGATGTTAGTGATCTTTGCTCAGTGGCGTAAGAATCTAGAAGCGCTTTTGATGCACAGTTTAAAAAACTTTTGTCGTCCTCCTCTATCGCTCACTGAGTTACGAGAATTGTGAATTAATACATGCCCGATTTACAATCCATTTTTTTATGTTGCTTGTTGCAAGATTAACATCTTAAGATACATGTATCGTCCTACGATAATTAAACGACTAATAGTATAATTTACAAATGAACCTAAACAACTTTAATATGATTCTGATGAATAATAGTTTTCATTCACATGACTACTAGTGAAAAAATATAAGTACTGAAAAGAATTTAAGTACTGAAAGGAATTTTAATATGCGAAGTATTTGCATATCTGTCAGGTGCCACAGTAGATAGAAATTTTTAACCCTCATTTTCTCTTGGCGCATTTTCGAACCCGCATGTTTGTGATTTGATTTAAAGAGTTATTCTTCTTGATGTTTACAACCATAGTGACATGACTCATACCTACCGGCCGTTAGACAGAACATTCAATTATTAGCTCCTTAATTCTGCTTTTAAATACGATTCACATCATACATCGCTCGACGTTGTACATCAACAGATCACGCGAATCGTGAGCAGTGGTTAAAGAAACTGTAAAAAACACGCGCCATTGTGAACTGTTGCTTTAGAAAAGATGTGGGGATATCAGAAGCCCTTGACGGGAAGACAGTACAAATAAAGTACCTCACTCTTCTCATTGTACTTCTCTATTGTGATGAAATGCGTCCTCGTATCTTTGTAGTTGTCTGCCAGACTGAATCTTAGACGATAGCACGAGACCAAACAATTCCACAACCACATCTCTCACACAATTATCTGTTCTCAGACTTAGAGGCCATTGAACATAACAGCAGTTCCAGCACAGCGTTATCAAACCGCAACAAACCAGTTTATTCAGTATTTATTTAGTTTCCATTTAAGTTGCATATAATCTCCAATGATAACTATTCTCGAACACGTGTGTAAATTTTCAAATCATTGTTTGCATGTATAGTGTTCGACGCAAAATAAATCCAGCGGCAGATTCGAAAGACTTGGTTACACAAGTATGTGTAAGAACAAGCCACTGTAATTTTTTCTGAAGATAAAGTGAAATTCTGCGTCATCGAAACATTTGAAGTACCTGGTGTGTAAATGTTTACCTTGACTCACGTTTAAGACCTTGTACCTCCACTTTATCTTTCTGTTTGTCATTGTCTGCTCTTGGAATCTTCTTAAAAACACTCAAAATGTTCACGATATGTACTTATGCAACTGATAGTATAGGTTTATAGTGATAAGACATCCATTTTGGCTGCTCCACTAGTACTATGTTTGTTCTGGTTGATGATCGTTTGTTAATTCGAAAATTTCCCTGTCCCAGAAACAGCGCTTTAAGATGCACTTGTTACAGGACGGTATCGTCCAGTTCTGTGTACCTAGGACGGTGCAAGGGGTCAATTTGACCCCCCCCCCGCCCCCCTGTAATTTATCTTCTCAGTATACGTAAATTATCCACCAATGAAACAGAAACAGTCAGGAGTCGTGCAGAGTAGTTGCTGCTCATTGTTGCAACTTGGCACATGTGAATTCCAATCCACAACAGTTTATATTGTGTTATTCAGCTAACAGTCATCTTCCGCTAAACACATTCCCAGACGTGTATCGTTAATGTAAACTTTTTGATGAATAAGTGTTACATCTCTGAGAGAATTCTGGCGTTGAATAGGAAATTGACTTCAGTGATGAAAATGATAATTATGTACATGAGACAAGTGGAGATGAAGGCACTATGAACAAGGAGCGATTAGTCGAAGAGGATTCATTTCTTGATCTACGTCAGTCATCAACTCTTCCATCACAGCAGGCAAAGTTGGAAGCGTCTGTACGTTCGTTAGTTAAGGATGGAATCATGTGGGAGACTGTCAGTTTATCATCTTCGGGAAGAAGGTGGGCTGCGAACATTCTGCAGGAGAGAGGAGGTCTCACTGCTTACGCTTGCCAACGAGTAGACGACACTGTCACCAGTACCTTCCGCCTTACTTTTGACGACGCAGTGCTACGTCTCATGAAGAAATTCACAGAATAAATTGCTCGAAAAGTACTAAAAACAATGACTGTAAATTTGTTTGTTTATTTAAGACGCAATCACATGTTTATGACACAGTCATAACCGTTTTCGGCCATACGATGACCATCTTCAGATTCTAAAGGCGGCTTACACTGAACACAGGTTCATGCGTTGACAATGCATGAACCTCTGTTCAGTGTATGCCGCCTTTAGAATCTGAAGATGGTCATTGTATGGCCGAAAACGGTTATGACTGTGTCATAAACATGTGATTGCGTCTTAAAAAAACAAACAAATTTTACAAAAGAATGAATCACGCACTCCATAGACAAAATGTCGTTTTTTCCTAAAACAATGACTGGACTGTGTCACTTGAGGAACTGGAGAAACTGATAGCCATCACGTATGCTATGAGTGCCATTTGTACAAAATGTCTGTCTGTGGATGATCTCTGAACGCACTCATGGGACCTACTTTTATCAAGGATATTATGCCAAGAGACAGATTTCAGGGGCTTCTTATATTTCTCCATTTCGATGAAAAATCAACCCCAGCGTAATGTCTGGCAGGCAACAAATTCACCCTTGTATCCGAAATTTGTTGAAAGTTCGCTGAAAACGGTATTGGCCCTCGAGAAAATATCACCACTGACGAGCGACAATTACCAAACAAAACAAGATGCGGGTTCACTGAATGCATGTCTAAGAAACCAGACAAATCTGATCTCAAACTATGGTTGGCTGTCGATCTAGCGATTAAGTATATATGTAATGCTTTCCCATACCTCGGCAAAGAGGACACACACGGAGACAAGCAACCACTTAAAATAAACCGTTATGTGTCTCATGGAGGTGTTTGTAAATCAAGGAAGAAATCTGACGACAGATAACCGATTTCCCTCTCTTCAGCTTACTAAGAAACTCAAAGAAAGGAAAACTTCATTAGATGGTACAATGAAAAAGATCCACCGCAAAACCCCGATGAAGTCAGGCAGCCGAATGTTGAAATACACTCCATCGCCATCCCACACCATAGTGGCAACACAGACTGCATCATGACTGTGTACTAAGGAAAGAAGAATAAACATGTCGTTATCCTGAATACACTGCATTCTGAAGTAGCAAAATCAAGGAAGCGAATAAGAAACATGAAACCATAACATTCTACAGTGGAACAAAGTATGGGGATGAACATTGTTGACCAAATGACCCATAAATATGCTACGAAGGTTGCATGTAGGAGGTGGCTAATGCATGTCTTCTACATAAATGCAGGGGTCATTTACAAAATAATAACAAATAAGAAAATGGAAAGGTGGAGGTTCATACTTCAGCTCGCGAATGAACTGAGGGGGTACGAAAGAGCAAGAACGCCAGTCAAAGGAATAGGATACAGGACTGCAATCACCTAAAACGCGTGGGAAGTGCCAAATCAGCCTCTGTAAAAGTAATAAGACAAGCCGAAACTTTGTGCCACAAAGTCGTGTGTGGAAAATGAGCAGGTAAAACAAAAATCCATTGTGCTAAATGGTTCTAGCAGATTCCAATGACTTGAATGAAAAGTAATACAAAGCCATGTGTAGAACACATGCGAAGGCAAAAGCTACAATTTCGGAAACTTGTTAGCATTAGCAAAACTAAATTGGTATGACAATTTGTTGCTGCAGTATACTATTAATTATTAATTATCGTGTGAAATAGTTATTGTGATTACTAGGAAAAAGGTATGGGTTAACAAACCACTAAAGAATATACTTGATTTTGTCTTATATGAAAATATTTTAATTCTTTTTGAGCGCTTGTGCAATATGTCAAGAAACATTAAATGAAAACGAAACGTTCCTTCTAGAAGTTCTGTGGGCGCCCCAGGTTCTCCACGTCCAGCTGTTGGCCATCGAGGGCCATTCTTAGGGGTGGAACCTTCCCCAGAGTCCTGTCGTACAAGGTCTCGTCTTATCACAACGTCGGGAACAACAACCACTAGCACAACACCGACAGAGAAACTGAACACAGCAGTGAACAATGACCTCATTGAGGAGTATATGTCCGAGACGCCATCCACGACCTGGGGCGACTCCAACTCCAGTGAGATACACAAGGGCATCGCTGGTCACACAGGTGGGGATGGCGGGGAGCAGCAGGGGTGGCAGACAGCATGCCTCTTGACAGGGGGTCTGTGTCTGACTGGCTGTATGACGACTCTGTGTCACATGAACTAGACAGGACCAACGAGAGCGCCGCCGACAGTGATGGAATGGTGACGGCATGCTAATTTGGGCTGGTGGAGCAGCTGATCCAGCAAGCCAGCACCTTCCATCTCTTGTAGGGTAAGGGGAAGGGAACATCTTGTTGTCGGGAAAGACAGCTGCACATCACTATTTTATTTCTCATTGCAGCAGCCCTAAATCGAGCACTGTAACATCCCCTCGCTCACCACGCGCTGTTCTCAGTGTTTTGATGATCTCCCTCTGCAGCTGACATTACCTCAGTCTCTGGTGTAAAACGGGCACCAGCCACGTTACCTGGTATTGCTAGATTAGGAATTCTTGTGTGAGACGATGGTCAGTCCTCGCCGTCCAGAAGTTTCCCTGCACCAGCAGCAGCATCCTCAGCAGTGGTTGGCACACTACTTTACAAACAATTAAAACAGTGATAAAACTTGATCGACTAGTATGTGAGTCAGTAGGTTATACAACGTTTCACACATTTTTTCCCATAAACAGATACAAGAAGTGTGTCCTATTACGGAGGAGAACGGAGAATAACGCAATGATTATCCATAATCGATTGGGTTATTGTATAGGAAGCAGGGCCCACTCTACGAAGTCATCAGTTCCTAATTCGCAAAAGAAACCCACGGAGAATGTCATTTGCTAAGCACTAGTAATAGCTACTACCGTGGCTTATGAAAGGAGAGGGCGGCTAGATGATTGGAGAGCGGAGAATTAAAAGCTCAGGAAATGTATAATGAGGCTGGAAACTAGTCTGGCTTGCATACCTGAGACAGCGGTGGTTCTCTAGGCTCATCTAAAGCAAGAGCTGCTGTCCATCCATCCCTCCGTTCACAGCACCGGCCATACGAGAGGGCACATTCATACACTTTTCTGAAGAGACGTAGAGGAATATGTGTATGTGATAGAGAAAACCCCATTGCGTCTAATATGCACTGTGCAAAATAAGTTTTTTACCACTTTGACAATTCAATATAGTTTGTCCTATTCGATCGCCTACCTCTATACCATGTTGAGAATGGGGTATCGGTAAGTGCAACTACCTGCGGGAAAGATTTAAACGTAAAATGCATGTTTATTGCATTTCAGCAGAGCATGTTATGTCTTGAATCGCGATCGTAATTACGTGTCTCGTTCACACAGTTCAGTCGACTGACTCAGGTCGAAGCAAGTTTCAAACCTGTACCACGCGTACAGTCACATTATGCCAAGAAGAGCTGCTAGCACGGAAATGTTTTGGATTACCTACACCAACATTCATAGCGTGCCACTCTGAGGCACGTGGTAGAGGGTTCTTCCAACTTTACTGGTTATTAGAGCCTCATCCTGTTCCATTCATATACGAAGCATGAAAAGAATGTATACCTTAACGTATTGTGCACAGTGTAGGTAGTCTAATATTGTCTACGCTATCCGTGTGGGGGTGAAACATATGGGTTTTTTGTACAGTCCTAGGTTCTTCATTTATAGATGATCCTTGAAACTATGTGAGTAAATTTTCAAGGAATGTAGTTAGTAAGTTGGTTAGTTACATGTTCTATACAACATTTGATTCATCCTTTTATCGAAATTATGTGGAACAAGTCAATTTAGAAGGTATGTATACATGATTACGGTTGACATAAATGAAGATATAATTATGTTCAGTTCTACTATGCAACCTTTTATTTCTTTTTGGCACAGAAGCACAGTAGAATATGTACTCCAAGAAAAATGATTTTAAATTAGATTTAAAATGTGATTCACTACGCATCACACATTTTATGTTATTGGCATATAATGAAAAAATGTTGTGGCACCATATTGATCTCCTTTCTCAGCTACTGACAGCTTTAAGAATGGGCAATAAACGTCACTTTTCCCTTTAGTGTGGTAGGTATGTTCATCACTGTTCTTCTCAAATTATGATGGATTATTCATGACGAATTTCACCGGCGAATATACGCATTATACCACCGCAGTTAAAATGGCTAGCTCCTTGAAGCAGTACCTACGTGACCTCTATGGGCGAGCAACACATATTATTCTTCCATTTCTCTTCTGTGCAATAAGTGATGAGTTAACTCAGAAATCATATTCCGCGACGTTTTTAAGAGTAAATATGCTAAATATACCAGCGATATAATACATTTGTTTCCGTGGGAAGCAAGTCTACGAAGAGCAAAAGTCTCTGAATTTGATTGTTTGAGAAGCTCAGTAAAATGCTTAATCCAGTTCACGTTTTCATCAACATGTAAATGCAAAAAATAAAATAAAATAAAATAAAATAAATGGAGCACCCTACCCCATTTACTGTCCCCTGCTCACTTGCTACATCAATAACTGTTGGTATGACTATATTCGATGTAGAGAACAGATTTTTTTTTTTCAGAAACTAGCGCGAGTCCATTTTCAGAGAACCACTTCATAATTGTTTGGAAAATGTCATTTAACGTCTTTTCTGTTGCTTTATCTCCAATGGGATTTATTATAACACTCGTTTCGTATCTTAAAGCACCTACCATCCTAACTTTACAGCATCTCCATGATGTTCTCCCAGAGGTCAGACGAATCTGTGGCCAGTCCCGCTGCATTTATTCGTATATGGTCGATACCCTTGTTAGTACCGTGTGGTATGGGTCTCAGACGCTTGAGTTATATTGAGTCACAGGAGTCTTTTGTAATTAACGTCCTCCATAGGCTGATTGCACTTCCTTATTTTCCTACCAGTCCGGCGTCACTAGACGTTGGTATCTTTCAGTGCGGCTGGTTAACCTCTTCAGTGACGTGCTCATTCATCTAAAATTGGAGAGCTGCTGCCGCCTACCATACCCTCTGGACAGCCTACGAGCGCCAGAACAGCGCTGACGTGGTCAGTTGTGCATGAAGGACGGCAACTGTGCCGCGAGGTTTACTTTCAGTGACTCTTATACGAACTGTCAAATTCCTGATGACTGTCGTAGAGTAGAATGCAGGTGGTCAGGTATTAAAGCAGATATGAGACATGCAATCTGTGTTCAGTGCGGAAGTAGGGCTTTCATTTTCTGAGATGGTATCATGCATAGATGTCCGGCACATCTGATAGCTTTGGAAGGTAGTTTCAATTCTGTGCACTTTGAAGGCAGACTCCTCCAACCTATTGTCCAGCTCTTCAGTCAACATTTCGGCTGTGAGTTCATCTCAAGACGGTAACACAGGCGTACACCGCATCCAAATCATGAACACCGTTCTTCAGAAGGCAGAAATTGGTTATTGAGTGGAATGGTCTGAGGTCTCTGCTTCCTAGCCACCAATCTAGCTTGCTTGGCAACAATTGAAATTTGCAGTGCTCTGTCGGAGGGGTGCTTCTCACATACTGGTTGGCCTAAGGTGGGTCACTTCGAATGGGAAGATAAGCTTAAGGAGGAACGTCATGACCACAATGTGAACAGCATGTGATGAAATGTTCATTCGTACTGCAACGCTTCGGGTCAAGGAACATATTACAAAATGTTATCCAGCAATAGATTTTGATTTCACACATTGGATATCCCCCATGTCGCATCGCGTATTTACCAATCTACAGCTGAATAAAATTATTTAGATGCAAGTCAGTATTTCAATTAGCTCCTAAAACTAAGTATCCCTATTATATAGTTATTTGACTATCAACTGTAGAGAAAAGGAACTATCCAAAAGTACTCGTCTCACGATTAAGTGAAAGGTGCATTATTTTTCTTTTTTTGTTGCCGTCAACCACTTTGAAAGGTTTGCTCAAGCACGCTGCTACGGAGGCGGATGCAGGAAACCCAGCGGACACTGTCCGAGAAGTTGGGGCCGTATGAAACTACGACTAACGAATTTGAAGTGCTTGCAAAAATATTGATAAAATTTTGTCTACAGAATACAGAAAGCACAAGAAAGGTGCGAGTATTGAAAATAAAACAGTGGAACAAGATTTATCCGACAAAGTGGCTAACATGATTAATTACCGTGGTGTTCTTGGTACTAGTCTTGTAGAGTAACATTCGGTGCCGACAGACAAAGTGCCAAATGAATTATTGTAAATCTCTTATTCCGTTTAATTATTTTCCCACAGGTCCTCCACAACAACAGAACGATTCACTCATCAAGAGTCCACCACTGTAGTGAACGTAAAACAGTGCTCAGCAATACACCTCTTCAAATGTAGAAGACAGGTTGTATCAATTTATGAATAGGAAAACTATGAAATAAAGTGCTCAATAATAATACTACAAGTTGCACACTTTTCCATTAACATTTCATTTTTGTAAACAGGTTACATTAAATAAAGAAATAGACCCGTTGCGCAAATATTTAGTACACTGATATTTAACAGACATAATCATTAACGGTCCAGTCATGTTGTAACATGTGCAAACATGTGCACTTATGAACTGACTGGTGAATGAGGAGGGTTTTGTTAGTTATCTGGAGCTCCAATGTTGGGCCCATTATCGAGCCACTTTTGGAAATAGTGTCCATGGCTTGAAATGTGTACTCAGTGTATCTTTCGGGGGTTCTCATCCGAGAGGTAGAGAAGGCCCTACCTCTGTCTATCGAGGCTACAGCGTGCAGTCATCTGCAAGTTGTTGCTCTTGTAGCAAAAAGTGACGCCTACCGTGTGGGTTCTTAGACCTCCTTCAGTTCGTACGGGCCGCTGGCGGCCATGGTAATGGCTCCTGGCGTTGTTAGCGGGATGTAGGCAGAGCTTACAGGTGATCTGCTTATAAATGATCTCGGTCATTTGGTTTGGAGCAGAGGGTCCGTCGATTCTATGATGATCTGCGCCAATGATTTCTGGATCTGCGCTATGGGCGGCGAGATGTAGTATTCCCCTTAATAGACCATGTGAGCATTAGGGAAAGGATGAACCTGCTTGAATAGGATAGTGCTTGTCGGATGCATGTGGTTTTTTATTTACGCTAAGCGATAATTTGAAGTCCTCTGATGAACTCCACCAGTCAATATACAGAGAGCAAAAGAAAATCGCTGACAAGACACTTCAAATGTACAAATTTGAATGTAATCTTAGGGGAAATTGATACAACTCATCCCACTCAGAAAATAAACTTATAACGAAGCAAGACGAGCGAGCGAAATCTATTTACCTTCACTTAATAACAAGAGAATGATCGTTGAGTCTGGATACTAGCGTCATAGGGAGAATAACAAACCTAGTTGAGCAACAGGCTATGTCTATTACTAGTGGCCAGAAGAAATAGAGAAGTTTTTCGACAATTTAAACGATCTTGCAATTTAAATCACGTCCGGTTATTACAGATCCTTATTAGCTCTGATTGACGCAATGCACAAGTACTTAACACAGAGCCAAATTTTGTAAAAATCTGGATCGAATTCACACAAAAATAACACCAACACTGTGGTGAAATTCCAAACAATATGGAAGACCGTGTGGAGAAAGTAGTCTTTTTCGCAGACCCATTAGTCCAATACTGTCAATAAAATAAGTACGGGATTGTGATAGAAAATTAAACAACCGGACTTAGTGCGAGTATGTGATATTAATGTCACAATATACGTCGCGAAGACTGGATGGAATCTCATTTCGGCTTTTCAGGAAGCACTCTTAGTTCAAATGGCTCTGAGAGCTATTGGACTTAACTTCTGAGGTCATCAGTCCCCTATAACTTAGAACTACTTAAACCTAACTAACCTAAAGACATCACACACATCCATGCTCGAGGCAGAATTCGAACCTGCGACCGTAGCGGTCGCGTGGTTCCAGACTGTAGCGCCTATAGCCGCTCGGCCACCCCGGCCGGCGAAGTAAGTTAAGCTGACATCCAACTTACACGAAGGGTAAAAGAACAGACCCGCAAAATTACAAATTATAGTCCATATCGTCGGTTTGCTGTAGAATTCTTGCGCATACACAATAAATTTCCTCGAGGCGGAAGAGCTCCTGCCCACGGATCAACACGGATTTAGAAAGTGTCGTTCATGCGAAACTCAGCTTGTTCTTTCCTCGAAAGGTAATCTGTGAGCCGTGGCTGAAGGGCAACAGGCAGATTTCCGGGAAGTTCTTGATCAGTTCGCACTGCACACTGCTAACGAAGGTGCTAGGTTACGGAGCAGGTTCCAGTAATGCAACTGGCGTGAAGACAGGCTCCAGTAAGTTGTCCCGGACGGCGAGCGTTCGTTAGAGGCAAGGGTATCGTTAGGAGTGCTTCACGAAATTGCAGTAGGGCCTCTCTCGTTCTCTGTGCAGATAAACTAGCAAACTAAAGCAGCAAATTGAAACTGTTTGCTGACATAGAGTACGGGAAAGTGTTCTTGTAGAGTGGTTGTAAGAGGATACGGGATGACTTGGATAGAACTTCTATTGGGTCTGATAATCGGCAGTTTGGTCTGAATACATGAACATGTAAGCTATTGCTGATGAATAAAAGAAACAATCCTGCAGTGTCAGAATACAGTATTACTGGTGTTCTTCCCGACGCATTGACAGCGGCTAAAGCTACAGGAGTAAGACGGCAGAGCAACATGAAATGGAACGAGCACATAAGGTTAGTCATAGGGACGATGAGTCGTCAACTTCGGTTTATTGGGCGGAAAACACTTCAGCGACTCATTCTTTAGTATTGCTCGAGTGTCGGATTAACGGAAGACTCCAAAGCAAGATTACAAATCAGAAATAGAAAGTATATTTCAAAGCAGTGCTAACGTAGAAAAAAATCAGTGAATGCCGAATGACGCTTGTCAGTGGGAAAAGACCTAAAACTTCCATATACTTTCCTCATGGATGAGGTCGTGTATGTCACTATGTAATAATGTGGGCTTTCGTCAGAATACTGGTTAGTAGCGTGCAAATTGTCTGTGAAATGTGAAAGATTTTCACTATCAGGTGTGAAAGAAGGTCTCGCATTTAAGTCCTGACTACTTTTCATTGAAATAGGTGCACATAGGAATAGCCAAAGTGAGTGCATTGACAAAGTGAGTCTGCCTCACGGGGAAAAGTGTCTAAAGAAGACAGTTTGGCTGATGGTGGCTGCGGCGCAAAGGTAGAAAGCAGCCCTCCGGCCGTTTCGGTATTCCCTGTAATGAAAAAAATTTAAGGAAGCCGATCTAAAGATGCCAAGCAGAACGTCGACAGTACTTGACTATGTGGTTACACATGATTGGCTGCAGGACGAGATGTTCTGCAAGTGGGTCGACAGAATTCTGTCACCCGTGACTCATAGTTATCCTAGAGCATTCACGTACCAAGAATTTACTGCAGAGAATCAAATACGAACACTTCATATTCTGGAGGTATACCTTTCACGGCTTTTTGTGAACGCTCCATCTTCTCGTCTCACGAACATGCCCTGTGATATTTACACCCTAAATGGAGGACTCATTTGTGGAAAGAACAATGAAGCGGGAGGATGCTGGTCAGTGGAGTGGAAAGGTATTGGGACCACAAATAAAGTTTATCTAGACAACAACTTCTTCAAAACAATCAAAATCTTTACGATGAGAAAAAGACACCAAAAGGATGGTCACAGTAAGCAAAAAATATTTTAAAGTTCAAAACCCCTGTAGCAGAAATAGTTAACGATGAGCAGAGATCAAGGAAAAAAAAAACTCGGCATTTTGAATTGCCACAGTACAATGACTTCCAAATCAAGACCAATCGAAAATAACCAAAGTACTCGGCAATGCTGCTAAATAGTTAACCGCTTTGTGGTATTGTTCATAGGCTGCAAATTTAAGAAAATCTAATGATAGACTCACCAACTGCAAACTTTGCTTAAGAATCGATTAAAGGTATGTTTCATCGGTAAGGCACAATGATTTAAGCTACGGGCACGTACAGTAACGAAGTAATAGTTCAAGGCTTATGCAAAATAATTCTTAGATCCTACGCTAACGGCTTAAGGCCAATGTTGAAAAGAACGTAACTGCTGGAATGTAGGACTGTACTTGGTAATTTCATCAAGCCGCCCACACTGGACCAAAAACAAAATTTTTACGCTTACTACAATTTTTTTATACACTGGACTTTAGTAAGAACGTGTGCAGGTTAACTGAAGTAACGGTCACGCAGACATGATTTCCGATCGGTGAAGGTGCTTTGAGATTTGCCTGATATTCGCCTAAAGTGCAAGAAATGCGTATGTAAGTAACTATATACTGAGATTTACAGCACAGTGCACAAGCCAACAACAAGCAGAACTTATATTGAAGACTGTCTGTAGGTGAAGTTTCTTAGATTTACTAAAACAATGAAAAGAAACCATTTTCATAAAACTACGTGCAATCGAGATAACTGAAAAATTTTAGGAAAGATAAACCTTCAACCTCATGGCGACAGGGGAGCAAACAATGGTAGCAGCCGATCAAATACACACACAGACTTGGCAAGAACAGCAAGCAGCAAAGTAAATACAGGCACCATAAATAATACCACAGAAGTGATAGTTCGAAGAGGTAGTAAATGACAAGTAGTACAGATTTGAAATAACTACCTGGCCACTTTCCTTACCAAAACGGATACCCTCTAACAATCATATTGAAAACATATTTTGTGAATGTCACTGGAATCTTTGAGGCATATAATGAATCTCCTCACAAGCGGTTCATTAAATGACGAGTAATCCGGGCTGCAACAGAATTAAACGTCAGTCTACTTAAATATAGGCTAATATGCTGGCTTGATTACGCAAAAACGGTGAATAATTGGATAGTCCCTAAGGACTAAATAATATTTAAATGAAATGTCAAAATGAGCAGAGGCTGACAACTTTAAATTAACATTGTTTCTTTAAAATTCGAGACCCTAAATGATAGAAATTAAACCACAAAGTAACTTACAGAAAACTGGCGAACACGAGAACTAAGATCACAACAAGGATTATACGGAGTCAAATTAACGAAAGCTCCTTGAAGACACTCCAAGACGTCCACCCTGTTCAGTAACGTGGCGAGTAGACAAGAAACTTGACCGAAATCATAAGTCAGACCTCAAGTAGGATCAAAAGGAGCTAGAATGCAGTTACTGCGCACAAAATTAATCCCATTTATCAAAAGACGTCATCATGGTTCACAATACGAGCAGGCAACGGTTTGCTTCCTCAAGCGGTCGAGTAGCGGCCAGTTATACAAATTAGAGTGATCGTGCCGAAAATGCTCCATTGGGGACGCTGCCGCTCTCCAGCTGTGTTCAGCCAAAAAAGGGCGCCCACACGTCCCTGGTAAACGCGCTTTTCAACCGTCACCGCTGCCAGCCAGTCACTTACCTATAGCTAGACGAGCACGGGCATAAATCACCTGCCGCTGCTTACGCGCGCCAAGCGCCTTCTGGTCTCCCAGCAACGGGCGAGAGACAAATCTAGCGCATAAACAATCGATACTTGTGCCCGTGTGCCACAAACATTCCTCCCTTTGCCAGCATTCCACTGTAGGAGAGGTATTCATAAGGGTTTCATCTATATGTGGTGTCAGTTCATTCGGACACGTCTGGAAGAACAGACGCCATATATATGATTAAGGCAAGGCTGGCCTATGATCCCTTCAGCGTAGATGCACACCAATCCCGAGCTCTCACAGGAATCGTCGAAATACCGCGAGTAATGAGGATAATGGGCAGCGTGGGTCTGGTGGGAACAGTGCTAGGATAGTCTGTGCAGCTGTGATGGACAGTGTCTTCAGGTGACTGAGTGGTGAGAGTGTCTGCCCAATGAGCAAGAGACCTGGCTTCGTATCCCGGGCAGGCATGAACTGCGAACTTTCCCCACTGACATAACTAATGCCCACTAGCAGTTAAATGTCATTATTTACATTGGGTCATAAGGTTTTTAATTAACAGATATGAAATAACCAGATTACTATCATGAAATATAACCTCACTGGTTAGCCTTATTTGCAAATTAACCCTTCAATACGATTCATTCTTCCCAAAGATAGATGACGGTGTGGAGACCTTGCATATACAGGGTGGTCCATTGATAGTGACCGGGCCAAATATCTCACGAAATAAGCATCAAACGAAAAAACTACAAAGAACGAAAGTCGTCTAGCTTGAAGGGGGAAACCAGATGGCGCTATGGCTGGCCCGCTGGAGGGCGCTGCCATAGGTTAAACGGATATCAACAGCGTTTTTTTAAATAGGAACCCCCATTTTTATTACATATTCGTGTAGTACGTAAAGAAACATGAATGTTTTAGTTGGACCACTTTTTTCGCTTTGTGATAGATGGCGCTGTAATAGTCACAAACGTATAAGTACGTGGTATCACGTAACATTCTGCCAGTGCGGACAGTATTTGCTTCGTGATACATTACCCGTGTTAAAATGGCACAGAAACTCTGAGCCAGATCGGAAATCGAACACGGGACCATTGCGTTTCGCGGGCAAATGCTCTACCGTCTCAGCTACCCAAGCACGAACCCTGACCATTCCTCACAGCTTTACTTCCGCCAATACCTCGTCTCCTACCTAGTCCGACACACAGTATTAATCTGTCAGGAAGTTCCATATCAACACACTCTCTGTTTCAGCGCGAGAATTTCATTCTGAATTTAAGGAAGATTTGTTTGTAATTCTTCTATGACTAGTACTAGTTTTCGTCAGATTACTGAAATAGTAAGATTTCGTGACAGAGAGACACGAAACGAACCCAGGGAACATGACTAGTTGACTGCAATACGAGAAGTATTTGATAAAAAGAATCAATTGCTCACAAGATATTATTCTGCTGGGATGCACACTCTTACTGATGATATGTTGTCATTCCCAGTGAAGGAAAGGCTTGGAAAATATTATACACTCACGTGAATGCTCATGCACTCTAAAACCAGATATGTTCTGACCATGGACCATATGGCAGGGTAGGAAATGATGGTCCACAACAATCAAATTCAGCTGCAGCTGTAAAAACTGGTAAAGAAATTTTCACCCTACAAGGCCACAAGTATGTGGCCATTATCTCTTTTCTATACTCTTGCAGACATGGCAACATTAAAATGGTTATACACGTTTTTTTTTTCTCAACTTATCAGAGTGGAATAAGACAAAATCTAATAATGGACGGCTTCCTCTTAAAGAACTGGCACAACAGCTCACAAAAACATACACTGAAGGAAGGGGTACGAATGTTAGTGGACTCGGGAAGTGTGTGGTTTCAGCCACGGCAGGTATTCTCGGACAAAATATCACGCAGAATTTCGTTGCGAATGAAGCTGAAGGAGGAAGGGGAAGACGTCATTTATGTTGTTGTGAAAGCCAGTCAAAAGCAGTGTAGTGCAATACAGCGAACAAACAACAATGATCTGTAACAACTATAAGAGACAGGCAGGTAGTAGAGACAGTAAGAAAACTGTTATATTTTCCAAGTGTGAAAGCGTTTCCGAAGAAAGTAATCAGTATGTGACCCCAGAAATTATGTATTGTAAACTGCTATGTTTAACTTAAAACATATGCAATATTTTTCAATTATTATGAAGTGTTATTCAGGAACTCTGTAATGACATATACTGCCAATGTAAAGAGAAATTGCCCAAGAAAGTACAATAAACTTAAATGACGAAAAAAGAGAAAAATACGAAATGCGTTTTTGTAGAAAGTGCTAAAATAAATTAACTCTTTCGGAAACCATAACAGATCAGTAGCTTTTTATACGATATTTTGTTAAAAAAGGACAATAAAGACTAATGAAATTTGAGTTACAAATATTTTGTCTGGTATGTGCAAAATACCATCCATCCCCCCCCCCCCCCTCCGCCGTACTGCTCGCTATGAACAATACTTTGGTAAAGTAAGGTTTAATATTTCAACCTGCGGAAACGTTACGAGCACCCATCGTATATGTAATTTTGTTTATTGGAGAGGTATCGTACCCCCATCAGGAGCCCTTCGCCTACCACAATGGTGAGACTCCTGGGGCTCTTGCAAGAGTGCGCCATATTTTGTGTGCAGCCGCTCTCATATGCCTCCTTCGAAGTAATAGTAGCAAATTTTGGGCTTTGGTACGTATCATTTTCCGTTTACGTCTCCGAATGTACTTACCAGCTATCGAAACATTGTGTAGGAACGCCCGCGACATGTACCCGCGTTCAGATACCACTATAAATATCAATAAAAATACACTAATGAAACATTTTACTACATTGCACTCACTACAAGGGAAAGGTAAAATGGGACCTCGCGTACGAGACATTAAAACTTTATACTATAATTACGTAACGACTACTTGAATGTTGATGTAGCAAGTTGAAGTGACATCACCCGGCAGGGTACCATGGGAAAGGGAATGGCCACAAGGCTGAACCAGCTGGAAGCAGGGTACAAAATATACACCTAGGCTCGATGCACGCTTCCGAAGTAAAGGTCTCACGGAATACAACAGACTGTTGGCTGTTCAGATTATAACGTGATAAAAAAGTGTCTGGACATTAAAAGAAACATACGTTTTTCATAATAGATGCATTGTGCTGCCACCTACTGCCAGGTACTACATATCAGGGACCTCAGTAGTCATTAGACATCGTGGGAGAGCAGAATGGGGCGCTCCGCGGAACTCACTGACTTCTGTACGCAGCTCGTGATCTAGTGGCTAGCTTTGCTACCTCTGGATGAAGGGGTATCGGGTTCCACTCCCGGACGGTTTGGAGATTTTCTCTGCCCGACGACTGGGTGTTTGTTTTGTGACAGTGGCTACATTGGACTGTGAAAAAAACTGGACTGTGAAAAAAGTGGAACTGTGTACGGGCGCTGATGACCGCGGAGTTGAGCGTCCCAAAATCCAAAATTCATCATCATCGTCACTGACTTCGAACGTGCTCAGGTAATTGGGCGTCACTTGTGTCATACGTCTATACTCGAGACTTCCACACTCCTAAACATCCCGAGGTTCACCGGCCGGGATGGCCGAGCGCTTCTAGGCGCAACAGTCTGGAACCGCGCGACCGCTCCGGTCGTAGGTACGAATCCTGCCTCGGGCATGGATGTGTGTGATGTCCTTAGGTTAGTTAGGTTCAACGGGACTGATGACCTCAGAAGTGAAGTCCCATAGTGCTCAGAGCCAATTAGCCATCCTGAGCTCCACTGTTTCCGATGTGATAGCGAAACGGTAACGTGAAGCAAGACGTACAGCACAAAAGCGTACAGGCCGACCTCTTCTGTTGACTGACAGAGGCTGGAGACAGTTGAAGAGGGCCGTAACGTGTAATAGGCAGACATCTATTCAGACGATCACATAGGAATTTCAAACTGCATGAGGATCCACTGCAAGTACGATGACAGGTAGGCGGGAGGTGAGAAAACTTGGATGTCGTGGTCGAGCGGCTGCTCATAAGCCACACATCACGCCGGTAAATGCCAAACGCACCTCGCTTGGTGTAAGGAGCATAAACATAGGACGATTGAACAGTGGAAAAACGTTGTGTGGAGTGACGAATCACGGTACACTATGTGCCGATCCGATAGCGGGGTGTGGGTATGGCGAATGCCCGGTGAACGTCATCTGCCAGCGTGTGTAGTGCCAACAGTAAAATTCGGAAGCAATGGTGTTATGGTGTGGTCGTGTTTTTCATGGAGGGGGCTTGCACCCCTTGTTGTTTTGCGTGGCATTCCTACATTGATGTTTTAAGCACCTTTTTGCTTCCCACTGTTGAAGGGCAATTCGGGGATGGCGATTGCATCTTTCAAAACGACTGAGCACATGTTCATAACGCACGGCCTGTGCCGGAATGGTTACACGACAATAACAGCCATGTACTGGAATGGCCTGCACAGAGTCCTGAGCTGAGTCCTGTAGAACACGTTTGGGATGTTTTGAAGCACCCACTTCGTGACAGACCTCACCGACCGACATCGATGCCTCTCCTCAGTGCAGCACTCTGTGACGAACGATCTGCCATTCCCCAAGGAACCTGATTGAACGTACTCCTGAGAGAGTGGCAGCTGTTCCCAAGACTATTGGTGGGCCAATACCATAGTGAATTCCAACATTGCCGATGGAGGGCGCCACGAATTCGTAAGTCATTTTCAGCCAAGTGTCCAGATTTCATTGATCACATAGAGTACCTCGATGCCTTCTCGTAGCTTACATACTTCATTCCATAGTAGGAATGCCCTAGTACTGAAGTTAGGGGATGTGGTGACATATAATGAAATCACGATGAAACACCTGTCAGTAGCGCACTACGTCTTACTTATGGGAAATACGTTGGTGAGCTGATATCTGAAGGAAGTTACCCACCGTTCCATACGGATGTTGCTCGGCCACAGTCTTCAGATTATCATAAGCTATCCTCTTCACGATTTTCACAAAAGAGACATGGTTGTATCTTTTTGTAGCTAGAATCAGTTATAATCAAGTTTTCGTTCAGTCCTAGCTTCTTTGGAAGCTGGTGGGTTTCCATGATGACTACGACATCTGCAATGAATGCTAAAATATTTTGAGGTGGGAAGCATGAGTGTTCCGCTTGGTTTTCATCACAAAAGGAAGTGCTTTGAGCCTACGGCTGATCAGTTAGTGAGTATTTTAAATGCATATGCCACATTCTGTGGCAGGTTATCATGAATATGCGATCAATTATGGAAATATGACGTTTACCCCAATTTAGCTCAGTCGCGTAAGAGTGGGGCTAGTAGCACCATTACGAGGAAGCAAATTAGATTTGCTTTAAATAAACGCTGTAACAGTTGTGAGGGTTCATTACTTTTGATGTATGTGGTGAATTACTGTTAGCTAAAAATGCCTTTAGGATGACAAAGGCGCCATTATCAACACCTCGCTGCGTTTGAACGAGGCCGTGTAATATGGCTAGGAGAAGTTGGCGTTCCCTCTGCGATATAAAACAGAAAGACTTGACAGGAATGGAGCCAGTGCACATAGTTATTGGCAGTAATGGCCACGAGAAAGTAGGGTCGCAAGAAGAATGGAGTCCGAGGGCCACGTGGTTCTAACGACAGGGGAATGCCCTCATTGCAGCCCACTCAAGTTTAGTGGTAAACTGGACCATTGGATGGACCGTAAAACTGAACATTAGTCAAACATGGAAATTGGGAGAAGGTATACTGAGCAGTGGAAAAAGAATAAACATTGAAACAGTGAATGTTTAATTTCAAGATGTGCAACATGAAGCAAACTGCGAAGACTAGGAGTCGTGGGTGTGTGGTCATGTTATTGGACTCCAAAGCAGCTGATCCGCGTTAAAAAACTCCCTCGTGTCCTATTTCTTTTTCATAAAATTATGAAATTTCCGCCCTGTTGTGACGTTTCTGTTCTCCTTCATTAAGGAAGTGCTAAAAATCTAAGGTTTTTCTCTGTAGTCTTGACAGTTTTCACACTTACAGAATATGAGTGACATGGTAAGAATATGATCCCGTCGCAAGTAAATGTGGTGCACGGTAAGAGCAAGCGATTTGCCACATAGAACTGTCACATAAATGAAATCAACAAATAAACGGGTGCGAACTGTGTTATAACAAACGAATTAGTCAAACCTTCCATAACAGAACACACGACATAAGACATGTCGTGCTTGTATGGAAGAAATAGGAATTACATACGTCCGGAGGTCCCTTCCTTATACCTCGCTTTTGAAATGGGCGACACACCACAACACAGACTGAAATTTCAATACAGCGGACAGACGTGGCAATGCCCGGACAGACAGTTCATAATTTTCTGAAAAAAGAAATGTATGGGACACGAGGGACATTTTCATTCGCAACCCGAGGTCTGATAGGCACCATTCGCATTTCCATTCCCCAGGAACCCAGTAGAGACTAGGCAACATGGAATAGAGATACAGTACAACGAACTCGATTTTTTTTATCTTAATACCACGGTGAAGAGCAAGAAACCGACGTCGTTGAGAGGAATACACGGCAAGACGTCAGACTTTGTGACACTTTCGACGGATATGTTTGAACACCCAGCTCTATGATGAGTTAAGGAAGACACTAGCAAAATAGTTGAGAAAAATTTTATGTATTTGGGATTGAGGACAACTTCACAGTGGCGTTTATTAAGGAAGGGCTAAAAAATCAATGATTTTTCTCGCCATCAGCAAACAAGAAGTGAACTGCGAGTCCAGAAATTCACTTCACGTGGTTCGTCTTCACTAGCGGGAAATACTCCTCATCCTAGAAGAGGAGCAGTTGAGTAGATATCTGATGGGGAGTCGTAAGGGTAATTACTGACAGCATCTGTCGCACTAAGTTCCAGACGCCTCTTGTCGATCCGCGCACCAGGCGATGCTCGTCCGTGTCCAAAATATCACAGGTGACACACAATGGGGTGTCTGTGAGGTGAAGGCGTGACGGGCATACTTGCTTCCCGTCGACGCTAAAGTAGTCTTCGTGGATGTAAATTGTGTTGACAATATCGCAGTAGGGGTGTAGCTCAGTTAGAGGAAAGAGTGGCGGAAGTTAAAGAAGGGTGGAGGGACGTTCGAAAGCGGGATAGGTGCTCAGTGAGACTATGGTGCAAGGGCATCCAGCAATAGGCTGCTAAGGCACGTAGGACAACGGCGCCACAGCGCTATGTGAGAGCCAACGAAAAGGGTTTCTCTGCCTCGTGATGACTGGGTGTTGTGTGATGTCCTTAGGTTAGTTAGGTTTAAGTAGTTCTAAGTGCAACTGATGACTGATGACCATACATGTTAAGTCCCATAGTGCTCAGAGCCATGTGAACCATTTGAACCAACGAAAAGGGCTATCGCTCTGTCAGGCACAAGATATAGACCTAAGCCGCTGGAGTGTAAAGATCCCGTGCCTCATCTTGAACAGCAAGCCGTGGCAATAGTGTGAACCCAATGCCGCTAGCATGCGGAGGGCACAGGCGGCGGTAGACGAAGTGTATGTGCCACATGTGAGATACTTGACGCCAAATACACGTTTACATCTGTTTATTTATTTACATGTCAAGTTCCGTAGGACCAAATTGAGGAGAAAATCTCCAAGGTCATGGAATGTGTCAGTACATGAACTTACAACATAAAAGTAATAACAGATAAAAATAAATGTTCATGAACCTGAAAGAAATTCAGTCCATAAGTTTAAGCAAACGCTATCAGCAATACAATGAGAATCAGCTTAATTTTTCAAGGAACTCCTGGACAGAATAGAAGGAGTGACCCATGAGTAAACTCTTCAGTTTCGATTTGAAAGCGCGTGGATTACTGCTATGATTTTTGAACTCGAGTGGCAGCTTACTGAAAATGGATGCAGCAGTATACTGCACACCTTTTTGCACAAGAGTTAAGGAAGTCCGATACAAATGGAGGTTTGATTTCTGCCGAGTATTAACCGAGTGAAAGCTGCTTGTTGTTGGAAATAAACTAATATTGGTAACAAGAAACGACAATAAGGAATATACATATTGAGAGGCCAATGTCAAAATACCCAGACTCGTGAACAGAGGTCGACAAGAGGTTCGTGAACTCACACCACTTATTGCCCGTACGGCCCGTTTCTGAGCCAAAAATATCCCTCTAGAATGGAAAGAGTTACCCCAAAACATAATACCATACGACAGAAGTGAATGAAAATAAACAAAGTAGACTAATTTACGTGTCGAAGTATCACTCACTTTCAATACCGTTCGAATAGTGAAAATGGCAGTATTAAGTCTTTGAACAAGATCCTGAACGTGGGCTTTCCACGACAGCTTACTATCTATCTGAACACCTAGTAATTTGAACTGTTCAGTTTCACTAATCTTATGCCCGTTCTGTGAGATTAAAACGTCGGGTTTTGTTGAATTGTGTGTTAGAAACTGTAAAAACTGAGTCTTACTGTGATTTAATGTTAGTTTATTTTCTACAAGCCATGAACTGAGGTCATGTACTGCACTACTTGAAACCGAGTCAGTGTTGCACACAACAACCTTTACTACCAAGCTAGTGTCATCAGCAAACAGAAATATTTTAGAGTCACCCATAATACTAGACGGCATATCATTTATATAAATAAGGAACAGGAGCGGCCCCAACACTGATCCCTGGGGCACTCCCCACTTGACAGTACCCCACTCCGATCCCACATCACAGCCGTTATCAACATTGTGAATAATGACCTTTTGCTGCCTGTTGCTAAAGTAAGAGGTTAACCAATTGTGAGCTACTCCCCTTATTCCGTAATGATCCAACTTCTGGAGCAATATTGTGAGATCAACACAGTCAAATGCATAAAAATGCAGAAAAACGAGTGCTCGTAAACGGTGAGTCCAGTTCGTAATGTGGACAGTAGTCACCGGCAGTTGAGGGTAATCGTGCGCCGCAGATCATTCGCGAAATCGAGGCCTAAGCATCGTATAGTTTCAGTTACATGGAAAGGAGCAGCGATGACCACAGGAAGCCTCACACCTGTAGAAATGGCGTTCGATTTGTGGACGTTGAGGCAGCTACAAAGAGCTTAGCCGTAGGTGGTAACCCATTCCAGTGCTTCCATGACCTCAGCACTGCTACGAAGAACGATGACGGTATCTTCTTCATAAGCACTGGCGCCTGCCAAAGAATTTCGATTGGGGGAAACCACGTACCTGGCCATCCCTTTAAATGGTGTAGCCAACAGGCGGGTGCTAATCGCATATCCGTCAGGTACCCTGAGGCCAATGAATGGGAATGAGGAAACCGTCGAGGAAACCGTCTAAGATCGACACGAGAGGTGAGATAAGGTCCTGTCAATTTTCATTCCACACTGGCGCCAGTGTCCGATAAAACTCCAGTGAGAGGCCGTCAGGGCCAGGCGACCTGTTCGTAGAAGCTGCCTGGATGGCTTCATAGACTCTGTCCTCCGTGACGTTAGCAAGCAGATCCATCGTTGCATCCCCCGGAACCGACCCAAAGGAGAGACTGGAGACCGCCGTAATGGTGGCAGAGTGGTGACGTTATTCTGAGTACGGCATTCATAAGGTGCATGGATTTCAGGCACTATATCACGTTGGGTATCTGAATGCTGTCCATCATCAGTCATAAGAACATTAATCAAAGGCCTCCGATGGTGCCGCCGTCCGTTATCAGATGGTACATTCATGGACACCCTTGCACTAACCCATCGTGTTGACCATAGCTCCCTCAAGTTGACTGCGAGAGAGGGACGTGAGCTGTGTTTTGGCAAAAGTCAACATTACCTAGCGCTCTGGAGAATACATAACTATACACCAATGGTGAATGGTGACATACAATTCCGGGGTTCGTTGCCGCCACGCTGCGACCTCCGTTCTGTAAGGAACCGTGGCCTTGTGGAAGGCAGGCTTTGCGCAGAGCACCCAGCATGACAGGGCGTCGACGACAGGCTGTCCACGTAGCCTCGATAAACTGCCAGCGGTCGGATGACATAGGTGTTGAGTTACCGTGGTACCCCTCGGAGGCAGAGAATGATTGCACAGATACATGCATCATGGTCAGAGAACGAAACGAGCTAGACTTCAGCAGCCTGCATCCCACTAACAATATCGTGGGAGATGTAGACACAACCGAAGCAATTCGAAGAACGGCCAGTGAAATGCGTAAGCTCTACAAGACCATTATGAACATGTTCCCAAGAATCCAGAAGGCTCAAGTCCTGCAGAATTCTCGCTAGCGTCGCGCATAGAGATGGACGTGGTAGTGGGTCTTTGTGTGCTTGGGTTGCACTTGAAATCGTCTCCCATCATGAATACATCCTGCTGACCCACGAAAAGTGGAATGACTGCTTCGAAACTGGATCGTTCACGGTGGCGAACCGAACTAGAAACTCATAGACGTTGGTGACCCTGACTCTACTGAACTTGAGAGCATCAGGCAGACAGGTCACTGTACCAGCGAGGATACCGCCACGTAGGAGGATCGCCACCCACAACCAGTAGAGAAAGCATGGGAGATATGTGCTGCAAAACCATGGGTAGCACAAAACGTCGCAATATGCACCTCCTGATGCAAAGCAACATCATTGTCCACCGGATCCAGTATTTCGTGCAATAAAGCTAGATTGTGACGAACGAGAATGGTATTGACACTGACCGTGGCTACACGATAAGCCTGAAAAGTTGCCATCGCCGGTAGGACAGACGATTCAACCGTGGGGAAAGCATGGGGAGTTCCCTGTTAGACCCCTATGGAAGAGCACTCACTGTGACAGGGAGGAAGCCGACCAAACCAAAGGGAATCCATCGCTCTATACTCATCCAGAACGTCCATCATCAGCAACGACGTCGTCTGCCCAGGACACAGGCTTCTCACCGCGCCGGTTCAGTGGAAAACTAGGTGCACCCACATAGAAAGGGAGACAACTGCATCATACGGAGATGAGGGAAGTTCAAATGGTTCTAATGGCTCTGAGCACTATGGGACTTAACATCTGTGGTCATCAGTCCCCTAGAACTTAGAACTACTTAAACCTAACTAACCTAAGGACATCACACACATCCATGCCCGACGCAGGATTCGAACCTGCGACCGTAGCAGTCGCACGGTTCCGGACTGCGCGCCTAGAACCGCGAGACCACCGCGGCCGGCTAGATGAGGGAAGGTCAGTGATTTAGGTGGACGCTGGGACGCTGACTGGAGATGGCGATGGGGAAAGGTATAGCGTTATCAGGTACCAGGGCGTCAGAGGACATCACATCATCATTAGCAGGGTCGTCACCCTGCGCACACATCCGATGGAGGCAGTACGGGCGTTTCCTCTTCCGTTTCCTCGGCAGACATATTGTCCCAAGTTGGACGGCGGGTGGCTGTCATCTGACATGTGGCCAGACGGCAGAAAAGCGGAGGTCGGTACAGCTCCATAATCAACAGCCTTGGGGTCAGGACAGACGGTCGTCGTTCGTTTGTACTGCCTTCAGCAGCAGCTATGAGAGACAGGTGAAAGGTCCAACTCGTCGGCTAGAGTTCGATTTTACACAGAGTACGCGAAGAAACTTGCCCACCTTCTTGCAGCGGTGTACCGTAGGCCTCTAGAAGAGCATAGCGTTCCAAAAGATTGGGAAAGGGCACAGGTCATCCCCGTTTGCAAGAAGGGACGTCGAGCAGATGTGCAGAACTATAGACCTATATCTCTAACGTCGATCAGTTGTAGAATTTTGGAACACGTATTATGTTCGAGTATAATGACTTTTCTGGAGACTAGAAATGTACTCTGTAGGAATCAGCATGGGTTTCGAAAAAGCGCTATTCGTCCACGAGACTCAGAGGGTCATAGACACGGGTTCACAGGTAGATGCCGTGTTTCTTGACTTCCGCAAGGCGTTCGATACAGTTCCCCACAGTAGTTTAATGAACAAAGTAAGAGCATATCTACTATCAGACCAATTGTGTGATTGGATTTGAGAGTTCCTAGATAACAGAACGCAGCATGTCATTCTCAATGGAGAGAAGTCTTCCGAAGTAAGAGTGATTTCAGGTGTGCCGCAGGGGAGTGTCATAGGACCGTTGCTGTTCACAATATACATAAATGGCCTTGTGGATGACATCGGAAGTTCACTGAGACTTTTTGCAGATGATGCTGTGGTGTATCGAGAGGTTGTAACAATGGAAAATTGTACTGAAATGCAGGAGGATCTGCAGCGAATTGAGGCATGGTGCAGGGAATGGCAATTGAATCTCAATGTAGACAAGTGTAATGTGCTGCGAATACATAGAAAGATAGATCCCTTATCATTTAGCTACAAAAGAGCAGGTCAGCAACTGGAAGCAGTTAATTCCATAAATTATCTGGGGGTACGCATTAGGAGTGATTTAAAATGGAATGAGCATATAAAGTTGATCGTCGGTAAAGCAGATGCCAGACTGAGATTCATTGGAAGAATCCTAAGGAAATGCAATCCGAAAACAAAGGAAGTTGGTTACAGTACGCTTGTTCGCCCACTGCTTGAATACTGCTCAGCAGTGTGGGATCCGTACCAGATAGGGTTGATAGAAGAGATACAGAAGATCCAACGGAGAGCAGCACGCTTCGTTACAGGATCATTTAGTAATCGCGAAAGCGTTACGGAGATGATAGACAAACTCCAGTGGAAGACTCTGCAGGAGAGACGCTCAGTAGCTCGGTACGGGCTTTTGTTAAAGTTTCGGGAACATACCTTCACCGAAGAGTCAAGCAGTATATTGCTCCCTCCTACGTGTATCTCGCGAAGAGACCATGAGGATAAAATCAGAGAGTATAGAGCTCACACAGAAGCATACCGACAATCCTTTTTTCCACGAACAATACGAGACTGGAATAGAAGGGAGAACCGATAGAGGTACTCAGGGTACCCTCCGCCACACACCGTCAGTTGGCTTGCGGAGTATGGATGTAGATGTAGATGTAGATTCGACGTCGGTACCGACTGATTCAGAGTGGGCGTAGCAGGCAATCCTATCGTGGACGCATAAGATTGAGATAAACGGTGGTTACCACAGGAAGATATACGTCTCTGATCGACGTCTGAAACAGTGTACATCGGACAAATTCAGAACTTACATGGCCTTTCTGTCCACAACCTGATCAAAGCAGCGGCTGGCTATCGTACACAACGACATCCCTGCAGCTGGCAGTAACCAAGTAGGATGGACGTGTTTCCGTAGTTCAGTTTTCATCTGACAGACACCATTAAGAACACGGTTTTTTTCGAACCTCTTCCGCGTTTCAGCACCATGACTACGACGTTGCCCTAAGGTTTAAAGACGGGCACCATAATGTCCGACGGTACCTCGAACGGGATATCGAAAATCCTTAACGATCGGTGGCCAAAACCAACTTGATCAATCAAGACATTCTCTAAATATCCCTCAGAGTATCAAAACGTGAGATCAGTAGCCGTGCGCCACACAAAGTCGGCGCACGGCTCATAGTTCGTCAGCTTTGTGTACAGATCTTGTGTCGGAAGGGGCATATCATCCGGTACAAACCGTCGTGATTCACACACGTTCTTTCGATCATGATCAAACAGAAAAGTTAATTTCATTTTGGCTTAGTAGTAAGGAAATACCGTGATGGCTGACAAAGGCGGGCACCGAGATAAGCTGCTACGCGTAAGTAAACAAACGCGCGCTAACTCACAAGCAGCCCAACAGGCGACACGCAAACAAATCTTGCTCGCCTCACCACTGCCGTAGGCAGACTCAGTGATCAATAATTCGAGAACAGTCTTAATCACATTTATTATGGTTATAATACCGCCAACCGGTTTCAACCCGACGTAGAGGTCATCTTCTGGGCGTTTACACCATTGTCGACTGCTGGTGGTGTCACTCCTGTCTCCATAACGGCATAGTTTCCTGCCGTTATGTAGACAGGAGTGACACCACCAGCAGTCGACCAATGGTGTAAACGCCCAGAAGATGACCCCGACGTCGGGGTGAAACCGGTTCACAGCTCTGTACCCCTTCTTCCTGGTTTCAAATTCGATCTGTTCAAAAATGGTTCAAATGGCTCTGAGCACTATGGACTTAACTTCTGAGGTTGTCAGTCCCCTAGATCTTAGAACTACTTAAACCTAACTAACCTAAGGATATCACACACATCCATACCCGAGGCAGGATTCGAACCTGCGACCGTAGCGGTCGCGCGGTTCCAGACTGTAGCGCCTAGAACCGCTCGGCCAGTCCGGCCGTTGCTTCATCTGTGTTCAGTCTTTGACGGGCTGTCCACTGGGCAATCTTGCCACTAAATGTGTGGAGTGTGCGATGGGGCGTTTCTCTTGTGACAGTGTGGATCATCATATTTGGCGTATAGCTCTGGCGCATCGTACTGCATCTGCAGCAGCAATTTGAGCAGCAGTTGGCACCACAGTAACAACACGAACTGCTACTAACTGGTTACTTCAAGGACAACACCGAGCCAGACGTTCTGTAGCGTGCATTCCGAAGATCCTATGCCATATCCAGTGGCGACTTCCGTGCTGTCAAGCGAGAGCATACTGGAGGACTGGGCGGAGCTGTGTGGTGTTTCCTGCTGCGGTGCATGGTACGCAAGAATCGTGACATGTGGCATTTGTGTAGAACAATTAGGAAGTACTAAGATCAGAAGCTCCCTTCCTTATACCCCGCTGTTGAAAACGGACGTCTAACCACCACACAGACAAAAATTTGAATACAGTGAACAGACACGCCAGTGACTGAACTGACAGTTCATAACTTCGGAAAAAAGTATGTGGTGCACGAGAGATTTTTATTTATTAATTTTTTTTTTTTTTTCGCAGCCTGAGGCCTGCTCACCACATCCCGTGTCGACTCCCCAGGAACCAAGGAAAGCGTAGGGAACATGGAATACAGTACAGCAAAACGAACATTAGTCATTTATTTATTTATTAGTGCCATCATGAAGAGCAGCGAGCCGACGTAGCAGGAGGAGTGAGCGCCAAGACGTCAGACTTACTGAGACTATCTACGCATATATACCTATATGGATATGGTGTCTGTTCTTTCGGACATGTCCGAAAGAACTGACACAATTGATGACCTTGAGCCGTCTAGAATGAAATTAGAATTATATATTAATACCTTAATACCTTAATACGTTGACAGGTGAAAATGTGTGCCCCGACCGGGAGCCGAACCCGGGGTCTCCTGCTTATATAGCAGACGCTCTATCCACCTGAGACACCGAGGGCATAGAGGATAGTGCAACTGCAGGAACTATCTCGCGGACGCCTCCCGCGAGACCCACATTCTCACCTTATATGGCCGGCCTTGGTGGCCAAGCGGTTAAAGGCGCTACAGTCTGGAACCGCGCGGCCGCTACGGTCGCAGGTTCGAATCCTGCCTCGGGCATGGATGTGTGTGATGTCCTTAGGTTAGTTAGGTTTAAGTAGTTCTAAGTTCTAGGGGACTGATGACCTTATAAGTTAAGTCCCATAGTGCTCAGAGCCATTTGAACCATTCACCTTATATGTCCATACACTACATTCGCAGTGACCCCACTCAACACACTCATTACTGGTGAAAGACATTCTTACCAAGTCCCGTAAGAGTTCAGGTAATATGGGTGCATCCGCACAGACGAAGAAGGTCATGGTCGGTATTGTCAGAACTATATACTTACATGGATATGGTGTCTGTTCTTTCAGACATGTCCGAATTGCTTCTATTTTGCTCCTTTTTTCATAGTTCACTACACCTCCCTCGTGTTTTCGTGCTTGATGTATGTTTAGTTTCTGTCTGGCTATCCGCTGGTACATCTTACCAGTAAATCTGAGGAGGGTCCAATAGGGAGTTTCTCTTGTGAGAGGGAAGAATATCATGTTCGGCGTGTTGCTCTCGCGTATCGTACTGCATGTGCAGCGGCATTTTGAGCTGCAGTTGGCACCACAGTGACACAACGAACTGTTACAAATCGGTTGCTTCAAGGACAACTCCAAGCCAAACGTCCTGTTGCGTGCAAACCATTGATTCCAAGCCATTTGCGAATTCCGTACTATCAAGTGAGATCTCGTTGGAGGTTTCTCCCTCGGTGCCTTCATTAGAAGGTGGCCAATTAAGGGCAGACAGCCAACCTGGCTGTTCATTAGACAGATTCAATCTACAACTCCAGGAGTTATGGACGAGGATGTTGTTGGTATGACAACAGCAGCGCACTTGTAATTATCCAATGCAGGTGGACTTCAAATTTGTACGTCAGTCTGGCGACTGGACCTACTGAGCTGCCATTCAGGAACAGGACTGCACGGGGTGCTTTCCCACAGGATAACACTCGCCCACATCCTGCTGTTTTAAGTCAACATGCTAGACAGTGTTTCAACATGTTGGCTTGGTTTGCTCGTTGACTTGATATGTCCATAGTCGATAACATATAGGACATCATCTGACAAGAGCTCGAGCATCATCCGCAACCACCATTAACCATCCCTGTATTAACCGACTAAATAGAACAAGCATGGATCGTCAGCCCACAGACACCAAGCACCTGTACAACACACTGCATGCACTTTTTCATGCTTGCATTCAATACTCTGGTGGCCACACCGGTTAGTAATGTCCAGAATTCCACTTTTATAATGGCTTATCTCGCTCTTACATTGATCTGTTATCTTTCAATATGTTAATCACTTTAATGTGTTACCTTGATATAGGTATTCCAGAAAATTCATTACACAACATTATTAATTTTTGTTGCGATTTTTTTCTGCCAGTGAGTGTTACAGGAAGAAAATTTGTGAATTTCAGTGTGATGGTTCTCCCGGTCTCATGGGTAATAAGGAAGCGTTCCAGTTTATTTGCGGTTACTGTTCAGCAACGATATTTTTGTTACGATAGTGAAAGGATAATTTGTACGAAATGCTCTTAAACGTATCTTAGTTGCTGAATATTTGGGGGTACATAGGTATAACACAAGAGTGAGGTACGCCAGTTTGGGACTGGCATTGAACCTAACGCTGCGTGGCAACGTTTTGTGTAATATGGTGAATGCTGTGTCACCATGATAACGAGTACGGCCCAGCGCATGGAGGACTCTATTCCTAAGCCTAGCCTTGGAAGGCGCTCTGGCGTGGCCATGCAACATCGGCCATGATTCTTGGTTTAGTCTCAGGAATCGTTCTGCTGGGGAAACTAATGTTGCATGCTTTTTCAGCACCATCTGCACAGCTAGCTTCCGACCTGCACTTGAGTTGTGATATTTTTCAGCCAATCGTCCATTATAATGGCATCAAGATCTACTCTACAGAAGGTTTCCTAGAGAAATGTGACGATCGAGTTGAGTCATAGAACCCTTGCATATTGTGACAGTGTTACAATCAATAATTGTGGTGTTTTACTTTTAGCAGTTCCGGTTCCATCTAATCCTTCAGATGGGCCCTATGCTGATTTGCGTCGACGCACCATCTTACTGCTCGATCAGATGCATGTACGTAGAATGTGAAGCAGCCTATAAATGCTTGTGATGATGGAATTTTGAATTATAAGAGTGTGACATTTACGAATTAGTATAGGAATCATATCATAAGCAGCTATGTTTTCGAAGAAGAATAGAGGGGAAAAGGTCCTTTCGTGAACCTCTTTTGGATGCTAGTTAATGAGTAACGTTTTTGCAGCCCCCAACTGAATCTTGTATTAGCAATTTATCCGAGAGCTACGCTTATGTAGGTGATTCGTTATATTATTGAACAACAGGCGTCGTTACTGTGCTCTTATTCCTTCTTAAATGTTGTGACACATAACTGTCGTTAAGAATTCATCGTGCTGAAATTCCTGCTAAACCATAGAACTTCTTACCATTTCTGTATCACGTGTCGACTTCAGCGTGTTGGTGTCCTTGGATGGTATGGAATACGAACAGCCTGGAAGAAGAACGTCTGGCTACTTTTAAAGAATAGTTGGTTGGAAATCATGTCCTAGGCCGTAAATAAATAACTACATCAGTTTTATGCATCGTGAAGTTCGTGACTACAAGAATTGAATATCACAATATCGCAAGGTTAAGGAATACTTATCCTCTTCACATTCGACGATTCCACATGCACTTATCACGACCACCGCCGCGTTCAGTTTTTGAGTTGTTAAGTGTTAAATTTTAAGTATTTGTTTACGCAACGATTATTTGTTGGTACTTTCGATGTAATCTGACGGCTGGGAAATACGGACGAGAGACTCTACGAAGTCCAAATCTTAATCATGGTCATTGAAATTCCCGAATACTTATCTTGAAACGATGTTCAGATGTTCTCTTCTGAAGAGGTTTTCCGCTGCACATGCATATACTTTGATCTGTCAGCTGCAGGTTAATAGTGATTTCCACTTAAGTGCGTCGATCCTTTCTCGATAATGCTTCTTAGGTACACGATTACGTGAAATAATAGACCCACAATTATTTCTCGTGAGTTACCACTTGTTATTTCCCATTTGTTGTTCACCATCAACTGCTATAATATAACATCACTATTGACTGCACCACATTGTTCCACTATACTAACTATTTTGTTAAACAAGCTATATTTTAACTACTTTGTTCAAAAATAGCTTGTTAATTAATTTCCTTATTCAATAGCCTCGCTGCTCTCGTAGCCAACTTATTCTGTCTAGAAATTGTCAATTATCTCAGTATTTCTACAACAGTACCACTTCTGTCACCGTCGTTGGCTCTCACTTTCACCGTTCCCGACATCGTAAGCCTCTCTCCCTATGTTGTGACTCAACCCTGGCGTACACCTCAGCGGCTTCAGTGGGCCTAAGTTACACGCCTTTTATCACCGATAGCAGTGCGCAACGTCACGCAGTTTGACAATGATTGCAAGGTTATTTCACACTTTTTCCTTTCCTTACCACTACTTTTCCTAATTAAAGTTCTAGATACAATTAGGGCTAAGTTCAACGTCGATTTAACTACACATTTTCCTATACAATATTTTAAATTATTTCTGGATGAATAAAAATATGAAATGACATCGCCGGCTCAGAAGAAATGTTCATCTTGCAATTCTTACACTTATATATATTTAATACGCATTCTGTTGCACCTCAGTACATATGAACTCGGTCTGATACTTCCCACCAGGTCATTTCATTATTTTATAAGATCTGATGGTGATACCATACAGCACTAGGAGTTTCCGATGAACTACTTCAGCAAATATTGGATGAAAAGTGAACTTTAATAGCATGTTGAATAGCTGGTCACACAGAAAGGCGACAAAACAAAGCTAACAGCCACTTACTGGTGATAACGTAATACAAACACTTGACTCTTGGTGGGAGTGGCAGCGCATTGAGAGGCATCTGATAACAAGTACTGAAGTAGATTCGATAAAGAGATTGGATATCACATACATCGTACGGCTGGGGTTGAATTATTGGTTCTACAAGTAACTAACTTCATAAAACTAGACGAATTAGGAAAAGTCAGGGTACATTTTTTTCCTTGATGACTTCGAAAGGAAACGGACTATTATTTGATTGCTCATTACTTCCGGTCGTTTTATACCATTACATAGTCTCACTGTGTCCGAGCTGATATCAATAGAACGAAGCTTATAGTACGTTACCTTTCATGTGACACTTCGTTCTCGAGGTTTTCACATTAAATTGACATTGTTGTCCTGTAAAAATGAGTACTAAACTCAGGAATGTATGATGAATGACGAACTTGTTAGTGACAAAATAATTTGACCCACTGTATTGTCGGCAAATTAGAAAGTATCACGCTCATGTCCCTGATATGTCAAGGTTCTAAATAATTGGACATATAACATGAAATATCAATGTGTAGTCAAGCTTCGGTTACCAAACTCGAAAAAATTTTCTCCTATGTTAATCCAAAGATTTTTTCGTGGTAACATTATAAATTCTGCATGGAAACTATGTGACATCTTAGTTCATTACTGATGATTGTGGGTGTTCCATCAGAGAACTAATGCTCAGCAGTCTTAATAGTTACACACGAGCCTCTGAAAATATTTGCGCTTCATTTGAACCAGTACCACATCTACATCTTCAGATGCATGATTACAGTTTACAGTTAAGTGCCTGGCAGAGGGTTTATAGAAACACCGTCAAGCTGTTTCTCTACCTTTGCACTCTCGAACAGCGTGCGAGAGAAAAGAACACTTCAATGTCTCCTCGTTATATCTGATATCTCTCATTTTATGTTAATGATCATTTCTTCCTAAGCAGGTGGGTGCCAACAAAATATTTTCACAGTCTTAGGGCAAAGCTAGTCATGGAAACTTCATGTGAAGGTACTGCCGCAACGATAATCGTCTTGCTTTAGTGTTTGGTATCTCATTTCACGAATCACATCCGTTGCATTCTCTCCCCTGTTTTGCGGTAACATAAAACGAGTTGTTCTTCTTTGAACTTTTCTGATGTCTATCGTCAATCCTCTCTGCTGCGGATCGCACACGGCGCTATAGCTCTCCAGAAGTGTGAGTATGCCCGGGGCAGGTAAAATGGCCACTTCGCTTGATTCTCTTACTGATTGCTGAAGTTTTCTGAGGAATATTTGAAACTGTTCAAAGAGAATTCATTGGTTTTTTCAGTGAGTTTGTTGGCTGTAGGTGCGAGCTCCGCTGCAGTGAAAAATTTTGTTTCTTCTCTGCTGACTTAAGGCAAGTACAAATTAATTTACATGTATTAAAAATACATATTCTGACAGTGAATTGCTAGACATGCGAGTGCAAACTTATCCGTTATTCTTCAGAACCATCTGTTTATCAATTTCCTCGAATATTTCATTGAGTATTCAACAAAGTTTAGCCTTATGGCGTCTAGTGGGGCATACGTGCCGGGCACCTGACAGGGCAAAGTGATCACTTTGTAATTTATTTGCCTTACTTGGAGACAATGGAAGCGATAGTAAGATAAGTTAGGCGTCAGGCTCAGAGATCGATACCAGAAGTTGAGTGTAGATAGAGTACCAACCAAAACACATATTTAGTTTGTGCTGTGTACTGTCGTCAAGCAGAAAATGAGTAAATCGTAATTAAAAAGTAACACTAGAACTACGGGGGAAAAGAAAAGTTATCTGTGAAGGAGTGTTGTGCATATTTTGCGTGGATAAGTTGGTAGTGTGTGAGGTCGTGATGCCAAAGGTTCCGCGTTCATGCCCCAGTGATGACAATTTGTTATAACTGTTTACACTTGAAGCATTTGTATGAGAGTACGTTTTGTTGACGTGTAACAGGACTTTTAGGAGTTGTAGCAGGCTTCTTTTGACAGTCTGCTTTGGCTTCGTGTTGAAAGGAGAAAAAATATGGAGTATATTTGTATAGATAGGTGTGGAGCTCTGTTGAACGTGTGCGAGAACAGGCATCACTCGTGATATGCAGCTAGTGAATTTGTACTTTCACAGAATAAACATAAACAGTCGGAACTGTAGAATAAAGAAACAGTTTCGTCAGATGTGCGGAAGTATTAATAGCCCAATATCACATCTGACGCACAACACATCAAAAAATAAACTTTCGTAAGTGGGGTATGAACCTATGACCCTTAATAGGACGACATAACACTCTACCAATTCCTCCACGGAAGCTACACGGAGTGGTTACGGTTATGTTTCTCCTGTGCCCATTAATTTTGGTGTTAATTTTAATTAACGTTTCTGTCTGTTCTGCTGGAGAACAGCACATAGTATGAACTAAATCAGAGATTTGGTTGGTACTCTGTCGACATACAACGTCCGGTACCGAACTGAGTATCTGACATCTGAAGGTTTGGTGTAAGAAGAAAGCAATAACAGATTTATAATATAACAATACGAAAGGCGGCATTGACACAGTCAATCAAATGGCACGGAAATTTTCAACTGAGGAGGACGCTATCTTTTTCCATACTATTGTGGACATAGTAGCATTAAATGGTTATACATTGTTTTTGCTCAAATAATAAGCGACGGCTTTTTCTTTAAGAACAGAGACTACAACTCAGGAAACCATACATCGAAGAAAGGGGTACAAATATTAGAGAACTCCAGAAGTGTGTGGTTTCAGCCATGGTAGGCATCCTCGGACAGTATATCAAGCACAATATCGCTGCGAAGGACGCAGAAGGAGGAAGGGAAAAGTGTCATTTGTGCTGTCGTGAAAGCCAGTAAATACTAGGGAAGTACAATTCAATGAACAAAACAAAAACGATCTGTAACAACTGTAAGAGATACACAGGCAGTAAGCGCACCTATAAAATTGTTGTATGCTGCAAGTGTTAAGGTGTTTCCGAAGAAAGTAATGAACGAGTCGTCCCAAAAACTGTGCAATGTGATCTGCTGTATTTAACCCAAAATCTCTGTAATATTTTTGAATTATAATGAAGTGTTATTCAATAACTTTATAATGACTTTTACTACTAATTAAAGAGAAACAGCCTACGAAAGTAACAATAAATAAACATAAATGATGAAAAATACTTAATGCGTTTTTCTAGCGAGTACTAAAAGGAAATTTGTTTCTGAACCTTCCAGTTTTTATGCAAATTTTTTTTTAACAAATGTCAATAAAAATAAATGAAATTTCACTTACAAAAAGTTTTGTAGTGGGCACAGAATATACTCCACCAACCCCACCCCCTCATATAGCGTGCTATAAAAAATACGTTGGTACTGTAAGGATTAATATTTCAGCTTGCTGAAACACGATTACTCGTCGTGAATGTTGTTCTGTTTATTGCAGAGATATCATACCTCCTTCACGAGCCCTTCACCCACCACTGTGATGAGTCTTCAGGGGACTCTACCAACAGTGCACTATATTTTGTGTGTAGCCGCTGACATATTTCTCTTCCGAAGTAACAGAAGCAAATGTTGGTATTTGGTACATATCGTTTTCCGTTTACGTCTTTCAATGCACTTACTGGCAATCGAAATACCGTTTAGGAACGCCTACAAACATTTATCTGCCTTCAGATACCAGTATAAGTATCAAGAGGAAAGCAATAATGAAGTATTTTACTGCATAACACTCATTACAAGCGAACGTTAAGGTGCGGCGTCACGTGCGAGACATTAGTACTTTATACCATAATTCCGTGTGGATTATTTGCATGTTGATGTGGCAAGGTGACGTGACACCCTCCAGCAAGGTATCATTGAGTCAGATGGGAAATGGAACGGTCACAAGGCTAAACCAAGTGGAAGTTGGGCAAATAAAACACACCTGAGCACTGTGCGTGCTTCCACAATAAAGGCGTCTCGGAATACAACAGACTGTTGGCAATCCAGATTGTACCTCGATGTCGTCTCCTTTCTTGCATGCTTTATTTCATGGTAAGAATACTCTAGCCTGAAGTTTAGGGATGTGCTCGAATACACTGAAATTGTGATGAAAGACGTGTCAATAGAGCACTGCGTCTCTAGTTACGGTACATACTTTGGGGAGCTGATATCTGTAGAAAGTGAGCCACAGTTTCATGCGGGTTTTGCTCGACATGGCTGTCTCTCTGTGCAGTTGGAATGAGATGTTATCACTTTATATTTCTGTCTTAGCTTCTTGGCGATCTGGTAGTTTTGCCTGATGACTACGATGTGAGCAATGAATACTAAAACGTTGTGAGGTTGGACGCATGATGCTTCCGCTTGGTTTTCAGCACAAAAGGAGGTGCCGTGCGCCTACGGTTGATCAATTATTTTTGACCAGTTACAGACTATTTTAAGTTTATATGCCACAGCATCTGACAGGTTGTCATTATTATGTGGTCAATTGTTGATGTCTTGCGTTGGGGAAGCAAATGTACACAGACGGAAAAAAATCGCAACATCATGAAGGAGCTGTGCGATGCAAACGAAAGTTATTAGGCGTGTTTCTATATTCTAAAGATGACGACTCTCCTAGATTAGCAAAAGTCGCATAAGAAAGGCGTTAGCGACGCAACTGTGAGCATGCAAACCAGGTGTGCTGTAAACACAGGCTGTAACGGTAGTAGACGTTAGTTATTTTTGAGGTAGGACGTGGTGGATAAATGTTAAAAAGATTTGCTTTTAAGGCGCCATGACGCCGTTATCAACACCTCACTGCGTTTGAACGCGGTCTTGTAATACGGCTACGAGAAGCCGACGGTCCTTTGGGATGTTGCAGAAAGACTTGACAGGAATGTAGCCGACGCACGTGATTACTGGCAGTAATGGTCATGAGAATTTAGGGTCGAAAGGAGAACGGAGTCCGAACGACCAGGACGGTCATGTGGCACTACTGACAAGGGAATGTCCCCACCGCAGCCCCCTCAGCATGGAAATGGGGAGAAGATATACTGAACTGCGACGAAAGAAGAAAAATAGAACCAATGAACGGTTCAAGCTCAAGATGTGCAACATGGAGCACATTGCCAGGGCTATGGCGTCGTGGTTGTGTAGTCACGGTGTCGGACTAAGAAGTAGGAGATCCGTGTTCAAACCTCTCTGTACCCCTTTCTTTCACAAAACAATGAAATTTCCGCCTGGTTATTGAAGTGTCTGTTCTTCTGCTGTCTTGTCAGTTGTCATAGTATTCATTGGTTGCCGAATATGAGTTATGTGGTAAGAATGTATTAGCATCGCAGGTACATTGGGCCTGTACTACACTGAAGCGCCGAAGAAACTGGTATAGGCATGCGTATTCAAACACAGAGATATGTAAACAGGCAGAATATAGCGCTGTGGTCGGCACGCTTGTGTGACATAACAAGTGTCTGGCGCAGTTGTTAGATCGATTACTGCTACTACAATGGAAGTTATCAAACTTTAAGTGAATTTAAACGTCGTGTTATAGTCGGCGCACGAGCGATGGCACCAGCATCTCCGAGGTATCGATGAAGTGGGGATTTTCCTGTGCGACCATTTCACGACTGTACCGTGAACATAAAGAATCCATTAAAACATCAAATCCCCGACATCGCTGCGGCTGAAAGAAGATCCTGCAACGGGACCAACGACGACTGAAGAGAATCGTTCAGCGTTACACAAGTGCAACCCTTCCGAAAATTGCCAGACTTCAACACTGGTCCACCAACATTTGTCAGCATTCATTCAAAGAAGCATTGTTGATATGGTCTTTCGGAGCCGAAGGCCCACTCCTGTATCGTTGATGACTGCACGATACAAAGCTTTACTGCCCGCCTGGGCCCGTCATCACCGACATTGTCCTGTTGATGGCTGGAAGCATGTTGCCTGGTCGGAAGAGTCTCGTTTTAAATTGTATCGAGCGGGTGGAGTACAGGTACTGAGACAACCTCATGAATCCGTGGACCCTGCATGTCAGCACGGAATGTTCAAGTTGGTGGAGGCTCTGTAATGCTGTGGGGCGTGTGTAGTTGGGGTGATATGGGACCGCTGATAGCTGTAGATACGACTCTGACGGGTGACACGTACATAATCATTCTGTCTGATCACCTGCATCCGCTCATGTCCATTGTGCATTCCGACTGGCAATTCCAGGAGTACAATGCAACGCCCCACACTTCCAGAATTTCTACAGAGTGGCTCCACTCTTCTGAGCCTAAACTCTTCCGCTGGCCACTAAACTCCCCAGACTTGAACATTACTGAGCCTATCTGGTATACCCTGCAACGTACTGTTCTGAAGAGATCTCCACCCCCGCGTACTCTTACGGATTTATGGACATCCCTGCTGGATTCATGTTGTCAGAACCCTCCAGCTGTACTTCAGACACTAGTCGAGTCCATGCCACGTTGTCTCGCCGCACTTCTGCGTGCTTTCGGGGGCAGGTGTAATAGGCAGTTGTACAAGTTTCTTTGGCTCTTCAGTGTACGTTACAACAAAGTAATTCAAGAGTCAAAACTTACATGTGGGTAAAATGTGGTACTTGGGTAGAACAAATAGGAGGTACGTAGATCTGGTGGTCCCTTCCTTATACCTCGCTGTTGAAAGCGGACGTCACACCACGACATAGACACAAATTTGAATACAGCGAACAGACACGCCGAAGACCGGACAGCCCTTAATTGTGTAAGAAAAAGATAGTATGTTTGGAAAGAGAAACTTTTTTTTCGCAACCCCAGACCAGGTCACCACGTCGCGTTTCCATCCCCAAGGAACCAACGAAAGCGTAAGGAACACGGAATAGAGGGACAGTGTAACGAGCATAAATTGTTTATTTACTTATTAGTACCACCATGACGAGCAGGAAACTCACAATGAGACTACCGATGTATAGGCTTCCGGAGAATGGCATGCCGATGCGCCAGAGAATATATTGTTTCTAAGTGTGGAAGATGTGGGGATCAGCTCCTCACAGCAGGAACACCTCAGCTCTATCATGGGTTAAGATAAACACTACAAATGAACCTAATTAAGTTCATTAAGGAAGAGCTAAAATGGAGGATAAGTTACCCCCCATCACCAAACAAGTACTGAACTGCGTGTACACAAATCCACTCCACATTCCTCGCTAGCGGGAAATATTTCGCGTGAAGAAAGAGGAGCAGTTGAGTAGGTATCTGATGAGGAGTCGTATGGGTAATTAGGACTGTCAGTTGTCGCACCAAGAACCAGAAACCTCTTACGGATCCGCACACCAGGCGGTGCTCGCCCCTGTCAAAATATTACAGGCGACATACAACGGGGTGTCCGTGAGGTGATCCCGTCAAGCTGTGACCGGAGTACTACCTTCCCATTGGTAGTAAGGTACCAAGCCAACTGGACGTCAGTTTCAACATAAGAATCGCACATTGATCACCGAACAGCACCCCAGTGCACGTGAGGATTCTTCTTCTCAACCACATACGGTGACCTGTACTGCTGAAGAAGCCCATAGATCGCCTTCATGGATGTCAAGGGCGTTGGTAATATCGCAGTGCGGATGTAGCTCAGTTCGAGGAAGAAGTGGTGGATGTAAAAGAAGGACGGCGGGACGTCCGAGAGAGGGATAGGTGTTGACAGAGAGTGTGGAGCAAGGGCTTCCAGCTATAGGCTGGTAAGGCAAATAGGACAACGGCGCTGCAGCGTCGTGTGAGAGCCAACGACAAAGGCTATCGCTCTGTCAGGCACATGATATAGACCTAACCGCCTCTGTAACGCGGGTGTGTGAGGTTCTTGTACGCCTTGCAAAACTAATGAACCCAATACCGCTAGAATGCGGCAGGACAAGACCGACGATAGAGAAAGTATCTGTGCCACAGGGTGATACGTGACACTAAACATACATTTACATACTGTATCTGTTGCAGAAAATCGAGTGCTCGTGAACGGTGACCTAAGAGCCCAGCTCGTAGTTAGAACAGTAGTCGCCGGCAGCTGAGGGCAATCGCGAGACGGAGATCACTAACGAAAACGACTCCTAAGCATCGGACAGTACCATCGTGTTAAACCGCGTACATGGCAGTCCTCCTAAGCCGTGCAATCAACAGCCAGGTAAAGACCTTTGTGTCACTGTTGAGCAACGTCAGGGGGCGGTAACCGCCTATCAGTGAGTTACCCTGCGGCTTGCGGATTGGAATGAGGTTACCGCCGAGGAAACCGTGTAGGCACTAGAAGTGACTTAAGGTCCTGGCAAATTTCATTCTGCGTTGGTGCCAGTAGGAGACGAAATGTCCGATACGACTACAGTGGGAGACCGCGAAGGCCAGGCGACCAGTAGATGGAATCTGCCTGGACGGCATCATGGACTTCGCCCTCTGTGACGTTAGCAAGCAGATCCACCGTTTCCCAGGAAACTGACCCATAGGAGAGTCTGGAGTCAGGCGTAATGTTGGCAGGGTGGTGACTGTTCAGAGTCTAGCGTAACACAATTAGCATGGAGGGCAGGCCCTATATCACGTTCGGCATCTACACGCCGCCCATCAGCAGTCGTAAGAACATTAACCCAAGGCATCCGACGGCGGCGCCATTCTACTATACATGATACACAGATGGACGCTGCTGCACTAACCAGTCCTGTGTGCGCGCCTTGACCATAGATCCTTCAAGGCGATGGTAAGGGAGGCATGTGGTACAAGTCAACATCCTCTGGTGCTCTTATAAATGTGGGATCATAGTACATTCAGGTGAATGGTGAAATAGAATTCCTGAGTTCATCACTGCGACGGCAAGACCTCCCATCTGTAACCAGTGGAGACCTTGCGGAGGATAGGCTTTGCGCAAAGCACCAATCATGACACACCACACTGATATACATCACGGCGTCGACGACAAGCTGTAAACGTGGTCTCGATAAACAGTCGGCAGTCGATTGATCTAAGGTCCACAGCTGCGCAACACCCTTTTGCAGCTATGAATGACACAGGTATATGGGTCATGGTCGGAGAACGAAATGGGCCAGACTTCAGCATCCCCCACACCACTGACACATCTCGGAAGATGTAAACACTTTCGAGGTGGCTGAAGACAGGCTAGTGAAATGCGTAAACCCTACAAGGTCATCATGAATATGCTTCCAAGAATCCCCAAGACTGAGAAGCTGTGGAATTGTGTTAGCATCGCGAAATGAGAGTGAAGTGATATTTTGTCTCTGGGTGCCTGGGTGCAGCTGAAACCGTCTCCCATGAAGAATGCATCCTGTCGATCCACGAAAAGAGGCATGACTGTTTCGAAGGAGGAACTCTAACGATGGCGACCCGAACCAGATGATTCATAGACGTTGACGATCCTGACACCAATGAATATGAGAGCCCTACCTCTGGCATCAAGGAGATAGGCTACTGCATCATCACAGACGCCGTGACGTAGGAGGAACGCCACCCCACAGCTGTAAAACTGTGGGGAGTACAGTCAGTTACAACATGCATCTCCTGAAGCAAGGCAACGATAATGTCCGCAGCATACAGGATGTCGTGGAGTAAAGTCGGTTTTTGGCATACGCTAATGGTATTCGTCTATGGTTGAGAAGCTACCACAGCCAGGAGAATGGACGGTCCAAACAGGGGGAGCAGAGGGAGCTCCCTGTTAGGCCACTGTGAAAGGACACATTATTGCGTCGGAGAGGTTGTCGACCCCATCAAAGGGTGTCCATCGCTCTGTAAACCTCCTGAACGTCCATCTTCATCATCGACCGCGTCCGTCAAGGGACAGACGTCTCACTGGGCCAGGTCAGGGGAACACTATCAGAGATGCATCCACAGGTAGCATCAGACACAGAAACGGAGGCAACGGCATCAGACGCAGACGGGGCAAGGTCGGTGTCTGGAGATGAACTCTGGCTGGAGACAGAGGTGGGGAAAGACGTCGCATCGACACGTGAAAGGGTGCCAGAGGACATGCACCATCAGTAGCAAGGACGTCATCCTATACAAACAGCCATTGAAGACGGTCATCAGATGGGGTATAGTATTGTCTCTTCCGTTTCATCGTTGACCATTCGTTCCTCATACGTTTCGTGACGGATGACGGGTGCCGATCATCCGCCGTCCTGCAGTCGTCGTTCATCTGTACTGCCACCGGCACCAGTGTTGTAGAGTGGAAGAGACAGACTAAACGTCCATCGCGTCGGCGAGAGGAGTCGACGCCGGCACTGACTGATTCAGAGTGAGCGCAGCAGGTAACCCCGTCGTTGACTCTTAAGGTAGAGGTAACACAGTGGACGCCGCAAGAAGAGCCGCTACGCCGGTCTGGATCTGAACCAGTCTACGTCGGAGACATTCGGAAAGCACATGGGCTTCCTGACCACAACCTGAACAAGTACGCGGTTGTGCATCGTACATGACGACAGCCCTGCTGCCGCCAGTAATCAAGCAGCAAGTCATGTGTTTCCGTAGATCTGACAGACACCGTCGAAAGTTCGAATTCCTTGGTTTTTTTTTTTTTTGGTCATCAGTCTACTGACTGATTTGATGCGACCCGCCACGAATTCCTTTCCTGTGTTAACCTCTTCATCTCAGAGTAGCACTTGCAACCTACGTCCTCAATTATATGCTTGACGTATTCCAATCTCTGTCTTCCTCTACAGTTTTTGCCCTCTACAGCTCCCTCTAGTACCATGGAAGTCATTCCCATCATGTCTTAGCAGATGTCCTATCATCCTGTCCCTTCTCCTTATCAGTGTTTTCCACATATTCCTTTCCTCTCCGATTCTGCGTAGAACCTCCTCATTCCTTACCTCATCAGTCCACCTAATTTTCAACATTCGTCTATAGCACCACATCTCAAATGCTTCGATTCTCTTCTTCTCTTGGCCAGAAAAGCCTTTTTTGCCATAGCGAGTCTGCTTTTGATGTCCTCCTTGCTCCATCCGTCACTGATTATTTTACTGACTAGGTAGCAGAATTCCTTAACTTCATTGACTTCGTGACCATCAATCCTGCTGTTAAGTTTCTCGCTGTTCTCATTTCTACTACTTCTCATTACCTTCGTCTTTCTCCGATTTACTCTCAAACCATACTGTTTACTCATTAGACTGTTCATTCCGTTCAGCAGATCATTTAATTCTTCTTCACTTTCACTCAGGATAGCAATGTCATCAGCGAATCGTATCATTGATATCTTTTCACCTTGTATTTTAATTCCACTCCTGAACCTTTCTTTTATTTCCATCATTGCTTCCTCAATGTACAGATTGAAGAGCAGAGGCGAAAGGATACAGCCTTGTCTTACACCCATCTTAATACGAGCACTTCGTTCTTGATCGTCCACTCTTATTATTCCCACTTGGTTGTTGTACATATTGTATATGACCCGTCTCTCGCTATAGCTTACCCCTACTTTTTTCAGAATCTCGAACAGCTTGCACCATTCTATATTGTCGAACGCTTTTTCCAGGTCGACAAATCCTATGAAAGTGTCCTGATTTTTCTTTAGCCTGGCTTCCATTATTTGCCGTAACGTCAGAATTGCCTCTCTCGTCCCTTTACTTTTCCTAAAGCCAAACTGATCGTCACCTAGCGCATTCTCAATTTTCTTTTCCATTCTTCTGTATATTATTTTTGTAAGCAGCTTCGATGCATGAGCTGTTAAGCTGATTGTGCGATAATTCTCGCACTTGTCAGTTCTTGCCGTCTTCGGAATTGTGTGGACGATGCTTTTCCGAAAGTCAGATGGTATGTCGCCAGACTCATATATTCTACACACCAACGTGAATAGTCGTTTTTTTGCCACTTCCCCCAATGATTTTAGAAATTCTGATGGAATGTTATCTATCCCCTCTGCCTTGTTTGACCGTAAGTCGTCCAAAGCTCTTTTAAATTCCGATTCCAATACTGGATCCCCGATCTCTTCTAAATCGACTCCTGTTTCTTCTTCTATCAGATCAGATATATCTTCACCCTCATAGAGGCTTTCAATGTATTCTTTCCACCTATCTGCTCTCTCCTCTGCATTTAACAGTGGAATTCCCGTTGCACTCTTGATGTTACCACCGATTCTTTTAATGTCACCAAAGGTTGTTTTGACTTTCCTGTATGCTGAGTCTGTCCTTCCGACAATCATATCTTTTTCGATGTCTTCACATTTTTCCTGCAGCCATTTCGTCTTAGCTTCCCTGCATTTCCTATTTATTTCATTCCTCAGCGACTTGTATTTCTGTATTCCTGATTTTCCTGGAACATGTTTGTACTTCCTCCTTTCATCAATCAACTGAAGTATTTCTTCTGTTACCCATGGTTTCTTCGCAGCTACCTTCTTTGTACCTATGTTTTCCTTCCCAACTTCTGTGATGGCCCTTTTTAGAGATGTCCATTCCTCTTCAACTGTACTGCCTACTGCGCTATTCCTTATTGCTGTATCTATAGCGTTAGAGAACTTCAAACGTATCTCGTCATTCCTTAGTACTTCCGTATCCCACTTCTTTGCGTATTGATTCTTCCTGACTAATGTCTTGAACTGCAGCCTACTCTTCATCACTACTATTAGAGGTGTACAAATTCCCCTTGCAGCTTGCTTGCCCCTAGCTCCTCTGCAACCATTCATGCAGGTCAGCCTGCCGCGACGTAAACACAAGAGTGCGCGTGTACTGAGGCATGGTGGGTAATGCGGCCGATACGGGCTCCCGCAAGCCCGGGCTACCTGGGTTCCCGCAAGCCTGCCAAGCTTCATGGGACCCGCTCAGCTTGCTGCGCCTGACAACAGGTTGCGCTGTCAAGCTACCGTGACTAGAGTAGCCAGGTAGTTAGCCCGCAGTTCATTTATCGCAACGGTGGAGGCAGCACAATGAATAGGTCGAACTTTAGTGAGATTGAAAAAAAAATGACAACTGGCGAATACATGCTGGTAACGAAACAGAGCACAAGTGCCGCATGGGAAACGTTTTCGTGTTTTTATGAGGCCGCTTCAAATAAATTGGTAGGTGTGTCTCAATGCAAACTATGTAAAAAGCTCTTAAGAACTTATTCGGGAACCTCGAGTATGTTACGAGATGTGTGCAAATTTGACAAGCAGTTCCCTCACTCCGTAAATATCTTGAAAGAGGACAAAGATTTAGTGGGCGAAAAGTGCGTCGAAATGTGTGCTAAGGACCTGAGACCATTTAGCAGTATAGAGGGAGAAGGATTTCTTAATTTAGGGCAGACACTGATCGACATAGTTAAAAAATATGGCTCAGTTGATATTAAAAATGTTATGCCTTCCCAAGTGACAGTAGCTAGGAAAGTTCAAACCTTAGCTGATAAAGTGCGCAGCAAAATGCTCCCAGATATAGTGCATGCGATTCGTTCTGGGTATATGTGCCAGTGCAATTGATCTATGGACAGACAATTACAAAGGGGTGCATTACATGTCCGTGACAATGCATTACATAAATTCAGACTGGCGTTTGATTAAATATGTACTGATGTGCTCTGCGTTTCCTGACTGCCCAAAAACTGGCTCGAATATTCGAAACGAGTTGGAAGATGGCTTAGAAACTATGGGTGTTTCTCGTGAAGACATTGCCAAAATTACGATTGTCACAGACCAGGGCAGTAACATTGTCAAAGCTCTCGAAATATATCAGCGTCTTCCATGCATGGCTCATAGTATAAACACAGTCTGTTCTGAGGGAACAGTGTTTGAAAGAAAATGTTCCAAATGTATTAGCCATTCTTAATACAGTGTGAGACTGAACTCATTTTTAAAGCAGTGGGTTTCAACTCGTTGGAATAGTTATTTTGACATGCTTGTATCAGTCCATTCTCAGATTGATCCAGTGAAGGCTGTTTTACATAATGAAGGTGCCTCTGATAAGATACTGGGTTATGACCACCATATAACTGGCCAGCTTATAGAATTTCTTAAGCCGTTTAAAGAAGCCAAAGTTGATCTAGAGCGTGACAAGGAGCCAACCCTACATTTAGTTCTACCGTGGTTTTATGCCTTAAAAACTCACTGTACCGTACGGGATAACGATGAAGAGGTTTGTAATTTTATTCCTTCTGAATATTATAGAACCACTTGTGAAATATGTATGTTGAGTGAATGTATTTTCAGGACATGAAACCTTTGAAACAAGCCGCCGATGCCTTCCTAGAACAGAAAATGTGCGTTAGTATGTTGCATAAAATTGCAACGTTTATGGTGGCTAACTGCCGCACATTAAGAAAGTTAACCGAGGATGAAAAAATTGAAGTTTACCAAGCAGCACGACAGATGTGTGCTGAAGGTAAGCTCCTAAGATAATGCATATATTCTTCATCTACATGTACATGGTTACTCTGCAAGTCACACGCAAGTGCTTGGTTGAGGGTTCATCGAATCACTTTCAACTTATTTGTCCCCTATTCTCGAATTTCGCGCGGGATAGAACACCTACATCTCTCCGTCTGAGCGCTGCTTTTTTGTATTTTATTCTGATGATCATTTCTTCCAATGTAGATGGGACTCAACAATATATCTTCGAATTCGGAGGTGTAAGTTGGTGATCGAAATTTCATATATAGATCGCGTCACGTCAGAAAACGCCATTGTTGTAATGATTCCCACCCCAACTCTTGTGTAATTTCCGCGACAATCTTTCCCCTGTTTCACGATAATACCAAACCACCTGCCCTTATTTAGACTCTTTCGATCTCTTCCGTCAATCGTAAGGCTCTCCAACTGCGTAGCAATGCTCCAAAAGAGAGTTTTGTCATTAAAACGCCTACAGCATTTTCTTTGTGTCCATTCCTATTTAAGTAGGTCGTAATTGTAATGAGAGGTATTAAGTAGAGTCTACAGCCTTTAGATTTGACTGGTCGATCTTGTAAACGAAGTGTAACGGACTTAGTTTAGTACATACAGGGATAACCTCGCTTTTGTCATTATTTATTGCCAACTGCTAATTTTCACACCAAGAATATATACCTTGTTTAAATCGTCCTGCAGTTAGTTTTGATCTCCTGGTGACTTTACTGGACGATAAATGATAGCATCATCTAAAAACTATTATAATTTCAACTATATGTAGTACGATCTTCACATTATTCTGCAAATATTAATTGGAACCTGTACAGTTTCAGTAAAAGTGCCCAATCACAGCACCCAAGAAACAAATCCAGGGCCGTACAAAATGGCGAAATTTGAGGACTGGGCAGAAGAGCCTCCTCTCCTACATGATGAAGTCAGCAGATACTTGCAAGAACACTGTGTGAACGAGGGAGATATTCTATAGTGGTGGAAAAACAACTCCCAACGACTTCCTCGACTTGCGTGTGTGGCAAAAAAAATATTAAATATACCAGCCACTAGTGCCTCTAGTGAGAGAATTTTTAGTTGCGCTGGAAACCTAATTAGCGAAAAACGATCACGTCTTAATGCAGACAGACTTAACGATCTCGTCATAATTAATTGAAACACTAATCAGCAGACACATTAAGAATACAGTAGAACATTAAACAGGAAACTATGAGTTTGAGCGCAAATTTACTAATTAAGAGTGCAGATTTCTTTCTTGTGCTTTCTGTGCGTCAATTTCTGAGATAGAAATTTTGTAATGCATACAGTTCATTTTTATCTTAGACTAAACTTTTTGATTTCAATCCTCCCAAGCGACATTTATTATTGTTTGTAAACCATTTTCTGTTACTTGTGTTTGCAAAAGTAGCCAAATATTTTTAGGAGTATCTGGTTTGGCGCAAATAATACTTTCAGGGGACTGAAGGAAAATTTGTAAATATTTTATGTTGAAAAGTGTTCTGCAAAATAAAATATTCATTTGTGGATTAAGGCAATACACATTATGAGTTTAAATTACAATTTATTTTGTTGAGTTCCACACACATTGCAAAATGTAAGTTTGTTCTTGTATTTCTATATTAAGGGGAATCCCACATGCAGAGTCAAGCTGCTGAAGACCTAGACACTACAAATGCTCCTAAAATGAAGAGCGTCTTTTTCCATGAATGTATTGTAGTAGGAATATAATGGAAACTCTGAGCCACTCTCCACAGCGTCTACATCTGCGTCATGAGGATTCAGACTCGTCGTTTAGGTCTGTGTTATGAGGGTCTACAGTCGTCGTTTAGGTTTGCATCATGCAAGTAAACACTTGTCGTCTTAGTCTGCATCATGATGCCCAGAAATATGGTCCCTCATGACGCAGACCTAGACTACAAGTGTGGACTCTCATGACGAAAACGTAGGCGCCGCGAAAAGTGGCTCAGGGTCGTCATTGTATTCCCAGTACTATAGTTTTTAGACGAACTGGATACGAAACAAGTCCTTCGATTTTGTTCAAATGCATTTTGGCAATTTAGAATGATTTTGCCAACTTCGAATGAATTAACAGAACCAGCAAAATAAATCCTGGAAACGTAGTTAAATATTTATATAATTGGTGTCATACTTGGCTGAAACATATTAAAGTTAAAGAATCTAGACATCCAAAATCATAATTTGGTTCTCATTGCAGTACAGTGGTTAATAGGGGCGTAGATAATTTATTCTTCTGGGGAGGTGACCAACCTTCTTTTTGGGGGGTGGAGGTTCACTTCTTTAGTACAAATATCCATCCGTTTCGGTGTTGAAAATTGCAGCACACACTGCACTGTGTTGCCTGGGCATTTATTTATTCCATACTCTCGTAGTCCATCTTCCCTCCCCTATTTTCTCTCTATCCATTTAGTCCTCTCGCACTATCTCTCTGATCACCTCCCCCCGCCCCTCCCCCCCCATCCCTTGGCCGGTCGGAGTGGCCAAGCAGTTTTAGGCGCTACAATCTGGAACCGCGCGACCGCTACGGTTGCAGGTTCGAATCCTGCCTCGGGCATGGATGTGTGTGATGTCCTTAGGTTACTTAGGTTTAAGTAGTTCTAAGTTCTGGGGGACTGATGACCTCAGAAGTTAAGTCCCATATTGCTCAGGGCCATTTGAACCATTTTTGAACCCATCCCTTGGCCCATCTCCCCCCACCCTCTATCCTTCTCCTCGTCCTCTCTCTGTTGGATTCCGCCACCTCAGTTCATCTCTTCTTCACCTATCTATGAAAACTCATATATATCTGTCAACTTTTGTGGTGATCAGTGAATCAGTGTCAAAGTTTATTGCTAGGTAGCATTTATTGTAATACTTTTTGATACGTAGCATTGATAGTTTTGTTTTCTGGTGCGTAAACAAATGAAGTTTATGCGACATACAAATGGTTATGTGAAAACATGATTTTCAAGATTGATGCCACAAACATCTAACAACTGCCCTTGCGATTTATCTATCGACATGGCAAATGTAAGCTGCACTGGAAATTATAACCGTTTAAAGTCGAATGGCATGTCGGTCGGAATCTTAGTGATACTGGAATCAGTCTTCACCTTTGTACTTTCCTTTTAAAATTGTGGCTTCGATTACGTTGTTCTTTAATTTCTTCCCCGCAAACCGGGTGCCATTACAAAGACGTGGCTGGTTTACCTTTTGCAACATAATGATTGCCGATCCGACTTAATTACAGATTGGGAGGCGGTAATCCGGGGAAATCCAGCGAATTTAAAAGTTCCGTAGGATAGTTGACTACATCATCTTGGTTAGTAACGGAACAAACCGACTTGTAAGCCAGCAATTCGCCAGGTGTCATATTTTGAATCTGAAAATTCATTTCGTTAACATCAAGGTTTTTTGCAGCCAATATAACACGTTCACTCAACCAAAAATGGTTTGCAACTGTTAAACGACATTTGCTGTGCGCGAATTGTCAGACACGATGACTGTGAATGTGCCAGACAGCTCTCAAATTTCAAAAAGATCATAGACATTTCGTTTAAAAGAAATGCATATATATATATATATATATATATATATATATATATATATATATATATATATACACACACACACACACATATATATATATATATATATATATATATATATATATATATATATATATATGGACATGTAAATATTCAAAAACCTTCTCCATGGAAACATGCGTACATAGTGAACTTTCATGGTAACCCGCAAACGATGTCAAAATCTTTTGTAAGGTACTCTATTCAATGTACTGTCCGAAATATTATGTAGACAGTGATTTTGCTCTTGATGGTCAAGTGTGCAAAATTTCTTCAAGATCGGAATAAAATTGTAGGTTGGTGTAGAAGTGTGTAAGTAAAGTACCCTCCGCCATGCACCATTCAGAATTTTAAGCAGACAGCGCCCTTCATCCTGCTTTGAATATCAAGTGTGCCTAATTTCATCAAGATCGGAATAAATACGTACAATTTGTCGAATTTCGTTATGTAAAGGAACCTCTGCCATGCACCATACGAAATTTTATGTAGATTGCGACCTACCTCTTGGTTTCAAGGTATAGTGTGCAAAATTTCATCAAGATTGTATGCAATACAAACACACGGAAACAATGAAAACGCACTTTCAGTTTTTGTCAAATTTTCCAATTGTTCGGTCGATTTTCGAAAAATTTTTTTCATAAAAACCTTGTCCTGAGAATTACGAACACAGCAAAAAAAATTTGCCGAATTGGTCCAGCCGTTCTCGGCTTTTACGCTTATCAACACATTAGGCAATTAATTTTTATTTAAATAGATAAGAAGCCCGAAATATATGCGTAAAGGAAGAATATACAAATAAAACCCAATATTTTTTTAACTGAAATTAATATATATATGTATAATGTTGGGGTTTGTCTTTTGGTGCTCAGGTAAAATAAAAACTTTTGATTAACGTTCATAATACGACAATGACGCGCGCAGACTAAACGGCTGCGTAGCGCAGCTCAGCAGTAATATGAGCAGGCAAGCAAGTTTCCCGCAGCCTGCTTGGGTTGGATTCTGCTTGGCTTGGCTGGGAGTGAAGCAGCCTGCCCGTTCTGTTGACAACGCGCGGCGGCCTGCCCGCCTGGCCACCGGGCAAGCATGGGCGGGTTAAAAGCGGAACATGTACACCACTAACTACTATATTGTGATCTGAGTCTATATCTGCTCCTGGGTACGCCTTACAATCCAGTATCTGATTTCGGAATCTCTGTCTGACCATGATGTAATCTAATTGAAATCTTCCCGTATCTCCCGGCCTTTTCCAAGTATACCTCTTCCTCTTGTGATTCTTGAACAGGGTATGCGCTATTACTAGCTTAAACTTGTTACAGAACTCAATTAGTGTTCTCCTCTTTCATTCCTTGTCCCAAGCCCATATTCTCCTGTAACCTTTTCTTTTACTCCTTGCCCGCATCTCGTGGTCGTGCGGTAGCGTTCTCGCTTCCCACGCCCGGGTTCCCGGATTCGATTCCCGGCGGGGTCAGGGATTTTCTCTGCCTTGTGATGGCTGGGTGTTGTGTGCTGTCCTTAGGTTAGTTAGGTTTAAGTAGTTCTAAGTTCTAGGGGACTGATGACCATAGATGTTAAGTCCCATAGTGCTCAGAGCCATTTGAACCATTTTTTTTCTTCTACTCCTTCCCCTACAACTGCATTCCAGTCGCCCATGACTATTAGATTTTCGTCCCCCTTTACATACTGCATTACCCTTTCAATATCCTCATACTCTTTCTCTATCTGTTCATCTTCAGCTTGCGACGTCGGCATGTATACCTGAACTATCGTTGTCCGTGTTGGTCTGCTGTCGATTCTGATTAGAACAACCCGGTCACTGAACTGTTCACAGTAACACACCCTCTGCCATACCTTTCTATTCATAACGAATCCTACACCTGTTATACCATTTTCTGCTGCTGTTGATATTACCCGATACTCATCTGACCAGAAATCCTTGTCTTCCTTCCACTTCACTTCACTGACCCCTACTATATCTAGATTGAGCCTTTGCATTTCCCTATTCAGATTTTCTAGTTTCCCTACCACGTTCAAGCTTCTGACATTCCACGCCCCGACTCGTAAAACGTTATCCTTTCGTTGATTATTCAATCTTTTTCTCATGGTAACCTCCCCCTTTGCAGTCCCCTCCGGGAGATCCGAATGGGGGACTATTCCGGAATCTTTTGCCAATGGAGAGATCATCATGACACTTCTTCAATCACAGGCCACATGTCCTGTGGATACACGTTAAGTGTCTTTAATGCAGTGGTTTCCATTGCCTTCTGCATCCTCATGCCGTTGATCATTGCTGATTCTTCCGCCTTTAGGGGCAATTTCCCACCCCTAGGACAAGAGAGTGCCCTGAACCTCTATCCGCTCCTCCGCCTTTGACAAGGCCGTTGGCAGAATGAGACTGACTTCTTATGCCGGAAGTCTTCGGCCGCCAATGCTGATTATTTATCAAAATTTAGGCAGTTGCGGGGATCGAACACGGGACCGAAGATGTTCTGATTATGAATCAAAGACACTACCCCTTTTTTTTTTTTTTTAATTTCATTTTGTTCGCTTTTGTTCGTTGCATCTGGTCGGGGCGGACGTCGTAAGACATCCGTTTAAGTTCGTTGTTGATCCATTAACTCAGTTTTTTTTGTTACAGAGGGCAGCTAACCCTCTGACCGAACACGCTGAGCTACCGTGCCGGCTCCCTAGACCACGGATACCACGTTGGTTTTTGGAGAACAAAACAAGCGTGATTAACCACGCCGTATCTGTATGTCCGCCAGCGTATCGGAAGTTGTGATCGTTAGTATGGTGCCGCACAACGTCGGTTCACAGCTCTTCATTGGCAAGCTTTATGTGCACAGCGGTACTGACGATCAAAAAATGAATTCCGACAACACCTTGTGGCGGGAGATTCATTTCGTCCCGTATAAACCGATCTACTTCATACGCCTTTGGACGTTCATGATGCAACGGCAAAGTTAATTTAATTATGGCTTGGCGACAAGAAAACGCCGTGATGGTCGATGAAGTCGAAGACAAGCCGCTACGCTGGAGTTAAGAAACGCACGCTCGCTCGCAAGCAGCACACCAAGTGAGACGCAAGCAAAGCGTGCTCGCCTCACCACTGCCGAAGGCAAACTGAGGGATATTTGAATACGGATCTCACCTTCAACGTGCTACACAGTCACGACACAAGTACAACGCCGTGTTGTTTAAATTCGCTCGATCTTGAGCACCTTCTACATCTACATCTACATCTATACTCCGCGAGCCACCTTACGGTGTGTGGCGGAGGGTACTTATTGTACCACTATCTGATCCCCCCTTCCCTGTTCCATTCACGAATTGTGCGTGGGAAGAACGACTGCTTGTAAGTCTCCGTATTTGCTCTAATTTCTCGGATCTTTTCGTTGTGATCATTACGCGAGATATATGTGGGCGGTAGTAATATGTTGCCCATCTCTTCCCGGAATGTGCTCTCTCGTAATTTCGATAATAAACCTCTCCGTATTGCGTAACGCCTTTCTTGAAGTGTCCGCCACTGGAGCTTGTTCAGCATCTCCGTAACGCTCTCGCGCTGACTAAATGTCCCCATGACGAATCGCGCTGCTTTTCGCTGGATCATGTCTATCTCTTCTATTAATCCAACCTGGTAAGGGTCCCATACTGATGAGCAATACTCAAGAATCGGACGAACAAGCGTTTTGTAAGCTACTTCTTTCGTCGATGAGTCACATTTCCTTAGAATTCTTCCTATGAATCTCAACCTGGCGCCTGCTTTTCCCACTATTTGTTTTATGTGATCATTCCACTTCAGATCGCTCCGGATAGTAACTCCTAAGTATTTTACGGTCGTTACCGCTTCCAATGATTTACCACCTATGGCATAATCGTACTGGAATGGATTTCTGCCCCTATGTATGCGCATTATATTACATTTATCTACGTTTAGGGAAAGCTGCCAGCTGTCGCACCATTCATTAATCCTCTGCAGGTCTTCCTGGAGTACGTACGAGTCTTCTGATGTTGCTACTTTCTTGTAGACAACCGTGTCATCTGCAAATAGCCTCACGGAGCTACCGATGTTGTCAACTAAGTCATTTATGTATATTGTAAACAATAAAGGTCCTATCACGCTTCCTTGCGGTACTCCCGAAATTACCTCTACATCTGCAGATTTTGAACCGTTAAGAATGACATGTTGTGTTCTTTCTTCTAGGAAATCCTGAATCCAATCACAAACCTGGTCCGATATTCCGTAAGCTCGTATTTTTTTCACTAAACGTAAGTGCGGAACCGTATCAAATGCCTTCCTGAAGTCCAGGAATACGGCATCAATCTGCTCGCCAGTGTCTACGGCACTGTGAAGTTCTTGGACAAATAGGGCGAGCTGAGTTTCACATGATCTCTGTTTGCGGAATCCATGTTGGTTATGATGAAGGAGATTTGTATTATCTAAGAACGTCATAATACGAGAACATAAAACATGTTCCATTATTCTACAACAGATTGACGTAAGCGAAATAGGCCTATAATTATTCGCATCTGATTTATGACCCTTCTTGAAAATGGGAACGACCTGCGCTTTCTTCCAGTCGCTAGGTACTTTACGTTCTTCCAGAGATCTACGATAAATTGCTGATAGAAAGGGGGCAAGTTCTTTAGCATAATCACTGTAGAATCTTACGGGTATCTCGTCTGGTCCGGATGCTTTTCCGCTACTAAGTGATAGCAGTTGTTTTTCAATTCCGATATCGTTTATTTCAATATTTTCCATTTTGGCGTCCGTGCGACGGCTGAAGTCAGGGACCGTGTTACGATTTTCCGCAGTGAAACAGTTTCGGAACACTGAATTCAGTATTTCTGCCTTTCTTCGGTCGTCCTCTGTTTCGGTGCCATCGTGGTCAACGAGTGACTGAATAGGGGATTTAGATCCGCTTACCGATTTTACATATGACCAAAACTTTTTAGGGTTCTTGTATAGATTGTTTGCCAATGTTTTATGTTCGAATTCGTTGAATGCTTCTCTCATTGCTATCTTTACGCTCTTTTTCGCTTCGTTCAGCTTTTCCTTATCAGCTATGATTCGACTACTCTTAAACCTATGATGAAGCTTTCTTTGTTTCCGTAGTACCTTTCGTACATGATTGTTATACCACGGTGGATCTTTCCCCTCGCTTTGGACCTTTGTCGGTACGAACTTATCTAAGGCGTACTGGACGATGTTTCTGAATTTTTTCCATTTTTGTTCCACATCCTCTTCCTCAGAAATGAACGTTTGATGGTGGTCACTCAGATATTCTGCGATTTGTGCCCTATCACTCTTGTTAAGCAAATATATTTTCCTTCCTTTCTTGGCATTTCTTATTACACTTGTAGTCATTGATGCAACCACTGACTTATGATCACTGATACCCTCTTCTACATTCACGGAGTCGAAAAGTTCCGGTCTATTTGTTGCTATGAGGTCTAAAACGTTAGCTTCACGAGTTGGTTCTCTAACTATCTGCTCGAAGTAATTCTCGGACAAGGCAGTCAGGATAATGTCACAAGAGTCTCTGTCCCTGGCTCCAGTTCTGATTGTGTGACTATCCCATTCTATACCTGGTAGATTGAAGTCTCCCCCTATTACAATAGAATGATCACGAAACTTCTTCACGACGTTCTGCAGGTTCTCTCTGAGGCGCTCAACTACTACGGTTGCTGATGCAGGTGGTCTGTAGAAGCATCCGACTATCATATCTGACCCACCTTTGATACTTAACTTAACCCAGATTATTTCACATTCGCATTCGCTAATAACTTCACTGGATATTATTGAATTCTTTACTGCTATAAATACTCCTCCACCATTGGCGTTTATCCTATCCTTGCGGTATATATTCCATTCTGTGTCTAGGATTTCGTTACTGTTCACTTCCGGTTTTAACCAACTTTCCGTTCCTAATACTATATGCGCACTATTTCCTTCAATAAGCGATACTAATTCAGGAACCTTGCCCTGGATACTCCTGCAGTTTACCAATATTACGTTAACTTTTCCTGTTTTTGGTCTCTGAGGACGGACGTTCTTTATCAACGATGCTGATGTTCTCTCTGGTAAGCCGTCAGGTATTTTATCGTTTCGCCCAAGGGGGGGTCCCTCTAACCTAAAAAACCCCCGTGTGCACGCCACACGTACTCTGCTACCCTAGTAGCTGCTTCCGGTGTGTAGTGCACGCCTGACCTGTCTAGGGGGGCCCTACAGTTCTCCACCCAATAACGGAGGTCGATGAATTTGCAACCATTATAGTCGCAGAGTCGTCTGAGCCTCTGGTTTAGACCCTCCACACGGCTCCAAACCAGAGGACCGCGATCGACTCTGGGCACTATGCTGCAGATATTAAGCTCAGCTTGCACTCCGCGTGCGATGCTGGTTGTCTTCACCAAATCAGCCAGCCGCCGGAAGGAACCAAGGATGGCCTCAGAACCCAAGCGGCAGGCGTCATTCGTTCCGACATGTGCTACTATCTGCAGCCGGTCACACCCAGTGCGTTCAATAGCTGCCGGAAGGGCCTCCTCCACATTACGGACGAGACCCCCCGGCAAGCACACCGAGTGCACACTGGCATTCTTCCCCGACCTACCCGCTATTTTCCTGAGGGGCTCCATAACCCGCCTAACGTTGGAGCTCCCTATAACTAATAGGCCCGCCCTCTGTGACTGTCGGGACCTTGCCGGAGAATCGGCCACTGGCCCAACAGGCGAGGCATCCTGTGGTGGCTCGGAAACGATGTCATCACCACTAGGAAGCACCCCGTACCTGTTGGAAAGGGGTAAGACAGCTGCCACGCGGCCAGATCCCACCTTCGCCTTTCGGCCAGGCACGCGCGAGCCCACCACTGTCCGCCATTCACCCTGGAGTGATGGCTGACCGGTAAGATGCTCACTGCCGGAAGACGCAGCCTGGACCGTTCACTGCTTCATTTTGCTCCTTTTTCCACACCTCAGTACACCCCTGTTTTCATGATTGGTCAGTGTTTAGTTTTTGCCGATATACGCACTGGGTTATCTTACAATCAAATCTGAGTAGAGTGCGATGGGGAGTTTCCCTTGTGTGATGGAGGACCATAATGTTAGGTGTGTCCTTGTGGCAACGTAGTGCATCTGCAGCAGCAGGTGGCGCAACAGTGACACAACGAACTGTTACAAATCGGTTGCTTCGAGGACAGCTCGACGCCAAACGTGCATAGAACTGATTCCAATTCAGAACCATTTGCGAGTATTGTCAAGCGAGAGTTCGTTGGAGGACAGGGTGAAGAAGGTCTGGTGTGTTTTCTGATGAAAACTGTTTCTGTTTCAGAACCCGCGTCGGCTGCGTATTCGTTAGAACAGGACCGATTAAAGCCATGCTGCCAACTTGTCCTTGCGCTAGACATATTGGGCCAACACCCCTTGGAGTTACGATTGGGGATGTGATTTGGTACGACAGCACGAGCAGTCTCGCGGATATCCCACGCAGCTAGACTGCAAATCTGTACGTCAGTCTGGCGAATGGTCCTGTTGAGCTGCCATTCATGAACAGCATTGCAGGGGGTGTTTTCCCATAATATAACTATCACCCACATCCTGCTTTTGTAATCCAACATGCTCTAAATGGTGTCAACAGGTTTCCTTGACCTACTCGGTGACCAGGAATGTCCCCAGTCGAGAATATATGGGGCATAATTGGACGACAATCCGAGCGTCATCCGCAACCAGTAGTGACCGTCCCTGTATTAGCAGACCAAGTGCAACAAGCATGGAACCTCTCACCACAGGCTGTCATTAGGCACCTCTACAATACATTGCTTCCACTTTATCATGCTTGCATTCAACATTCTCGTGGTTACACCGGTTATTAATGTACCAGTGTTCCACTGTTGCAATGGCTTATCTCGCTCTTACATTGACCAGTGGTCTTGCGAAATAATAATCATTTAAATATGTAACCTAGACAGATGGCCGGCCAGAGTGGCCGAGCGGTTCTAGACCGTACAGTCTGGAACCGCGCGACCGCTACGGTCGCAGGTTCGAATCCTGCCTCGGGCATGGATGTGTGTGTGGTGTCCTTAGGTTAGTTAGGTTTAATTAGTTCTAAGTTCTAGGCGACTGATGACCTCAGAAGTTAAGTCGCATAGTGCTCAGAGCCATTTGAACCAAGCCTAACTCTAGCCTTGGAAGGCGCTCTGGTGTGGGCATGCCACATCAGCCTTGAGTCATGGTTTGTACTCAGGAATAGTTCTGCTGGGTTAAGATATGTTTTATGATTTTCCAACATCATCTGCACACCTTAACGACCTGGGCTTGTAATATTTTTCAGCCAACCGTCCATTATAATGTCGGCAAGATCTACTCGACAGAAGGTTTACTAGAGAAATGTGATTGCCGAGTTGAAAAATAGAGTGCCTGCATATTGTGATAGTGTTACAACTGATGATTGTGAATTTTTTCTATTAGCAGTTGCGCTGCCAACTATTCCTTACAGCGGACCCTATGATGATTTGCGTCGACGAACCATCTTATTGCTCAGTCAGATGTATGCACGTCGATCGTGAATGTGATGACGTGACGATGTAACTATGTGATTATAGGACCTTGAATTAAAAGAGTGCGACATTTACCAATGAGTATAGGAATTTGAGAATCATCATAAGCAGCTCCGATTTCGAAGAAAAATCGTGGGAAAAAGCTTGGATAGATGAGCACGTCCTTCCAATTGTGAAACTGTTTTAGGTGCTAGACAATAAGTAATCGTTTTCCAGCCACAACTTCCTCCGCTTCTTAACAATTTATCCTAGAGCTACGTTGATGTAGGTGATTCGATATAAGCCATAACTCAAGACTTGCTCGTGTGGGGCAATCTGAATACCGCATTGACATATGCCATGGGTCTAAGACGGAGCATACTGAAAAGCTATGAAAAAATTACTTTTTGAGTTTCTCGTTCATCAAAAAACAAAACTGATTGTGTATGTTTATTAGTTTCAGAAATGTAGACGTGTGAAGTCGGCTAATTCTTTTTGATACTCCCTTTATTATACAACAACAGGTGGCATGATCCTGCTCTTATTCCTCTTTAGATGTTGTGGCACATAGCTGTCGTTCAGAATTCATCGTATTGAAGTATATGTTAAGCAACAGGGCATGTTTCCACTTCGGTACTACCCCGGCTTCTTAGTGTTGGTGTCCTTGGGTGGCATGGAATACAAAGTCTGGAAGAAGATCACCTGGTTAAGACTGGATGTGCGCACTTTATTTTTAAAGAACAGTCGGTCAGAAATCATGTCCTAGAATGCAAACAAGAGATAATCACACCAATTTTTGGAACGTGAAGTTCATGACTACAAGAATGGAATACCGCAAAGTTGAGGAAAACTTACCTTCTTAATATTCGACGTCTCCAAGTATACTTAAGTGGTCCACTCTTGTGTGCGGTTTTTGACTTGTTAAGTGATAAATTTTGAGTGCTTATTTACTCAACGGTTGTTTTCTGTTCTTTTTATGTAATATGACGGCCTAGAATTGTTGGTGAGATATTCTGAGACGTGAAAACTTTAATCTTGGTCATTTAAATTCCGGTGTATTTATCTTGAAACAATGTTCAGATGCTATCTTCCACTCTGAAGAGGTTTTCTGCTACACGTGCACATACTCTGCTCTGAGTCCGCTGCTAGATAATTGCTAATTTAAGTGCGTCGATCTTTGGACCCTGATTCATAGGTAAACCATTACGTGGGATAATAGAACCACAATTATTCCTTGTGAAGTACCATTCATTTTTTGTTTTGTTTTTTTTTTTTTGCTTTACAGCGCCAACTGCTATCATACTACAATACAATTTATTGCACCACATCCTTCCACTATATTAACTACTTTGCGACAATATAGCTTGTTCAATAACTTTGCCACTTCGTAGCCACACTGATCTTATAACATCTGCACCGTGTCTAGAAATGGTTAATTATCTTACTATTTCTATAACAGTATTATTTCTATTGCCGTCATTTACATTCACTTTCACCAATATTGACAACATGAGCCACTCTATGTTGTGATGCTACCTTGGCGTGCCCCTTCGTCGCACGCTTTTTTTCACCGATTGTACTACAAGGATTCACACGAGTTGACAATGATCGAAAAATTATTTCACACAAGTTTACTTATGAAACTTATACTTAAAATTTGGGCTGACTTCATGGTGTATTTAACTACCCATTTACCTGTGCAACACCTTTAAATAGTTTTCGATTAATATAAATATGAAGTGACGTCGATCGCTCTGATCGATCTGAACTGTTCACCTTATAACACTCAATTAAATAAATATTTAGGCAGTCTGCAGCTCCCCAGTATGTATGAACTCTTTGTCTGAACGTTCCGACCAAGCCACTTCATTACTCTAATCAGGTCTGATGGTAACACCATGCATCGGTAGGATATTCCTATAAACTACTTCAGTTATATTGCATATCAGGATCTATTGGAGGAAAAGTGAACTTTAATAGCGTGTTGAATAGTGGATCACACGGAAAGGCGACAAAACAATGCTAACAGCCACTTACTGATGATAAAGTAATACTTGCAGAAACACTTGACTCTTGGTACGAGTGACTGCACCTTGAGACGCATCTGATAACAAATATTTAAGTAGATCCGATAAAGAGACGGGAGATCACGTACATCGAACGGCTGTGTTACATAATCTATGAGAGACATTTAATAAAACTAAATGAAGTTCGGCATGTAAGGGTGCATTTTGTTTGATGATTCCGAAAGGAAACGGATTAGTATTTGAAGGTTCAGTACTTACGGTTGTTTTGTACCATTACATTGTCTCACTCTGTCAGAGCTGATATTAAAAGAAAGAAGCTTATTGTATCTTGCGTTTTATGTGATACTTCGTTCCCCAGGTTTTTACATTAAACTGACATTCTTAGCCGGTAAAAACGAGATTTAAACTTAGGAATGTATGATATGTGATGAAAGTGTTAATCACTACGTAATCTGAGCCGAGTGTATTGGTGACAAACGCTGAAAGTACAATGTTCGTGGCCCTGATATGTGAAGGTTCTAAATGAGCAGAAATTTAACATGAAAGAGCAGTGTCTGGTCTAGTCTCTGCTAGTCTCTGTTACCATAGTCGAAAAAATTTTCTGGCATTTTAACCCAAAGACATTTTCTATGGTAACATTATAAATGCTACATGGAAACTATGTGATGACTGTGGGTGTTCCGTCAGAGAACTGATAATCAGTACTCTTAATTGTACCGTATGGGCCTCTATAAATATTTACGCTTCATTGGAACGAGCACCACATCTACATCTACAGCTACATGATAATAGTTTACAGTTAAGTGCCTGGCAGAGGGTCCACCGAACCACCGTAAAGCTGTTTCTCTACATGCAAATTATGCAGGTAAATAAAATCATTGCGAAAATGGGACTACTTGGATGACACAAGTCTACATACTGAAACTTGGTAAGAGATGTTTGACATTTGACAGGCGATTCTTAATATTTCAATAATTTCTTTAAATGCATTCTATGAAGTTTTCGCTTTATATGTCACAATAACTTTAGATTTTCTTTTTAGCTTAAGTGTTATTCGTGAAACTACAATGACTCCTTTAATTTTAGCCTCAGACGAAGCAGGAAATTAGTCACTCGAATATTTAAAACTATCACCATTTTCGTCAAGATCTTTCTCAAACTGTTTTCTTACACCACGTTGTATACGAAGTGGTAAAACATTAATTTTCCTAGGATCCAATAGATAATTTTATTGTATTCTAACTACTTGATGTTAAACTTTCGTTTTAGTATCGTCTTTATTTCCAACGTATGTCTCTTGCCCTACTATCACACTCGCACAAATAGCATCAATATTTTGTGACCCCGTTTTGCTGGCCTAGTGTCTTACTGATTACTTGCAGATCTTTACACAACAACACTTTTGATTTTCTCCAAAACGTACTTCAAACTATAATAATTCTGCTTCAGCTGCACTGACTGTGGTACTGGAACTAAAGACAGAGCATTACCACTGGCTAACAGCACACCCTTTTTGACTTCTTTTACTAGAATCGATCAATAGTCTAGTCATTTCGATCACACTGAACAGAACTCAATTTCTTTATTAAGTCTAGAATTTATTACAATAAATCATATTTTCTTCGTCACTGAAATACTGCAAGATATTGTTTTCTCTGTTCCTGTAGAAGGACTTTGACGTGTCAGCAGCGAGTTAAATATTTTCCTGTAGTGTGGGACCTAATATCTCAGCTGCATGCTTGGGAAGATTTAAATGTCTCACCATATCATTTAGGTTTGTTTGTGGTAATGGTTGTGGTGCAGTTGATGTTCAGCAACCAACTTGACTGATACAAGTGGTGACGGTGAATAACTGTTACTACTATCGTTAGGTGACCTAGGTACAGGAACACCAGGGCCATGGCCCATGTCCCACTGGACGTGGAGCGGATGCCAACTTTGGGTGTAGAAATCCCATTTTGTGCTTTACATACAGGTGCAACTGCGTCGCAGTTACTCGAAATTTCGCACACTGTAGAAGAAACATCAAGCGCCTAAAGGGACGTTTGGAAACTCAAGTAACAATTAATTTTTAAATGACATGAATGTGTTCTATGGCTTTCCAACATGGTAAGAAGCACCAGTATTTTTAATCTTTCTGAAGACCGTAGGAATGTTTTGATTGGAAATCATAGATGTACAAGATAAATAATGGGAAGTTACTAATAATTTTTCTATATTCATTCAAAACTTAAAAATACAGCTACAGTAGCCATGAATGAAAAGGCAAGATGCATGTTTTCATTTATTTTTGTATGCGGGTGTTAGCAGGTGAGTCGTGAAAAATATCTAGTCCATTAGAGTGAGTGACCAGTTCTGATCAGACCACTGAAAAGAGCGGTTTTACATAGCTTCCGTGCTATTATTCTACTCTTCGTGTGACTCCAAGCGCCCTGGGTTCGCCATGGACCATCCGTGCACTTGGTCTGCTGTTCATGGCTACTGACACGCAGGATCAATGGTTTCTGGGGGCGCTTTATATTTGCACTGATAGGCATAATGGACACCTGTTATTCCACACCGGGAATGTCAGGCATGATCTCCTCACACGTTCTGGAAATGGAAGCAACATTCGAGGCCATGTCCTGTGTGTCAAAAATGCTTCCATTATCCGTGAGGATAAAATACTGAGTAAAATAAATTCTCAAGTTTAACGAAAGGCAAACTGACTCACTTAGAACTAATGTATGTGCAGCACTTAACCAGCACTGCGAATACAGTTAACAGTAAATAAGCTTTTGATGTTTACTGATTGCTGCATCCATAGACAATAAAAGTATAGTATGCCTTCATTTGTTTATTGAATTTCGTACGCCATTCGTAATACCAAAGGGTTTGCAGTAGAAGAGGCATCTTCATAGCAGTGAAGATGAAGTGCTCGTACTTCTTTATGTATGCATATTAGAGCCCATAATTGCTGTACATTTTTCCCTGTTTTGGTCCATTCTACATCCTTTAAAATATGAAATACTTTTGTCAACACCTTGAACTCAGCCCATCTACTCTGCATCAGTACCAAATGCTGGCAGCGAAACTGTTGTAGCTCTTCTACTACCCGGATGCGTTGTTGATGGCAGGGTGAGAGGGAGGGGACAGTGAAAATAACCAAACAGCAAATAGATACGAAAGCAAACAACTACTTTAATGAATTACGATGACTGAAACACTACTAGAATATTATTTGTAAATTAAAGAAAAATACCTGTTAGCAGTGACGGTAACTCCTTAAATTTATATGCTGTGTACCTGCAAAAAACCCACGCCAACAAGTGACGAGTCATTCAATATTGGCATGCAGACATCACTTGTGGAGTATGTATATTACAATGATCTGAACAAAATAATGGCACGATTATGACTGCTCACAGCATCTGTTGCTGAAACGCATATGGGTCACATAACCGAAATCATATCAAACATTTCAGTGCCTCAAGGAAGATGTATCAACGAGTAATGATACAAACATGTGTTCACGATCTGCACAGGTCAAGGTGCAAGACATTCACGTGCAGCCATACATTTATGGTAGGCTAATCTCGTAGATATGTGAGAGTGATCATTATCAACTAAAGGTTTCAAGTACAATTTAATAGTCATAGATACATATTCGAAACATATGTGGTTTTCACGTGCGAAGGTAAAAAGCGGGAAAAGAATTGGAGAGGTGTTGGAACAATTGCTGAGATGAATCGGTATCCTCACAATCTTCAACTGTACTGTGGTGTCGAAGTATCGACCAGTATAATTGGACTATTCGTTATACATTTCATGGGAGACTTATACACGTCCATGATAATAGGCTTCTAAATGCAGTATACAATCGTATTAAGCTGGTGGATCCACACAAACAGAAGTTCAATATAGATGGTTTGGTGGAGCATTTCGAAGTGAAAAATTATATTTGAGAAGTCTTACCTGCGAAACTGGTCGTGGAAATATTTACAGTTTCCAAAGAGCAGGGCACAAACTCAAGAACGTACATACTGAAGTGCAGCGATTCTGAAGAAACTGCAGGATCATTACACAGAGGAGTTATAGAATAGGTCTGAACTGGACATTTTCCTAATAGGTCAGGTCGTAAGACATCGAGAGAGTATGGCATTAATGCAATGGCTCGCCTTAAACACGATAAACTACAACACTGGGTGAATGCTCATTATGTGCAACGTAATAGGACCAGCAAACCTCAGACCAAGCAGTAGTATAGCATGAATACTTGGAAACGCACAGCAGAGGTGGGGATGGTATTCTTGATAACCTACTCCATACCTCTGGATACAACATATGCGGACCTAGAACGAAGCTGTAACAGCATGTAGCTCTCAGTGGTGTGGGAATTAATATACTGGACGAGGCACGCAAGGTACACAATTTTTCTTATGCCACAAATAAAATTCGTCACTTTACGGACCGAATATTAGCTAATAAAGACAAGCAGATACGACAAAGAAACTACATTGGTAATTCGCAACATATTACTGCATTTGTAGTTGGTAAGGTAATGCATGACAAACTGAAATTGGTTACAGGAATAAATTTCAGGCAAATTATGAGTGCGGATTGTTGTGCACTAAAGAAGAAAGAAGAAAACCTATAGGTCATTTTAAAAACTGCTTCCAGTAAATGGAGGCAGGAAGCAAAAAGAAAAACAAGCTAAAATCCCTAGATTCAGTCAAGAACTAAGACATCTGCTGGAATTATTTCGTTTTCAAATCTTGAATTTGTCGATCGTCAGCCATTAGTTCATTTTCAGAAGGAGCCATTGCCATAACCCAAGCAGCAAAGAATTCAAAAAAACGCATAGAACCAACTACAGGATGTAAAAAGTGATGATATAAGAATAAAGGCTATTGCCGTTAGTGAGGGACTGTGCTTAAAACCAGGCAGGAAAGAGCTTGGACTGTTTATAAAAAATGGCTCCTAGCGATGCTATCAGACACAGTTCTTACTAACATAGATCTGATTAAACTCATCAGGAAAGTAAATCTCGAGATTTCATGGTGTGCTTATGTGAGATGATTGCGAAAGATACTGCATAAATCCAAAGAATGTAGGATTGTCGGTTTAGATATTACAGAAGGATATGTGATTTTCTCGGTTGTGTATGTGAAAAAGAACTCGAATATTTTCATCCAGTCAGAGATTTAAGAACACCGGAGGAATTGTGTTGTTACTTTACCGTCAAAAACCAGAACTCATATTCGTGCAGCCATAGATGCCTACTGTTCCTCCTGACGATTAGATAAAAACGAGCAGCGTGTATTTCAGTGCATTAGTTGAGCTTCGGATGCGATGTCGAACACTTTAAAAGAACGTTCGTCTGAATTAAGAGCGAACTCCTTTCTTCCAGTACATCCAAGCAATGGTGAGTGGAGTATTTCATTGATCAATCTGGAAACGTACAATATCACAGCACAGCTGTTGTCACCGAGGCAAGTAATAAATGGCTCTGAGCACTACGGGACTTAACTTCTTTGGTCATTAGTCCCCTAGAACTAAGAACTACTTAAACCTAACTAACATAAGGACATCACACACATCCCTGCCCGAGGCAGGATTCGAACCTGCGATCGTAGCGGTCGCGCGGCTCCTGACTGTAGCGCCCAGAACCACTCGGCCACTCCAGCCGGCGGCAAGTAATAAACAGCAACTAAGAGCCAGTAGCGAGGATTATACCCTGATCAACGAAAAACGTGATACCGAATTATGTGTTGCCGTGCAAGCTATAGTTGCAGAGGAATCATGTGTGTCAGGTGCTGCAGGCGAAAACCTAAAAAGTAATTTGGCACAAATTAAGCTGATATTGAAGAGAAAGTTGCTAGAATGGCATGATATCATATATGTAATCGAATGTCAATTACCTGCATTGCGAGGTCGCACCATTAAAAGTACCAGACAAGAAGTGAATCCGATGCCTACACTTGAACGTGAAGTATATGGGAACTCAATCCAGTGTAAAAGCATTTGCAGAGATGAACTATAACGGACTAGCCCATGCGCCGATTACTCAACGGAATCGGTAGGGGCGTCTCTGACTTTTACAACCATACTCTCTCAGAAAAGCCTCATAAAGCACCAACAATTTCAGGTGGTCTCCGAGAGAGGATATCTCCTCACCCAGTTATATTCATAAAAGCTTTCAGGGGAGTATTACGAAATTCGTGGAATGAGAAACAGAAAATTTAGATTTCTGTTATCTCAGTTCCAGGGCGACACAGCCTTATGGGCAAATGAGGCAACTGAAGCCTGCACAGCACATAATGAATTTCAGGAGGCGTTCCTCGCCAAGTATTGGTTGGTATGCATTCAAGAAAGATTGAGGAGAAAAGCTTTTAGTCCAGAGATCTACAGCCTGAAACAACGAAGTCATTAGAAACGGTTTGCTAGATATATTGTACAGACCTGCCAGTGCGGTGAACCAACAGCGAACAAGGTCCTTTTGACAATGCTCAAAACCGTTAATAATACCAACATATGGAAAACCTATCATTGTCCTAGATAATAATTTGGAATATTTCAGAATGAAATATACTCTGCAGGACAACGTCGCAATGGCGGGATGCCGTATCCCGCAAGCGAAAACCATAATAGACAGCAAATATTCATAGATCACCACACTCAGCCAGGCGACAAAGGAATCAAAAAAAGGGACACAGATTAACTCAAGAGTACAATGGCTCTCAGAATGTCAGGAATAATGGACGTTCGCAACCACATTAAACTATGCAATGGCAGCAAGATTTTAGATACCCGTCACCCATGTATAGCTACATAAAAGATTACACGTCTGTCAACTGGGTTACCACCCCCACGAATTATGCAGTAAAACTGGTTGAAATGTCTGAGAATAGCTCTCAACTAGCACTGACATATCAAACTAAAACCAACCTGATCACGTTCCCTGATTATGGTCAGAAAGGGATGGAAAGGGAAATGTTAAAATACAACGAGGAAGTCAATAACGAGAAGAGCTTTGTGGCAATTTTGAATTGTGCACAGACCCTAAAGAAGATTCCTGCGAGAATGGGATGCAAGGTCGACTTTCCAAGCGGATCATGTCATTCAGTGATAGGTCGTAGTAAGTTGATTTTTAATTAGATAAAGATGAAAGCAGGTACTGTGTGAAGTCAAAAGTTAAAGTGCAAAAGGCTGAGGTACAGTACACGAAAGGTGAACAGTACCATGCGCACGATGCACCAAATTCATTGATTGAGTGAATGATTGAGAGGCATTATAAGACTCAACAGCAAGTTCATCTGTCCCGCGATTCAAAAGTTAGTTGCGTAAGATTGAGTGTCCGCTAAAAGTGGGAGGATACAGTCACAGGAGTCAAACTATAAAGCGAAAACGTAAAAACACAACAGTAGAAGACGTAAAAATGTAAATCAAATCTAAATACTGGAAAAATATGGGAACAAAAGATCGATATTAGCATGGGGTAGTGGTCATCAATCACAGAATTAGAGATCACAAAGAGAGGCTCCAACCACAATCACCCTGTCCCTGCTACAGGAATAATGTAAAACCTTATTACTGAAAATAAAAACCTACGTGAAGTGGGTAACTGAGGACTAGGTCAGCCATCCGTGAATCATCTGCTAATATTAAAGGCAAGGAGTCTGATAGCCTGTACCTAGTATGAAGGATCAAAAGTAGAGGACATTCCAGAATATATGGGATACTTTTAGTCTGGGTCCACAGCGACATTCTGCGGGGTGGCTCGTTACGCATAAGAAACAAAGGGTGAGCCTAGTATGATCGATGTGTAGCCTTCCTAAGACACTGAACTCCTTCCGAAGGGAGTGGAAGGAAGAGCGCCAAACTGCCATAGTCTCCTTTCTTGTGCGGAGTTTGTTACTGAGGACAGTAGCACACCAGATGTCATTCCACTTTCTGGCAAAGAGAGACTTGATGTGTATCTGTACATCTGCGTCAGGGATCATGAAAGAGAATGGCTACAGTAAGTATCTGCATCTCTAGCCAACTGGTCAGCCTGTTAAGTCCCTCAGGCACCCACATGACTTGGGGCTGCAGGCAACAGAGCAGGCGGTATGGCCAAGGACAGAGAGAAGCTCATGGATAGCAGAGACCAAACGGTGACTGGACCAGCATCCGGTCAATAGCCTGAAAGCTACTCGTTGAATCGGTACATATTAAAACTCTTCAGAGGGAGGCCTGTGAAACAAAATGTAGGGCCCTGTTAATCGCAAACATCTCTGCCGTGAACACAGTACACGATTCCGGCAGTACATGGTGCTCCATGCCAGTAAGGGACGCAAATGCATATCCCAACTTATCTACCGCTTTAGAACCATCGGTGTAGAAGATGGTAGCACCCTGGGACTCTTCAACTGTGTATCATATAAGATTCCAGTAAACCATAGTAGCGACAGAGACCGTAGGATCCTGCAGTAGGTCGGCACTAATCAGTGGTACAGGCACCGCCCAAGTGGGGGTTGTTTAGGAAATGCATTACTTTCCAGTGAGTGGACATGGAGATCCCGACTGAGGGTAATGAGTTGATATCAAACCTAAGGGAGGGAGAGTATCAAGAGGGAGACACCCCTCGTTTGCAAAGAGAACGGGGTACATAGGATGATCCAGGAGTGATCGAATGCCGGTTGCATAAGAAACCAGTAGTTGGCTTTCCCGCTTCTGCGAGGAGACTGTCACACCAATACACAGACATATAAAAATGAACAGGGTCAAGTAGTTTCAGATCGAAAGGAGCCGCTGAGTCATAAACCTGACAACCAAAATCTAGTCTGGAGAAACCAAAGTGCAGTAAAGATGGAGAAGAGTATCATGGTCTTCACCCCACGATGTGTGGACCAGCAGGCGGAGAGTATAAAGCTTACACATGCAGATAGTCTTCAGGTGCCCAATATGGGGCGGCCACGTCAGCTTTTTATCAAAAATAAGATCACTGAAATGGGACTGTGCTGCAAAACCTAGGCACTGGATTGGGGTGCAGTGTGGATCGACGCAAAAAATGCCTCACCCTCGTTATGGATGGAGAAAACTGGAAGCTATGTGACAAGTCCCACGCAGAGGCCTGTTGGATGACATCTTGGAGCTGGAGTTCAGTAGATGCTGCCGAGTGGGAACCGAACAAGATACAAAAATCCACTAGGGTAACCAGAGCCCGCACAGAGGTTACAAGCGTACTGATGGCTATGAGGAAGAGGGTAACACTTAACACAGAACACTGTGGGATACCATTCTCCTGAATCCGATGGGTGCTGGGTGAGGTGCCAGCTCGAACCCAGAACCAGTGGGATAAAAACTCACGGAAGAAACCAAAAGGTGCCCGTCAAAGCCCCAGTCCTGGAGGGTAACTAAAATATGATTGAGCCAAGATGTGTTGTGTGCGTCATGTAGGTCAAAAAAGGCAGCTAGAAGGTGCCAGTTTTCGTGTTTCTAATTTGAGTAAATGTTCAGTTGCAGATCGTGCTTCCCAGAAGCCACTCTGATACGGGGACTAAAGGTCTCGAGATTCGAGTACCCAACAGAATCTGAAGCTAACCGTCCTTACGAGTAATTTGCCAAGTACGTTGGTCAGCCTAACTGGATGATAGATCTAGAGAAACTTTAAGTTCTTCCTGGGCTTAATAACGAGGATAAATATTCTGTACTACAATCCCAAGAGCACTTGTCAGCCAAATGTAGTGGAAGACGAGGAGATGCCTTTGGGTAATGTCCAAGTTTTCGATCGTCTGGTTGTGGGCCTTGTCATGTGAAGAGGTAAGAGCCTGCTAGAATTGTCATTCAGTAATGGGTTCGTTATAGGGTTCAGCTTGTTCGGGGCTGAAACAGAGGGGTGTCTGTTCAACTCGGCGTTTCGGCCAGAGAAAAGTCGCAGGATAGGAAGAGGGCGCCGATTCTGTCAAAATCGTGTCGCGAGGTGTTCCACAAGGACCGATGGATCAGGACACGGAGCATCTCATAAGATAAGACCCTGGATAGTTGATTATCGCTGGCGGCCCAGAAGGCCACGGAGCTTGGACCAAACCTGAGATGAAGGGGCACACATCCCCAGGGAGGAAACATAGCGCTCCCAGCACTCCTTTTTAACTCTGCTTAGTAAAGTAACACAGAGACGCTTAAAAGCCAGAGTGTTCGTCTGTTAAGGGTGTCGTTTAAATCGTTACAGCATCCGTCAGCAGTCCTGGATAGGGACTGTAACGTCCTTGGCCTTGGGCCACCATGACAGCACTTGATGCGAGGGAGGCCAGTCGATAGGGGGATAGCAGTACAAGCAACATGGAGAAGAGTGGTGGAGACTTCATCCACAATTGCATCAGAGAGGTGTTGAAGTGCACAATGGACGTATATGAAGACCAATCTGCTGTGTGGGATGGATAACATGGGATCCTGTAAGCCTTGCGGCGGCACCTCTATAGAATCATCAGGAAGTGGTCACTGTCACAAAGATCATCGGCGGTGACCAATGTAGGAAATCCACGAGAGCAAGGAGGAGATCGTGAGATCGATAGTAGAATAGGTGCCACGAGCGGCAGTAAAGTGGGTAGGGGAACGGTCAGTAAGGAGACACAAATCAAAGTCTGTAATAAGCTGGTCAGTTAGAAGACCCCTGCCTGTCGGTGTGGCACTCCCCCACAGAGGGTGGCGTGCATTGAAGTCCCCAAGGAGGATGTTCAGGGGAGGGAGTTTCTGTTTCAAAGTAAGCACGGCAACATAAGGAAGTGGCCTACCTGGAGGAAGTAAACATTGCAAATGGTGATTGCTGGTGTCTTTCGCACTCTTACTGCTATTGGTTCCAGGTTGGTGCAAAGGGGGATCAAGTCACTAATGGCATCGGTGAAAGCCAAAGTGCAGACACCCCCACACGATATCTCAGCGCTGGTACAGTTCCGACAGAGTGCTCGATAACCAAGAAACGTTGGAGAGTGGTCATTCAGGAAGTGCTTTTTTTCAACAGCAAGACAGAATGCAGAATAAGAGGAAACGAGCTGTTTTACTTCCGTTAGGTGACGGTAATATCCGTTGTAATTCCATTGCATTATCATGTGGCGAGGGTCTAGTTTAGACATGAAGAAGCTGAGGGGAGGTCATGTGAGCAGGTCAGTGGTTGTCACCAATGAGGATAGGGTGTGAGATTTGTGTGGCGAAGGGGGAGATGGCACCTATATAGGCACTGTGGTGGGGACGGGGGGCTTGTCCTGGGACTTACGTTTTTTCTTCTTCTTCCTCTTCTCTTTCGGAGGTTGAGGGGGACAGAGCACAGAGGGAGAGCAGGCTTCCACAAGATTCGGAACCGAAAGAGAGGAGGCAAATCTGGGGCTCAAAGACAGTCTGAGTTGTGGTAGCAAGCCTCCTGCCTGAGAGACACATTGGGAAGGCGTCCCAGAGAGAAGCCACATCCCTGGTGAGTGTTGAAGAAAGAGCCACTTCTTCAGCCAGGGAGGAAGAGCGACACCCAGGTGGGACGGCTTGGGAACTACAGGGCAAGAGGGGATGAGAGGGGGTCAGAGCTGCAGTGAGGAAGAGGTAGAAGGGGGATGGATGTAAAAGAGGCAAAAGTAGAATAAATCGACACTGAATGGAGTCAGTCGTATTGCTGGCGAGCGTCAGCGTCAAATAGAGGATCCAGAGATTTTTAGACTTGGATATTCTTTTCTTTCACGTAAACTAGACAATTTTGCGAGTGTGGAGGGTGGTGGTTACGACAGTTAACGTACACAAGCGGCGGAACACAAAGGCTTCCCTCATGGAGTGGGTGGCAATAGTCACCACACAGAGTATACACGCTACAGAAGGAGGACATATGCTCAAAATGCAAACACCAAAAATATCTCATATGTGGCGGGATATAAGGATTCATGTCACAGCAGTGACACATGACCTTGACCTTCTATGAGAGCGTATTCCCCTCAAAAGCCAGAATAAGGTAGCTGGTATTGGTGCAGTTGTCTTTACGATCCTTCTGCACACGTCTAACAAAATGAATGCTGCGTCGCTCCAGATTAGCCTGGAGTGCTTCATGAGTTTGCAAGATTTTAAGGGCTGCAGATTGGGCGGCAGAAGAAGCTTTGATCAACCAGGAGCCCGAGAGAATTTTACTGAGATTACTTCGCGAACTTGTCCTCTATATTTTCCACAAAGAACAGTGGCTTTGTGGCGGCGTCTTAGTACAGACCAGGTAGCAGGGTGAGTTTTTTATCCCAGGACAGCAAGCTTGGCCCTCCTCCCACGATGTAGCCAGCAAACGGAAGGCTGCAGGGTCACATGAAGCAGCATTCAACGATCCGCCACTACTCGAAGAGACTGCCGATTAGTACGGTCGGGTTCTTTACACCAGAACGTCAGAATTCAGAGGATGTTTTGAGTATCGTAACACACATTCAGAAGAAAACTGCAGGATCAGACTGTTTATCAGATCAACAAGCAGCAGATGTAGCTGACTTATCAAAATATGTAAATCACTTTTCGAATAAACTTGGAATTATTACAGGGTACTAATACCTCATACAGATAGACCTACATCAAAGGTATTTTTATGTAATCTACTCCAGCTCCCTGCTCCCGAAGGAAGGCAGTAAAAAATGATGAACTGAAAAATAAATAGACATCTTTATCACCCTACAGCAGTTCGCTGTTAGCAATAAACAGATATGTGGAGGAGTACGTCTTGATATAGACGCTAGAATCATTAATAAAATCATAGTACCGGTGATAGCCAGATCTCATTTACTAGAGAAGTTATTAAAAAGATTTTATGTTGTGAAACATTTAACCATAAATGATCTCCGATCCTCCTACGGTTAATTTTGCTTACTGAACGCTCTAGGATGTATACATTTATTTTCGCAGGTAGATCCTATTCGAGATTTATGTGGTACCGATGTATAAAAACACGAAAATTTCGTCAAACATCCATCTCACCAACACCCACAACAAAGTTACACAAGTCAGCTTTTGACAAAATATGTGGACGTGAAAAAATTTTCAGGTGGGTGAAGACATTCTGCTGAGGACAAACCCAAAAGCTTCACTGTTACGCAAGAAAAATAAGAAGTCACAGTTTATAATGTAAATTTTCAATAAGAATTTATTTATAAAAGAAAACACTGAATATTAAATTTTCAAAAACTTTCTCTTCTTGTAGCATACTTCAGATATTGTGTTCAACTGCTGATCAATACTGACTGTTGGTTTGCCTCGTGTTGCGCATGTAAACAGTGTAGTAAAAGGAAACTTCGATCTTAATGAAATACTGAATTTGGAATAATGGAAATGAACCGAATTAAATACCAGAAGAAACTAACTGTGTGCTCTGTGAAAAGCATATAACTGAAACAGATGCTGAAATATATTAAAAAAAGTTGCATAACATGAAGTGCAATGTCTCACTTGAAATATCAACAAAAATAAAAAACTTCTCTGCTCAAAACAAAAATAACGGCTTCAGATTACCTATACTGTTCATAGTAAATTAATCTGCTTATTTAGCATAACACCTGAAAATTCTGATTATGTACTGTGTCCTCACGAGAATGTAAAGTGAGATACGCCTGTAAATAAAAATAACTTATCTCATGCTCAGCATGTTGTGTAGGGCCTGGAGTACTGATGCCATCGAAAGAAAATAGAAATCATCAGACACAGCTTATATGATACAATCTGTGACTTCACTTCGCATAAGGTGCCAAAAATACTTTACTAAGAATCATGGAGGTGGGTTTGACTTCAAAGAATGTCGTTCTTGAAAAATTAACTCATGATTATAACCAAAAAAGTCTGTACAACATACGAAGACACAAAAAACTACAGACTTCTACAAATACAGAAATTGCACACATTCTAGTCAGTCGCCGTATTTGGTCATAATGAAAACAAGGAGATCAAATTAACACTAATCATGAATATTATTAGTTACCTGAGGGACAAAGATTTCCTTTAACTAACAGTTCAGGGAAACAGACATTTTGTTCTTGTATATGCATTGGTTGTCTCTAAAAATCACTCCCAAAATTTTCCTCAGTCAAATTAATGGCATATGCTTGGAAAGAAGTTTTCATCTGAATAATTTCTCTTAGATTCATAAATATTAAATCTTCTTTTCTAAAATCTCAATGCACTTCAAATAAGAATACCCAAACGCTGCATAACTGGCAGGCGAGGAAACAAATAATCCTAAGCATACAGTCAAGGATTTTATTCAGTACTCATTCAGCCTGCTCATTTATCTTTTTCCACTACCCTAAAGGTGAATTATTTACAGTGGAGAAAGCATATGAAAACATTCCATTATACACTAAAACATATACGATTGTTAAAACCCCACATTAAGGACGGTATCTCGCAGCTTATCTGGATTCTAATAAAATTAAACGAATATATCACCAAAATGATATCAACAAGTATGTAAGTCAAAATTCTTTCTGTCTGAACTAATTTTTGGATATAATATGCCTAACCTAAGGTGTTAAGTATGTGAATATGTATGTTTTGTTCTTGCGTGAATTTGTATATAATGATCATTTAATGTGATGATTCAAAAAGTACAGAAGTTACTAAAGTATGGATTTCGTTTCTTAACAAGACGTAAAATATGTTCACTATAAGGCTCTTTGTTCACATTCAATCATTTTTTTTACGATTCCACAATATATAAGCCAGCAAAATACTTAGACTAAACTACAAGAGCTTTTGTAGCTATATACGGATTATGGATATCTGACTCAGGACCAGCCAGTAAACAAAAGACAAGTAGTTTGATTTATCGAATCGAACTTGCCTGTATATCTTCTTGTACATAGTGATTTCCATTTGAACACAACTTTCGGAATAGTAAAAGTAACTATAGCCCATAAATGTGTTAGACAGGGACATATGAATCCACGAACTGTAAGTGAAACTTGAAAGCACATTACTTTTGTCTCGTAGTTCTAAGATCGTAACCTACGATAGGCATGCAAAGTATGTTAATGAATAATAAAATGTGCACGATAAAATAACAATTTTGCTGTCTACACTGCCATTATCTGTGTAATGCACTAAAAAAGGAATATAAATATCAGGCATTGCACATCCAATTAAATGTCAATACATTATTATTAAATGAACATGAATTAGATTTATTATCTCAGGTGCAGTCATTTTTCGTATGCAAACGATGCAGGGTCATGGTGCTTACTGAAGGATGTGACCATGAGTTGTTTATTGTAGTGTCTAGTCCATCTTAAGCTTAGGCAAATACTTTTCTTGGTGTACCTTTGGACACTTAGTTCTTTCGCAAACATGGTGGATGCTTTCTTTTTCCCACTTTTATTTTTGAGTTCTTCGATTCGTTTGTAGGTATCCTAAATTTTTGAACGGTATAAGTATAGAACAACGGTTTTCTCTAGGACGACCCACACACTTTTATGATTTGGGAAAACAATTCATTCATACGTAAACGTCAGGCCACTGAACTAAGTAATTATAAAAATGACCAAAATAGAAAGAGAATGAAAGGTCAGTACATACCTATACTCTTAAAACAGAGAGAAAATTATTAGATGTGGAAACAGTTTCCGTATTGCAAGAAGTTTGGTAATCTGTGGGAACCAAATACCAACAGCCTACAATCATTTGTGGAGATACATAGAAAGATACGAAAATATAGACTAAATGATTCTGTGTGAGTCGCAGTATAAATGGAGGGAGAAACTCACGACCCTTACTCAAGTCATACTGAGAGATTCCGTCAAATAAAGCTAATGAAATATTTGAAAGTGCACAATAGTACGTGAATTTGTACTCACATCTACTGCGACATGAAGTGGAAGTAATCATGTGATGTATCCACAAACGCCTTTAATGCTGTGTGTCATCAGTAGGTAATGTAGCACAAAAACCTGAGTAAAAACCTGTGATGAACATGGTTCTGCTCCAACAAACTGATGTCTGCTGTAGTGGTAGCCTACAACAGTTTGTAATACAGCTACAGTTCATGCCTTGTGTGACCGTACTTGTTAACGTGTGCAAATGATAAAGAATGTGTAAGAAACAGTGCCCTACAAGAACGCTTTCCAGTGTTTGTGATGAACACCTTTATAAATGTAGTCAGCAGAGAGCTGAAACGTATGCAACATGGTAGCAGAGAGAGTTTAATCGAAACTACACTCCTGGAAATTGAAATAAGAACACCGTGAATTCATTGTCCCAGGAAGGGGCAACTTTATTGACACATTCCTGGGGTCAGATACATCACATGATCACACTGACAGAACCACGGGGCACATAGACACAGGCAACAGAGCATGCACAATGTCGGCACTAGTACAGTGTATATCCACCTTTCGCAGCAATGCAGGCTGCTATTCTCCCATGGAGACGATCGTAGAGATGCTGGATGTAGTCCTGTGGAACGGCTTGCCATGCCATTTCCACCTGGCGCCTCAGTTGGACCAGCGTTCGTGCTGGACGTGCAGACCGCGTGAGACGACGCTTCATCCAGTCCCAAACATGCTCAATGGGGGACAGATCCGGAGATCTTGCTGGCCAGGGTAGTTGACTTACACCTTCTAGAGCAAGTTGGGTGGCATGGGATACATGCGGATGTGCATTGTCCTGTTGGAACAGCAAGTTCCCTTGCCGGTCTAGGAATGGTAGAACGATGGGTTCGATGACGGTTTGGATGTACCGTGCACTATTCAGTGTCCCCTCGACGATCACCAGTGGTGTACGGCCAGTGTAGGAGATCGCTCCCCACACCATGATGCCGGGTGTTGGCCCTGTGTGCCTCGGTCGTATGCAGTCCTGATTGTGGCGCTCACCTGCACGGCGCCAAACACGCATACGACCATCATTGGCACCAAGGCAGAAGCGACTCTCATCGCTGAAGACGACACGTCTCCATTCGTCCCTCCATTCACGCCTGTCGCGACACCACTGGAGGCGGGCTGCACGATGTTGGGGCGTGAGCGGAAGACGGCCTAACGGTGTGCGGGACCGTAGCCCAGCTTCATGGAGACGGTTGCGAATGGTCCTCGCCGATACCCCAGGAGCAACAGTGTCCCAAATTTGCTGGGAAGTGGCGGTGCGGTCCCCTACGGCACTGCGTAGGATCCTACGGTCTTGGCGTGCATCCGTGCGTCGCTGCGGTCCGGTCCCAGGTCGACGGGCACGTGCACCTTCCGCCGACCACTGGCGACAACATCGATGTACTGTGGAGACCTCACGCACCACGTGTTGAGCAATTCGGCGGTACGTCCACCCGGCCTCCCGCATGCCCACTATACGCCCTCGCTCAAAGTCCGTCAACTGCACATACGGTTCACGTCCACGCTGTCGCGGCATGCTACCAGTGTTAAAGACTGCGATGGAGCTCCGTATGCCACGGCAAACTGGCTGACACTGACGGCGGCGGTGCACAAATGCTGCGCAGCTAGCGCCATTCGACGGCCAACACCGCGGTTCCTGGTGTGTCCGCTGTGCCGTGCGTGTGATCATTGCTTGTACAGCCCTCTCGCAGTGTCCGGAGCAAGTATGGTGGGTCTGACACACCGGTGTCAATGTGTTCTTTTTTCCATTTCCAGGAGTGTATATACTAAACAGCGCAGCAGCAGTATTATTGTAAAATTACCGAGAAACTGAAGATGCCACCAGTTACGGATCGGGGGAAGGATAACGAAACGTTAACACCATAAAATTTGTAACAAGATAAATTTTTTACTCAGAATTCACTTTTGAGCCACACTGTGTGTGATAAATGTACTTTTGTACCTCTGATGCTGTCCTATAATTTCTTTCAAATAAATCAATGATGAGCTGTAAGAAGAGGTACGATTGAGAATCGCCGTGCCAATTCTGACAAGGGCATCAGACATCTGTTACTGTTGGTTGAGGCGTGAACGTGGCTCCTCAGTGCACATCACAGGTCACCAAATGCATGGAGTGGACTGTCGTCACATGCGACTCACTCCGCTTCGAGTTCACACCAATCATCCGCCACCAACGAGCCGATGACCACGAGTTTGCTACGTGTTTATACTGAGTTGTGAAAAAAGTGAAATCTTAGTGAACATTCGTCGATGATACCAAACATGAAAACAATCTAAAATATTGTATCACATCCATTTCAGACCCACATGTTATGCAAGAAAAAACTTTACATTAATTTGTAAAATGTTGAAGCAAAATATCTTAGACTTATCATCAACTGATACTGTCACTTAAGTAAGTATTAAAAAGAAAACTGATAAAAATGAAATCTTTTATATTTGCTGAAAATGTAACTTTGTACCATGTTACGAAAGGGAACTACGATTTTAGTATGAAATTAGGTAATTTTATCCTTCGCTACAGTGTTTTTAGGCTCTTCCTGCCTTTTAGCTACAACCAAATGGGAAATGATGTAATTGAATGAAATATAATGCTACAAAAATGAAAATATCCAGTTGAGCCCTTTACAGTTAATTGTGACTATACCAAAATTATCATCCGTGGCTGAGTTAATGTTTCTAATAATCCAAGCTAACTTAAAGGTATAGAATCCATTAGGCGCTACAGTCTGGAACCGCGCGACCGCTACGGTCACAGGTTCGAATCCTGCCTCGGGCATGGATGTGTGTGATGTCCTTAGGTTAGTTAGGTTTAAGCAGTTCTAAGTTCTAGGGGACTGCTGACCTCAGAAGTTAAGTCCCATAGTCCTCAGAGCCATTTGAACCATTTGAACCATTAGGAAAACCGATGAAAATATATTTATGTGAGTACTGAAAACAAATGCAATCCTGAAAGTAACTTGTTGTTGAATGTACTTATGCGTTCACCTAAATTTAAATTCTGTAAACAAGTAATTTACATAAATCTAAATATAGTCGATATCTGGTTGAATGATTGAAGTGTGTCCAGGTCATCACAAAAAGTCTTGTATTCTGGGAGGCTATATAGTGTTATATATGATATCAATGGTATATTCATTATACATGTAACTACAAGAACATATGAAGAGATAAACTACGCGTATACCAATGAAAGTATGTAAGTATTGTAAGACTATCAACTTATGGTTTATTTGCGATACACTCTGTGTTATTAAAATTAAAGTTTCGCAGCCCATGAAGTTACCAGCCAAACTTCTTGAAGTGAAAATAACTCCATGTAGCTTTTTTTAAAAAACATGATGTAGTGTACTTCACTTTATCTAGTCATACATTGGCGCCTTTACTGCTCTTCCTCTAGTTATGTTCGTATGTAACCTCGTTTCGGCTTAATATTATAATAAATATATGTATTATTGAAATCATTTCATAATGCTTGACTTGGTTAATTCATGTATTGAAAGTGACAATTTTGCATCTAATTCTGTGTTGTTTCAGAGGCCACAAAGAAAGTTTTTGTGAAAAGTTGTTCAGAGACAAAACAACTGAAGATATTATGTGTTCTATCTTTATTTCAGAATTATCGTTAAGCAGAAGCTCCCTGAGATACATTTTCCGATCATTTTTTCCAGTTCTTGCGCATATTTCTTTTACATAAGAACTTTGGTAGTTGGTCAGTCATTTGCCATCGAACAGTGACATCAGCAATTGCTTCAGTGCTTTGAAAACACCAGATCCACAACATAAAACTCGTGGCGAATTGAAGTATTTCACTTCTGAAATTTGCTGATTTTATCAGGAATTTTTAACTTTCTTTTACCTAAATTTTGGATCAGGTTCATCATCATTAGGGGTTTATCTCTTTCCCCGTGGCTACAATTCCATGGAATTCGAAATTGTTTGCACGAGTGGCTGATAATCCTTACCACGTAACACCTCGGAACGTGGAAGTTATAGGCCTGATGAAAGACGAAGCTAATGGCTTGCAGATTGTTTAGTTTTTGGGGCTCATATCTTAAATTTATGCATACCATATTGATATAGATGCCATCTAAAGATGTCGTAATGGTATGCATCATGCAGCCTTCAGGCGTCAGTCTGTAATCTTACCTCCAAGTGAACAGTTATCTTAACCACATTATCCCCAGATATTATAGTAAGTACCCTCCTGAACTCTGCACTGTATACCCTAATAATAATACTGCCACGACCATGGATAAGATAATATTTGACTTACACTGATCAGCCGCAAAATGAAGACCACCGACCTACTATCGATGTAAATCAGTCAAGGTGATAGCACCGTCACCTGGTTAGAAATGACTGCTAGTGAGAAACTCACATGGTGTATGTAGTATCAGTGAGTGTGCTTGTCCGTGTGTGGAATGAGAAATGCTTGCGGTGTATCTGAGTTTGACCGAGGGCAGACTGTGATCGCCTGGAGGCTCAGCACAGACATTTCGAAAATTGCACGACAAGTCGGGTGTTCGAGGAGTCCTGTGGTGAGTGTCTTCAACACGTGGCGAAACCAAGGTGAAACCACGTCCAGACGTCGAGGGTCTGGGCGGCCTCCTCTCGTTACAGATGTCGGAGGTCGTAGGGTGGACAAACTGATAAAATAGGATAGTCGGCGATCTAGGGAAACATCAAAATTTAATGCTGGGTACAGTAGAAGTGCGTCCGAACACACAGTGCACTGAACACTCCTGATGATGGGCCTGCGCAGCGAACCATGCGTGTGTCAGTATTAACAACACGACATCGTCAATTACGACTGAAATTGGCACATGACTACCCCAGCAAGACGTTTGCGCAGTGGCATAGCGTTGCTTGGTCTTATGATTCCCAGTACGATCTTTAGCATGCTGCTGGGAGGGGATGAATCGGTCGTCTTTCAGGGGAACAGCTCCTTGACACCTGAACTACAGTAAGGAGACAAGCTGGCGGCGACACCATCACGCTCTGGGGAACGTTCACTTGGGCGTCCATGGGCCCCACAAGAGCTTGCAAGAGGCACCAAGACAGCCTACAGGCATCGTACAGGGGCTGCAGATCACGTACACACGTCGCCGTGTGGTCGGACTTGGACTGCCAGTTGACGTATTCGGACTACACCTACCTCTTTATGCCGGCCATGAACATCTGCGCTGGAAGCTCAGGCAAAGCGTCATGCGATGTGAGTTGCGATCTTTTCTTCCCTACATATATTGCACTCGCCTAACACCTGCCTTCCAGCTGGCCGGCAGAGCGGTTCTAGGCGCTTCAGTCCGGAACCGCGCAACTGCCACGGTCGCAGGTTCGAATCCTGCCTCGGGCATGGAAGTGTGTGATGTCCTTGAGTTAGTTAGGTTTAAGTAGTTCTAAGTTCTAGGGGACTGATGACCTCAGATGTTAAGTCCCATAGTGCTCAGAGCCATCTGAACCTTCCAGCTGCCTGGTAGGTCCAGCGGCTGTACGAAACTAATTTCTCATTCACGACAATATTACTGTTCTCATTTTCCCAATCAGCTATAATCGTTTTCTATGTACTAAATTACAGTCTACCCAGATGCCTAGCCCATTTCACTACAAACGTGTGTAATGTCCCATACGTAGACCAATGTTCAGAGGGTGCCACAGCAAGATGATTTGTAACAACATTTGAATTATGAGGACACATCAGTTAATTATCAACAGCATCACTGTGATACAACTTGACCTGTATTTATATACTAGTTGTAGACACATAATTCCATTTCTTCTTTCAGTAAACAACTACTTAATAGCAGGATACCCCTTCTACGAAGTTATACCATGCAACGGAGAGTGATTAGAACATTATTTGTATAAACAAGAGTGTGCCAGCTCCCACTGCTGACAAGGTCATGATGACAGTGTTTTGAAATTTTTATGGTGTCATTCCTGTGGATGTATTGCCATATTCGGATAAAAATCATGCTGGTCCGCAGCGCCACATGCCACACCTATACTCCTACACTACTGACTCAGTGATAGTAACCACCTACATTGTTGCCACAACTGGCTTTCCTTCAAATGGATATCCGCTATGTGATCAAAAGTATACGGGCACCTGACTGACAATTCCTTACAAGTTCGTGGCGCCTTCCATCGGTAGTGCTTGAATACAATATGGTGTTCACCCACCCTTAGCCTTGATGACAGCTTCCACTCGCGCAAGCAACTTCAATCAGGTGCTGGAACGTTTCTTGGGGAATAGCAGCACATTCTTCACGGAGTGCTGCACTGAGGAGAAGTATCGATGTCGGCCGGTAAGGCCTGGCACGAAGTCGGCACTCCGAAACCTCCCAAAGATGTTATATAGGATTCAGGGTAGGACTCTGTGAAGGCCAGTCCATTACAGGGATGTTATTGTCGTGTAACCACTGCGCCACAGGTCGTGCCTTATGAACAGGAGCTCGATCGTGTTGTAAGATGCAATCGCCATCCCTGAACTGCTCTTCAATAATGGGAAGCAAGAAAGTGCTTAAAATATCAATGTAGGAATATACTGTGGTAGTGCGAAGCAAAACAACAAGGGGTGCAAGCTCACTCAGTGAAAAACGCGACCACATCATAACACCACAGCTTCCCAATTTTACTGTTGGCACTACACACGCTGGGAGATGACGTTCACCGGGATTTCGCCATACACACACCCTGCCATCGCATCGACACATTGTGTACCGTGGTTAGTCACTGCACACAACGTTTTTCAGCTGTTCAGTCGTCCGGTGTTAACTCTCTTTAAACCAAGCGAGGCGTCGTTTAGCATTTACCGGCGTGATGTGTGGCTTATCAGTAGTCACTCGACCATGAAATCCAAGTTTTCTCACCTCCCGCCTAACTGTCATAGTACTTGCAGTGAATCCTGATGCAGTTTGGAATTCCTGTGTAATGGTCTGGATAGATGTCTGCCTATCACACATTACGAACCTCTTAAACTATCGGCGGTCTCTGTCAGTCAGCAGACGAGGTCCGCCTGTACGCTTTTGTGCTGTACGTGTCCCTTGATGTTTCCACTTCACTATCACATCGGAAACAGTGGACCTTGGGATGTTTAGGACTGTGGAAATCTCACTTATAGACGTATGACACCAGTGACACCTAATCTCCTGAGCCGACGCTTCAGTCCGGAACCACGTGGCTGCTACGGTCGCAGGTTCGAATCCTGCCTCGGGCATGGATGTGTGTGATGTCCTTAGGTTGCTTAGGTTTAAGTAGTTCTAAGTTTAGGGGACTGATGACCTCAACTGTTATGTCCTATAGTGCTTAGATCCATTTGAACCATTCACCTGATAATGTTCGAAGTACGGGAGTTCTGCGGAGCGCCCCATTCTGCTCTCTCGCGATGTCTAATGACTATGTGGTTGCTAATATGGAGTACCTGGCAGTAGGTAGCAACACAATGCACCTAATATGAAAAGCGTATGTTTTTGGGGATGTTCGGATACTTTTGATCCCATAGTGTATAAGTAGCAATACAACGTCAAATCGCTGAATGAGACAACGGCATCCGTGAATTGTAAGAGGCGGTCAATGAATAAAGCTCCAAACTTTTTTTACAATCATAGTTACATATATGAAGATTCACTTTTTAGATCCTTCAAAACTGATATTTCTTCAGCACGTATGCGGAGTTCTGAACAATTCTGAGAGGTGACTGAGCCGTTCTGAACCATTAAAATGGCATCTACACAAGATACTGTACTCGTTATAAGCAATGTGTGTAAATGGATTCTTGAATGTGGAAAAAGAAATCGTGATGAGCATCATTAGATTGTAGCATGAAGTGTTTGGTAATGATGTAGTTGGTAGTAGTACTATCTGTCGCTGGGTAAAGATATTTACATGAAGTGACAAAAAGTCACGGGATTGCGATACGCACAGATAAAGATGGCGGTCGTACCTCCTGCACTATGTGTAAAAGTGCTGCACATTGACGGAGCTGTCATTTGCACTCTGTTGATTCATGTGGAAAGGTTTCCGACGTTATTATGGCCGCTCGAAGGGATTTAGCAGATTTCAAACAGGGAATGGAAGTTGCAACTAGACGCATGGAACATTTCATTTCGGAAATCGTTAGGGAATTCACTATTCCGAGATCCACAGTGTCAAGAGTGTGCCGAGAATATCGAACTTCACTACCTCTCACTACCTCTCACCGCGGACAACGCAGTGGCCGACGGCCTTCACTTAACGACCGATAGTTGTGGCGATAACGTTGTCAGTGCTAACAGACGAGCAACACCGCATAAAACGACCGCAGCGATCAATGTGGGACGTACGACGAGCGTTTCCGTTAGGACAGTCCAGCGGAGTATGGCGTTAATGGGTTACGGCAGCAGACGACGGACGTGATTGCCTTTGCTAACAACACGACATCGCTTGCAGCGTCTGTCCTGGACTTGTGACAATCTCGGTGGGGCCGTACACGACTGGCAAACCATCGCTTGGTTAGATGAGTCACGATTTCTATTGTTACGAGCTGATGGTAGTGTTCGAGTGTGGCGCACATCCTACGAAGCCGAGGACCCAAGTTGTCAATAGGGCGCTGTGGAAGCTGGTGGTGGGCTGCTTTTACAGGGAATGGACTGGATCCCCTGGTCCAACTGAACCCATCATTGACTCTAAATGGTTACGTTTGGCAATCTGGAGACTGTTTGCAGCCATTCATCAACTTTCTTTCCAAACACAGTTGGAATTCTTATGGATGACAATGCACCGTGTCACTGAGCCACACTGGTTCGAGACTGGTTTCAAAAATGTTCTGGACAATTCGAGCGAATGATTTGACCACTCAGATTTCCCGGCATGAACACCATCGAACAGTTTTGGGACATAATCAAATGGTTCAAATGGCTCTGAGCACTATGGGACTCAACATCTTAGGTCATTAAGTCCCCTAGAACTTAGAACTACGTAAACCTAACTAACCTAAGGACATCACACACACCCATGCCCGAGGCAGGATTCGAACCTGCGACCGTAACAGTCTCGCGGTTCCGGACTGCAGCGCCAGAACCGGTAGACCACCGCGGCCGGCTGCGACATAATCAGTTCGGCTCAAGGGTCAAGTACGAAATCCTGCACTGGCAGCACTTTCGCAATTATGGACTGCTCTACAGTAAGTATGACTCAGTATTTCTCCACGGGACTGCCAACAATCTTCGAGACCATGCCATGTCGAGTTTCTGCACTACGCCAGGGAAAAAGTCCGACATTGCAGTAGGACGTATTCTCAGTTTAAAGCATCAGGAAGCAGAGAAACTAGTTCCCATGATCCACTACATTTAAGGCATACTGTCACAACTTCTGCTACAAACATGGTGAACCACATGGATGCCATTATTCATGGAGGCAGGTGCATCAAAATTCCACATCTAGCTATGGCTGACCAATGAAGGATTTGTGCAATAATTGAGACTCTTGGGTGTTTAAAGATGTGCTCAGGAGGGCTTCTGTGAATGCTCACAACAGATCGCAACATCCAAAGGAAAGTAATTTCATCTGAAACTCTGGAGCTGTTTCAGACGAATAGAGATCTCTCTTTGTCACGTATCGTTGCATGTAACGAAACCTTGACGCATCACATTGAGTCGGAAAGAAAATTGCAGTCACTGAAGTGACGCCACCCACAATGCCAAAAATGAATTCAAGGCAACTCTCTCCACTGGTAATGACCGGATAAGAGTCTTTTGGGATAGTGATGTATCATTTCCGTGTACGTTATACAAACAGGGTCAACCATTTACTTAGAGGGATATTTGAAGTCTCTGAACAAACCCCAGAGTCGTTGTCTAGGTCGTCTGAAGACACATCTTCGGCCTGGAACAGTCTCGCTTCAAACTGAGCGCTGATTACCAGCGAAGAAGTATGTGGCGTCTCCCTGGACAGCTGTGGATTACCAATCTGACTGTCGCTCTAAATATAGCCTGACAACAAGAGTGATGGTGTGGGATGCAATTTCATTTTACAGCAGGACGCATTGGGTTTTCAGCCACGAGCCCTTTACAGCACAGTGGTATGTCGACAGTATTTTACCAACCGTTGCGTTGCCCGTAACGGCGAGCCATCCTGGGCTTACACTCCAGCTAGATAATGCCGGTCTGCAAACGTCTAGTGCTTGCCTTCGTGTTTGCCAAACCTTGACTTAGCAAGCAAAGTCCCCCTACATCTCCTCAGCTGAGATTTGGAGCATTATAGGCAGTGCCCTCCAGCCAGCTCCGGTTTTTGAGGATATAACGTGCCAATGGGCATTTGTACAGAAATTTGTTATGATATCCTTCAGGAGGACATCCAGAAGATCTACAATACTGGCCATTAAAATTGCTACACCACGAAGATGACGTACTATAGACGCGAAATTTAACCGACAGGAAGAAGATGCTGTACTATGCAAATGATTAGCTTTTCAGAGCATTCACACAAGGTTGGCGCTGGTGGCGACACCTACAACGTGATGACATGAGGCAAGTTTCCAAGCGATTTCTCATACACAAACAGGAGTTGACCAGCGTTGCCTGGTGAAACGTTATTGTGATGCCTCGTGTAAGGAGGAGAAATGCGTACCATCAAGTTTCCGACTTTTGATAAAGGTCGTATTGTAGCCTATCGCGATTGCGGTTCATCGTACCGCGACATTGCTGCTCGCCTTGGTAGATATCCAATGACTGTTAGCAGAATATGGAATCGGTGGGTTCAGGAGGGTAATACGGAACGCCGTGCTGGATCCCAACGACCTCGTATCACTAGCAGTCGAGATGACAGACATCTTATCCGCATGGCTGTAGCGGATCGTGCAGCCACGTCTCGATCTCTGAGTGAACAGATGGGGACGTTTGTAAGACAACAACTATCTGCACGAACAGTTCGACGACGTTTGCAGCAGCATGGACTATCAGCTCGGAGACCATGGCTGCGGTTACCCTTGACGCTGCATCACAGACAGGAGCGCCTGCGATGGCGTACTCAACGACGAACCTGGGTGTACGAATGGCAAAATGTCATAATTTGGGATGAATCCAGGTTCTGTTTACAGCATCATGATTGCCGCATCCGTGTTTGGCGACATCGTGGCGAACGCACATTGGAAGCATGTATTCGTCATCGCCATACTGGCGTATCACCCGGCGTGATGGTATATATGGTGCCATTGGTTACACGTCTCGGTCACCTCTCGTTCGCATTGACGGCACTTTGAACAGTGGACGTTACATTTCAATGGCCCTACCCTTGATTCGATCCCTGCGAATCTCTACATTTCAGTTGGATAACGCACGACCGCATGTTGCAGGTCCTATACGGGCCTTTATGGATACGGAAAATGTTCTATTGCTGCCCTGGTCAACACATTCTCTAGATCTCTCACCAACTGAAAACGCCTGGTCAATGATGGCCGAGCAACTGGCTCGTCAGAATATGCGAATCACTACTCTTGATGAACTGTGGTATCGTGTTGAAGCTGCATGGGCAGCTGTACCTGTACACGCTATCCAAGCTCTATTTGACTCAATGCCCAGGTGTATCAAGGCCGGTATTACGGCCAGAGGTGGTTGTTCTGGGTACTGATTTCTCAGGACCTATGCACCCAAAATTGCGTGAAAATGTAATCTCATGTCAGTTCTAGTATAATATATTTGTCCAATGAATACCCATCTATCATCTGCATTTCTTCTTGGTGTAGCAGTTTTAATGGCCAGTAGTGTATCAAACAGTGCCGAGCCGAATAATTGCTTGCTTACACAACATAAAGAGACCAACGCGTTATTAACTTTCTCAATTTGTCATCCTTTTTCCCTTTAGTAAATCTTCCATTTTTTCTGCGATGATAATCATTTGTTTGTACATGTACATGATATCTACCGATTTTCGCCCTGTTTGGATAATTCCTTTATCTGTTTTTCTTTTTTGCTGTGTATTCACTGATCCTGTCACCCAATTCTAACTCTTAAGAATGAACATATCCTGATAAAGAACTGATGGAGCATTATATGCTACACGACTCTCACATAACAAAGTAAACTCTGTGTAAAGTCACATAGCGAGGTGAACGACTTGAATGCATGTCTCATGAACCCACAGCCAGGCATTTCTTTAGAATCTGCAACGTACTTTTACAACAGTTTATTGACATCGAAAAATTAACAAAATAGAGCTTTATAACACAACATTTTAATTTAGTAGTTAAGAAGTGCTGTATATTTAATACTTAACACCTAATTTTGTACTGAAAAGGTCGTTTCTTGCCAGTGTTATCATACAGTGTCTTCTTAATCGTACATGATTGTGCTGTATCTGCAAATAATTGGAAACTTTATCTAGGTTCATTAAAAGATCGCCGTAGCCCACCATCAGTCTCTTATAAAGAACTGCAGATATAGCTACACTGCAGAAAATTGTCATGATTTGGTTATGAGATTCTAGATTATATAGAAAAGGCAAAAATGATATGCTGTCCATTGTAAAGGTTCAAACTATTTATTTTCCTGTTGAAAATCACACACCTGTGTATTCGTAAGAGTTAAAATGGACGTAAAAATGATTGTTTGGATTATACCTGTTTTACGGGAAACTACGACATAGTAATAGTAAATAGGAGGGTACAGGAGTGCTAAAAACGTTAGTAAAAACGAAAAGCATAGGACAGGAAGAGGATAATTTAGAGCTATGTTGACAATGTGGTTATCAGATGTTGTTTTTATTATTTATTTACTTATCATCGTCCGCTTTCTTGAATACAATAATCGACCTTCGCATACAGAATAACATGTGAGTGAATTTTCATGATAATCCACTTCTTTTCTTATCCGTTTTTTTTCTGTTACTTAACATGAAATAACTTGACATTGTCTTTAATAGTATCGTTCCAATACTTCATTTTCTTTTTGTACAAGTATCACCCTAATGTTTAGATATCTACCTATCCTTTTCCTATCACAGCCGGCCGGTGTGGCCGAGCGGTTCTAGGCGCTTCAGTCTGGAACCGCCTGACCGCTACGGTCGCAGGTTCGAAACCTGCGTCGCGCATGGATGTGTGTGATGTCCTTAGGTTAGTTAGGTTTAAGTAGTTCTAAGTTCTAGGGGACTGATGACCTTATATGTTAAGTCCCATAGTGCTTAGAGCCATTTGAACCATTTTTCGTATCACAGCTACGTCCCCCTTCAGTTAGGTCTTTCTTTACTGCGATAGAAATACAGAGACAGGTTTTCGTTATTTCAAATTGATTTACAGTCAGATGAAAAATTGAATTATGGATTATTACCTACTGATGTTAGCTCTGTTACAACCCAGATACTACTACTACAATAACGAACAATACAATTACAAAATAGTCGTTACTGCTACTACCATCACCTCGATTTTCATCTGTTTGTTCAACAGATTCTACTGCTACTGAAGATTAGTTATTGTAATGCTAATAATAATATTTCAATATTTCTGCTGTGATTACAAATTATCACTACTTGACTTTCTTTTACTTTGACATGGTCACACAAACAGTTTAGTACTATCGAGATGCAGCCAGTTTCTCTCTACCTTTCGTCCCAGATCAGATATCCCGCGATGTTCAGAAAATATTGCTGCCTCCAGACAGCATATCGACGGATCACAGGGTGTAACTTACATTTCACTAATTCTTCTCGGTCTTCTTAGGTACGCTTGTGGCCATCTACTTTCCCTTATTAGGATCATCATAGGGCTGTCGGCCTTCTTTCACGTTTCACGGGATCATAGACTGGCCTTCCTCTACCCAGCTGTTGTGTGTTGGCTATAGTTACAGGCCTGCTTTTTCTGATACGGCATCAGCTGCAAGATTCAGATTTATTTTAACAATGTGACAATCAGTTTGCCTCTTAAATCCTGCCTAGCAGTCCTTGCTATATCTTCTTCAACCAGTGACATTCCAATAGCACATGGTCTGGTGTACCTATTTCACTTCAGATAGGTCTTTGGATATGAAAAACAAGCTCCTGTGACCTAGACTTTAAAGACATCTATGAATCTTGATACTCGTATGCATCACCAACTAAAAGCGGTCCTTACTTTCTCTCAAAAGAAAACTTGCGAAATATGGGTTTCTTGTATAACTGCATTTATACTTCATAGCCGGCCCCTGTGGCCGAGCGGTTCTGGGCACTTCAGTCAGGAACTGCGCTGCTGCTACGGTCGCAGGTTCGAATCCTGCCTCTGGCATGGCTATGTCTGATGTCCTTAGGTTATTTAGGTTTAAGTAGTTCTACGTCTAGGGGATTGATGACCGCAGATGTTAAGTCCCATAGTGCTTAGAGCCATTTGGACCAATTTATACCTCATAACTGGGCTCCAAATTCCTTATAAATTGTTAGAATGTGAAGGTTTTTCGGCAGCATTCTGCAATAGTTACTGATCATATGCAAACTATAAAAACTGTTAGAAGCTGATATTGAGGAAGATTATTTTGGATTCGAGAAAAATGTAGCGATATGCGAGGCAATACTGACCCTGCAACTTCTCATAGAAGATACGTTAAGGAAGGGAAAACCTACATTTATAGCATTTGTAGACTGAGAAAAAGCTTTTGACCATGTTGACTGGAATACTGCCGTGCAGTGTAGCCACGGTTTGCGCGGCTTCCCCCGTCGGAAGTTCCTATCCTCCTTCGGGCATGGGTGTGTGTGTTGTTCTTAGCGTAAGTTAGTTTATGTTAGATTAAGTAGTGTGCAAGCCTAGGGAACGATGACTTCAGCATTTTTTTTCCATAGGAACTTACCACAACCAACTGGAATACTCTGTTTCAAATTCAAAAAGTGGCGGAGGTAAAATACAGGGAGCGAGAGACTACTTACAATTGGTACAGAAACGAAAATCGAGGGGCACGAACGGGAAGCAGTAGTTTATGTGGGAGTAAGACAGTGTTGTAGCCTATCCCCGATGTTATTCATTTTATATATTGCGCAACCAGTAAAACAAACAAAAGAAAAATTTGGAGTAGGATTGGAAGTCCAGGGCGCAGAAACAAAATCTTCCAGATTTACTGATAACATTGTAAATCTGTCAAAGACAGCAAAGGATTTGGAAAATCAGATGAATGGAATGGAGAATATCTTGAAAGGAGGATATAAGATGTACACTCGTGGACAAAACGAGCGAGACCCCTCGCCTTTTCGTTATGCTGATCCGCACGGCTTTAAAGTCTGCTACACAGCATAACAGGCAAGGCGACGAAGTGCTACCAACATACTATGCGCAGGCGTGAAATTGACAAACTATCTGAACTTTTTTAGACTGTATTCCATAATTTGTAAGACTATATTTATGCTGATTAGTGTGTTAAATACAACACGTAAATATAAGACAGAACTGAAAGAACAAACGCTAATTGGTATGAACTGGACAAATAAAAATGAATTTCAACTTATCGAGATGACTTAACTGTTTCAGTAAGACAAAGAACCCCAGATCGTTACGAAGTAGCAAAATATTATCCGCATTCGGCCGCGAAACGGTCTGTGTCAACGTTCAGACCAGTCATACTGGATTACCGTTGCTGACCTACCATGAAAGTGTGCAAATTTAGCAATGCGTGAAGATTCATAACGAAATTCAGTTAAAAATCATTCAGTGCCACGCTTAAGTCAATTCCATTATTGACAGAAGCGGAAAAAGTAGGCAGTAACATGTATGAAATTCTACAAGAGTGTCATATTGACATGCACAGGGCGCCAGTACAGAATAAAGGTAGCGATAAATCGTATTTGGTGCGCGAGAATTTCTTAAAATTGCTTTACTGATATTCTACCTGCCTCCATAGAGATTAGAACCGAAAACAAACCAGACCTTCCTTTCACTATGCTAGCAGACAACCTAGGCAAACAGCCCTCTATTATTACCCCAGACATGAACAAGCAGGCAATTTCGAAATGAAAATCTGCAGTTTCTGTTGCATAGAGCTTTCTGGACTCAAAAACATGAATTTTCTTCCTTTATGTCACCGCTTATGTGACAATCATTCGGGATGTTTATCGAAATAACAAATTACTGTTATTAGAGAGTAAATTTTGTAGGATAATTCTGCACCACCCCAGGAAATAAACGGCTACATAGCTGCCAAACGTATTCTGCATTGTTTCGAATTCTCCACTAGACTCGCCACAGCCAGAAAACGTTCATTAGCAGAAGTGTTTCTTAAGCTAGCTAGCAATGAGAATGTTCGTACTTCTAAAACGCGGTGGCATTAATACTGGGATGTGAATTACCACGTGTATAGGCAAATACATTCTATTTGCATTCCTGTAAACGTGATTTGGATCGAAAACGTAGCTACGACTAATATGCTTATGTATCGACAGCAACTAGAACATTTCGAATAAAGAGTAGCGGGTGTTATTTATGCGGCCCTCATCTTCAGTGTTTTCGTTGTTAGGATTTCGTCACCTAAACCGGTAAAAACGGAACCCTACTAGTCTCACTTTCTTGACCGTCTATCGGTCTACCCAACCCTTAAAACCCGTTTACCTCCAGAACGGGTGGACATAATAAGCGGAAATGTATCGCACTTCTTGCTGTAACCGGTCCCATGCTGGTGTAAAAAAGTGAGCTTCTATGTCAACGCAATCAAAAGATACGACGGTTTATGTAAAGAAAATTTACGCGAAAGGTCAAAAAATGGCTTCAAGAACTATGCGACCTAACTGCTTAGGTCATCAGCCCCTAGACCTAGAACTACTTAAACCTAGCTAGCCTAAGGGCATCACAGACATCTATGCCCGAGGTAGAATTCCAACCTGCGACTGAAGCAGCCGTGCGGTTCGTCACTGAAGCGCCTGGAACCGCTCGGCCACCGCAACGCGGCGAAACCCTACTCACCTCATGTATAATGATAATATATACTGCCCGCATCTCGTGGTCGTGCGGTAGCGTTCTCGCTTCCCACGCCCGGGTTCCCGGGTTCGATTCCCGGCGGGGTCAGGGATTTTCTCTGCCTCGTGATGGCTGGGTGTTGTGTGCTGTCCTTAGGTTAGTTAGGTTTAAGTAGTTCTAAGTTCTAGGGGACTTATGACCACAGCAGTTGAGTCCCATAGTGCTCAGTGCCATTTGAACCATAATATATACTGTCTAGTGAGGATAAACTGTATTCGCCAGCAACTCAGATCGTTTGCTCACGGAACTTTTACGAAGCTACATTCAAACTTTGTCGAAGTCGTCTGCAATATCCATTACAAACACCCTAGGAACTTCGTATGCGATATCCACTTCTGAAGACGCTGGCAGATACTGCAGTACTATAACAAGTAGGTGGGAATTTATTGTTATTGGTCCACGCATGACACTTTATTTCAATATCAATTTAACGCGCCTAGGTGTTTGTATATGCCTGAAACTATTGAACAAAAAGTAAATAAACAACAAACGAGCCGGCCGCGGTGGTCTCGCGGTTCTAGGCGCGCAGTCCGGAACCGTGCGACTGCTACGGTCGCTGGTTCGAATCCTGCCTGGGGCATGGATGTGTGTGATGTCCTTAGGTTAGTTAGGTTTAAGTAGTTCTAAGTTCTAGGGGACTTATGACCACAGCAGTTGAGTCCCATAGTGCTCAGAGGCATTTGAACCATTTTGAAACAGCAAACAACTTCGATGTTTAAATCAAATGAAAGTCACATGTCGTAATTAAAACATAATTTCGTCGTTACATCTACATGACTACATCAACAGGATTTCTTGGCAATCCGGACTTACGTGCCTGGCAGAAGGTTAGGGTTATTTCTCTACCGTCCCACTCATTAACAGTGTGCGGGAAAAAGGACCACTTAAATCTTTTCTTGCGAGCCTTGAATTACATTATTACTATGGTTTCTTCCTGTGTTCCCGAGGAAATACCCCGATCTTGCTGAAACTTCGCTCAGTGAAAGCGGGGACAAAATAAGCGAACACGTGTCTCGGCTTATCTGCTTACACTCTACCGCTTCTGAGAAAACGACGGTCAAAGTTTTCAATGCGCTGTTACTATAGTGTAGACACCTCTTAGCGGGTAAGCATTCAACTGGAGCGGTGGCTCTGCGGCTACCATAGCGATTTCTGAACTTTGCGCTGCGAGTTCGAAACCCGGTTTTTCCTTTTTTTTCCCCTCACTCTCTGAATTATCTACGAATGTTTATTCCAATTTATGTTGAAACACTGTTGTCGTTATTCGTCAGTTAATTTACTGTGTAAAGAAATAAGTTAAAAAGGGAACACACAGTGCGTAGTGGGGCGATCACTCTGTTGTAGAAATAATTCAGAAGCCAAGATCGCTTAAATATTGTTTACTGGATAACCGGTTTCAACACACTAAAGGTGCCATCATCGGATCTGAATGTAGATTAACATTTATAAAATATTTGGTTATAACGATACATGAGGCAGCCCAGATGATGTTAGATCAGCTTGTCTCATTCGTTTATTACTTTTTAATTCATTAATTACACATAAAGTTAATTGGCGAATAATGACAACATTATTTCAACATAACTTAGAAAAAAACATTCGTAGATAATTCTGATAGAGAGGCAGGAAAATAAAATAATTAAAAAACCCAATATTGTATCGAACACGGGAATCAGTGTTAAGAAGGAACGACGGTAGCCACCGCTTCAATTGCGTTCTCGGCTGCAGAAGGTATCTACACTAGAGCAACAGCGCGTTGATAACTTTGACCGTCGTTTTCTCGGAAACGGTCGAGTGTCTGCAGATAAGCCGAAACACATGTTCGCTTATTTTGTCCTCTCCTTCACTGAGCAAAGTTTCGGGACAATCAGCCTATGACATTTGGCGAGTTCCCCTCGCTCGTCGAGTCGCTTCTTACGCCCGGCGAGAATTATGTATGCCTCTGAGTAAACTGCGCCACCTGGAAACACGGCGAGCGGGGATAAACACGTTTTCCTTCTTATAAGGCAACCTTCTACAGATAATATTCACGAAGTGTTCTTCAGGTTGCCTCAGATATTTCAGAAATGTTTCTTGCCTCAGGCCTGCCGCATATGCAAAACGTAAACATTTCATTTCATGTAATATTTATCAGGATAAGACATGACAAGAGTGGACCAGTCCCTTCTGAGAAAAATTAGAGATTTTAAGTTGCTCCACTATGTAATGACACGGGCACGGGCTTGCGATCTGTCTTTTATGCCATCGATTTCCGTGTTACACATACTTGGCCACTGCGTTGCGGCTGCCATCTTGGAGGAGGCAGTCTGTTTCCTGCCAGCGCTGTTTCCGCAGCCAATATTAACCGCGACGAATCATTCAGTCAACGCTAAATGGCCCATCTGGCTGAGGCAGACAAGGGCGCTATAATACTCCATGCAGAGGGATCTTCAAATGCCGACATAGCGAGAACTATGGGTCTTCACAAGTCGACGGTAGCCAGGTGGATCAGACGAAAGGAAGAGAGTGGTAACTTGAATGGGAGGCCTCATGGCCGTCGCCGCAAAACAACGCAAGCTCAGGATCAGCAGATACGCCGTTTCAGTGAGAACCACCCATTTGTCAACGCACGGCAAATCAGCAAATTCATGAAGCTTGGAATGAGTTACTTGAATCTCCTAGTTCTGTGGCTCGAGTTGTGGGCTCAATGCCCAACAGACTTCCAGCTGTTGTGGAAGCCAAAGGAGGCTATACGCGATTTTTTTTTACAGACTTATGTTTTATATAATTTCAAGGAAACGCAATAAGTGGAATGGGGACAAACAAATTAATTCACAGCAAGATATGTAATATTTAATTTGATAAGAGAAGAAATACTCACCTTATATATTCATTCAGTCTCTATAAAATACGTGACACACGTGTGTATGCAAGAAGGGTACAAAACAGTTCAGCACAAAATAAAAATGTTGAGGAGAAGCTCCCCGATGAAGACGTAATTGCAGAACAAAGGTTGGGCTAGAAGGAGAGGTAAGGAGGCCCGAAAAAGCAGAACAAAATCAAATACCCAATAGACTTTGAGTAGTTGTCGCAGCAAAGGGCGGTTGGTATATGCGATTCGGAGCAACTGTACAAGAATAGTTTTATTTACTGATTTTTGAGGCTTTATTTTGTGACGGCTAAACAGTGCTGCATCATGAGACCCGCTATTTTTCCACATGTGGCTAAACATTAGAGCTGAAAAAATTTTGAGAGGTACCGAAGTTCTCTGGAAGAGTAAAGTGTTTTAGACAAGAAGATGATTTTTAGTTCATTTCATTTTAACCATTCACACTATGCTTCGACATTCTAATCTTTGATTTCATTTTATTATTACGTATCTTTCCTTCAGTGAAAGTCAACGGTAGTAAGTTTCAAGATATGAAGAATAACTGGAAGTTTTTAATTTGTGGAATAGCGTATTTAACAGTTCATATTTTCAACAAATCTGTAGTTATAGGACATATTAAGAAGCAAGTAAAAATGGCACTGTGGAAAGATCAGGTTGGCCTCTAAAGGGTAACGACGGTAAAATAGCAAATACTAAACAATGGGTAACAACTATTGTTGATGGTGAGTAGCCGTAATCGATATGTCACTTTTCCGTAATTGTATTTCTGAAGTTTATCGTCAATCCTAGGACTGACATCGATACTCTGTTTTACGTAAAGAATACAACCTTCAAAATTTATTTAGCAACGCAGAATATTAAATCACAGTTTATAGATCAGGAACCTAATCCAACTGCCTTTAATTTTATTCTCACGGATGACTTTGGGACAGTAAATAACAAGAGAAATAACAAAACTCTCAGAATCAATATATAGAATTCAAGTGTCCAGTGGATTCAAAAGTTTGCTATAATAGCGATTAATTGCTTTTACAGACTCCTTCATGCCTACATTTTCTATCAGACAATGTTTGAAACTAGGACTAAGAAGGTAAACAATTTTTCCACAAATTGTCAAATTGGAAGTCGGAGAGACAGTTACACAAATTACGATGACAACAAACGTTTTTCAAGTAAACTGATCACAGGAGGAATCCAACGCATTTATTGTGAGTTACATGCACAGTATGTAAACTGGCAACGCCACCAACACACAATACCACTAACAAGGGAACATCCCCATCGCACCGCCCTCAGATTTAGTTATAAGTTGATACAGGGGATAGGCCTTGAAAAACTGAACACAGATCAATCGAGAAAACAGGAAGAAGTTGTGTGGAAGTATGAAAAAAATAAGCAAAATATACAAACTGAGTAGTCCATGCGCAAGATAGGCAACATCAAGGATAGGGTGAGCTCAGGAGCGCCGTGATCCCGTGGTTAGCGCACGCAGCTGCGGAACGAGAGGTCCTTCCGTCAAATTTTCCCAGGAGTGAGAAGTTTAATTTTTATTTTCAGACAATTATTATCTGACGGTCCGTCCGTCCGATGCGAGGTAACCGCGCCGTAGTATGATGACGCTACACCTAAAAACATCGAAAGACATGACGTCAGTCGACTATAGCGCACGGAAGAGAGAGTATTCCTGCTAATGAGGCTCCCTGGCTGGCAGTTAACTGTTCGCTACTTTGGACGAGAGTGCATTAAATACGTGCGATGCATTGCGTGGGCAATATGAATCCAGCAAATATAGCTCGTGACTCCAATAACAATGTCAATGAATATTTTCCGAACTGTAAGGCATCGGAAAGTTCCTTAAGGGATCGAACGATTGTCGAACATTTGTATGATTATTTCCTACATTTGTTGAATAACAGTACGTGTGGTGATGATTGTCTGAAAATAAAAAAAATCAAACAACTAACCCGAGGGAAGCCTTAAACCAACGACCTCTCGTTCTGCAGCTCCTCACGCTAACCACGCGACCACTGCGCTCCCGTGCTCAAGCTATCCTTGATGTTGCTTATCATGCACACGGACTACTCAGTTTGTTTGGTTTGAATATTTTTTTCATAGGTCCACACAACTTCTTCCTGTTTTTCGAATGATCTGTGTTCAGTTTTCAAGGCCTATCCACTGTGTCAACTTATAACTAAATCTGAGGAGGGTGCGATGGGGAGGTTCCCTTGTTAGCTATGAAACAACTGTAGCAAAACGGAGCATCCTCGTTATCCATGTGATGGATAAGACGACTAATTCGCAACATAAATGTCAATGTAAGCATCAGTTTCTGTTGGAACGTGCTTCCCGGACCAAATAACATACATTTCCTACGTCTTCAATGCGAATCATGTAGCAAATGTAATTTAAAGGACATAAAAATATCGAGTGAATTTACTAAAATAATTATGAACCACTTGAATTTGCATTCAACAGGCAATGTTCAGAAGTCTGGTGTAGGAGTACTGCATGCTCTAATTCGAAACAACAAAAATCAACAGAGTAACTATTATTGAACGTCATCAGGTCACTCATCGAGCATTCCTATGCAGTACTGTTACTGGTGACGTGTTATGATGCCTTTATCGTTAACTTCCTAAGAAGAAATGAAAGGCTGAGCCCCACCAAAAGACGTAAACTCGAGGAAAGAGTTGCGTGAACATATTATTTTACATCTGATAAATCCAAAAGTGTGTTTTGGGCTACGAATTCTGCCCCCAGGGTGTGTGCAACACAGCTGGAATTTGTTGCCAACAACTGAGACACCTTTCGGTCACAGTGTAAGAAAATCGAGCAACAAACCTACATCACCTGTGCTACTGCATGATAACGCACTATGTTGATTTGAAAAACAAAACTATCCAGGAGATTGATAGGAAAGTCGTCTCTCAGGCACATTTGTATTGATAGGGAAGTCCACTCTCAAGCACTTGTCCCTCTCGTCATATATTTGTAAAATTTTACCTTTCCCACTCTAGATCGATCAACCGTCAAGGCAATTCATTTCTAGACGAAAATACTTTTAAAACTACTCTTGTTTATTGACATCGTTAGAACAAGTAGGTTTCTACAGGCGTAGAATTTGTAAACAACTTTAGCATTGTCATATCGTTTTAGATATCGTGAAAGAAAATTCTGCTGCTAATTAATTTCTCTTTGATAATTACTGTTGCGTTTAGTAAACTAATGGAAAATGCAATTAAAATATTCACTGTACTAATGCAAACTAAAGTCAGCTTAATACAGAAACATCACGACGGCAGTCTATCTTAATAAAGCATTAAGTTTCTGTGAGACAATTGGGCTTATTTTAACACGAATTAGTAGGATATTACAGACTTTACACTTAGAAAAGATCTGTATTTATTTCATTTCCTGTACCATTCGTAAGTGTTATGAAAATGGGGCTTTTCATAGATAAAATTATGTATTCACAACAACAAAAAAATGTCGGCAGAAAACAAAAGTGGCATTATGAATCTGGCAGTACCGTAAGGTTTTCACTCTGACACTAAGAGTTACTGAAAGTAGCAAGAAGAATTTTGCTCGAGCGTTGTCTTACGATTCCCTTATTAAGTTTTTATCTGCCTGCTTGTAGCTGTGCTACAAAAGAATTAAAAATCTGGCTTTCAGCAAGTCTCGAAAGGCGAACAAAAGCAGCTTGCACCTGGTTACTAAGCATGTTACCTGGGGACTGGTTTTTTCTTAAAGCGGGAAGACATCCTTTTGTGGTTCAATTGGCAAATGTCAGTCAGACGTGTGACGTTAGTCTAAGCGTTTCGGTGTGTTGAATTTGTACCAATGATTTTTCTACACGTTTTTTCTGTCCCAAATAGAGTTGAAGTCTCCCATTAGTATTTTCACGTCATCTTGGTGAATTTTGCTCATGGTATTTTCGAGTGTGTTCCAGAATTTTTCAACATTGTCGGTGTTTTTCTTATTTTCGATGTTGGTGGGTTCAAATGGTTCAAATGGCTCTGAGCACTATGGGACTTAACTGCTGTGGTCATCAGTCCCCTAGAACTTAGAACTAGTTAAACCTAACTAACCTAAGGACATCGCACACATCCATGCCCGAGGCAGGATGCGAACCTGCGACCGTAGCGGTCGCGCGGTTCCAGACTGTAGCGCCTAGAACCTCTCGAACACTCCGGCCGTCGATGTTGGTGGGGACACGTGCATTGATGAGTGTATATGTTTTACTGGGGCTCTGAATGACCATAGTCATAAGTCGCTTGTTGACGGGCCAGCCGCGGTGGCCGAGCGGTTCTTGGCTCTTCAGTCTGGAACCGCGCGACTGCTACGGTCGCAGGTTCGAATCCAGCCTTGGGCATGAATTTGTGTGATGTCCTTAGATTAGCTAGGTATAAGTAGTTCTAAGTTCTAGGAGACTGATGACCTCCACTGTTAAGTTCCATAGTGCTCAGAGCCATTGGAACCTTTTGATTGTCGATCGGTGTGATTTCTTTGACAGAGTTGATAGATCGGTGTTCGAGAAATGCAATGCCGAAGATTGGTACGCCTTTCGTTACCTTTTGTTGTATTCTGCTCTTGAAGATGCAATGGTTTCCCTAATGCACGGTTTCATTGTCAGTTAGTCGTGGTTCTTGAAGTGCAAGGATGAGAATTTTTTGTCGGTCCATTTCTTTTGTGAAATTATTTAGTTTTCGTGTTTGGATCAAGGTATCGATGTTTACTTTTAAATGCATGTTTTTTGCTTGTAGGGAAATTTACCAGAGATCTTCGATATTCTCTGTCGTGCTAACCTGGACTCCCCAGAATCCGAAAATCCAACTGCCGCCTGTCGACAGCCGGGTTGTGTACCACCTGGGATAAAGTTGACTTTGCTTGCATAGTTTACGTTTGCTTGTGTTTCATTGGTTGTGCTTGGGTGATACCAGGACCGGACAGGACCAGAGGGTGTTGAAGCCTTTGAAAGCAAATATTTTCAGCCAAGCTCATTGAGCTAACACGGTGACCAGAGTAACGGTGATTTTCACTCAGACGTGTCTGGATTTTGCGTTCAACGGATTGAGTAGCCGTTCAGGATTGTGTTAGTATTTGGTTCACCCCTAGTATTTGATTTCCTCGGTACCACCCATATGGGGGAGGGTTTCCACTATCCGCCACACGCGATTATTATTATTATTATTATTATTATTATTGTCATTATGTCTCAGCAAATCCCATATGGTGTATCTTCCCACCACTGAAATAGATGTGTATTGTTCGATTCAGTATTTCCATCACATAAATGTGGTTTATAATTACGTTACATTGCTACTAGTAGACATATTTCTCACTTTTTCTTAGACAGTTGCTACCTGTTACTCCATCATAGGAATTTATGTGCGAAGCATTGTTGAAATACAGACGTTCAAATTATCCGATTTCTGTAATTTCATTTCGATACCAGATCGTTCTAATCGGATTCAGCCAGGTAGTCTTAATGTGGATATCCGACCACGACTGTCATCATATGATAGACTGTGTAAACCACATTCTTTATCGGACTGTTGAATATAGATCACTTATCTATGACAGGACCTGAATTCTTAAACACTGTGGAAAATAATAATCCGATGTGCTTATTACAAATACGTTATTCCAATATAAATATGTGAACTAACGAGATAACAGTTTATTTACAGGAGCAGAACTAATGTTCAAATGTTCAAATGTGTGTGAAATCGTATGGGACTTAACTGCTAAGGTCATCAGTACCTAAGCTTACACACTACTTAACCTAAATCATCCTAAGGACAAACACACACACCCATGCCCGAGGGAGGACTCGAACCTCCGCCGGGATCAGCCACGCAGCTCATGACTGCAGCGCCCCTGACCGCTCGGCTAATCCCGCGCGGCTACTAAAAGTATACTCGTCCACAAAACCCATGTGGACAATTATCTGATAATCAGTCAAGCTTTGCTTTGTCGCAGCTCTTTAGGACAAAAGAATGGACAGCTCCCTGCTTTTTGCGTTTCCGATAGCGCCTACGATAAGAATCTCGTGTCATATTATGTTTCAGAGCCGTAAACTGTTTATTTTTTCACCTCATACTAAAACAAAAGCTATGATATGAGACGAGGAAATGACTTATATGCTTCTCAGGAACTTAAGTTTTTCGCGTTAATTTTCTCACTTCATTCTAAAACAAGGACGTTAATATGAGAAGAGGAAATGAAATATACGCTTCCAAGACATATTATTTCCTTGTGTGCTACTACTGCATACATGAAAGCCCTGCAGTTAATTTTTGTATGTTGGATAAATTTTGATATCACCTCACATTCCTTTGTGAGAAGGTTCCTATTTTCTTAGGATTCAAATAGATTGGACATTTCATCACTGGTTAATATTCTCATGACTAATGACATGATACCCGTTGCAATTGCTCCATGGCACCTGTGAGTAGAGTCTCACGTTGGTTACTATAAGAACACGCAGGCAGTGATATCCGCTCACTGCAGTCAGAGCCAAGGTGATTTCTTTCTGTTTATGGCGAAGCGTCTGCTGCAGTGTCCACGCTCAGCCAACATAAACAAATCGCGGCGGCATTGGGCAGTGCTGATCGCTGCGCTTGTCGCAGGCCTCGACAACAAGAGCGCACTCTCTGCTAACGATACTATGGAGTTAATACATCTTACTTAACGTAATATGCAGGACGTGGGTTAGGTGAAAATTCAGTTTGTAACTTCCCATCGCATTAACATACTTTACAGTCATATTTGATGCCCGGTTGTCTGTCTGATGTTAATAGTATTGATTCAGATTGTGCATTAACACGAAAACTCACTCACACACACACACACACACACACACACACACACGCACGCACACACTCATTGATTCCAGTGAGGGTGACAACTACTGTGTGTTGAACAACACATGCACCAGTCAGTTCCTCAGTTGGCGTCGAGTGGATGAGTTTTTTCAATTACCTTGCATTGCAAGAAATGTAAGGAGCAGCCTGAAAGTAAATGGACTTGTATCCTAAAGAGCTGCGACAAAGCAAAGCTTGACCGATTATCAGATAATTGTCCACATGGGTTTTGTGGACGAGTATACTTTTAGTAGCCGCGCGGGATTAGCCGAGCGGTCAGGGGCGCTGCAGTCATGAGCTGCGTGGCTGATCCCGGCGGAGGTTCGAGTCCTCCCTCGGGCATGGGTGTGTGTGTTTGTCCTTAGGATGATTTAGGTTAAGTAGTGTGTAAGCTTAGGTACTGATGACCTTAGCAGTTAAGTCCCATACGATTTCACACACATTTGAACATTTGAACATTAGTTCTGCTCCTGTAAATAAACTGTTATCTCGTTAGTTCACATATTTATATTGGAATAACGTATTTGTAATAAGCACATCGGATTATTATTTTCCACAGTGTTTAAGAATTCAGGTCCTGTCATAGATAAGTGATCTATATTCAACAGTCCGATAAAGAATGTGGTTTACACAGTCTATCATATGATGACAGTCGTGGTCGGATATCCACATTAAGACTACCTGGCTGAATCCGATTAGAACGATCTGGTATCGAAATGAAATTACAGAAATCGGATAATTTGAACGTCTGTATTTCAACAATGCTTCGCACATAAATTCCTATGATGGAGTAACAGGTAGCAACTGTCTAAGAAAAAGTGAGAAATATGTCTACTAGTAGCAATGTAACGTAATTATAAACCACATTTATGTGATGGAAATACTGAATCGAACAATACACATCTATTTCAGTGGTGGGAAGATACACCATATGGGATTTGCTGAGACATAATGACAATAATAATAATAATAATAATAATAATAATCGCGTGTGGCGGATAGTGGAAACCCTCCCCCATATGGGTGGTACCGAGGAAATCAAATACTAGGGGTGAACCAAATACTAACACAATCCTGAACGGCTACTCAATCCGTTGAACGCAAAATCCAGACACGTCTGAGTGAAAATCACCGTTACTCTGGTCACCGTGTTAGCTCAATGAGCTTGGCTGAAAATATTTGCTTTCAAAGGCTTCAACACCCTCTGGTCCTGTCCGGTCCTGGTATCACCCAAGCACAACCAATGAAACACAAGCAAACGTAAACTATGCAAGCAAAGTCAACTTTATCCCAGGTGGTACACAACCCGGCTGTCGACAGGCGGCAGTTGGATTTTCGGATTCTGGGGAGTCCAGGTTAGCACGACAGAGAATATCGAAGATCTCTGGTAAATTTCCCTACAAGCAAAAAACATGCATTTAAAAGTAAACATCGATACCTTGATCCAAACACGAAAACTAAATAATTTCACAAAAGAAATGGACCGACAAAAAATTCTCATCCTTGCACTTCAAGAACCACGACTAACTGACAATGAAACCGTGCATTAGGGAAACCATTGCATCTTCAGAGCAGAATACAACAAAAGGTAACGAAAGGCGTACCAATCTTCGGCATTGCATTTCTCGAACACCGATCTATCAACTCTGTCAAAGAAATCACACCGATCGACAATCAAAAGGTTCCAATGGCTCTGAGCACTATGGAACTTAACAGTGGAGGTCATCAGTCTCCTAGAACTTAGAACTACTTATACCTAGCTAATCTAAGGACATCACACAAATTCATGCCCAAGGCTGGATTCGAACCTGCGACCGTAGCAGTCGCGCGGTTCCAGACTGAAGAGCCAAGAACCGCTCGGCCACCGCGGCTGGCCCGTCAACAAGCGACTTATGACTATGGTCATTCAGAGCCCCAGTAAAACATATACACTCATCAATGCACGTGTCCCCACCAACATCGACGGCCGGAGTGTTCGAGAGGTTCTAGGCGCTACAGTCTGGAACCGCGCGACCGCTACGGTCGCAGGTTCGCATCCTGCCTCGGGCATGGATGTGTGCGATGTCCTTAGGTTAGTTAGGTTTAACTAGTTCTAAGTTCTAGGGGACTGATGACCACAGCAGTTAAGTCCCATAGTGCTCAGAGCCATTTGAACCATTTGAACCCACCAACATCGAAAATAAGAAAAACACCGACAATGTTGAAAAATTCTGGAACACACTCGAAAATACCATGAGCAAAATTCACCAAGATGACGTGAAAATACTAATGGGAGACTTCAACTCTATTTGGGACAGAAAAAACGTGTAGAAAAATCATTGGTACAAATTCAACACACCGAAACGCTTAGACTAACGTCACACGTCTGACTGACATTTGCCAATTGAACCACAAAAGGATGTCTTCCCGCTTTAAGAAAAAACCAGTCCCCAGGTAACATGCTTAGTAACCAGGTGCAAGCTGCTTTTGTTCGCCTTTCGAGACTTGCTGAAAGCCAGATTTTTAATTCTTTTGTAGCACAGCTACAAGCAGGCAGATAAAAACTTAATAAGGGAATCGTAAGACAACGCTCGAGCAAAATTCTTCTTGCTACTTTCAGTAACTCTTAGTGTCAGAGTGAAAACCTTACGGTACTGCCAGATTCATAATGCCACTTTTGTTTTCTGCCGACATTTTTTTGTTGTTGTGAATACATAATTTTATCTATGAAAAGCCCCATTTTCATAACACTTACGAATGGTACAGGAAATGAAATAAATACAGATCTTTTCTAAGTGTAAAGTCTGTAATATCCTACTAATTCGTGTTAAAATAAGCCCAATTGTCTCACAGAAACTTAATGCTTTATTAAGATAGACTGCCGTCGTGATGTTTCTGTATTAAGCTGACTTTAGTTTGTATTAGTACAGTGAATATTTTAATTGCATTTTCCATTAGTTTACTAAACGCAACAGTAATTATCAAAGAGAAATTAATTAGCAGCAGAATTTTCTTTCACGATATCTAAAACGATATGACAATGCTAAAGTTGTTTACAAATTCTACGCCTGTAGAAACCTACTTGTTCTAACGATGTCAATAAACAAGAGTAGTTTTAAAAGTATTTTCGTCTAGAAATGAATTGCCTTGACGGTTGATCGATCTAGAGTGGGAAAGGTAAAATTTTACAAATATATGACGAGAGGGACAAGTGCTTGAGAGAGGACTTCCCTATCAATACAAATGTGCCTGAGAGACGACTTTCCTATCAATCTCCTGGATAGTTTTGTTTTTCAAATCAACATAGTGCGTTATCATGCAGTAGCACAGGTGATGTAGTTTTGTTGCTCGATTTTCTTACACTGTGACCGAAAGGTGTCTCAGTTGTTGGCAACAAATTCCAGCTGTGTTGCACACACCCTGGGGGCAGAATTCGTAGCCCAAAACACACTTTTGGATTTATCAGATGTAAAATAATATGTTCACGCAACTCTTTCCTCGAGTTTACGTCTTTTGGTGGGGCTCAGCCTTTCATTTCTTCTTAGGAAGTTAACGATAAAGGCATCATAACACGTCACCAGTAACAGTACTGCATAGGAATGCTCGATGAGTGACCTGATGACGTTCAATAATAGTTACTCTGTTGATTTTTGTTGTTTCGAATTAGAGCATGCAGTACTCCTACACCAGACTTCTGAACATTGCCTGTTGAATGCAAATTCAAGTGGTTCATAATTATTTTAGTAAATTCACTCGATATTTTTATGTCCTTTAAATTACATTTGCTACATGATTCGCATTGAAGACGTAGGAAATGTATGTTATTTGGTCCGGGAAGCACGTTCCAACAGAAACTGATGCTTACATTGACATTTATGTTGCGAATTAGTCGTCTTATCCATCACATGGATAACGAGGATGCTCCGTTTTGCTACAGTTGTTTCATAGCTAACAAGGGAACCTCCCCATCGCACCCTCCTCAGATTTAGTTATAAGTTGACACAGTGGATAGGCCTTGAAAACTGAACACAGATCATTCGAAAAACAGGAAGAAGTTGTGTGGACCTATGAAAAAAATATTCAAACCAAACAAACTGAGTAGTCCGTGTGCATGATAAGCAACATCAAGGATAGCTTGAGCACGGGAGCGCAGTGGTCGCGTGGTTAGCGTGAGGAGCTGCAGAACGAGAGGTCGTTGGTTTAAGGCTTCCCTCGGGTTAGTTGTTTGATTTTTTTTTATTTTCAGACAATCATCACCACACGTACTGTTATTCAACAAATGTAGGAAATAATCATACAAATGTTCGACAATCGTTCGATCCCTTAAGGAACTTTCCGATGCCTTACAGTTCGGAAAATATTCATTGACATTGTTATTGGAGTCACGAGCTATATTTGCTGGATTCATATTGCCCACGCAATGCATCGCACGTATTTAATGCACTCTCGTCCAAAGTAGCGAACAGTTAACTGCCAGCCAGGGAGCCTCATTAGCAGGAATACTCTCTCTTCCGTGCGCTATAGTCGACTGACGTCATGTCTTTCGATGTTTTTTAGGTGTAGCGTCATCATACTACGGCGCGGTTACCTCGCATCGGACGGACGGACCGTCAGATAATAATTGTCTGAAAATAAAAATTAAACTTCTCACTCCTGGGAAAATTTGACGGAAGGACCTCTCGTTCCGCAGCTGCGTGCGCTAACCACGGGATCACGGCGCTCCTGAGCTCACCCTATCCTTGATGTTGCCTATCTTGCGCATGGACTACTCAGTTTGTATATTTTGCTTATTTTTTTCATACTTCCACACAACTTCTTCCTGTTTTCTCGATTGATCTGTGTTCAGTTTTTCAAGGCCTATCCCCTGTATCAACTTATAACTAAATCTGAGGGCGGTGCGATGGGGATGTTCCCTTGTTAGTGGTATTGTGTGTTGGTGGCGTTGCCAGTTTACATACTGTGCATGTAACTCACAATAAATGCGTTGGATGCCTCCTGTGATCAGTTTACTTGAAAAACGTTTGTTGTCATCGTAATTTATGTAACTGGCTCTCCGACTTCCAATTTGACAATTTGTGGAAAAATTGTTTACCTCGTTAGTCCTAGTTTCAAACATTGTCTGTCTGACGGAAAACGTAGGCATGAAGGGGTCTGTAAAAAGCAATTAATCGCTATTATAGCAAACTTTTGAATTCACATGATACTTGAATTCTCTATATTGATTCTGAGAGTTTTCTTATTTCTCTTGTTATTTACTGTCTCAATGTCATCCGTGAAAATAAAATTAAAGGCAGTTGGATTAGGTTCCTGATCTATAAACTGTGATTTAATATTCTGCGCTGCTAAATAAATTTTGAAGGTTGTATTCTTTACGTAAAACAGAGTATCGGTGTCAGTCTTAGGATTGACGATAAACTTCAGAAATACAATTACGGAAAAGTGACATATCGATTATGGCTCCTCACCATCAACAATAGTTGTTACCCATAGTTTCATATTTGCTATTTTATCGTCGTTATCCTTTAGAGACCAACCTGATCATTCCACAATGCCATTTTTGACTCGCTTCTTAATATGTCCTATAACTACAGATTTGTCGAAAATATTAACTGTTAAATACGCTTTCCACAAATTAGAAACTTCCAGTTATTCTTCATATCTTGAAACTTACTACCGTTGACTTTCACTGGAGAAAAGATACATAATAATAAAATGAAATCAAAGATTAGAATGTCAAATCATAGTGTGAATGGTTAAAATGAAATGAACTAAAAATCATCTCCTTATCTAAAAGACGTTATTCTTCCAGAGAACTTCGGCACCTCAAAATTTTTTACACCTCTGATGTTCAGCCACATGTGGACAAATAGCGGGTCCCATGATGCAGCACTGTTTAGCCGTCACAAAATGAAGCCTCAAAAATCAGTCCACATTCCATTTACTGCGTTTCCTTGAAATTATATAAAATATAAGTCTGTAAGTAAAAAAAAAAAAAAAAAGACGAAGAAGAAAGAAACAAAGCTTGAAACAGCTGATTGGTGAAGCCTCCTTTGGCTTCCACAACAGCTCGAAGTCTGTTGGGCATTGAGCCCACAACTCGAGCCACATAACTAGGAGATTCAAGTAACTCATTCCAAGCGTCATGAATCACATCAGAAAGCTGTCGGCGAGTCGACGGTGACTGCCCTTTTCTCGTATTACTCTGACCATTTCTGCCCAGATATTCTCAATGGGATTCGTGTCAGCTCCTTTAGGTGGCCATTCCGTTACAGTAATATTACTATGGTCGTCGACCCGCCTCTTAACCACACGTGCCATATGAATAGACGAGCGATCTTGTTGGAACATGATCTGATCATCGCCAAATCTTGCTGCCACAGCAGGCAACATCACGTTCTCCAGAATTGATATGTAATTGCGCGCATCGAATCTTCCTTCCACTTCCCACAGGAGCCCACACCCTTCGGCCGATATCCACGCCCATACCGTTACCGACTACAAATGGCTCTGAGCACTGTGGGACTTAACATCTGTGGTCATCAGTCCCCTAGAACGTAGAACTACTTAAACCTAACTAACCTAAGGACATCACACACATCCATGCGCGAGGCAGGATTCGAACCTGCGACCGTAGCGGTCACGCGGTTCCAGACTGAAGCGCCTCGAACCGCACGGCCACACCGGCCGGCACCGACAACCTGCCACTCCTTCGGCAACTGTAAATATATTTTCGATTATACCTAGCACATTTAGGCCGGTAAACTAGTACTTTTCCGGATGATGCCGTAGAGAAAACTTTTTGGTGCGTGAAAATCACTCGCCTCCAAAACTGCAGAGGTTTGTCGCCATTTTCAGTAGCAAAAGCAAGGCAAGCTTCTCTTTGGGAAACAGTCAATGTCTCTTTCACAGCAGCGCTTCTTGCTCTCAGTCCACCTTCCCTTACACGAGGAGTGACGGTCTTACTGCTAACATTGAGACCCAAAGTTTGCTGAATTTGTCGTGCGTTGACAAATGGGTGGTTCTCACTGAAACGGCGTATCTGCTGATCCTGAGCTGCTGTTGTTTTGCGGCGACGGCCATGAGGCCTCCCATTCAAGTTACCACTCTCTTCCTTTCGTCTGATCCACCTGGCTACCGTCGACTTGTGAAGACCCATAGTTCTTGCTATGTCGGCATTTGAAGATCCCTCTGCATGGAGTTCTATTATAGCGCCCTTGTCTGCCTCAGCCAGATGGGCCATTTAGCGTTGACTGAATGATTCGTCGCGGTTAATATTGGCTGCGGAAACAGCGCTGGCAGGAAACAGACTGCCTCCTCCACGATGGCAGCCACAACGCAGTGGCCAAGTATGTGTAACACGGAAATCGATGGCATAAAAGAGAGATCGCAAGCCCATACCCGTGTCATTACATAGTGGAGCAACTTAAAATCTCTAATTTTTCTCAGAAGGGACTGGTCCACTCTTGTCATGTCTTATCCTGATAAATATTACATGAAATGAAATGTTTACGTTTTGCATATGCGGCAGGCCTGAGGCAAGAAACATTTCTGAAATATCTGAGGCAACCTGAAGAACACTTCATGAATTTTATCTGTAGAGGGTTGCCTTATAAGAAGGAAAACGTGTTTATCCCCGCTCGCCGTGTTTCCAGGTGGCGCAGTTTACTCGGAGGCATACATAATTCTCGCCGGGCGTAAGAAGCGACTCGACGAGCGAGGGGAACTCGCCAAGTGTCATAGGCTGATTGTCCCGAAACTTTGCTCACAAGGGGAGGCCGCCAAATGTGAAATTCAGATTCGATTCATACTGCGCATAATAAAAGCTCATGGCCAGAGGTGTAATGTGGCAAAGCACCAAGATGCACTTCTCAGCTGTTGTCGAGAAAATCGACAGTTAGAAGAAACCGTTGCGGTGAAATACTCTCTACGATTAATAATTTTCTACAGCGTCGTGGCGCAGCGGTAAGCGCTCGAGTTCGTAATCCGAAGGTCGCCGGATCGAATCTCACGCCATGCAACATTTTTTTTATTATTATTATTTTTTTGTAATTCAAATATATATATATATATATATATATATATATATATATATATATATATATATATATATAAACTATTAATGAATTGCTTATGCATGTTGGTGAAGGCGGATCGCTCTCCAATTGTACCGCCTCCATTTTACCGTTTGTTTAACAGGGTGTACCAAAGCTCTCACGTCCGCACTGATTTTCGACGGTGTTATAAGTTGTGCTAGGGACCGCATCTACCTTCTTTCGAAGTTAGCAGGCAACTACGCTGTTATGCGGCGGCTCGTTTCGGCCCATTCAACATCTGTCCTTCAAGTGTAACGAGCGATTAACGGAGTTTATATTTCATACCTGCCACAGCAAATTTGTGTTCGTGGGGTTTCTATTCTAATTCGAACGTTTGACTTACGCTATACGTATTCGTTTCGGAATATCGTTTCTACGTCTTCCGCTAACTGTACGTGGTTAACATTATGAAGACAATTAATAACATTTGTGAAATACAAATTTGTTTGCGGAAAACATAATGATGTTCGAAGTCGCCAGTTTTTCCACGACAAACGACTTTCAACAACTTATTATATGCATAATTGTTGCAACCTGTTGCCGGGAATTATATATATATATATATATATATATATATATATATATATATGTGTGTGTGTGTGTGTGTGTGTGTGTGTGTGTGTGTGTGTGTGTGTGTGTGTGTGTTTATACACACATTTGAATTACAAAAAACAAATACTAAAAAAAAAAAAAGTTGCATGGAGCGAGATTCGATCCGCCGACCTTCGGATTACGAACTCGAGCGCTTACCGCTGCGCCACGACGCTGTAGAAAATTATTAATCGTAGAGAGTATTTCACCGCAGCGGTTTCTTCTAACTCGATTTTCTCGACAACGGCTGAGAAGTGCATCTTGGTGCTTTGCCACATTACACCTCTGGCCATGAGCTTTTATTATGCGCAGTATGAATCGAATCTGAATTTCACAATTGGCGGCCTCCCCTTGTCAGTGAAGGAGAGGACAAAATAAGCGAACTTGTGTTTCGGCTTATCTGCAGACACTCGACCGTTTCCGAGAAAACGACGGCCAAAGTTATCAACGCGCTGTTGCTCTAGTGTAGATACCTTCTGCAGCCGAGAACGCAATTGAAGCGGTGGCTCAGTGGCTACCGTCGTTCCTTCTTAGCATTGATTCCCGTGTTCGAGACTATATTGGGTTTTTTAATTATTTTATTTTCCTGCCTCTCTATCAGAATTATCTTCGAATGTTTTTTTTCTAATTTATGTTGAAATAATGTTGTCATTACTCGACAATTAACTTTATGTGTAATTATTGAATTAAAAAAATAATAAACGAATGAGACAAGCTGATATAAAATCATCTCGTCTGCCTCATGTATCGTTATATCCAAATGGTTTATCAATGTTAATCTACATTTAGATCCGATAATGGCACCTTTAGTGTGTTGAAACCGGTTATCCAGTAGACAGTATTTAAGCGATCTTGGCTTCTGAATTATTTCTACAACAGAGTGATCGCCCCACTACGCACTGTGTGTTCCCTTTTTAACTTATTTCTTTACACAGTAAATTAACTGACGAATAACGACAACAGTGTTTCATCATAAATTGGAATAAACATTCGTAGATAATTCAGAGAGTGAGGGGGGAAAAAAGGAAAAACCGGGTTTCGAACTCGCAGCGCAAAGTTCCGAAGTCACTATGGCAGCCGCAGAGCCACCGCTTCAGTTGAATCCTTAACCGCTAAGCGGTATCTACACTATAGCAACAACGCATTGAACACTTTGACCGTCGTTTTCTCAGAAGCGGTAGAGTTTAAGCTTATTTTGTCCCCTCTTTCAATGAGCGTAGTTAAAAGCAAGATCGGGGTCTGACACTTGGCGTGCCCCCTCGTAAATTGCGTGCGTTGGGATTCAGTAGACAGAATGCGTCCACTTTCCTCGACTACTCATTGACATGTTTGGAAACTTTCTTTGTTGTAGTTGCACTTTGCATTATGAGGGCTGGTTTTCCTGATGAGGATCTACTTATGGACTTTGCTCCTAATTTACGTTAATGTGTAGTAGACCTACTGCAACTACTTAAACCGGAAACGTTTGTTTGTTTGGATACTCCGCTTCTTAGTTGCTACATTTCGCTAAAATATTTTCCTTTTTTTCAAAACGGCAAGTTAAGATGACCACTGCAACATGGTAAGATCAGTAACAATTTAATACTTTGAAACAGTTATGTGTGGTGTACGAGGAGTCTACTGTTGTTGACTGAGGAATACATTAAACACGAAAGCTGCGTCCAATAACAATAATTAACTTTCGGTTACATGACAAAACACAAGTCGAAGCACAGTCAGTTCATCTCAGTACCCAGTAAAACTTAAACTGGAAAGATCGAAAACATACTTTTGTGGGGAAGGCAAACGAATGACTGCGTTTTATTGGCCGCACACTAAGAATACGCAACAGGCCAACTGAAAACACTGCCTACACTACGTTTGTCCGTCCACTGCTATAATATCCTTGACAGACGTGATTGACTGTGCACGCAAAAACGTCCAAGGAACGGTAGCACGCTTTGTAATGTCACGAAATAGGGGAGAGAGGATCCCAGATTTGATAATCGAGTTGGGGTAACATTCATGAAAACATATGCGTTTTTCGTTGCCACGAGATCTTTTCACGAAATTTCAATCACCACCATATGTTCTGAATGCCAAAACATTATTTCCTAGGGTACTTACACAAGAAGAAACCATAGTAATAATGTAATTCAAGGCTCGCAAGAAAAGATTTAAGTAGTCCCTTTTCCCGCACACTGTTAATGAGTGGGACGGTAGAGAAATAATCCGAACCTTCTGCCAGGCACGTAAGTCCGGATTGCAAAGAAATCCTGTTGATGTAGTCATGTAGATGTAACAACGAAATTATGTTGTAATTACGACATGTGACTTTCACTTGATCTGAACATCGAAGTTGTTTACTGTTTATTTACTTTTTGTTCATTAATTTCAGCCATATACGAACACCTAGGCGCGTTAAAGTGATATTGAAATAAAGTGTCATGCATGGACCAATAACAATAAGTTCCCACCTACCTGTTATAGTACTGCATTATCTGCCAGCGCATTCAGAAGTGGATATCGCATACGAAGTTCCTAGGGTGTTTGTAATGGATATTGCAGACGACTTCGACAAAGTTTGAATGTAGCTTCGTAAAAGTTCCGTGAGCAAACGATCTGAGTTGCTGGCGAATACAGTTTATCCTCACTAGACAGTATATATTATCATTATACATGAGGTGAGTAGGGTTTCGCCGCGTTGCGGTGGCCGAGCGGTTCCAGGCGCTTCAGTGACGAACCGCACGGCTGCTTCAGTCGCAGGTTGGAATTCTACCTCGGGCATAGATGTCTGTGATGCCCTTAGGCTAGCTAGGTTTAAGTAGTTCTAGGTCTAGGGGCTGATGACCTAAGCAGTTAGGTCGCATAGTTCTTGAAGCCATTTTTTGACCTTTCGCGTAAATTTTCTTTACATAAACCGTCGTATCTTTTGATTGCGTTGACATAGAAGCTCACTTTTTTACACCAGCAAGGGACCGGTTACAGCAAGAAGTGCGATACATTTCCGCTTATTATGTCCACCCGTTCTGGAGGTAAACGGGTTTTAAGGGTTGGGTAGACCGATAGACGGTCAAGAAAGTGAGACTAGTAGGGTTCCGTTTTTACCGGTTTAGGTGACGAAATCCTAACAACGAAAACACTGAAGATGAGGGCCGCATAAATAACACCCGCTACTCTTTATTCGAAATGTTCTAGTTGCTGTCGATACATAAGCATATTAGTCGTAGCTACGTTTTCGATCCAAATCACGTTTACAGGAATGCAAATAGAATGTATTTGCCTATACACGTGGTAATTCACATCCCAGTATTAATGTCACCGCGTTTTAGAAGTACGAACATTCTCATTGCTAGCTAGCTTAAGAAACACTTCTGCTAATGAACGTTTTCTGGCTGTGGCGAGTCTAGTGGAGAATTCGAAACAATGCAGAATACGTTTGGCAGCTATGTAGCCGTTTATTTCCTGGGGTGGTGCAGAATTATCCTACAAAATTTACTCTCTAATAACAGTAATTTGTTATTTCGATAATCATCCCGAATGATTGTCGCATAAGTGGTGACATAAAGGAAGAAAATTCATGTTTTTGAGTCCAGAAAGCTCTATGCAACAGAAACTGCAGATTTTTATTGCGAAATTGCCGGCTTGTTCATGTCTGGGGTAATAATAGAGGGCTGTTTGCCTAGGTTGTCTGCTAGCATAGTGAAAGGAAGGTCTGGTTTGTTTTCGGTTCTAATCTCTATGGAGGCAGGTAGAATATCAGTAAAGCAATTTTAAGAAATTCTCGCGCACCAAATACGATTTATCGCTACCTTTATTCTGTACTGGCGCTCTGTGGATGTCAATATGACACTCTTGTAGAATTTCATACATGATACTGCCTCCTTTTTCCGCTTCTGTCAATAATGGAATTGACTTAAGTGTGGCACTGAATGATGTTTAAGTGAATTTCGTTATGAATCTTCACGCATTGCTAAATTTGCACACTTTCATGGTAGGTCAGCAATGGTAATCCAGTATGACTGGTCTGAACGTTGACACAGACCGTTTCGCGGGCGAATGCGGATAATATTTTGCTAATTCGTAACGGTCTGGGGTTCTTTGTCTGTTATCTGGATAAGCTGAAATTCATTTTTATTCGTCCGTTTCATACAAATTAGCGTTTCTTCTTTCAGTTCTGTCTTATGTTTACGTGTTGTATTTAACACACTAATCAGCATTAATATAGTCTTAGAAATTATGGAATACAGTCTAAAAAGGTTCAGATAGTTTGTCAATTTCACGCCTGCGCATAGTATGTTGGTAGCACTTCGTCGCCTTGCCTGTTATGCTGTGTAGCAGACTTTAAAGCCGTGCGGATCAGCATAACGAAAAGGCGAGGGGTCTCGCTCGTTTTGTCCACGACTGTACATCAACAAAAGAAAAACTAGGATAATTTGATTTGATTTGATTTTAATAGGGAAGCTAAAACATCTTAGGCCTAACCCACCACTACCCACACCGAAACTAAGTTTATTGTGCGGTATCGCTCCCTGTATATCTAGTAAAGCCAACCAGTGCCCTGAAATAGTGCAATGTATCCCTCTACCAGTTTTTTGTTAGACACAATTTATTCAGGTCTAGTTGTCCCAAAGATTCTGTATCTTCTACTCTCCAATGCCATGCATTCAAAGATAAGGTGTGATGCAGTTTCTTCACCCTCATTACAGACCCTACATTTAGGGTCTTCTTCCGTCATACCTATTGTGTGTAGGTGTTTTTTTGAAATTCCCATGGCCAGTCATCAGTCCAGTCATGAGTCTGATCTCTTTCCTGTTCAATCCCAGGAATACAGAGCTTCTTTTAAAACACGGCTTGGGCATCATTACCTTACCATCTTTTTCTTTATGGACCTTGGTCCAAAAGCCTACATGCTGTTTTCTAAGCCAGTTCTAATTTCATCATAGCCTTGGTGATCCGGCACAATAAATGGAGTTGTTGCCACAGATCCCTGTTGCTTCCCCCTAGCTCCACCAGAGCCATATGGCATTCTGCAACGATCTTAGATCTTGTTGCAGGGGCTGCCAATGATTTCAGGGCTGCCTGGCTGTCTGAACAGATGTAGATGCCATGATCCTTGTAGCACCTACGCATATTCTCCTCCACACATGCCCTGATTGCAGTAATTTCAGCTTGGAATACAGAGGCCACTTTTCCTATAGAGATGATGCCCTCCAGTCTTGGCTGAACCCCGTACATCCGTGCCCCAACGCCTTGGTCTATTTTCGGCCCATCAGTGAACCAAACGATGTCCCCCAAACGGTGTCGAACTGTTTTTTGCCACTGCTCCTTGCTGGCAGTTATTATATTGTAAGGCTTGACAAAGCAGTTGGGAGTTATTACATAGTCAGGAGGCATTTCCCCAGCCATTCCTATATTTACCTCATTCACTATGTTAGTGTGTGATTCTGGATATCAGAATAACACCCAGTTTTTGCCCATTTAAGTCTGTGTGCCCTAGCCGCTGCCTCCATCTAGAGCCAAAGGTGTAGTGGAGGTATGTCCAGCATGGCTTCCATTCCAGCAGTTGGTGTGCTGCTAATTCCGCCTGTTATGGTTAAGCAGGCCAATCTCTGCAACTTAGCAAGCTACTTAGCTGCAACCCACTGTTCTACCTTCTTCCACCACACTATGGCCCCATAGGAAACCCTAGGTCTGACCACTGTGGTGCATATCCAGTGCATACCCCTGGGGCTTAGGCCCCAGTTTTTACCACAAGCCCTTCTAGTACTCACTAGAGTAATTTTCGCCTTGGGGCAGATACTCTTAATGTTAGGGGTCCACGTTAGGTTCTCATCTAAAGTTACCCCTAGATATTTCACTACCCCCTTTACAGGTAGAGTTTCATCGAAGAGTTTTAGATTGCATGTTGAATGTTGAATACGTCTCTTCGTAAATGACACCACAACAGTCTTCTTAGAATTAACCTTCATATCCTGTTTCATGCACCAATTTTGCACAATGTCCAAACCTCCTTGTGCCATATTTCTAACTGTGTCAGTAAATTTGCCAAGCATTACTATGACAAGGTCATCTGCATATCCCTCGCAGAAGCATTGTCTGGAATTTAATGCCTCAATGAGTTCGTTCACCACTAGATTCCACAATAGAGGGGACAAAACTCCTCGTTGTGGGCAGCCTCCAGTGCTGTCAATTACCCTCTTTTCGTTCATCATGTTAGCCTCTACCTTCCTCCCACTAAGCATGGCCCTGGTCCATCTGCATCTAGTGGTCCCCGGGTCATGCACCTCTGCTGCCCTTACCATGGAATCGACGGTCGTGTTACTGAAGGCTCCCTCGATATCCAGGAAGATGCAGAGGGCTATTTCATGGAAGTAAGGTGCTTCCTCCACCTTCCCAACGAATTGGTGGAGAGCTGTCTCACACGATTTACCCGGATGGTATGTGTGTTAGTTTGAATGTAGAGAGGCCCTATTTAGCCTCCTCTCCCCTACATATACATTAACCAGTTTTTCCAATGTTTTGAGAATGGAGGAGGACAGACTAATTGGTCTCATATCCTTAGCCTTGGTATGGGTCCCTCGCTTTGGAATAAAGACACCTTCACTGCCCTCCAAGCATTGGGAATGATTCCTACTGCTAGGCTAACTCTGAATAGCCTGCATAGGACTCTTATGAGCTTTTCTCCTGCCTGTTGCAGGAGAGGTGGAAAAATTCCATCTGGGCCAGGTGACTTGAATGGTTGGAATGTTCCCACCGCCCATTGGATTTTATTTAAGTTCAGACACTCCTTGACTGATTCCCAGTCCTCTCGTCGAGTGCCTGAGAACCATTGTCTCTGGGATCATATTCTGGTCTGTGTTGTCTGGCAGAGCATACACAGGAAAGTGAGTTTTGAGGAGTAGTTCCAGCGTCTCATGTGCTGTCTTTGTATATTCCCCATCATCCTTTCTCAATATACCTCCTGAAGTCTGGTTGTGCAGCCATACTCTCCACTTACTCACAGAATGCTTCCAGGATGCCTTGTTTGGTTGTCTGATTACAAGGTTGTAGTTAAAAAGGCCCTCACGATATTTAGCCCATTGTCCTTTACGTCTCGCAATATTAAACAGTCTCCATAGCTGCCTCCTTTGCATTTACAAGTTGTTATTCCACCAAAGCACACTCCTATTTGTGAACTTCTGGATGAATGTGCAGTTGTCCTGATATGAGGTCAATGTGGCAGAGGTAAGAGCCTCTGCTACTTCCTCAAATTCTACTGGATTCCTTATCGAGATTTTAATTTCCAATCAGCCGAAATCATGGTCACTCCTATATGTCTCCCAGTCTGTTTTCCTGGGATTCCTATAGCTCATGGGCTGTCTGATTCCCATTTTAGCCTTGAATTTAATGTACATGTGGTCCAATGAGGATAGCTTCAACACCACATGCCATTGTTTGACATAGTTGCCCATCGTTATGGAACTAAAGGTTAAGTCAATTTCTTCTTCCCTTCTGCTATTCCTGAATGTAGTTTCATTGCCCCTATTCAAGACCTCTAAGTTGTTAGCTAAAAGAAATTCAATAAGGTACTCACCTCTACTGCTGGTGTCCTTGCTGTCCAACACTAGGTTGTGGGCGTTGCTGTCGCATCCCACCAGTAGTTGGTCATCTTGCCGATGGCAAGTCTTTACCAGTCTCCTCAACTCTTCGTAAGGAAGATATGCTGAGGCCAAAATAATTTCCCTCGTGATACCTTCCTTATATTGCTGCATTTTAATGGTCACTAAGTCCCTAGAACAGAAATCCATCATTGGCATGAAAGAAATTCCATTTCTTACATAGATGCATGTTCTGAAGTTTCTTACATTTCTATCATAAATCAGCTTACCTCCAGTGCCACTGAGGCCTGATACAACCCCTTTATATAAATGGGGTTCTTGTATCAGGACCACGTCCACTTCCTGCCTCCCCAGGCAGCGACTCAGGGCAGAAAAGGCCCCTTTACTGTGTTGAAGATTAATCTGCAGTACCTCTGGTCTCCATCTTGCTGCCATCTTTGAGAACCCTGACGATGACTTGCGAGAACCCTAAAAACAATTTCAGGTCCTGCTCCCACATCACCTTCAGGGACTTCTCTCCGACCTCCACTACCAGGGTTCGTCCTTCCGGTGCAACCTACTGGTTGATCACTCTCCAATCTTCTGTCGAGACTTTTGGGCCTTGGGCCCCTATTTTCCCGAACAGAGTCTTAGGAGAGACTTCCTTTTGGATCTTTGGTACCCATATTGATATCTTTGCGGTCTTAAGAAGCTCCGCTGCCACCTTAACCTACAGCTTTGCATCTTCCCATGGGGTTATCATGGGCACCTTGTCCTTGAGCCATTCCACCGTGTGCACCCTCTCACAGACAAAAATGAAGGCACCACGATCTAGATAGACCCTCCTGAAGGTGGATCATGCACCAGCGTCTCCCCCCCCCCCCCCAGTCTCTTCAAAGAGGGCCATCTGTACCAATTCCTCCTGCTGCGAGATGATGGCCACCAGTGGATTGCCTTCCTGGATAACTGCCATCCTAAAAACCGAGACTGCAGTACTATAGGTCTGTTTCCCTATTTATGGCCTCAGTTTGTTTCTGGACTCGCTTATCCAGGGTGGAAGGAGTCTTTGATTCCTCCCATATTCGCTTGCAACCTGTCTTTGACGTATTGGGGGCCTGTGTATCCCCTTCAACCTGAGACAGTTTATTCCTGGGGGTCTTAAGTTCAAGTCCCTTTAATTCCCTCCACTTGTCTTTAGGAAGCCACTCCATCCCTTCCTGTTTCCTCTGTTTCCTGAGTAGTTTTCTCCTCTGGGCCCCAGACTGATCTTAATCTGGTCTAGAATCTCGGTTACAGTTCCTACTTTTGGCTCCTAGACCTTATTCAGTAGTATGAATGCCTTCCATCGGTACTGACCCCAATGTTTGAATATCTGAGGTCTCTATTGGCCCCTCAGTCCTAGTCTGTTTTTCTTTGTTTTCCTTTTTTTTAATTTTATTTTTTAGTCGTGTCCATATTGGTCCCACGAGATTTGGGGATCTACAAGGTCCACACCATGAATAACCCATGTGATGTAAAGCTACTTACTCAGGGAGGTCGCCTGGTATCCCTGAGGCTCCAATTGCGACGCATCTTCCCCTGTGCCACGCACCACTCGGCACAGGTCAGGGAGTTGCGTAGGACTAGGTGTGGACAGGGAAGATGGGACGTTGTGGGACATTCTTAGTCTGATCCATCAGCTGAGGCCTTTCCGACAGTAGGTTCCCTACCTACGGCATAGCACACAGCTTCACACTGATACTCAAGCCTCTCCACCCACACAGACAGTGTTTCGACAAGGTGGTGTCCCTCAGAGAGGAACAAGGTTAGTGGAATGCAGTCGAATTAAAGCAGTTGATTCTGAGGGGATTAGATTAGTAAATGAGGCACTTAAAGTAGTAAATGAGTTTTGGTAATTTGGCAGCAAACTAGCTGAAGATGGCCACAGTAGGGAGGATATAACATGTAGGCTGGGAATGTCAAGAAATGCGTTTCTGAAGAAGAGAAATTTGTAACATCGACTAAAGATTTAAGTGTCAGGTAGTCTGTTCTGAAAGTATTTGTATGGAGTGTAGCCATGGATGATAAACACATTAGACAATAAGGGAATAGAAGCTTCTGAAATGTGATGCAACAGAAGGATGTTGAAGATTAGGTGGGTAGATCACATAACTAATGAGAAGGTACTGAGTAGAATTGGAGAGAAGAGAAATTCGTGGTACAACCTGATAAAAATAAGGCATCGGTTGGTGGGACACATTCTGAGGCTTTAACGGACCGCCATTTTAGTACTGGAGGGAAGTGTGGGGGGTAAAAATTCTACAGGGAGATCAAGAGATGAATACAGTCAGCGAAATCAGAGGGATTTAGGTTACAATAGTTACTCGAAGATGAAGGGTCTTACACGGGATAGAGTAGCTTGGAGAGCTGCATCAAACCAGTTTGAGGAATTAAGACTACAACAACAACATCAACAACACAAATTGCAAAGGAAACTGGAATGTGAGCGGGAATTAGATGGACTGGAGTCCATGTTGATAAAAATGGGCATTTATTATAATGAAATTCAGCTACCAATTACACACAAAGTGGACACATAGTGCAGAAGTATTGATTTTACATGGTCCCTTACACAATATGAAAATATTTCTACACCTCATTATTCTTATCAGGCCCTCTTAAGTACAATGCAATTAAGGGAGGTAGCGATCGACAAACGTTAAATGACAATAATTAAGATAAAACTTGTTACCTGAAGTTATTATCAACGACATAGCTGTTCATTTCACTCAATAAATTGACTTATGTCTAATGGTAATAATTTCCAACCACAAATCACCAGTTAGAAAACATGTAGTTGTCACTGTTACACAAAGAGCAAGTGCGACGTAACGGATATGCGGTGTTAAAACATGTTATAGTGGTGTGAGAACTCAATTGACTGTATACGGAGAGATTACTAAGGGCGATTAACTGATCGAGTGATTACTGAAAACCGCGCGGGTTTAACAGAGCGGTCTAAGGCGCTGCAGTCTTGGACTGTGCGGCTGGTCCCGGCGGAGGTTCGAGTCCTCCCTCGGGCATGGGTGTGTGTGTTCGTCCTTGGGATAATTTAGGTTAAGTAGTGTGTAAGCTTAGGGACTGATGACCTAAGCAGTTAAGTCCCATAAGATTTCACACACATTTGAACATTTTTGATTGCTAAAATTTCGACTATAGGAATCCACTACATGCGTCTATCACTCATGAACTACAGGAAGCAATACACCAGATCATATTCACTAATTTAAACGAAACTCTGCAGCGAAGTAGCACTCCATGAAGTCGCGTGCATTAGCTTGTCAGGCATGGAGGAAACACTGAGTTAAACCAAAACGACTGAGGTCAGTGGGGGGTCTGGGTGGGTCTAAGGACCAAGCACAATCACCGTTCAAGCAGTATACGTGAATTTAATAGAAAAAACATAAAGCTTTTTCCACAGGAAAACATTATTGATGACTAAAGTGGAGATAAACGTATTGATTCCTTCATCCTCAGTCTAGCATTCAACAAGCGCTCTAAACATACTACACATCATTAGTGTGTGTGAAATCACTCATTCACACTTGTGGATCGTACAGAGATTATTCAGGCCTTGAAAATGGAGGAGAAGAGGTTGCTAATCTTACAAGGTGTAAAACAGTGATACTGCACAACATTCTTTTCGAAACTACCGATCTGTGCTCAGACAGACAGTGAAAACAAACATTCGAAAGACTAGCAAATTATCAAAAAGGAAGAAGATGGCCAACAGATTTACTCCTTTTAGGCTGATAAAGAATACTGAAGCAACTATTCTTGTACTCATACGAAGTGGTTTAGGGAAATTCTAATCCTGGATTTCTGAAGAGGAACTTTAGCCAAAGTCGTCTGAAATATTCATCCGGTGTTCCAGCTACCACGGAACCTCACTCGAGGAAAGTTTTTCTAGAGGAAGAAGTATAATGAGAATTACTGAGGTATAATTGCTTCAGGTTTTTCTCAAGTTCTGCAGGGAACTGAGTTCAGCCTATCGTGTTGACTATACCGTTCCTAAAGTTTACCTGTATAATGACGTTGGAGGCCTTAGCGAAATTTAGTTTTTGTTGGTTACAATAATTTTGTGGTTGTCTTAACTGGGGTGTGAAACGAGATAACGAGGTACATGTAAGCTAATAAACTGGTAAACAAGATGCAGCATGTGTCATTCGATGCTTATCTGGCCACACCTGGTCATGAGATTTCTCTGTTTCCTACGACTGCCTGCTGGCGCTGAGCCTACGAACGATAGCGCCAGATTCACTGGTAGCGTTGCAAAAGTATCACGCGTTATATAATATCAGGATGAATTTAAGAATTTGTTTCTTTCTTTTTCTGGGTGACGACGGTGGTCCGTTACTGGTTAATGGCCAGCAGGTGGCAATCTCCTCCTGCAATGGTCGGTCGTGTGCCACTTCAGATTATCCAGGTGTCTTTGTTGAAGCTTCCTACTACGTCGACTGGATCAATCAGAATAGACGATGATGTGGACGGTATTTTAGCATACTGTGAAATATTATTAGCATAATATCAAATGCAAGAAAACTACTCCATTTCTCTCAATGTTTATTTCAATAAATGCCTTAAAAAATAATAAAAATTTGTGTTCTACTTCTTTCATAATCACTAATTGATTAGACAATGACGGAAGTTTTTGTTTCTAAGCCCAGACAGTAAGCAGGATGGTATTTTTAAGTAAGAGGTACAGTCTGTAAAGTTACTTTAGGATCCACATTTCAGTACACACTTTTCTACCCAAAACTTTCGAAGAATGACAAAGGTTCCAGAAATGAACGATCTACACAAAACTATGTTCTGCCAACATGATCAACATATTTCAACACGAAAACGTGGAAGACATTTATAAACACTACTGGATACAAAACTATTTAATTACAAGAGACAGTTGATACATGCAATGATTTCGATGTATTAACACTGAAGTGAGTTTCATGCAAACACCTATCGTTTGGCACAATTTCTGTAGCTGTCCTTCTCTGTACACCCCTTTTTGTAGATGACTTGGAAAAAAGAAAATGCTAGGCACAGGACTGTTGCACAGTCGCCTTCTGTTCAATTCACACATAAATTTAGCTACAAAATAAGAACAAACGTTTTTTGTCGAAAACTAATTTTTTTTATCCTTGTAATAACCCGTTTCTTCGTCAGCTGCCAGATTTTCGATGGAAACTTAGTGTGAAATATTCACGTAAACTCAAATAAGAGATTTATTTATTTATTTATTTATTTTTGCTGGTGTATAAGGGAAACGTGGAAAACCACTGACAGATATTTTCAAATAGGACTCACTTGAAATAGGAAATGTTCATAGGTTTATTGCTTCTGTGAGGGTAGTTACTGTGCACAAATGACAGGAACGATTTCGAAAAGAAATTCAGCAACTGATAATCTTAAAAGTTCGCACACACACGCTCTCGCTTTGAAATAAACAGCAGAATGCCTTCACGTATAATGGTGAGTAGTTGAAAGTGGCGGCTCTTGAGTATAGATTCTGTGTTTCACAAATTTCTACATTGAGATAAATCTTAGAGAGTCAAAAGCATCTGCTGTGTAATAGTTACGCCTATCAACAAGTTTATACAACTACAGCCACTGCCTATAATAATAATAATAATAAAAATATGCGCAACTTGACTTTTAAAAGAAAGAATTGTTTTCGTGGAATTTGTTTTGTACACAATTAAGTACAGTTTAGAGCAATAACGAAATAATTTGCAAGCTTTCGCAACTCTCCATTTCGCTTTTATGTGTAAGTGGGAGTTTTCGTGCTTTTAGATTTTTTTGGACAAATGTAAAAGACCCCTAACTGTTGTAATAGTTCACAAATTTACCTCTGGGCTGAAAATCAGATGTTATTAGGTTGCATCCTCACAACAACTTGTGCTAACTGTACAGTTCCTTCTTAAATGTTCGATTGTAGTCACGCTTATTTGATTTCGTCGCTCTCTCAATCAACGGATCTGTTCTCCGAGGCTCTAGCTCCTTTTCGGCTACCTTTACCTGATAATCTACTTTTCTGTTCCCGGATTGAGACTTTCAGTCTGCAGCGGAGTGTGCGCTGATATGAGACTTCCTGGTAAATTGAAGCTGTTGCCTGGCAAACACTCGAACTCACGACCCTTGTCTTTCACGGGCAAGGGCTCCAACGACTGAGCTATCCAACCATGACTCACGACCTGTTCTCACAGCTTTACTTTTCTGTTAATACTTAAAATAGATTCAAAATACATATTGTTTCCACTGCACACGAAATCCGATTCCTGCAGAATAAACGACCAACTGCAAACACGAAGTGCTGTTTGTAGAAATAATTAACTCAAGCAGTAATGTCTACCAAGATGGCCACTTGACTAGAATACAAATGTTGCGCTGGGATCCATAGGGGCCTAAAACACACCGTCGCCTATCCCACATTTAAGTGAACATTCAGAGAAATGAGTGTTGCATATTTTCGTGAATTTTCATACATGCAATGTGGGCTCACAGCACATATAACTGTGACTCACCATAAAAACTAAATGCTATAATCTCACAATCGATGATGAGCTTTAAGCCCTTACGATTCTCGATGCCTCAAACGGATTACTGTATGATAAAATCCATAATATACTAGAGCTCATTCAGAAACCTACAAAATGGATTTACTGTCAGTATAACTTTAACATATGCTGACGTCCGATCTAATTTTACTACAGCATATAATGAGTGAATTAGCATAGCTGACGAGTCTGCTATCACCTAGCACGATATGTGCCGATCGAACAGGGGTAAAAGTCTGCCGCAGTGTGCTAAAACATGGTGGCATTGACGTAAACTTCTAGTTGAGTGGCAAGGGCTAGTTGTGCACAGTGTGAATCGAGTACGTTGCTTCTCAAATCCGAATGTATTTGGCCCTTAAGGCAATTACGTCACGCGAGCTACGCATGTACAAAAGCTAGTTACGCTGGTGGGAAGACAAATATGTTGTGTCTGAGGATTATATACTATTCTCTCTCCTCCTCCCGCACATGTCATGAAGGCATGTAGGTACCGACTGGCCGCCCTATCATCCTCAGCCCACAGACGTCACTGGATGCGGATATGGAGAGGCATGTGGTCAGCACACCGCACTCCCGGTAGTAGGTCAGTTTTCCGAGACCGGAGCCGCTACTTCTCAAGCAAGTAGCTCCTCAGTTTGCCTCACAAGGGCTGAGTGCACCCCGCGTGCCAACAGCGCTCGGCAGACCGGATGGTCACCCATCCAAGTGCTAGCCCAGCACGACAGTGCTTAACTTCGGTGATCTGACGGGAACCGGTGTTACCACTGCGGCAAGGCCGTTGACGAGGATTATATACTGCCAGAAAAAAAATTGTACGCCCTTTTAGAGGTTTCTCGTTCACTGAAAATTTGTGACAATGGTTCCTACGGAGTACGTGAAATGATATTTGCAGATCAATAGCGCGAGCAGTGCTGGGGTACCAGGTATCGACCGATGCTGAACCCCCACAGTCAACAACGCAGGCACTGACTGTGGCATCCAGTCAATCATATTTATGGCGAATAATATCCTGGGGTATGTTACGTCACGCCTGCTCGACCTATTCACGTAGGTCTGTAACAGTTGTTGGTTGACGAGTCGCATGAGTCCATCTCGTCCCATCATACCCCACATGTCCTCGATTGGAGACAAGACCGGAGATCGTGCTGGCTATGGAAGCTGCTGTACGTCTTACAGAGCACGTTGAGTTTCTTTGGCAGCATAAACTTGTTGGAACAAAACATCACCTTGTTGTTGCAATAACGGCAAAATAACGGGTGTAGCAGTCAGCACTTACCGAGCGCTGGGAAGCGTCCCCTCCGGAAACACCAAACGTGGAAGAGTTTTGTAGCTTACTGCATCCCTGGCCACATGGCCTGAGGTGGTGCTAATGTGTCTTGGACGAATGAAGTTCACCGGACAGTACTCACGAAGTTTACGTCCTACGCTCGAACGTCACTTGCGTGCAAGTAGACTCTGCTTTCAGTGTTGAAGACCATGGCGGGCCATTCAATCTTCAAAGCGATCTTCTGACGACACCAATCGACCCGTCCACGTTGATGTTGTGGGGCGAATGGAAGACAGGCTTGAGGTGTGTGTCCCCATAGTCCGAATGTTAATAATAGATTCGCAACCGTTAGTGTTGACACGTATGTGCTCACAATATTTTATCTGTACTGTGGTAAATATACGTCCTGATGGGGGTGTATGCTGCGTGGACATCTAGAACCTCGTCTACGGGTGAAAGAAAGGTTATATGACGACTGATAGCAGCATCGTCGTACAACTGCCGCAGCACATCCAACGTGTGTGACAGTCCTCGTAAGGACCATCCTGCCACACGGAAGGCCACAATTTCATCCCTTTCAAACGCGCTCGGTTGCCTGCTTGCTTCACACGTTTGCACCATACTGAGAATTCCAGATGTGAGCATTTCCTATTAAAGGGTAGCTGTGCCACTACGCTATCTGTGGTCGGAGGACGTTGAAATCATTATCCGTACACCTACTATCCTCTAGTGGCATATGGTGTCACCGGATAAAAATTTACGTCGTATTTCCAGGTGTAATTTTTACGACAGTGTATTTCAGAATGTTAGAAACCAATGATATCTACATTATATTCTAAGAAAAGGACGATAGTAAAGTAAAGTTGGGACATGTCATCTATTTTAATCGACCATAAGATAAGTGGGCAACGTCTTTTACAGTTTACAATCAACTCTAAGATTTTACAAAAGAGATTCTGATATGTTGCAAAGTGAACGAGTGAAATACGAGGGTCAGTCAAAAAGTAATGCCTCCTATTTTTTTTCTACGTTTAATTGTCAGGAAATTTAAATGCAATTACATAGGTTGAAAACCACAACATTGAGGATCATTTTGTCATTTTTCAATGTAATCTCCGCCCATCTCTACAGTTTTGGTCCATCTTTGAACAAGGGCATGTATCCCAGCACGGTAAAAATCACAGCTCTGCTTCCTAAGCCATTGACGCACGGATGTTTTGACGGCCTCCTCATCTTCAAAATGAATCCCACGATGAGCTTCTTTTAGTGGCCCGAACAGATGGAAGTCTGATGGTGCCAGGTCAGGGCTGTATGGGGGATGAGGCAAAACTTCCCATCCAATTTTGACAATCTCGTCAGAGGTGTGACGACTGGTGTGTGGTCTTGCATTGTCATGCAAAAGAAGAACATCTGCCATTGATTTTGTTGGGCGAACTCGCTGAAGACGTGCTTTAAGTTTTTTGAGGGTTGTGACGTATTGAACAGAATTTATTGTGCATCCCTGCTCCAAATATCAACCAGAATCACACCCTCTGTATCCCAGAAAACTGTTGCCATAACTTTCCCTGCCGATCGCACAGTTTTGAATTTTTTCTTCCTCGGCGAGCTTGTGTGACGCCACTCCATTGACTGCCTCTTTGATTCGGGTTCAAAAAAATGCACCCATGTTTCGTCCCCGGTCACAATTTTTTTCAGAAACTCATCTCCCTCCAAACGGAAGCGCTGCAAGTGTTGGGAGGCTATTGTTTTCCTTGCCTCTTTATTCTGATCGGTTAACATTCTTGGAACCCACCGTGCACAAACTTTTGAGTACCCCAATTGTTTAATAATCGTGATCACACTGCCTTTACTAAGAGAAATAATGCGACACACTTCATCTGCAGTCACCCGACGGTCACCACGAATGATGTCATGAACTTGCTGAATGTTGTGTGGAGTCACTGCACTCACCGGCCTGCCGCTCCGCTTTTCGTCAGTCAACGGTGTTTGCCCTTCAGCTTCCTTACAACGACGAACCCATCGTCTAACAGTGCTGACATCCACTGTCACAACACCATACACCTTCTTCAGTCTTTCATGAATGCGTATGGGCGTTTCACCTTCTGCATTCAAGAATTCAATCACACAACGCTGTCTCAAACGAACATCGATGTCGGCCATCTTACAAACTTCTGCTGTGCTGCCACCTGTTGACACAGAAAGTTATTACTGCAGTGGATTGCAGAAGAAGGTTTGAGGAATGGCGCCAAATTCAAATTTTTCACTTAACTTAATTTCTTTAAGTAGAAAAAAAATGGGAGGCATTACTTTTTGACCGACCCTCGTATATTAGTTTAATAATCATCCAGCCACAACTAACTGATGCCGTATTTTATTCGTTTCTCTAATGACTTTGTGCTTTGAGTACGATTCAAAAATAAAATTACACTACTGGACATTAAAATTGCTAGACCACGAATATGACGTGCTACAGACGCGAAATTTAACCGACAGGAAGAAGATGCTGTAATATGCAAATGATTAGCTTTTCAGAGCGTTCGCACAAGGTTGGCGCCGGTGGTGACACCTACAACGTGCTGACATGAGGAAAGTTACCAACCGATTTCTCATACACAAACAGCAGTTGACCGGCGTTGCTTGGTGAAACGTTGTTCTGATGCCTCGTGTAAGGAGGAGAAATGCGTACCGTCACGTTTCCGGCTTTGATAAAGGTCGGATTGTAGCATATCGCGATTGCGGTTTATCGTATGGCGACATTGCAGCTCGCGTTGGTAGAGATCCAATGACTGTTAGCATAATATGGAATCGGCGGGTTTAGGAGGGTAATACGGAACGCCGTCCTGGATCCCAACGACCTCGTATCACTAGCAGTCGAGATGACAGACATCTTATCTGCATGGCTGTAACGGATTGTGCAGCCCCGTCTCGATCCCTGAGTCAACAGATGGGGACGTTTGCAAGACAACAACCATCTGCACAAACAGTTCGAAGACTTTTGCAGCAGCATGGACTATCAGCTCGCAGACCATGGTTGCGGTTACCCTTGACGCTGTATCACAGACAGGAGCGCCTGCGATGGTGTACTCAACGACGAACCTGGGTGCAGGAATGGCAAAACGTCATTTTCTCGAATGAATCCACGTTCTGTTTACAGCACCATGATGGTCGCATTCGTGTTTGGCGACATCGCGGTGAACACACATTGGAAGCGCGTATTCGTCAACGCCATACTGGCGTATCACGCGGCGTGATGATATTGGGTGCCATTGGTTACACGTCTCGGTCACCTCTTGTTCGCTTTGACTGCAGTTTGAACAGTGGACGTCACATTTCAGATGTGTTACGACCCGTGGCTCCACCCTTCATTCGATCCCTGCGAAACCCTACATTTCAGCAGGATAATGCACGACCGCACGTTGCATGTCCTGTACGGGCCTTTATGGATACAGAAACTGTTCGACTGCTGCCCTGGCCAGCATATTCTCCAGATCTCTCACCAATTGAAAACGTCTGGTCAATGTTGGCCGAGCAACTGGCTCGTCACAATACGCCAGTCACTGCTCTTGCTGAAGTGTGGTATAGTGTTGAAGCTGCATGGGCAGCTGTACCTGCACATGCCATCCACGCTCTGTTTGAATCAATGCCCAGGCGTATCAAGGCCGTTATTATGGCCAGAGGTGGTTGTTCTGGGTACTGATTTCTCAGGACCTATGCACCCAAAATTGCGTGAAAATGTAATCTCATGTCAGTTCTAGTATAATATATTTGTACAATGAATATGCGTTTAATATCTGCATTTCTTCTTGGTGCAGCAATTATAATGGTCAGTAGTGTATTATCTAGTTTTTTTTTTCTCCATGAGTTGATGTCTGTGCATGTAAAGGAGGAAAGGAAATGAAACTTCACAGGTGGAAAGGGTATGTGATATTACTTCAGTGATTACAATACATAGGCAAATTTACAAAGTACTAGGCAGATTGAACCCACTGATGAGTAAGATGTCGTGCTCTAAGATGTTGCACCCCTTCCTGCCTGGATGCATGCACAGATACGGTAGGGGTTTCGTAAATAGGTCGTGTCCTCTGCTGAGGCAAACTGGCCGACAACTGTAGTAACTGCCTGCATACTGCTAATGGGTCGAAGATGACGTCGAAGATGGTCCCATACATGTTCCTTTGGAGGACAGATCCGAGGATCTTAGTGGACACGAGAGTACCTCAAAATGACACAGACAGTTCATAGAGATAGGTGCCAAGTGTGCATGACCATTGTCCTGTTGAAAAAAGGCATCAGGGTAGTCACATGACAAGAAACACATGAGGACGCAGGGTTTCTTTGACGGACTCTTCTGTTGTCAGAGATGACTCAATCTGTGACCTGAATCTCCACACCATGACGCCAGAAGTAACAACGCCTTACTCTGCAGTACTCATCGATGGTAGTCATCTCAGTTGACACAGGACTCCGACTCGTCGCTGAACACAATGTAAAGCCACTGAACAGCAGTCCATGCTTCCTGGTCACGAAACCACTCCACATGCAGCCATTTGTGTTGTGATGTGAACGGCAGCCTGCACGTGGGACGGTAATTCCCCAACCCAGTTGCTGCTGGTCTCCAACCAGTGGTGCGGGATGATACAGAATCTTGCAGTGAGTCCATTACATCTCGGATGGCGGGCACAAATGTGGAAATGTTACCACGAGCTTTCTGCACAGTATGGCGATCCTCCTTTGTGACGGTCACGCGGGATCGATGGGAACCTTGACGACTAACATGTATGCGCTCACCTTCCCGTGCAGTCCAACATCGGGCTACTGTCTGACCATAAAACTCCACATATGAGATTATTACCGATTTGACTAGTCTGTCAAATGGAGATTCACAATGTGGCCCCTTCCGAAGTCTGTAAGGTGCTGATACGCTGTTACACGAGGACGTCGCCTCTCCGTGTCCTTCTCATTGATCACTCTGTTAACGCCTCTTATATACCTATCAAGTCCTGGTTACGATACCAAATACGAACAACATACATATGGTCTGGTAGTCATTCTGTCCATCATACTGAATTGCAGCATTAATAATTTATGTACCCGCCCATAGCGTGTACGTGTACGAAGTTAAATCAAAATGCGACCACGTGGTTCGGGTGCCTCAATTTTTTGGTCAGACAGTGTACTACCGTTGTCATCGACTGCAATGGGTTAAGCCTGTCAGCTCTCAACTCTCGCCAGACACCGCGCCCTATTTCTAATAGCTAGTTCAATTCCCTGACATACGTTTCACGTTCCAAAGGAAGTGGCACTGTGGTAGAACACCGACGGCCCAAACTCTCCCGTGGCCATCCAGATTTATGTTTTTTGTGATTTCCTTCAATCACTCGAGGTGAATTACTGGATGGACCCTTCGAATTAGCACTGCCGGTTTCCTATCCTACGTCGTGCTCTGCCTCTAATGGCCTCATAGTCGATGGGACTTTAAACCATTATATCGCCCCTTTCCCGGTACACCTCAGGACAGAGTCCATCTATCAAAGTCTTCTTCATTTGAGAATTGAGTGGTCTGAACTCACATTTAGTAGTAAACTGCCGAAATTATCGGTCAGTCATTCTGTTTTATGTTTAATCATGGTTTTCTCCGACGTCTGACCACCTTTGTGAGTGGAATCGCAACTTCCCAGCAAACGGATCTCAATATGTCGTTCTCAACTCTGAGAAACCGTTATCTGTGATAGTGGCTTCAGCACATTCCAAAGCAATGTTATGGGACCGTTATTGTTCACGTCGCATGTACAGGGAATATCTGTCGTGGTCCCACATTTAAGGACGATATAGAAAGGCGAATTGGACTGAGTCGGAAACCATGAGCAAAAATGAAAGAAATTTCTATTTGCCTTTTTTCTGCTGGTGATGATAAAAAATTCGTTTATTCACATTACAGGAATGGATTTATTTCTCTGAATAATTTGCCAAAGATTCTACATGCGAATAGTTGGTCATAGTGTCACCTCTCAGATTCGGTGCCGGTCCTCAAAGAACTGCATTACCCCTTCGAAAGAAGGATAATGATTAAGTCTTAGTTTTCTGGTGGAAAATTCACAGTCGCCACTGATGAATTAAGGCATAACATAGTTAAATGCTGTACTTCCTTTTAATTGCATCGTTAGAATTTTTTGCGCATGAAAATACGAAAAAAACTTTTGCACTTTCCTAACGCAAACTAGATGAAACAGTGATTTTATCATCAGTTACTTAGTACGCTCATGTACAAAGAACATGAAGGTGATCTTCAGTATGTGGGCTCAGATTACGTGAACATTAACGCACTTGTGAGTGACGCAGCATACATTTCTTTCAATCGTATTCATTCTTAACGGCCTAGAACGACATTTTAGTGTAAAGTCTCTGGGTGTGATTTGTCACGTGAAATGCAAGAGACCATGAGGTTTCTTTTAATATCAGCTCAGACAAAGTAAGGTAATGTGGTATATAGTACCAGTCATACGATGTAACCCAGTTGTCTGTTTCCTTTCGCAGTAATCGTAGAAACAAAACGCTCCCCGATTTTTCCATATTTGCTTGGTTTTACAAAATCATTGTCTTATGAATCCAATGTTCCTATCCAAGACGCTTGATACAGTGTACGTCATTTTCCATCATTTTATGGATTCCTCTTCAACATATTTAATCAGACGCCTCTGTTTTGTCCATGTTTGTCCGGGTTTGTAAAACCAGTTTCTTATGGATCTAATGATTCTATCTCAGTCGTTTTGTGTACTGTAAGTCGTTTTCCCTCTTTCTGTCGGTGTTTGTGTGAGCCCCAGGACAAGTCGGAATCCCAGGCAACGAACTCGCTGACAGGCTGGCCAAACAAGCTACGCGGAAACCGCTTCTGGAGATGGGCATCTCTGAAACTGTCCTGCGTTCTGTCTCACACCGCAAGGATTCTAGGCTTTGGAAGACGAAATGGTATAACTATACGCACAACAAAATGCGTGTCATTAAGGAGATTACGAATGTGTGGATGTCTGCCCTGCGGGATTTTCGCAGGGGATCAGTTGTCCTTCGTCGGCTCCGCATTGGCTAGTGGCTAACACATGATTACCTCCTCCGTCGCGAGGACCCACCTGAGTGTCTCTGTGGCTCACAAATGACGGTCGTCCACCACTTCCTGGACTGCTCTCTTTTAGCCGCTCTGCGGCCGACTTTTAACTTTCCCAGCACCATGCATTCGATGTTGGACGACAATGCCTCAACAGTAGTTTTAGTTTTACAATTTATTCGTGAGGGTGGGTTTATCATTTGATGTTTTATTGCATGTCCTCCACCCTAGTGCTTTTAGGGTATTTTTGCAGAGTGGCTGGCTTCTCCTTTTTATTCTCATGATCAGCCAGCCATGGTAATCTTTCTTGTGTCTCTGTGTGGTTTTCTTGTCCTGTTTTGTTCTTTCTAGTGTTTGTTTACTTTCTGTCGGTATTGTCATATTTACTTCCTTTCGGTATTGAGCTCTAAGTCTCGTTTGTTTTCTTCTTTCTCCTGTATGATTGTTTCAACAGATACAAGGGACCGATGACCAAACAGTTTGGTCCCTTCCCCCCTTTTAAACCGACGAAACAACCAACCTATCTGTCTGATCCATTTAGAAATATTTAATCAGACGCCTCTCAAGATTATATCACTTCCACAAAGCGTCAAGTGTTTCTACAAGTAGTATGTTATCTTCAATAAGTGGCTGTTAGCGTTGTTATATCACCTTTCCGTGTAATCCACTGTCGGAACCGCCATTAAAGTTCACATCCATTCAGTGTTGTTTGACTTGCAGTGTAACTGAATTAATTTATCGGAAAGTCCTAACGCCGCTTATTACCAGCGTTAAATCCGATATACTAATGTAATGGCTTAGTTGAATCCTTCAGGCTTACTGATGAGATGCATTGAGGTGCTACAGGCTGCCTTAAAACTTAGAAATATAAGCATTTGCTCCTTTTTTGGGGGTCAGGAAACAAATTTTGGTGAATGGACTCCACGTTATGATGCATTACGTCTACGTAGTGGTCGAATCATATACCATGATACCCCATTCTTCTTGTAGTGACCCTCACGTTGGACCACTGTGTCTCATTTACAGCCGAGGAAACAATTTCTGACCGATTGTCCCTTTACAGTGCTCACATTCCCAGTCTAATCCAGACGTTCTTATTGCAGAGCATTCGTATCGCACACCTTCCATGATCATCGACACTGGGAGGTTGAAGTGTGGTACATAGGTGGAAACATGAACCATTGTTCATAGAAACTTCATCATGACGGATTCTGAACAAACATCAATTGTCACAATATGTAAACAGGGAAAAGAGCCAAACCACATCATCTGTTAGTGTACAGCTCATCTAACCATCTATATAAGCTTAACTATGGGATGCTCAAAAATGGTTCAAATGGCTCTGAGCACTATGGGACTTAACATCTGAGGTCATTAGTCTCCTAGAACTTAGAACTACTTAAACCTAACCTACCTAAGGGCATCACACACATCCATGCCCGAGTCAGGATTCGAACCTGCGACCGTAGCGGTCGCGCGGCTCCAGACTGTAGCGCCTAGAACCGCTCGGCCACTCCGGTCGGCTTAACTATGGGATGTGCTGTTAAGACACAACCGCAGTGGTGGCTACAACACAATTAGTTATGCCTAGCACCAGAAACAGCTTCACAAAAGAAAAAAAAGTGCTGATCTGGCTCAGACATTACCCTCGAGTCTTCCTCGAAATAGCAGCTGCTGTTGATATGACACAATTCCAATACTAATTCATAAGTGTCACGCTCTTATAATTCAAGATTCCGTCATCAGAGGTGTCTATGAGCTGCTTCACACTCAACGGGCATACATTTGGAAGGTCACTGATGTGCTGAGCCTAAGCAAAACTTCCTATGTCGCGCCTAGAGGGGCAATCGGCAGTGCAATATTGTCCACTGCTGACATCGAAACTTCTCAGCTATCAACTTTAGCACTACTACAATCTGCATGAGATCTGTGCCTCAACTCAACTGACACATATCTTTAGGATGCTTCCTACAGAGCAGATCACGAGGTCATTGTAATGGACGGTTGGCTGAAAACTGTACTTGCCAGTACGAAAATTGGCCGGCGGAAATCCCTACCGCCTTGAAGTCCGATACGACAGTGATGTGAATTAAATGCAACGTGCGATGGTCTTATATTTACCTTGCTAACATGCAGGAAGGAAATGCTACTTCAAAAATTTCAAAGACTGATCTTGTCAATATTCCCATTCTGTTCCAATAAGACGCAAAATCTTTTCTGTAAATACAATACGCTGGTATTATCCACAGATATAAGTTCGAAAATTGTTTCTGTAACTGAACAAGTACGTGCAGGCTTTGTATGTTAAGTGTCTCATGTTTGAACCCATGCGCATTTTTTTCGCCATAGGAGACAAATTCGTTTGGTTGACCAATTTTTTGTCTAAGAAGCCCTCTTTTGTACTATATGGAACACATTTCGTTGATGTGCAGCTAATTCCTCACAGAAGGGGCAAGGCAGTTTTAATTATGAATCAATGAGAGTCACTTGAAGTGGAAACGACATCAATTGAGTCGTAGTCTTGTGTTTAATACCTCTATTTTACGTAATACGAAACAATTATTTACGCATTTGCATTGATATTACACGGTAACACACAGTCTGTCGCGACGACTGAGGTCTGTAAGCCCACTATTCGTTCTATAATAGCAAATGACAGTAAACGAGCAAGGTCAAGTACTTGCATCACATCATTTTCAGTCGAGTCACACTATTCATGCAACATGCCTCGTCGTCAGCAGGCTATTCCTATCAGCGTCATTGATCTTCTGGAGGACGGGAATTTGACGGCGTTGGAAGCCGAGGAACAGTACTTCACGACCGTGGATAAAACATTAGATGCTGTAGAATCCACTAGACGTGTGAAAAGCGAACTTCTGTGTGAACAACAACTTGCCCAGGATAACGAACGTGTCGACATATCGGGGCAAAGTCGTTTTTCAAACGCACTGCAACTGAAACATGCGTTTCCCGTGTCGGTGGGGCAATTCGGCGTAGTCTTCGGGAGGCCGGACTCCTTAGCAAACGTGCGGACATTGAAGTGAGGTTCCGTGATCATCATCGACTCCATCGATTAGTCTTTGCCGAGGATAACGTGAATGGTAACTGGCGGAACGTGATATTTTTCGACGAATCGGCACTGTCCTCAGCGAATGCCGATCCATTAAGATTATACAGGCCTCAAGATACCCGTTTCGGCCGCAGATACTTCCATGAGTCACCTTGCAGTGGCCGTGTGTCTGTAATTTTGTGACTGTTTCTGTGGGCTTGGAATGCTTCACAAGATAGATAGGTGACTTGATGCCCACCAGTATACCTTTATTGTTGTCCCATCAGTGCAAGAATTATATCCTCGTAGGGTAATCTGTTTCCAGCAACACCAATCTCCTACCAACATATCAGCGATAAAAAAATGGCTCTGAGCACTATGGGACTTAACAGCTATGGTCATCAGTCCCCTAGAACTTAGAACTACGTAAACCTAACTAACCTAAGGACATCACACAACACCCAGCCATCACGAGGCAGAGAAAATCCCTGACCCCGCCGGGAATCGAACCCAGGAACCCGGGCGTGGGAAGCGAGAACGCTACCGCACGACCACGAGATGCGGGCTATCAGCAATAGTGCAATAGTGATTGGGAGGAGCGATGTACAGATTTCTGTTCTAGATTGGCCTTCTTCGGCGCTACACATAAACCATACTGAAAATGTTTGGGCAGAGACGAAACGGACCATAGAGAAAACATAGGTGACTCCGCGGCCGCCAGGAACCCGAAATCATCTTTGGAACGTCAGTCTAGCTGCCTCGGAAGAGGCAGAAGAAAATAAACGATTTATATCTCACCTCATAGACAGTCCATGAAGCTGAAGGCATTTTTTTTTAAATCATCATTCTTCTGTCAGGTTTGACGTAGCCCGCCACGCTCGAATTCCTATCCCTTGCCAACTTCTTCATGTCAGAGTAGCACTGGCAGCCTACATCGTCAGTTATTTGCTGAATTTATTCCTTGTATTCCAATCTCTACCTCCCGCTTCAGTTTGTACTCTCTACAGCTCCCTGTATTTCCATGGCAGATATTCCGTGATGTCTTAAGGGGCGTTTGCAGGCAAAAATCTGAAGATTTTGACATTTTGCAAAACATGCCCTAAATATTATTCTTCCCCGCACAAAATGGTCCATAAATTATCTATGTGGGGCATTTAGAAGTATTTTATTTTTAATGTTGTGGTTTTACATGTCTATGCCTGAAATCACCAAATTTCTGACGCGCATCTATTTATATGCGAATATCTCGGAAACTATACTTTATAGAAGGCTGTTATTGTCATGTATAGACAGATAATACGTTGCACTCGATGTTAATCGCACTGTTGTATTGTCTTTCGCTTGGCATTTGTTTGTTTGTTGTTTTTTCTGAGTGAAACGATGACTTTCGGTGAAATCTGGTGCAGTTTGATGTAATATAAACATGCTTAGAAGCGCTAGTCCCCTCAAGAAACGTAAGTTTTAGAGATAACCAACACACTAGAAGCGTAAATTCGAGTGTTGTTCAAGAGACGAAACCCACAAGCAGAGTAAAATGAAATAACCTCAGTGTGCCACCAGAGAACAAGGGGGTTGCGGCATCACCCACTGCAAGTAAAACTGATGTACATAAATAATATGAGGAGCTACGTGTACTGCGAGATAATTTGGAGAATAGCACATGCGGTCTCGGCTATGTTTTGTGTGATATGAACATATTGATTCAGGTGTTGTGTGATTCATTGTGCTGTAATATTTGTTGCGGAAAAGTAATTATTCAAGATTTTTCTTCTAGAATTGGAGTTTCTATGACAACAGTAGTTATTTGCACTGGCTGTGACAACAGAAACTCATTTGTAACGTCAATTGAATGCAAGAATAATCTGTATGAGGTAAATGTAAGACTCTTCTGCGCCATGAGAGCTATCAGAAAAGAGCTTAGTGCAGCACAATGTTTCTGTTCGCTTATGAATCTACCACCACCTCCTACCACAATTCAGAGGTACACTACATTTATAGGAGACGTGGTTGAATCTGTCCCTTCTCTGTCAGTTAAGGATGTAACAAATGAAGCTATTGAAATGAACGAAGGCAGCATTGATATACCAGTTACGTTTGATGGAACACGGCAAAAGCGTGGCCACACATCGAAAAACTCGGTTAACACGCAAAGGAATTGATTTTGAGGCACTTACAAAACATTGTTATAGCTCATGTGAGAACAATGGAATAAACGAACATGAGAACTGTCAGAAAAGTAATGAAGGAACCAGCGGAAGAATGGAAGCTGATGCCGCAATGAAAATCTTTAGCCCATCACTGCAGGAAAACGATGCCCGATACACACAGTACTTTGAGGACGGAGTTTCTAAAGGTATAAGTGTGTGGTTGAAGCAAGTCCATATGAAAATATTGTATAAAGAAACTGGAATGCGTTGGACATCTACAAAAGAGGATGGGCACACGTCTCAGAAAATTAAAACAAATTATTTGCACCACCGCAATGTCTGATTACAGGTCGGTTGACCAATAAAACAATAAATCAGCTTCATCATTAGTATGGAATGGCCATCAGAAATATCGGAAATGATTTAGAAAGTATTAGGACAGCAATCTGGGCCTCATACTTCACAAACTTCCAATCGACAGAAAACCGACATATTCACTCTCCCGACCTGGACCTGAATCATGGTGTAAATTCTGGAATGCTGAAATTTCAGTAGAATCTTTTGAAACAAGAACTCCATTCTTGAAGATGTTATGGAAGCAATCTAACCAATTTATAGGGACCTAGTTCTCCAAGAACCCCTCCGAAAGTGTCGACATGGGCGAACACAGAATCCTAACAAGTAATTCAATAACTTATCCGGACACGAGTTCCCAAAAATGCTTTTGTAGGGCTCGTTGTTGTGGTCTTCAGTCCAGAGACTGGTTTGATGCAGCTCTCCATCCTACTCTATCCTGCACAAACTTCTTCATCTCCCAGTACCTACTGCAGCCTACATCCTTCTGAATCTGCTTAGTGTATTCATCTCTTGGTCTCCCTCTACGATTTTTACCCTCCACGCTGCCCTCCAGTACTAAATTGGTAATCCCTTGATGCCTCATAACATGTCCTACCAACCGATCCCTTCTTCTAGTCAAGTTGTGCAACGAAATCCTCCTCTCCCCAGTTCTATTCAATACTTCCTCATTAGTTATGTAATCTGCCCATCTAATCTTCAGCATTCTTCTGTAGCACCACATTTCGAAAGCTTCTATTCTCTTCTTGTCCAAACTAGTGATCATCCATGTTTCACTTCCATACATGCCTACGCTCCAAACACATACTTTCAGAAACAAGTTCCTGACACTTAAATCTATACTCGATGTTAACAAATTTCTCTTCTTCAGAAGCGCTTTCCTTTCCATTGCCAGTCTACATTTTATATCCTCTCTACTTCGACCATCATCAGTTATTTTGCTCCCCAAATAGCAAAACTCATTTACTACATTAAGTGTCTCATTTCCTAATCTAATTCCCTAAGCATCACCCGATTTAATTCGACTACATTCCATTATCCTCGTTTTACTTTTGTTGATGTTCATCTTACATCCTCCTTTCAAGACACAGTCCATTCCGTTCAGCTGCTCCTCCAGGTCCTTTGCTGTCTCTGACAGAATTACAATGTCATTGGCGAACCTCAAAGTTTTTATTTCTTCTCCATGGATTTTAATTCCTACTCCGAATCTTTCTTTTGTTTCCTTTACTGCTGGCTCAATATACAGATTGAATAACATCGGGGATAGGCTACAACCCTGTCTCACTCCCTTCCCAACCACTGCTTCCCTTTCATTCCTCTCGGCTCTTATAACTGCCATCTTGTTTCAGTAAAAATTGTAAATAGCCTTTCGCTCCCTGTATTTTACCCGTGCCACCTTCAGAATTTGAAAGAGAGTATTCCAGTCAACATTGTCAAATGCTTTCTCTAAGTCTACAAATGCCAGATACGTAGGTTTGCCTTTCCTTAATCTATTTCCTAAGATAAGTCGTAGGGTCAGTACTGCCTCACGTGTTCCAACATTTCTACGGAATCCAAACTGATCTTCCCTGAGGTGGGCTTCTACCAGTTTTTCCATTCGTCTGTAAAGAATTCGTGTTAGTATTTTGCAGCCGTGGCTTATTAAACTGATAGTTCGGTAATTTTCACATCTGTCAACACTTGCTTTCTTTGGGATTGGGATTATTATATTGTTCTTGAAGTCTGAGGGTATTTCGCCTGTCTCATACATCTTGCTCACTAGATGGTAGAGTTTTGTTAGGCCTGGCTCTCCCAAGGCTGCCAGTAGTTCTAATGGAATGTTGTCTACTCCGGGGTCTTTCTCTGCCAAACTCTTCACGCAGTATCATATTTCCTATTTCATCTTCGTCTACATTCTCTTCCATTTTTATAATATTGTCCTCAAGAACATCGCCCTTGTGTAGACCCTCTATATACTCCTTCCACCTTTCTGTTTTCCCTTTTGCTTGGAACTGGGCTTCCATCTGAGCTCTTGATACTCATGCAAGTGGTTCTCTTTTCTCCAAATGTCTCCTTAATTTTCCTGTAGGCATTATCTATCTTACCCCTAGTGATATGCGCCTCTACATCGTTACATTTGTCCTCTAGGTACCCCTGCTTAGCCATTTTGCACTTCCTGTCGATTTCATTTTTGAGACGTTTGTATCCCTTTTTGCCTGCTTCATTTACTGCACTTTTATATTTTCTCCTTTCATCACTTAAATTCATTATCTCTTGTGTTACCCAAGGATTTCAGTTAGCCCTCGTCTTTTTACCTACTTGATCCTCTGCTACCTTCACTATTTCATCTCTCAAAACTACCGATTCTTCTTCTACTGTATTTCTTCCCCCATTCTTGTCAATCGTTCCCTAATGCTCTCCCTGAAGCTCTCTACAACCTCTAGATCTTTCAGTTTGTCCAGGTCCCATCTACTCAAATTCCCACCTTTTTGCAGTTTCTCTATATTTAACCTACAGTTCATAACCAATAGATTGTAGTCAGAGTCCACATCTGCCTCTGGAAATGTCTTACAATTTAAAACCTGGTTCCTGAATCTCTGTCTTACAATTATATAATATATCTGAGACCTTCCAGTATCTACAGGCTTCTTTCATGGATACAAGGTGTAGGGCTTGATACACTAAAATGGAGAGTAAGTGACGCTGTATTAACATTTAATGATGGAAACGTGGGAAGAATAAGAGTTCTAAAACATCTTAACATCACTCCAGGCTACCATACTGTAAACGGCTTGAAGTTATTGGACAACTTGAGACCCGCCAAGGCGCAGGTGCAGCTGAGTTCACTACAAAAGAGGAAAGGTCAACCAGAAGAAAGAAGCTTTTAGAGAAGGAAGTTGGCAAAGATGATGCTGACTACGCTGCTGGGTGTTTTTGAAATTTAATTTAAAATTGCAAGTCAATTTCGATCATTTTAAACTTAAATTTGTTATTTTCTGAAAATGACATTTTTTATGCTGTACGTTCCTATATATCAAAACCTACCTGTGATAGCTACATGAAACTTTGGTACCTATTTCATTATTATATAATGCACCTAGAGAAGCAAAACTATTGCAATAATTTGAATAGGTAGGCGTTTAGGGCATTATATGTACAATTCTTTGTAGTAAAAATAGCATAATTCAATATATATATATATATATATATATATATATATATATATATATATATATATATATGAACAAGTGAAATGCCTTTATTAGGTCTACAGTGACCTGGGGCAGTATTCTTGCTTGTTTTTAGAGAGTGCATCCTTAGGCTGAATGTCAAAAAGATGTTAATCCTTCTACTAAACTCACAAATGCTATTCACTTTTATACGCATATCTGTACATCCCATAGGGTGCGGGGCTCCAGCTTAACATGGCGGATACTTCAAATTTAAATCACCGCCATATTGAGTGCTGTGAAGTGTACTTTAGCTGGCTGCGCTAAGGCGATGGTGTTGGGAATTCATAAGACTTTAGTTATCCTGGCAGCACAATTCTAGCGTATGACTCACGACTGACCTTGGCATGCCCACATCGGAGCACCTTCCGAGGCTACGCTTAGGTATACCGTTCTCCATGCCATAAGCATACTCGATGGGACGCACGTCTCACCACATCGCTCACCCTGCATCGATAGTTATTTAATGTCAGTCAGGTTACGGTGGAATCTCATTATCGTGCAGATACAGTTAGCAATTACAAAATTACTCAAAATATCGCACTGATACGTTAAAATTATAACGGAACGATAACTTCTACATCTACATAGATACGCTGCGTGGCGAAGGGCACACAGTACTACTGCTATTCATTTCCTCTCCTGTTCTACTCGCAAACAGAGCGAGGGAAGAATGACTGTCTATACACCTCCATATGAGTCCTAATTTCTTGTATTTTGTCTTCGCTGGCCTTACGCTCAATGTATGTTGGCGGCAGAGTAATCGGTTGGTAATCAGCTTCAAATGCCGGTTCTGTAAATTTTCTCAACAGTGCTTCTCGAAATGAACGTCGCCTTCCCTCCAGGGATTTCAGTTTGAGTTCCTGAGGCATCTTGATAATACTTAAGTGTTGTTCAAACCTAGCGGTAAAAAATATAGCACCCCATCGCTCAATTGCTTCGATGTCTTCCTTCAATCCTACCGGGTATGGATCCCAAACACTCGAGCAGTACTCAAGAATAGGTCGTACTAGCATCCTATATGCGGTCTCCTTTACAGCTGAACCACTCTTTCCTAAAATTCTCCCAATAAACAAAAGTCGCAACCACTTGCCTTCCCTACCACAGTTTTCACGTGCTCGTTCCATCTCAGATCGCCTTGCAAAGGTACGCCCAGATAACTTGGCTGTGCCAAGCAGGGCACTAGTAATACTGTATCCGAACATTAAAGGTTTGTTTTTCCAACTCATCTGCATTAACTTCAATTTTTCCAGACTTAGAGCTAGATGCCATTCATCACACTGACTGACAGTTTTGCCTAAGTCGTCATGTATCTTCCTACAGTCACTCAACTTCGATATCTTTCCGTACACCACATAATCACCTGCAAACAAGCGCAAATTGCTGGCCACCCTGTCCGCCAAATGATTTATGTACACAGAGAACAACAGCGGTCCTATCACACTTCCCTGGGGCGCTCCTGAATACTCTTGTCTCCGATGAAAACTCGCCGTCGAGGACAACATACCGAGTTTCATCATAAGAAGTCCTCAACCCACTCATATATCTGTGAACTTATTCCATATGCTCGTACCTTCATTAACGAACGGCAATGGGGCACCGTATCAAATGCTTTCCGTAAAATACAGACTCTACCTGTTGCTCTTCATCCACAGTTCGCAGTTTATCATGAGAGAAAAGGGCAAGCTGAGTATGGCATTAGCGATGCCATCTAAAATGATGCTGAGTCGTGGGCTTAAGCTTCTCAGTCTCAAGAAGGTCTAACATATTCGAACTGAGAATATGTTCAAGCATTCTGCAGCAAGTTAGACATACTGGTGTGTAATTTGTTATTCTTATATATTGGAGTCACCTGCGCTTTCTTCTAGTCATTTGAGACATTGTACTGGGAGAGAAATTCGCGACAAATGGAGGATAGGTAAGGGTACAATTCTGTAGAGTACTCCTTGTAAAACCGAACTGGGGTTCCCTCCGGACCTCGTGATTTATTTATTTTCAAATCTTTCAATTGTTTCTCTACAGCAGCATCGACTGGCTCTCTTCTCTATGAAAATACTGGAAACGCCTTCCCATGTTCGGTTCCAGTTGCAAACTAACGTATGCTGTTGATAGTCCTACCTCTAGAGCATCAAACATTCAAGAACTTACAGACTTACAAGAGCATCTCCAATAAACTACCCTTCCTCTGTTCTGCTGAACAGTCATCGCCAGGCAACGGAGCGTTTCCTTACTATCAGCAATACCGGGAGAAAAGCGCTCCGGAATTAAGTTAGTTTGCACCCCAAACGAAAAATTCAACAATTAACTACATATGCGTGACAACTGGGCAAATTTAATGGCATATCCAGTTAAATTATTCACTAAAAGGTCCAAAATAACTAATCTGACATAGATGGGCAGCACTTTCCCTTATGCGTATCTGTAAGCGGATCTAGGATTGAAGGAAAACCTAATCCTATCAGCTTCCTAGGATGCAAAAAGAGCCAACCATGTCCATCTCACGAAAACAATGAAGGTGGTTGGGCGGCAGCGGTGCGGAGCTGTGGTGCACTTTCTTTAGTACCAGCTCATCAAAATACTTACCACAGAATGAATGCTTGGCCTTCATCGCTATGGACCATTGTACCATAGAAACCTCTTTAACCATGATTTTTACGTATCCGACCACATCCCCAAAATAAGGCCAGGCCATTCTTGTCATGGAACGAAGGATGTAAAAATCCGGACGGTATTGTACTATAATTTGTAATATACCTCCCCATTCTCACCCATATCCTGAAGAAAGTGATGTGACAGTTGAACACGCGGTAAACATTGTAGCGTCCATCACAAGGATTTGATTCAGTCTCAAGACACCTTCAAACGATAGGACCCACATATTCCCCAACTTCATCGTGCTAATCATCAGAATATGGTTTAAAACATCCATTTCTCCTCTGTGAGCCATAGAGATCAGTAAGTCACTATGAGTAAAGGACCCTTTGGAACAAAACTTTCCTCTCATCAGAACGATCAACAACTTACAGAATCATCATACACGATTCAAACGACCGTATGCAGTTAATATAGTCGTAACTGAGTGTCTAGTCTGCTCGAGCAATGTTGTGCGATCTCATGCCTTATCTCTCAAATTATCATACAATTATTGTTCAGTCTACCAAAAAACGACATTTCGTTGTTGCAGAAAGTGAGAGACTAGGATGTTGAAACTCTATTTTCATTTGACAGTCACCAAACGGTTCACACGAAGGTTTGAACTTAAATATTGGCAACTATTTATTTCAACCGATACAAAAGAGTTACGTGTTAGTACCTGTTACTGCCCTGAGTTGCGTAGAGCCCGTTGCCAGAGATGTGGTAACATACCGTTAGCAGAGCCTGTTCTGTTGATGGTGCGAATGGAGCGGTCTAAGGTTATGGTGATTCTCGTGTACGACTGTGGTGGTGCTATCCTAACGCATTACGTTTCTCCACGGCAGATCGTCAATGCACAGTATTACTGTTCGTTTCTAGAGCATCGCCAGCGACCAGCTTTGCGAAAGCAGCGGCGACACTTTATGCGCAACCCACCCATCACTTTGTACGATAATGCACGGGCGCATACAGTGCTCTGGCTGCTCAGTCCTGTCTATGCGACTAGGAAGTACTGTACCATTCACCATACTCCTCGGACTTAAGTCCTTGTGACTTTGATTTGATTCCAAAGATGAAGGAACCACTTCGTGGCATTCGCTTCAGAACTGTTCCAGAGATTCTACAGGTAGTAGACAGCTCCGTTCGCACCATCAACAGAACTGGCTTTGCTAACGGTATACTATGCCTTCCACATTGCTGGCAACATGTTCTACACAATTCTGGTGACTACTTTGAAGGACAGTAACAAGTGCAAACGTGTAACTCTTTTGTACCGATTGTGAATGAATAGTTTCCACTATTTAAGTCCCAACCCTCATAGTTTCAACATTGCCGGTCTTCATTCGTCATCATCAAAATCTGAAATTGAAAGCTACTAGTGGTAAACACGGCGACATCTATTGCTACATCGAATAAGGGTTAACGTTTTAAAAAGTTTTGTAACTGCAACACATAAACCTAAAATGTTTAATTCTCGCTGTCTGGTGGAACTGCTAACGTTGCCCCCTGCGGGTCCTGGGGTTAGAATAAGCCCGAGGTGTTCCTGCCTGACGTAAGAGGCGACTAAAAGGAATTTCACACCTTCCGGCCTTTGTGATGGTCCTCTGTAGGGTTAGACCTCCATTTTTCAAAATTTTCCCGAAGAGACAGCGAATTGTGGAAGAGCGCCTTACATGGTGCGTCATGTCCAACTTGCATTGAGATTTTTAGCCCACTTTCTCGTCTTGGCATTGCAGTCCCGCTCATCCTCGATCTCTTGAGCAAGGACACCTTCGTGGATGCGTTTTCCTTCACCCACAATGCAGTGTCGTTTTCTGCGCCGACGAGGACCATGGAATTCTTTGCACCTCATATCCAGCACAGTAGCCAGTCCATTGTGGTGTTGCCGCCATGTACCCTGTTGGTGGTAGCCCCCTGACTACACAGGGATCGCTCTGCTGATGTCTGCACCGTTAACTCCCCAAGTATGCCCAGGAGTAGATGGCCATCACCCTTGGGCATCGGGAATCCCAGCAATGGCCATCCTGGCAGGTGGCCTTTGCTGTGGCTGGGTGGCGCCATTGGGGAGAGCCCCTGGTTGGAGTGGGTGGCATCAGAGCAGATGATCTATTGCTACATCGAATAATGGTTAAAGTTTTGGTAGTGATCAAACACCAGCAGTCTCTCATTGTTCCATCTCTCAGTACAATGCAAGGAAGTATAATCCTAAATCATTGTCCTCCCTTGCCACACCACAGGAGGAATGCCATGCTAAGGATGGCAGCAACCTTGTATGTATGACAGCTGATAGGGACTCCTTTGCCTTGATGAAGCCTCAGTTTTTTTGTAGAGCATTTAGAGGACAAGTTTCGGGAGGTGGAGGACTTGTTCAAAATGCGGTCAGGGTCAGTCTTGATAAAAACAGCATCTGGTGCCCAGTCACAGGCATTACTTGCTTACCATCACGCCTCATAAGAGCTTAAGTATGGTCCAGGGTATTATATTCCACATGGCAGTCTGCACGCCAACTTAGAGTGACAAGGAGTTCATTGTGTCTGGGACATCCATTGGGGTCTGAGGGATAATCAGGTTGCCAATGATGCCTTCATCTTGGACTTAGAGCATGACACATTACCCGATGTTGAGGTGATGGTCTACCACTGTGATGTCAAGCCATATATCCCTCCCCCAATGCAGTGCTTTAAGTGCTGGAAGTTCGACCATAAGTCTTCCCACTGTACTTCCAGCATCACATGTTGAAATTGTGGACGTCCATCCTATCCCAATACACCATGTTCCCCGCCTCCCATCTGTCATTCCCCTTGCTCACCAGACTGCAGGATTTTATGGCGAGAAGGAAAACCATGGCGTACAGGACCCAGGACCGACTGACCTACACTGAGGCCAAGAGGAAATTTGAGTCCCTACATCCTCTGGCTATGACCTCTTCTTATGCCGCCGCTACAAGAAGAGTTGTAGCCCTATCAGTTCCATGAGCTCCAGGTTGCTCTCAGAGCCAGAAGACTACACCTTCCCCCTTGATGGTGGGGGGCACTTCCCTCCCTGTAGCTCCTGCAGCACCTACCTCAGGAGCACTGTCCCCCCAACCATAGGGGACATCAGTCCCCACTTCTCAGCTGGAGAAGCTTAAGTCTTCTTCGACTCCTCTCCCTAGGAAGGGGTCTGTGGGTCACTTTCTTCCCAGGTTTCCGCTAGTGAGAGGCACCAGTCAGTGGCTGAAGTGCCCAAAATCATCCTCAGTCCTGGAGACTGAATCATGGAAGTCCTACCACCCAGAGAAACCGAAGGATCAGCGAGAGAAATCCAGAAAGAAGACCCCCAAGACCAAGTGAACTGCAGTGGCACCCACACCACCAAAGCCTACAAGCTCTGCGTCTGAGGATGAGGTGAACATTCTGGCATCTGCTGAGGACCTGGATCTCGCCACACCCTCAGACACAATGGATATAGCCCGTTCAGGAAATATGTCGGTAGCAGCAGGTGATCCTGAGGCATGGACTACCTCATTCAGTGTTTCATGCCTTCCCAGTCTCACGACCATGACATCCTCCAGTGGAACTGCGGCAGTTTTCTCCACCACCTGGCTGAGCTAGGCAACTGTTAAGCCTTATCCTGCTTTCTGTATTTCCTTCCAGGCAACCTGGTTCCCAGCAATGTGCAACCCTGCCCTTCATGGCTACAGGGGACTTTACAAGAACCGTAGCGAATACAACAGAGTGTCAGATGGAGTTTGTGTTTATGTGCTGAACTCGGTATGTAGTGAACCTGTGCCCCTTCAAACTCCTCTTGAAGCTGTGGCTGTCAGGATATGGACGACATAGGAAATAACTGTCTGTAATGTATATCTCCATCCAGATGTTGCAGCACCCCTGAACGTATTGGCTGCACTGATTGATCAACCCCCTAAACCTTTCCTACTTTTTGAAGACTTTAACAACCTTAAGCTCTTGCCAGGCAGCACCATTCTTACTGGCTATGGCACAGATGTCGAATATTTACTGTCCCAACTCAGCCTCTGCCTCTTATATACTGGGGCCGCCACACATTTCAGTGTAGCTCATGGTAGTTACTCGTCCATTGATTTATGAATCTACAGCCCAGGACTCCATCCATCTATCCACTGGAGAGCACATAACGACCTGTGTGGTAGTGACCACTTACCCATCTTCCTGTCACTCCCCTGGGTTCATGCCCACAGACACCTACTCACATAGGCTTCAAACAAGGCCGACTGGGTAGCCTTAACCTCTGCTGTCACCGTTGAGTCTACCTTACATGGTGCCATCGATTTTGTGGTTGAGTATGTCACTGCAACGATAATTTCTGCGGCTGAAAACACGATCCCTCGTTCTCTAGGGTGCCTCTGGCGAACGACGGTCCCTAGATGGTCGCCTGAAATCCCTGAGGCAATTAAAGAGCGACGGCGAGCTCTACAGCGACATAAGCGGTACCATTCCCTGGAGCACGTAATAGCCTTTAAGCACTCCATGTCCGCATCCATGTCCTTATAAAATGAAGGACACAGGAGTGTTGGGAGAGGTCGACCATTGAGTGCCATACGTCACTTTCCCAAGTCTGGACGAAGATCAGACGTCATTTTGGGTACCAGGCCCTAACAGGTGTCCCTGGCGTGCTCTCTACCGACGCAAACGCAATTATCGAGCACTTTTCTGAGCATTATGCTCGGGCCTCTGCATCAGTGAACTACCACCCCAGTCTTTCGTAGCCTTAAACGGCGGATGGAAAGGAAAGTCCTCTCGTTCACTACAGGACACAGTGAACCCTATAACGCCCCATTTACAGAGTGGGGACTCCTTAGCGCCCTTGCAAATTGCCCCTACAGAGCTCCTGGCCCAGATCGGATCCATTGTCAGATGATTAAACATCTCTCATCTGACTACAAGCGGTATCTCCTCGTCATCTTCAACCGGATCTGGAGCGATGGGATCTTCCCATCGCAACAGCGAGAGAACACCATCATTGCGGTGCTAAAACCCGGTAAAAATCCGCTTGATGTGGATAGCTGTCGGCCCTTCAGCCTCACCAACGTTCTCTGCAAGCTGCTGGAACGTATGGTGTGTGGTTTCATGTCCGAACGGCTTACGCCAGGGTCGCTCTACCACTGATAATCTTGTGTCCCTCGAGCCTTCCATCCGAACAGCCTTTTCCGGACTGTAACATCGGGTTGCCATCTTTTTTGACTTTCGTAAAGCATATGACACGACATAGCGACATCATATCCTTGCCACATTGTATGATTTGGGTCTCTGGGGCCTGCTCCCGATTTTTATCCCAAATTTCCTGTCGCTCCGTACTTTCCATCTCCAAGTTGTTGCCTCCAATAGTTCCCCCCATATTCAGGAGAATGGCGTGCCGCAGGGCACCGTGTTGAGTGAACCTCTATTTTTAGTGGCCATCAATGGCCTAGTAGCAGCTGTAGGGCCGTCGGTCTCTTCCTCTCTGTATGTGGATGACTTCTGTATTTTGTAATACTCCTCCAGTAGCGGTGCTGCTGAGCGGCGCCTACAGGCTGCCATTCACAAGGTGCAGTCATGGGCTGTAGCCCATGGCTTCCAGTTTTCAGCCACGAAGTCGTGTGTCATGCACTTCTGTCGGCATCGTACCGTTCATCTGGAACCTGAACTCAACGACCATTCACTCACTGTAGTGGAGACGTATTGATTAGTAGGACTGGTTTTCGACACACGATTGACTTTGCTACCTCACATTCGTCAGCTTAAGCGGGAGTGCTGACAGCACCTCAATGCTCTCCACTGCTTGAGCAACACCAACTGAGGTACAATCGCTCTATGCTGCTGCAGCTTTATAGAGCCCTTGTTAAATACCGCTTTGACTATGGGAGTCTGGTTTACGGTGCGGTGGCGCCCTCAGCGTTGCATTAACTCGACCCAGTACACCACTGTGGCGTTCGCCTAGCGACTGGAGCTTTTAGAGCGAGAACAGTGACCAGTGTCCTGGTGGACGCTGGAGTCCCTCCAATGCGGAGGCTCGATGGCTGATGGTACTGTTGGCTACGTCTATGTCCTCAGAGGCCATATTGAACAGTATTCCTTGCCCGCTGGCGGCAATGTATTCACTGCAGAGCTTGTGGCCATATCTCGTGCACTTCAGTACATCTGGTCCTGTTCTGGTTAGTCGTTTGTTCTCTGTTCTTACCCCCTGAGTAGCTTACAATCTATCGACAGTGCTACCCTAGCGATCCATTGGTAATCAATATCCAGGAGTCCACTTCTGCCCTGGAACGGTCCAGTCGTTCAGTGGTGTTTGCGTGTACCCCAGGACCCGTCGGAATAACAGGCAACGAACTTGCTGACAGGCTGGACAAACAGGCTACGCGGAAACCGCTTCTGGAGATGGGCATCTATGAAACTGACCTGCATTCTGTTTTACGCTGCAAGGCTTTTCGGCCTTGGGAGACCGAGTGTCATAACAGCATGCACAACAAACTGCGTGTCATTAAGGAGACTGCGAATGTGTGGAAGTATCCCTTCGGGCTTCTCGCAGAGAATCAGTTGTTCTTTGTCGACTCCCCATTGGCCATACGTGACTAACACATGGTTACCTCCTCCGTCGCGAGGACCCACCTCAATGTCGCTGTGGCTCCCAAATGACAGTCGTCCACCACTTGCTGGACTGCCCACTTTTAGCCGCTCTGTGGTGGACTTTTAACTTTCTCAGCACCCTACCTTCATTGTTGGGCAACAATGCCTCAACAGCAGCTTTAGTTTTACATTTTATTCGTGAGGGTGGGTTTTATCATTTGATCTAGGTTTTAGTGCATGCCCTTTGTCACTCTGCGTCCTCCACCCTAGGCCTTTTAGGGTGGAGGTTTTAATGTGTTGCAGAGTGGCTGGTCAGCCAGACATGGTAATCTGCTTTCTTGTTTTTAATCTCTTCCCCCTGTTTCTTGGAACTTCTGTGGTTTTCTTGTCCTGTTTTGCCCACTTTGGTGTTTGTTGTCCGTCTGTCATTCCTATGGTTCTTCCTTTCTCCTGTTATTGTGCCGTACGTCTTCTTTGATTTCTTCTTTCCCTTGGGTAATTGTTCTACTGGGAACAAGAAACCGATGACTCACAGTTTGGTCCCCCCCCCCCTCCCCTTTTAAACCAACAAACCAACCAACTGCTACTGTTGAAGCCTACCGAGGCACAGGTCACAGGGTGGCTTCGTGTTACGTCAGAAAATGAAAATCTGCTGACGAGTAGCGAAACTTATACCCACATTGACGAAATGCTGTTAAATCAAACGATCTTCCTCACAGATAGGAGTAAGGTTTTGTGAATCTGTAATTCTTGAGCTGGGCATTCCCCACAGCCGTGGTTGCCTTTCTGCCTGTTCTGGGTATGCTTTACTGACCACAGCTCTTTGCTTTGGTGAAAGGCTGTGTGTCGTAGAGAAAGTGTGTCTTGGTTCAAACACTCGAATTGTTAATGTGGCACAAATATCTGTAAGAAGACTATTGAACTGAAGGTGCTCTTTATGCCGATAGGGTTGACGTGGAACAGATTTAAGAGGGAAAATTTGGGACACCTTCCTCACATCCACATTAGTCCGGCTCTGATGTGGGATATAGGCACCACTAGTGTCTAATTGCTGATAAATTGAGTACAAATTTCCAATGTCAGAACGTCAAACAGGGTAGCTGTGCGCGTCAGGAAGTCATACTTCTAAACCTAACATCTTCGTAGAAAACTCCACCAATGCACTGCAACGCAATATATACTGCATCACAGAAATATGGCTGGCACAGGAACCGCCATGGATGTCATCTGAGAAGATCTTACCTTTATGTATACATAATTTCGTCGTATGTTGCAGCAGCTTCAGTCACTACATCGGTTTGGTAGTGAAACATGTCTTGTAGCGATATCAACATTTCTGCGTTGCCCTAATAGAATTAGTTAGCTTCCTGCCTAAATCCTGGATCACTATCTGTTCCTCAGCTAATCAGAAAACGAAAAACAAAGAAAAATATTGCCAATAAAGATCTCGCAGACTGCAATAAAACATAGTCAGGAATAATGTGGATAAATGTAGCATTGTAGCAGAGGGAAGATTAGTTTTTCTTTGTCTACATTCTAGAGTTGTAGCCTCCTCAGAAAGGACGACTTCAGTGGGGAGAGGGCAACTGGTGGTGTTGTAGTCTTTATGAACGTTGACTATCATAGTTCGTTCTTCGCCAGTAAATTCATTTGCCCGTGTCCCTGTTCAGCACTTTAGCATATTGTAAGGGGCGGGGTGAGAATTCTCTCTTTGGTGGGTGGGGATCTGGGCGGCCATTGCTCAGGAAACCTGCAGCTCACCATCCTACACGCTGTTTTAGCAGTGTGTTGAGTAGGTACAAGGTAGACGCCCGAAGTCTCGTTATAAAAACAGTGTTTGCACATAGGACAAAGTGTCCCATTTATTAGATGGTAACCTAATTCTGAATGGACTATGCGGAAACTAGCTGAAATCATTATGCTTCCGCCATTTTAGCTTCCTGCTAACTGCCTATCGCGTCATTCGCGTTCTATGTTCGCAGTGGATTTTTGCGTTTTATCTCACCTTCGAATGAAATATTCTGTAGACATAACTAAGCATCACAGCTACATGCTAAGTAGTTGGATATTTTAGACTTACTTATTGGTGATGTATCATTTTTAATCAAACCTGTGAGTAGCTTTTATATCCAATAAATCATTACATGTTTTGATAGTTTGTCAAGTAGTGATGATGATGATGATGAGGTCCCATACTCCGAGGAGCGTAGGGTACGATGCAGGAGACGCGCACCGCAGCCGAGGTAGTTTGCCATTGCCTTCCTCCGACCGTAATGGGGATGAATGAAGATGATTGTCAAGCAGTACAAGTGGCTAATTTCGGATAAAACTAGGATGCCTAATTTCGACCAACTGGCAAATGCAATCCTTTCTAAACTTCACTTTCTATTTATTTTAAGGACATGGCTGAGAAGAGAACAAAGGGCAGAGGAAAATTTGCAGAAGGCAATAGAAGCCTTTAGAAATAAAGAAATCGGATTCTTAAAGGCATCTAAAGTTTCTTCAAGTACCAAAATCATCACTTTTAGATCACGTAAAAGCAGGAATCTTGGAAGAGAAACTGGACTCTAATACAGGCAGAAAATATGTTTTAGGAAGAGCCTTCAGCTCAAGACAAGCTAAAATGCAAGAGCACAATTTGAGAAGAACTAGAAGAGTGTTCAAAAAGGGGAAAACATCAAATCACCCAAACCAGCCAGAATAACAGAGATGGCTAAAATGAGTAGGCGACAAAGAAAATCGACATGTGAGTTATCATCTGTTTCCCTTGTCTCGACGCTTGATGAAGACATCGCAGATGAGGAATTCATCTGTTGCTTGGTCTCAAGCGGGAAAATATATCTGGAGAAAATTGGATAATGTGTTTAGGATGTTTAGTTAGGTACATGAGCTGTGTGCTGGGACTCAAAAACATGGCTGTAACACGTACAAATGAGAAAACTGTAACTGATATCCCCAATGTAGCTATAAGTATATCTTTACTGTTGTCAAACTGGAATATCTCAACGTTACTATTTTCTGTATCAAAACAATATTCCTATAGGTATACAATCTTGAATTTTCATTATGGAATAACTCTATACGAAATTAAGAACAACGCTATCTGAAATTGGCCACCCTTTTAGTACAATCTCCAAAATGCACAAGTTTCTTAGAAATAATTACGAAATATAGTCTGCCGACCTACGCTATAAAGGTTTATATATAACCAAAATGTTTTACAAACGTCAGACTTTTTCTGGAGATTTCAGCTGGTTTTTAATAGTCATATCGTTAGATTTCCATAGCTACCCGAAAACAGGGAACCTTAGCCTAATCTATTATTCCATGGAAAAATATATCCATGATGGTGCTAGGCAGCGGTCAAAGCCCTAAACGCGTAGGCCAGACACGGTTAGTGAAGCACGTTTGGATCAGCAAGCGACCTCTCTTGTCACGGCCAGTGGGCGTCGTCGTCCCAGGTAGCATGCGGCCCCCAGGTGAGGTGGTGTGGTATGGTGTGGTCAGCACTCCGGTGTAACTCTGACACCGGACCCAAACCAGGGTGATATGCTGCAGCTGGAGTGTGCCATCGTGGCCAACTGGTTGGAACACGTACACAGCTCAGTGCTGGACGAACCGAAGCGAGCAGAATCAAACTTTGGGCCCCAGCACTGACGGCTGGGGCTCAAAGCAGTGACATTTTCCTGCATAGACAGTGACAGACAGCAGTAGGTTGCCCGCACAGGCAGTTACGTATGTATAGCTGTGGCGGGGGGGGAGGGGGGGGGCAGGCATGAGACGTGGAAATCTAGGATAGGAAGCCAGCACTGGACGAAAGTCAGCCGACAAATGACACGTCAATTGGAACGCACCAAGTCAGCAGTATTCGAGCTTGGCACGGATAGCAGAACCATTGCTGGTGAAGACAGAGACAGACGGCAGCGGCTTTTTGACCTATTTCTAGACGTGGATTGGTGTGGACTTCCCCTCACAGCAGGTTACTGGTGGCGATTGTTACTGGGTGTCTAAAATGGATAGTATTCAGCCGAACTTGTTGTGTCTGAAAAGGTAGTGCTCCTCTCCCCTAACGCCGTCTGAAAAGGAACGCAACAGGTAGGCGGTCTGTATCTGCAACTAACTGCCGACTATCTGGCAACGCTGTTCCACACATCGGGCAACTCAGAAATAAGGAGCTATAGTTTCCATGTGCGTGCATGAAGGAGAGAGAGTGCTGTTTGTTGCATTCGAGATTCTTTCGATTACACTCGATATGCCCAGTTCAGATTCAGGCTCAGAGGAAGAAGTGCTTCTCCATCATTATTACACACGAAAAAGAAAACGAAGAAAATTTTCGGTTAATCCCTACATCCAAAGAAATACCAGTTACAATTTGTATGCAGCAGTCAAGGAGCTGTAGACAATCGAAATTCATAGATGCTTATATGTGTCATAATAATCTAGTGTAGTTGATTTCTCCCAACATAATGCATCGTTACTTCTTTTTTGAAAACCCAAATAACGTATGTTGAGAATTACACTGTCTTAGCAGATGTCATTGGATAGACACCTAATATAGCGTGGGGCCTCCTCTGGCCCTGCAGACAGCAGTGAGACGCCGTGGAATTGAGTCTACAAGTCCCTGGTATTCGTATCGAAGTAGTTGACACCATATCTCTTGCAGAGAGGCAGCCAATTCAGGTCTGTTTGTGGATGAAGGATCCATGCGTTTCCTCACAGCCCAGATATGCTTGATGGGGTTCAAATCTGGCTGCATGTTCCTGAAACCATTCCCGTGCGGCGTGGGAACGATGTAACGATGCGTGATCTTGAAACAACAGAACCGTCATGGTGTTGGAAAGCCAAAAATGGGTCGATATGGGGCCCCGAGCAGCACAGCGTACCGCGGACGATTCAAAGTCCATTCCAGAAGAAGAAGCGGGCCTGTCTGTACCAGGAAAATACATTCCAGACCACAAAAGAGACACCACCGCCTTGGACAACACCTTCTTCGCAGGCGGGATCCATCGATTCGTGTGGTTTGAACCACAATCAGTGACTCCCGTCGGCATGGTGCAGTTGAAATCCTGATTAGTTCGACCATAGGACGTTCGCCATTGGTCCAGTGTCTATCTCTGGTGATTGGCGATCAATGCAAACTGTTGTGTCCAACGACGTTGGGTTAACAGCGGCATTCTTTTGCGGAGCCGGGTCTATAACCCATGACACCATTGTTGCTATGGTTTGTCCCCTCGGAGACGTGTGTAGCACGCCCTATGTGGGAAAGAGCCGTGATTTGTTGTACGGTTGCCCTTCTGTCACTATTGACAATCCGTCTCAGATGTCACCGGTACGGTCAAAAAATGGCTCTGAGCACTATGGGACTTAACTTCTGAGGTCATCAGTTCCCTAGAACTTAGAACTACTTAAACCTAAACAAACCAAGGACATCACACACATCCACGCCCGAGGCAGCATTCGAACCTGCCACCGTAGCGGTCGGGCGGTTCCAGACTGTAGCGCCTAGAACTGCTCGGCCACTCAGGCCGACCCGGGTACGGTCATCGACGATGGCTGGACTCCGGTATTTCGTCTGTTGTAGACTGACACCCTCATTCAACCTTTCATGACACGCCTTGGACAGAATTGATTGTATGAAAGTGAATTCCTTCACCACTGTCGAAAACGAAATTCCATTCGTCAAGCACAGACCGGCTTACCCCATTCGAACGGAGTCAGCTCACGAAGACGTTGCATGTTACACAAATCCCTTGTAAAATACTTCTCAGAACGCCTCCTATACAACTGCAGCTGGCACAGAGGGAGTGTGGTGGACATACAGGACCCCTGCATCATCTGTATCCCACTATCCCATGACATTTACTAAGTCATTGTATAAGTATGGGATTGTGGTTATGTATATGGGAACGTGGTGACGATGGTTTGAACTCGTTAAATCATTTTTATTTACAAGTGCCGGAGATTTGTGACTCGTTACTAGTCGTTGGTACTTGAGAATGTAATTTTATAGTACTACAAGGGCTGCTAGTCACACAGGAGAATACTGTCGGTACGATTTACAGTTTTATGTACATCTGCTTCTATTGACGTGCCGATAATTTTAAGCTATAAATTTGCAGTACATTACACACGTCATATGAAATTATTTTCCCATTTCACACTCCGCTTTCTCTGTCAAATCTCTCTCGTAGTAGCTTGGGAGTTTCTAGTTGCATAAAATGACATATTTTTCGACTTTTCGTACAAGGCTAATGTCCACAACATTCTTGTTCATCAGATTAAAAAAATAAAGAGCTGCGTTCGAGTAGACGACGCCAACACAGATCGCTCGGCAACGCCGGAGCCGAGTCGCTGACAACATGTTGGCAACGCAGTGTACGTGATTGACTGGAGTCACTCTCTAGTCGCGCCGTCTGCCGAGCCCTATTTGAATACACAGGCAGTGATTTGCTGTCGACCCGTCACCGTCTCACATCGACAAAGAAAGGCTTTAGAGACGCTCCGTGTGCAGAGGGCATTTGCCAGAAATGCACAGGGGCGCAAGGCATGGCCACTGGGTAGCCATGACATCACTGCCCCCGCGTTTCCCATGTCAGCAGTTTCACAATTCTGACTGTATCGTGTCAGAGTAGTAATTTCTGCTCACAGTGACTTATGCAGAAACACTTAACCGACCCCCGTACTGGGATTTCTGGCAACGTCTTCGTATGGCGTTTCCTCTTAAGTCAGTCACAGGGTCCTCCCGCTATCCAAGGCGGGGCCGTGGCCCAGTACATCTCCCCTCTTCTGAAACTCTGGTCGACGACATCATGGACCGTTTACAACTCTGGAAAATGTTTAGACAACAGCTCTTATATACACATGTGGAACAAATTTTTATTCTCCTTACATTATCGAGCGTGAACCACTATGTTCATTGGTTGCTTACTTACCTAATCTTTATTTCCTAAGGTCGACCAAGGCAACTGGTAACTGGTGTACTGAGACCATAGATGAGTGCGCAGTTTTCTACCTAAAACAGATATATACTTCCGATGCTAAAGACTACAACGGTACCTGAAACTGAGACACTCATCGTTAAGACTGCAGTGTCGATCATTACGGTACTGCTCAATGTGCTGGAGGATCTAGTCTGCAATAAAGCATCCTTCTTATGTTGCTAGTACCTAGTGCTGTGAATGGTGAAAGTCAGATTCCAATGTGCGGTTTAACGTCCCATCGACTAAGGCGTCCTTAGAGATGGAGCACAATATCGGATTGGTTAAGGATGGGGACGTAAACCGGATGTGCCTTTTTAAAGGAATCATCCTGGCATTTGTCTTAAGCATTTTTATGAAATCACAGAAAAAATGAATCTGGGTGACCGTACAGGTATTTGAACCTGAGTACTTCAGTTATTTAACTGATCAGTAGAAGAATGTATACCGACTTATGGTGGCCGGAGGATTACAAGTTGTGCCTGAGATGTCACACTTTGCGCTGGTAGAGGACCACAGCCCTGCACTAAGAATCATATCACGCTCCTATGTCGACCTTGCTAACTGCAGTTTGTAACACCACTTCAGGTTTGTACATGGTAGTTCATCCAATATCTGCCTGGCATATTAAAATAAGGCTCTGGTCCCAGGAGATTCTGTCACCATCCTTTAACTCCTGCTTTGCTTAGTGACAGTTGCACCATGCGTGTACCCGTCATGCTGGACCACTTGCGTCACACTGATGAGAGCACATAAATCTTCCTTTCCTTGTGAATTATCCTTCTCTTTTATTTGAAGATACTTCCCCAAGGCTCCCATTTTGCCAGGTAGAGGTGGACTTGAAACATTATACCATGTGCTGGTACTCGCTACTTGAAGTCGATTAATAATGAAGAGTCGAGCACAATCTGTGTCCATTCCTACTTCTTTGATGTGATAAAACAACGACAAGATTTGTTCGACTGGTGTGACTATAAGCTCTAACGCAACTGGTACATCCTTCCGGGCCTCACACAGGCCAGCCAGGAGTCGTTTATGAGGTAACAGTGTAGGGCTCAACTGGCCATGTACCACGTAGTGTATAGCCTCCTGCAGCCTTGTTACTTCTACTCGAGCATCCCCTTTGCTGTCAGCTAGTGATCACAAGAGTCTCACTACAGCTACCATGGCATCCGACAAACCTATCTGCGTCTTTATAACATTCAGACTCCGATCACCACGTCAATGGCCGCATCCACATACCGTGTCAATTCTGCTGTTATCTCTTGCTGCGTTTGAGTGTTGTTCGGTAGACGCTGTCCCAGTTTTGTCAATTTCATAGCGTGCCAATCTGTTTCAGTTTTATTACCATGCGCCGTTTCTCTCGGTGATTCCCGAGTGTCATTCATTCCCATGTATCATCAGCATCTGTGGCCCCGAATATCACTTCCTACGCATTGTATGTTAGTTTTAGCGTCCAACGGTGGCTGATTTGGACAACGCCTTTCCATCTGGAGAATAGTACCCCTTCTTCCAGTCATTGATTCTACGATGTGTCAACCGCTTTCTCACTGATGAGGTGCAGCACTGCCGGAACTATGATGCACTTCACCGTCACCCCTGGTCCCGACGCTACCTGGGGAAAGGAAGCTGCACTCACTCTCCCTCCCTCTTTTGGAACATCCGTTCCTCATGATCCGTCATCATAAGCACACAATCAGTTACAAAAGAAACTCCTGTTATGTCGCAGTATGTTCATTCTACTAATTATGTACAAAAATGTACTTCACCTCATGTATACTGATAACAAAACAAATCAAAATGAACGATCTTCCAACTCTCTACATAACAAAACAGTATTTCAGCAAATAAAAAGTTACAAACACAAGATATAACCACTAGTAAAGATTCCCATGAGTACTATATTCCCTATACACGTAATCAAAACCAATGAACACCCTAAATTAACCATCGAGCTGGCGAGATGTGTGTTATAACATTGGCGGCGGGGTGGCGTACTTTGTATACGTGGAAAGATAGCTGTCTTTATCATAGTGACGTGAAAATGTATGAGCAAAATCACAGTTCAATTAAACAAGGATGAAATCGCTCTGTTGCCACGTATAAGTGTTACCCCACAATACTGACCGACTGTAAGCATTACGCAGCGTAGTTGCACCAGCTTCCAGGTAACCGCTAACTCCATGACTACTCGTGTCGTAGGCGACTGCCTCATTGTGGGATTGTGTTGCTAGCTCGGAATCTAGGTAATTTTCTTGCAAGTAAGGAGGTGGGAAAACTCACTTAAGCTACGTATGAAATGTCATATGCATTAAACTCACGGAACCAGGGGGTCGGACTAGCTTGTATTATTTAAAATGCATACTTCGTGAAGCTCGATGATTATTTTCTATTACTGGTGTTCATTTGGACGTATGACACACAACGTTTCACCGTGCTACCTGAAACAAACAAATAACGAATAGGCACATGCTCGCAATTGTAGAACAACAATGGAACCGCAGAAGACAATATTATTTGTGATTGACGCACATTGTACGTAAGAGTGCCCACTCGATGGTTAATACTTCAAGTAACAATCGCACTCAATACAGCATAACGTAAATTCTATTCAAAAAGAATATATTTGAAATAAAACATGCCCTGCTTACACAACTTTAATGCATATAGCGTTTCACATCTGGCTTTTACAAGTTACTCCATCTTTCCCCCCACATTCTTCTTAGGGATAGATGTTGGTACGTGCAGAAATACACATATTATGCAGAGCACCTTCACAAAGTATACATTTCAAATAAAACAAGCTAGTTGTCCGCCTGCGCCCGCGACTTCAATGCATATGGCACTTCATATGCAGCTTGTGTGACTGTTTATAGCTCCTTACTTTTCTCTCACCACCTATGTTTCGTCGCCGTTGGTCCTGCTACCTATGGCAAAGAATTTCATGTACCTTGAAAAGAATGAAGGTGCCACACATGTACAATAGTTGTATGAGTAGGCAGTTGGAACGTGACATCCAGCTTAGTACAGACCATGGTATGAAGCAGCAAACTACTTTCTATAAAGTTTTATCAGCATTACCAACTGGCTTATCTGATTTTTTTTTTTTAATTTCTGCTGTGCTACACCTTTCTTTCCTGATGTTCAAGGGCCTTGATGTTCACTTATTCAATGTTCCTTCAAATTTCTGGCGAATTTCCGTACGAAATATCCATCCTTCCCCCTCTTTGGCTTGACTACATCAAATGATGAAAGCATTTTCCTGTCATATAGAACACAATGGCCACAGACATGAGCTATTGTGGTTTCCAAATTATAAGCTGTCACCACATATGGTAAGAAAACATTTGTCATTATGATGACTGTTTGTATTGTATTGTATTGTATGTTAACCGGGGACCTAGAAACGACGGAGAGGCTCCGTCCTCGCCGCAGCCGCAGTGGCCGGCAACCCCACGACGACTACCGCAGTTCACTTCACCCCTCCGCCGCCCCACACCGAACCCAGCGTTACTGTGCAGTTCGGCCCCCTGTGGACCCCCCAGGGAACGTCTCACACCAGACGAGTGTGACCCCTATGTTTGCGTGGTAGTGTAATGGTGGTGTACACGTACGTGGAGAACTTGTTTGCGCAGTAATCGCCGACATAGTGTAACAGAGGAGGAATAAGGGGAACCAGCCCGCATTCGCCGACGCAGATGGAAAACCACCTAAAAATCATCCACAGATTGGCCGGTTCACCGGACCTCGACACAAATCCGCCGGGCGGATTCGTGCCGCGGACTAGGCGCTCCTTCACGCCCCGAAAGCCGTGCGTTAGACAGCACGGCCAACCGGGCGGGCTATGATGACTGTTTACATGACAGCAGTATTTTACCAATCGTCTGCTGAATGTATTCTCTCCTTCCATTATCCAGTGCATGTAATGGGCTGTTTCTTAGCTTTGCGATACATATCAAGTGACAAAATTCCTTCATCAGGTGACATGAAGTTGGTGATTTTTTACTTAGCGATTAACATCTCAGGGACACTGAACTTCAGCAACCAATTTTTCACCATTGCGTGTACTACGTTAACCACCTGTTGATTCGGAAAAGCGATCACTTCAAAACACGATAGTAAATGATCTGTACTAGTTAGATAATAGCAGTTTCCCACTGCTGTAAGACACAAGAATCCCAATTCTAGTAATCGTGACAGGTTTAGACGCCTGTGGCAACCTCTGTAGTGAAACCTGTTGATGACTTACATCTGCAAGTTGCTCTCGTCGCTCACAATTCTTTACACGTTGATCTACATCTTGCATCCGTGTTCTCAACCAATAACTCTCGGCTACTCTCCAGTCTGCCGTCTTATGCCCCCCATGCCTAGATAACGTATGATTATATGCTCCCTTTTATACTTCTTTCTGCAGTGCAGCCGGCAGTGCCTCCAGCTGCCGAGGGATTGTCTCTCTCTATAACACGATGTTGTGAACAGCGAACTTCCCCTGTGGTGCGAATAGCCTGCAGTGCACATCAGCAGTTTGTGCAATCAGCCAGTCCACAAGGCCATGACCCAGTGCCAGTCTTTCTAGTAAGCCCACGAGTACTACCATATTTCTTACACAATTTGTAAATCACTTTAAAGAACAACTCAGTTTTAATGCACACCATGTAAGTCTACTCGATGAATCCTTTAAACTTAACAGCCATTTTAACGCTGCACGATCGAAGAAAACATTAAATCTCTTATACTATAGATAACATCAGAAGTATATCGCATTATATATCAAGCTCAACAGAGCCTTCTCAGTGGCACAGTGATTTTTCTCAGCATTGCTCAATTGCTGTGTAGCATAAGAAACTGAAATTCCATTACACTGCACTTCTTGGCTTAGAATGCTACCAGCCACATGATTTCTGTCAGCACATGGTGAAATGAACCCCATTCGTAATCCGAGAATACTAACACTGGCTAGTTGTTGATTCCTCCTTCAGCTTTTTAAAATGCATTTTGGCTTTCTGCTTTCCATTGAAGCCTGGTGCCCTTTTTCAACTTATGCGAGAGTGGTCATGCAATTTCTGCAGGTTCTATTATAAACTTCATTTAGCAATCAGTTGATACTAAGAATTACTGTAATTCCTTACCTGTCTGCAGTGTTGGGAAACTTCACACTACATGTATCAATCTGGGATCCATTTTCATACCATTTTGGCTAACCACATGTCCTAAGTAGTACACTTTCCTTAATGTAAAATGATATATTTCGATCCTTAAGGTCGGGTGTACAAAACATAATCTATTGAAAACCCTTACAATCAAAATACTTACTCTTCCGCATCTCTCAAAGTATGATAATATACAATTTCTTGGCTTCGAAGGCCTTAACAGTCCATCAATAAACTGCTGAAATGTGACTTGAGCATTTTTTTAAAAATGGTTCAAATGGCTCTGAGCACTATGAGACTTAACATCTATGGTCATCAGTCCCCTAGAACTTAGAACTACTTAAACCTAACTAACCTAAGGACATCACACAACACCCAGTCATCACGAGGCAGAGAAAATCCCTGACCCCGCCGGGAATCGAACCCGGGAACCTGGACGCGGGAAGCGAGAACGCTACCGCATGACCACGAGCTGCGGACAGCATTTTTTAAACCGAAGAGGACTAGCGGATACTGAAATGACTCCCGATAAACTTTAAATCCAGTTTTTGGTTCGTTCTCTGGCACTGCTTACAACTGATAGTAGTAAATATTCACGTCTGTTATGGAAAACTATCTACTCTGTCCCAAGTTATCACAGGTCTTCATAATATTCAGAATCGGATGTGCACCTGTAAGTGTTCTGGTATTCAAATAGCGATGGTAACAACAAAATCTATGTTCCTTTGTACCATCTAACGTCACTGCACAAATGGTGGTTAAGAAAGTATTCCATTTTTGGTTATAAATGCTGGTGTATGCTGTATGGTTTCTGATACGCCGGCGAATTATCTCTAATCAGAATCCTGTAATGCATCGCGGAGGTTGCCGAGAGTGGACCATTTTGTTTCAAGAGGTTATAGAATTCTAATAATAACTTTTCCATGTATACCTTGTCTGCTCCCTTCAAATGCTCCACTTCTGCATGTAATGCAGTTGTACTGGAGATCTGCTTCTGGCTAAGTTCCTCACATGACCTGTCTAGATTAACCTCACTTAAAACGTCTAAATTGGTAACAAAGAATCCTTTTGTCAAATTCACATTATCGACACTGAAATTATCCACAGTGATAGGAACCACTCGTTCACCATCCACTGTTCGTACACTGACGTGTCTCCTGCATACGTTGATGCTTTTATCTTCATATAGGTGAAATGACGATCATCGAACAAATCCTCAATTTTCTTTTACATTCCTCTTTATATTATTCTCGTCAGCAACTCAGACACATCAGTTGCTAACCTGACAGTGGGATAAATCTTGAGCTTAATAGGTCTTTCTGCCTTCTGAATTAAGTGGAATAAGGTACCTGTATCTGTCATACAAACTCAGGTCGACTCGATGCCCAATTGGGTTAGGGTCGTTATGCTGCCAGAGGTGGTAGCTGTATGTACTAAATTCGCACACTGTATACTTCCAAATCCCCTACAAATTCAATTCTGTATTCGTCCTGCTTTACTGTATGCACACAATACGAAGCGTTTAGTTGCTTGCTATTGTTCCTGGTGTTGCAATATTGTGAACAGCTAGACTGATTACCATAACATCCAGCTACTAGCAAGACCCTTTACTATAAAGTTAATAGAAAATTAGACTGAACACCTTAACAACCAAAACCACACGTAAAAATCTATTTAAAATGCAGACAAAAATTCACTAGACACATTCCTAAAAGACAGTCTCTACTCTTTCCAATCTGACTTTGTAAGCATACAGCAGATGTGATTTGAATTCAAAGACATAGCATCGACTTCAATTGAGGAATGTACAGCAAATGAACTAATAACAGATGGTACTGATCTCCCATGGAACACAAAACAGCTCAGAACATTGTTGCAAAAGTAGCAAAAAAAGCATGCCAAATTTAAAAGAACGCAAAATCCCCAAGACCGATGCTCAAAATTTAGCGCGAACTTCAATGCGAGATGCTTTTAACACTTTCCGCAACGAAAGTCCCTCTCGGAATTTAGCAGAACTCACAGAGAATCTGATCGTGTATAAAGTACACCAGTGGCAAGACGCAATCGATATCTTCACTGTGCGACAACATTGCTGATGCTATTGATGACAGCTACGCTAAAGCAGAATTAATAAATACGGATTTCCGAAATTCCTCCACAAAAAGGACGAAGTAAATATTCCAGAATTCTAATCAAGGACAATTGCCAACATGATTAACGTAGAAGCAAATATCCTTCGTGTAGCGAAACAGCGTCAAACACGTAAGAAAGGCAAGGTCTCCGGCTCAGACTGTAAACCAGACAACACCCAAGAAAGTAAGTAGCAGTAATATAAGAATTATAGATCCATATAACTAACGTCGATCTGCAGTAGGATTTTTGAACATATACTGTCCTCGAACATTATGATTCGCCTGGAAGAAAACGATTTACTGGCAAATAGCGAAAACTGATTCAGAAACTATCGTCCTTTTGAAAAACAACTAGCTCTTCGTTGTCACGAAATAATGAGTGCTGTCGATAGATGCTATCGCTATGATGCCACAAAAGAAATTATTCAGATAGTTAAGGGAGACGAACATTTAATAGTCTTGGGGAACTGGAATTCGGTAGTAGGAAAAGGAAGAGAAGGAAAAGTACCAAATGGGTATGGAATGGGGATAAGAAATGAAAGAAGAAGCCGGCTGGATAGAATTCTACACGGAGCAAAACCTAATCATAGCTAACACTTGGGTTCAGAATCATGAAAGAATGTTGTATACGAGGAAGACGACTGGAAACACTAGAAGGTTTCGGATAGATTATATAATGGTAAGACAGAGATCTAGGAACCAGGTTTCAAATTGTAAGACATTTCCAGCGGGTGATGTGGACTCTGACCACAATCTTTTGGTTATGAACTGTAGATTAAAACTGAAGAAACTACAAAAAGTTAGAAATTTAAGGAGATGGGGTCTGGATAAACTGGAGGAACCAGAGGTTGTAGAGAGTATCAGAAGGAGCATTAGGGAACGATTGACAAGACCAGGGTAAGGAAATACAGTATAAGAAGAATGGATAAATTTGAGAGATGGAATATTGAAGACAGCAGAGGATCAAGTCGGTAGAAAGACGAGCGCTAATAGAAATCCTTGGGTAACACAAGAGATATTGAATTTAATTGGTGAAAGGAGAAAATATAAAAATGCTGTAAATGAAACAGGCGAAAAGAATACAAACGTCTCGAAAATGAGATCGACAGGAAGTGCAAAATGACTAAGCAGGAATGGCTAGAGGACAAATCCAAGGATGTAGAGGCAAATATCACTAAAACTTCTCGAAAATGAGGTCCACAGGAAGTGTAAAATGACTAAGCAGGAATGGCTACAGGACAAATGCAAGGATTTAGAGGCAAATAGCACTAGGGATAATATAATACTGCCTACAGGAAACTTAAAGCTTTGGAGAAAAAAGAACCACCTGTACGAATATTAATAGCTCAGAAGGAAAACCAGTCGTCAGCAAAGAAGGGAAAGCACAAAGGTGGGGGGAGTACATAGAGGCTTTATACAATCCCGATGTATTTGAGGGCAATATTATGGAAATTGAAGAGGACGCAGATGAACATAAAATGGGAGATATGATACCGCTGAAGAATGATGGAGCACTGACAACCTAAGTCGAAAGAAGACCCCAGGTGTAAACAACATTCGATTAGAACTACTAATAGCCAGGTTCTAGGTGCTTCAGTCCGGAGCCACGCGGCTGCTACGGTCGCAGGTTCGAATCCTGCCTCGGGCATGGATGTGTGTGATGTCCTTAGGCTAGTTAGGTTTAAGTAGTTCTAAGTCTAGGGGACTCATGACCTCAGATGATAAGTCCCATAGTGCTCAGAACCTTTTGAACCAATTTACTATCTGGAGTGCCAGCCATGACGAAACTCTACGATCTGGTAAGCAAGATGTCTGAGACAGGCGAAACACCCTCAGACCTCAAGAAGAATATAATAATTCCAATCCCAAAGAAAGCAGGCGTTGACAGATGTGAAAATTACCGAAATATCAGTTTAATAAGTCAAAGCTTCAAAATACTAACATGAGTTCTTTACAGACGAATGGAAATACTGGCAAAAGCCTACCTAGGGGAAGAGCAGTTTGGATTCCGTAGAAAGGTTGGAACACGTGAGGCAATATTGACGCTACGGCTTATCTTAAAAGATACGTTAAGGAAAGGAAAATCTATGTTTCTAGCATTTGTACATTTAGAGAAAGCTTTTGACAATGGTGACTGGAATACTTCAAATTCTGAAGGTGTCAGGGGTAAAATACAGGCAGCGAAAGGCTATTTACAATTTGTACGTAACCTAGGTGGTAGTTATATGTGCCGAGAGGCATGAAAGCGAAGCATTTGTTGAGAAGGGAGTGAGACGGAGTTGTAGCCTATCCCCGATGTTATTCAGTCTGTATATTGAGCAAGCAGTAAAGGAAACAAAAGAAAAATTTGGAGTAGGCATTAAAATCCATGGAGAAGAAATAAATATCTTGAAGTTTGCTGATGATAATGTCATTCTGTCAGACGCAGCTAAGGACCTGGAAGAGCAGTTGAACGGAATGAACAGTGTCTTCAAAGGAGGATATAAGATGAACATTAACAAGAATAAAAGGAGGATAGCGGAATGTAGTTAAATTAAACCAGGTGATGCTGAGAGAATTAGATCAGAAAATGAGACAGTTAAAGTAGTAGACGAGTTTTGCTATATGGGGATCAAAATAACTGATGATAATCGAAGTAGAGAGGATATAAAATGTAGACTAGCTGTGGCAAGGAAAGCGTTTCTGAAGAAGAGAAATTTGTTCACATCGAGTATAGATTTAAGTGTCAGGAAGTCTTTTCTGAAAGTATTTGTATGGAGTGCAGCCATTTATGGATGTAAAATGTGGACGATATCTAGTTTAGACAAGAAGAGAATAGACGCTTACAAAATGTGGTGCTACAGAATAATGCTGAAGAGTAGATGGGTAGATCACGTAACTAAAGAGGAGGTACTGAATAGAATTGTTGGGAAGAGGAATTTGTGGCACAACATGACTAGAAGAAGGGATCGGTTGGTAGGGCACGTTCTGAGATATCAAGGGATCAACAATTTAGTACTGGGGGGAAGCGTGGAGGGTAAAAATTGTGGAGGGAGTTCAAGAGATGAATACACTAAGCAGATTCAGAAAGATGTAGGATGCAGTAGTTAGTCGGAGAGAAGAAACTTGCACAGTATAGAGTAGCATGGAGAGCTGCATCCAACCAGTCTCTGAAGACCACAACAACAACATCTACAGTGGACGTCACACTCACGCCATATTTTTAGTTTTCTCGAGGGCTTTTGGGTAGCGTTTGTAATCCCTGACACAGTACTCGTTAAAGCCTGTGCTGTAGTAAGTGAGCGGTATTCACCTTATGAGAAAGGATTTTTGCATAGATATCGACCGCGCCTACCTGAATGGTGGCAAATCATACTTACACCCACTCAGTAATAACAATGATACGACAAGCAAATTCAAAATGCAATCACATGTCAGGACAGATCAAAAGCAAACCAGAGGATGCTACCAGTCTGACAATAATACGGTTGCCAGCCTAATTAGGCATTAATTGATTTTCTTTCCTGTACAAGTAGGTATATATTCATGCAAAACAACAAGTTGTAACACTGCATCATATAGTAGAATTTTAGAAGCAGAAAATCTATTGAACTGATAGTTTCACATTCTGAACTGATATGGAAAATCATGAATAAATAACACCACACTATAATGTTTACTACATAACTTTATACTATCTATCAACCTGATTAAAATGGGGCATAGGTTACCTAGAAATTGTACTTTCATGCCACACACAATATGTCAATTTTGATAAAGATAAAACACTGATAAATTTTGACTTTTATATTAACTTTAACTTTTACTGGTCAAACCAATTTAGCACACTTCAGAATTCAAATGAATGAAGGGGGGACCCTGAAACTGTTATGATCGATGTATTTTTTTTAAAAAATGATTGCTTAATTTATTATTCATTCAAGATTTCCAGTATATAAGTTGCTACTCTTTTCATCTTATTTACTGCTCATTTAAATGCCTTTAAATCTGTCTCGAAATAATAAACTTCATTACTATATCAATACTAAGGTTATCTTTCGACTTCGTTAGACCTTTGCTATTCATTTACTGGTTCATTAACAAAACATTTCTTTAAATTCCTATTTAATATGGCTAGTTCCGCAAATAATTATTATTAACACAATTTTTAATTTTCATTTCGGGACACTCGGATTGCACAACGTTTGGAAAGGACCCTGTCTACGTTGGTTGTCAGGATAATTAAATGATGGAAAAGTTCTGGTAAAATTTAGGTTATTATTACACCAAACAAACTCTGATCACACCCTGATCCAAACGAATACAGTACTAAAAGTTTCAACCTGCTAGTATCGATGCGGCTGTTGGCGGGCGACAAGACGGCGAGACACAGAGCACACATACAACCTCAGCTATGGTTCTTGACGTATCGGCACTTTAATTCTACTTAGCGTCCCAATACTTTTCCATTTAGTGCCTAAGGAATTTTGCCATGCTGTGTGGGCGTTGGAACGGCATACCCGAGGCTCAGTGAAGCTATGTCTTCCAGGAGAGCCTCCTCGCTCCAGAAGGTGTTGCTCAAACCAGTGCCAAACTCCAACTACTAGTTTGCCCGTTGTGCCGTGCACTGCCCGAGACATTTTCCCACGCTCGCCTGCCATCCACCTTTTACTGCTCCCTGTCAGACCGGGTATTCACCCGAGGTTTTGCATTCTACGTATCCTAACACATTGCCTACGTATGAACCAGACGCAGAGTTACAATTTTAAACATCTTACAACAGTTTCAACATTTGTTAAGTTTCAATTCTATTATAATATTACTTGACATTTGGCATAAACATTAATATTCACATTGAAACTTATTTACAGTTTTCTTAACATAATGGCATAAAACAGAAAATTGAAATCAGAACATCAATTACACTAGTTTATTGTAAAATCAGATGAAATGAATTCCTTATATGTACAATAGTACAGAGTCGTTGTTGTTAGACATGCCCGATTCCAGTAAATTTCACTAAGTGCAAATTTGATGAAAACTCTAAACTTTACTTTTATAAAGGGGTTCTGAATCTTTGTGTGGATGTACCATCATAAAATTTTATATCACCAAACTTCCTTTCATTCACATTATATATATCTATACCTTTTAATATATCAAGAAAATTTACCTATCATATACTTAAGTTCCTCACAAGCGACTTCTGACTAAACTGCGTGCTTCTGAAGTGTCGTCTCAGCTTTGTGACTGGATTCGTATTTCCTGTCAGAAAGGAAATTCGTAATAATTGACGGAAAGTCATTAATGACTGGCGTTACTCAAGGAAGTGTTATGGCCCTCTGTTATTTCTTACCTACATAAACGATTTAAGAGGCAATCTGAGTAGCCGTCTAACATTGTTTGCAGATGATGCTAACATTTGCCGTCATCGGTTGCTCAAAATGAATTGTAAAATGATGTAGACAAGATAGCTGTATGGCGCAAAAAGTGTCAATTGACTCCAAATCATAAAATGTGTGATATCATCCAGATGAGAATTAAAAAGAATCTGTTAAATTTCAGTTTCACGATAAATCGTACAAATCTACACGTTGTAAACCCAACTAAATATTCAGGGATTATAATTACGAATAACTTAAGCTGGATCTATCACATTGAAAATGTTACGAGGAAAGCGAACTGAAGACGGCGATTTATTGGCAGAACCCTTAGAAAATGTAACAAGTTTATTAAAAAGACTGCCTACACTACGCTTTTTCGCCCTCTGCTGGAGTGCTGCCGTGCGGTTTGGGATCCACATCTGAAAAGATTGACGGAGAACTTAGAAGAAGTTATCATGAAATAGGGGAGAGTGCCACGGACATGATACATGAATTAATGTGGCAGTCATTAAAACAAAGTCGTTTTTTGGTGCGGCAGGAACTTCTCATGAAATGTCAATCCCCAACTTTCTCTTCAGAGTGTGAAAATATATTTTGGCCCCAACCTATATGGGGAGAAATGATCAGCATAATAAAATAAGAAAAATCAGTTCTAGAACGGAAAGCTTTAATTGTTCGATTTTCTCGCGCTTGGTTCGAGAGTGGAACGGTAGAGAAGTAGCTTAGAGGTGGTTCTGTAAACACACTTCCGGGCACTTAACTATGGATTGCAGAGTAATCATTTAGATTCAAGTGTGGTGGAGGTTTTCGTGCAGATGCCTTTTCTAATAATTACAGTGTATCCTATGCTTCAAGTAAATAGTTGTATTACGTTAACTGATCCTTAAAATTCTTTGATTGTGTTTCGTTACTATTACTGCTAGAAAGATTTGTCGGCTGAAACCTCCACTGAAAATTTCATCATTATTTTACGTTTCATTTCTGACAGAGTGCTCAAATACTCTGGATTATTTCCTACCGCTCTTCTTCCTTACTAGATAATGACAAACGCTTCTCATTGCATGCAAAAATCTGTACAACTTAAGTTGTTCTCCGGTTCAAATTGTCGGTGTCTGTACATCGTTACAGCCACTATATTCTTAAATGTGGTTCACTTTATCAAATTTGGGAAACTAATGAAAAACGTAATGAGTAACTTTAATTTGATAATCATGTAGATATAATCATATTGTTTCAGTAATACGTTCCACAGATCAGTTTCAGAATGGTTACGTATCAATGCTTTGTAATCTATTGTTTAATTGACTTTCTCTGCTCCCATTCTTGTGGCTGTCCTTTTGTTTTGTATTTTTTGTTTTTACCATTTTATTCGCTATTAATGTACCTAATCGTACTTTTTAATGCGTTGTCATTTGAAACCGCTGAAGTCAATTCGCCTGAAGAGATTACGAATTCTTTGAGTGTTTTCCAAGTGATATGAAGAGCAGAGATCCAGACGTGTTGTGATACTCTTGAGAGATAGGGTCTTTTTTATGTGAAAGTAGAATATGGTTATTTAAAACGAATATGGTTATTTAAAAAGTCTGTATGATATCAAGAGCTTAATTTTATCTTCATAATGAAAATCCAAAGCAGGACGTGTGCAAAACAATCTAATACCACTTCAGGATATGGAAAATTTAAACGGCAACCAGTGTCCAAAGTTCGGTTGGAGCACAACTACTAAAGAATGTCACTATATTCACACTATATGTCATAGGCTCAAGTAGCTTCCTCAGTGCGACCATTACTAAATGTTTCATTGTTGTAATAACTTCTCCGCTGTATGTTAATATAAGTAAGGGTAAGTATTTTAAAAAAGAACCGTTGTAGGATGACTTTGTAGTCCCTTTGGTTGTCTGACCGACTGTTAAGACCACCTTTCCTCAGGAGCGGTAGAGGTTCCAAGTTGAAATTTATGTGATATACTAAGGTTTCTTATCGTTTGGAGGTGTGCAAAATTTAAGTTTCTGGACAATACAATAAAAGATAAGACCATTTTTCAGATATTTTGAAACTCACAAACAAACAAATCAAATCGTCCCAGTTCACATAGAATCATAAAATTTGGCAAGATGTATGGTTTCATATTCGAAATTTGTTAATATTCTGGAAACATCCTTCAGGCTCCGGCTAGGCCATGTCTCCGCATTACCGTTTCTTCTAGGAGTGCTTGCCCCGTAAATTCCGCAGCGTAACATCTATGAAGTTTGGAAGGTAGGAGACGAGGTACTGGCGTAAATAAAACTGTTAGGGCGCGTCGTGAGTTGTACTTGGATATCTCGGATGGTAATACACTTGCCTGCGAAAGGCAAAGATCCTGACTTCGGGTTTCGGTGTGGCACATACTTTTAATCTGCAAGGAAGTTTCATTATTAATATGTATTTATATGACTTTATTCTTTTTCCGTCTGTCTGCCCGTCTGTCAAGACCCCTATTCATCAGGAACAAGGAGAGATATCAAGTTAAATATTAAGACATACGGTTCCTAAGTCTATGCAATCAAACGATGCGGCCACACAAGTCAGCAGTTTATTGCAGTTTTTGAACTGAAAGCCTATAACGCAGCTCTTAACGTCATTTACTTAATTGTATACAATTTTAGTACATAGTTAATGAGATGAGGAATCAAAAATGAAAACCATTTTAAATTATTCTGTCTTTCTATGGTGATCAGTTGGTCTACAAATAATAGACTGCAAGGAAAATTATAAAAACAATTATTCACCTGTGGTAGCCTGGGAAGTTCCCTGTTGTATTTGATGGGTGCTCGGAGAGAGATTTCTCGGAGCGAGGTAAGCCATTGCAGACGTGAAATGCCGGTGCTTTAATAACCATTGTAACCACCAGTATGTTGAACGCAAGCATGCAAACGTGTACGCATTGTCTTATACAGTATCTGGATGTCAGTTTGTAGTATAGAGTTTAATGCGTTTCGCACTTGGTTAGCCAATACATGGACGATTAATGCTGACTGTGGATGACGCTGGAGTTTTCGTCCGATAATGTCCCATACGTGCTCGATTGGAGACAGATCTGTTGATCGAACAGACCAAAGGCAACATGTCAACGCTCAGTATACGATGTTGGAATTATTTGAAACCGGTCTTGATTGTAGTCAGTGTTAACTTCTGACCGGTTTCGGTCTTTTATTTACAGGACATCATCAGAGTTTGCACCATATGAATGACGGCGATGGCGCCTAAAGGCCGAAACCGGTCAGAAGTTAACATCGACTGAGATCAAGACTGCTTTTAATTAATTTTATCATAGTAAGGTTGCTGTTCTCCAACAATGTTATATAAAATTATGAATGTCTTACCAAGTCAGGTTTTGTGAGAAGTTAACAGAACGAAAATAATGAAATTAGATTCCGAAGTTACTTTTAATAAACAATGTTAGAATTTTAGAGTTACTCCTAAATATGCAGCAGCAATGTTCAATACGAAATCTCAGGTTAGCACTGTTGTACAACGGAAAAGCAGTATCATCTATGTGAAGCATAAAATTAGAGACGCTTATAGAAAGAAAGATGCTTTAAATTCTCAAATGTATAAATTACACCTCGCATGAGCAACATATGTCCCCCCCCCCCACCTGTCCTTTTTTTTTCAATTTACTTAGTGTAATTGGTGACAAAATTAATTACACACAGGAATGTGTGGAAAACAGACATAACAGGAAAATTAATAAGTTGTTTGCACTACAACTTGGAGCTCACAATGAAATAGCTTCACAGGTACATAAATTATATCCACGAATTGTTAACAGAGATTCAATTTTCCTCTTCTGAAACAACCCTCCTTAGTAAGAGATTAAAATATCAATAGCTCCCATATTAAATGATATCAATGTAAAACGTATCATAGCTGATGTAAGGGTTGCCACCTAACGTGCCAAATTAAACAAACAAGACACATAAAAGATTGCTATTAGTGCTAAGAAAATAATAAAAGGTGAGAGGGAAAATGAAAAATAAAGATTATAGGGATTTATCATTAATAAAACGTATTAATAACAAGCTGACATTACACCACTCAATTGTCACCAAAGCAGGCAAAGATAATACTATTCTCATTATCAAAGAAGAGGAGTACGTTTCTAAAACAGTACAATTCTTCAGTGAGAATGAAATAGTTGAAGTAGCAAAAGATCCAACGTATAAATTTCAAACTACCACCAGAAAATTAATTGCTTAGAGTAATAGATTTTCACCGAAAGATGAAGTACAACTAAAGGTCATAAATCCACAACTGTCTAGACTTCCAGCACAAATTAAATTACGTGAGCTTGGTTTACCAATACGTCCAATTGCCAATAATATTAATTGTCCTTCATTGTGGCTCAACAAGAAACTTAATGAAGTTTTAAAAGAATTTTATATTTTTGAGGAGAACTATAATATAAAATATAATTATGAGTTAGCAACAAACATTTTTAATGTAGATATTCCACCTAGGTATAAAAATTTACATACTAATATTCCAATAATAGAAACAATCGAAATTGTGAGAAACAACTTAGCGAAGCATAAGTTGATGAAGTGTGAAGAAATTGTTAAATTAACAACACTCCTGAAAACCACTGTAAATTTTAATAGTTTTATATTTAATGGTTGATATTACACTCAGCTACGAGTAATTCTCTAAGGAGTACAATTGCCGATATTCTTGTCAACAATTCTGAAACAAATTTTTTTAAGACAATCCACAAATAAACAATAAAGTCATTTATTATAAACGTTATGCAGATGGCGCGTTATTGCTATACAATGGTTCTGAAGAAGATCTTAATTTTGTAACCAGTTCTCTGAATAACTTGCATCCAAATTTGATATTCACATCGAACATGAAAAACCAGGAACCATTAACTTTTTAGATCTATTTATAACAGAAATGGAAAACACTGTTATAGTATTTTAGGACACCAACCATGACTAATGCCATTATCAACCATAATTCGTGTCACCTCATGAAATACAAGACAGCTTTCATCTTAATCATGTTGAGTAGAATGATCAAACTTCCTTTAGCCACAGATCAAATACAGAAAGAACTCGAAATTTTAAAATAAATTGCATCTGCTAACGACTACAATTCTAGAATAGTTGATGATCTTTTGGAAAAGGTACAATCAGAACAACCACAGGCTGCTACAAAATAGACATTTCCTATAATCATGTGTATGGGAACAGTGTCTAACAGATTATTCTTTAGAAATTCCATTTTAACCATTGCTTTTTCAACCATGAACATGCTTTTCAACAAACTCACACACATTACTGGCAAATCTGATAAACAATACTGTGGATCAGGAGTGTATAAGTTAACTTGTAACGATTGTGACAAAATATATATTGGCCAGGCTGGTCGTAATTTCGAAACTCTCTTCAAAGGACACTTCTCACGTACATCATGTGACAAATCAGTTTTTGGGCAACATCTTACTAACATCAAACGTTCAGGTTATGCACACCAGCCCTAAAGGTTTACTCTTAAATATGTTGGAGGAATTGGAATTTTTGTTGGTTATAGGAAAAGTCCGCTGGTTCTGTTAAATGTATAGTTAGATTTTCGTGAAAAAAAAATATTTTATGAATTATTTGAAATCTTTTCGAATACATGATGCTTGCTCCTCCAACTATCTATTGTTCTATTTGATTTTCAAGCTTCTATGTTACAGCCAGTTTTAGGACTTTTAGCATCAAATAAACAACAAATCTTACAAATGTACCTCATTATCTAATAGTCGTAACTCTCGAATGATATAAAACGTGGAACAGTCACAGAAACTGTAATTTATAATAACAGTAACGTCACTGATTTTTACAAATGATATTTACACATTTTTTCTGCTCGTCTTAAGATATTTTTATTCTAAGCTCGAGATGTTTCTAAATTGTTAAAAAAGGGGCCATCGTCGTCATTCAGATGGTGCAAACTCTTTTGCTGGTCTGTAATTAAAAGGCCAAAACCTGTCTAAGGTTAACATCGACTGCGATCAAGACGGCTTTTAAGTAATTTTGTCATAGTAAGATCGCTGTTCTCCGATAACGTTATATAAAAAGAGACCATGTTGGGTTACAGCCGCGGTATGTGGTCGAACGTTATTCTGTTGAAACGCACCCCCTGGAATGCTCTTCATGAATGACAGCATAACAGGTCGAATCACAACATCAGCTAACAATTTTGCAGTCAGGGTGCTTGGGATAACAACGAGAGCGTTCCTGCTGTCATACGAAACGGGCATCCAAAACCATAACTCCTGGTGTAGGTCCAGTGTGTCTAGCACTCAGACAGGCTGATTGAATGCCCTCAACTGGCGTCCTTGCCATCAACACTGGCAGAGGCAGAACCAGTTTTCATCAGAAAACAAAACAGATCTCCACCCTTCCCTCTAATGAGCTCTCGCCTAACACCACTGACGTCGCAAATGGCGGTGGTTTGCGGTCACTGAATGGCACAGTGCAGGGCGTCTGGCTCGGAGCTGTCCTTGAAGTAACCGATTTGTAAGAGTTCATTGTGTCACTGCAGTGCCAACGGCGTCTCAAATTGCTGCTGCAGATGCAGTACGATGCGCCAGAGCCATACGCCGAACACCATGGTCTTCCCTCTCGGTGAACATGTGGCTGTCCGGAGCCCGGTCTTCTTGCGACGGTGTACTCTTGTGACCACCGCTGCCAGCAGCCATGTGCATTGTCTATATTCCTGCCAAGCCTTCCAGCAATGTCGCAGAAGGAACATGCAGTTGCCCTTAGTCCTTTCGCACGGTCTCGTTCAAACTCAGTGAACTGCTGATACTGGCTTCTTTGTCGCCTTAACGTTTTCTTGGCTAACATTAAGTCACCACGTCCAATCTCAAACGTAATAAAGGTACACGACCGTAACACCGTGTGTTTAAATCAAACCTGATTGCATCCGCATAGTGGAGTTACTAGTGCCACTCTTATCCTACTGGTGTGAAATTTGAATAGACATCATCTTTCAGATGTAGAAACATGTCTTCCAAGTTTCGTTTAAGTCGCACACTTCGTTCTTGGTTCATTGTATATTCTTGCGCCGCATACACTGTCGAAACATTCCATACAAAAACTGTCTGTGATTATGATTTGGTTATTGCGTCAATCAATAGAAATTGTTTGACAGTTCAAAGCCGATTCTCCGCCAGACTTCATGTCTCACAGACTCTCCCTCCCACGACGTAGTCCATCGTCTGGAGTGCCTTGCTCCGTTCGATCATTCCGAACTGTCTATGCTATCAGACACATTGGAGATAACAGTTAAACTTTAAATGAAACGCACGTTGAACAGAAATTACAGATTCATTCTTTGCAAACTACAGAATACAAAACACTTCACTCTCACGAGTCGCCAATTTGCACATGTGTCGTGTGTGACACTGTAATAGGAAAAGGTAGAAAACAGTACTTGCGCATGCGCTGATGTAAAAATGTTTGAGTTCCTCTTTAATTTTGACTTTGAACCAACACAATATAACGCTTACAACTGACACAATTAAAATTTGTAGCTGAGACATTCTTTAATGAACGCCCTGCATATGTCAGGAATGTGTTGGTTCACAAACCGTTGCCCACGTATGCTTCTTTGAGACTAGGCGCATTGTCATACTGATACAAAAAAAAACCATTGTCCCCGAACTTTTCCTTATATTTCTTTTTTCTCCTCAAATAAAAGTTTATAACATAATTACTTGATTTCTGGTAATAAGGAAAGCGAAGTTATTTCAGTGAGTTGAGCAAAGGGATAAATCAACATAATCAGTGATCGCTGATTCGTTATTAAAGGGGTCATCATGACATTGGATCAGTATTTCAGAGCCCGGATGGACTCTGCAATTCAGTCATTATTTGTAAGGCTTCTGACTTCGCGTGATAAATTTGCAATGAAGGCAGGTTCTATTACTCACCATGCGATATGCGTTTAAGGGTGCTGTAACGGTGGCCAATCAATGACAATTACTTTATTGGCACTGTCCAGCTTAGCTCTTTGCTGTCACAAAAATCTGCAAAATAATTTAAAAATCAATGTTAGGACAAGGAATCGTCATAATATTAAATAAAAATAGCTTTCTAGACTGTTTTATTAAACTAAGAAGTACAAGAACTAACCATCTTATATTACCTGTTGTGACAGGAGGGGCACAAGAAAGAGAAGTGACACATGGAACTGCCTTTTAAACAAAACACAAATGGTTGTCCATAGTTTCCACACTCGTACTTCACAAATGTTTATATGTTTATAATGTTATCTGAGCATTCCTAAGGCTGTGTAGGATATATTGTTCTATTATACCTCCACTGTACGCAGAACACAATACTGCAAAACACCTTTTCGTCCTACCGCTTTTAGCAATTTCTTAAGTGCAGTAAGGAGACCACATCCTAATCACGAAACACACACCATATTGTAAGACCACCTCTTCCGTACTTCAGTATTGACTTTACACCTGACGGCATGTAAGGTTCTTCAGGCATTCAGCAAACCCAAACTCTTCCGTCAGACTGCCACAGGGTGTAGCGTGATTCATCGCTCCAAATCACTCGTTTGCAGTCATCTAATGCCCACAGTTTACGCCACCTAAACGGTCACTTAGCACTGACTACACAAATGTCTGGCTCATAAGCAGCTACTTGGTGCATTCCTTTTAACTCCCCGTACACAGTAGTTGTGCTAGCTGGGCTTATGGTAGCACAAGTGATACCTTCCACTCATTTCATACGATTTCTTACAACCATTCACAGCTTTCAGTACATGAGATGTGTGGTCTTGATTTAGCTGGGGTTTTCCTTCGTTCACTACCAGCATTCGACTTGGGCGGCTTCAGAAGGGCCCTCTCGTGGATTTGTTACTCAATTGACATCCAGTGAGTTGTCCACATTCCAAGTCACTAAGCTCTCCTGACCAACCTATTAAAAAATTAATATTTTGGAAAAGAACACATTCCGTTTGCTTTTGTGGTGGTTGGCGTATTGTAAGCTATTATTTTTTGCACAGTCATTTTTTATGATAGAATTGTATGTTGTTTCGGCCTTCAAAGGATATCTGAAAATGATGTGGGCAGTATTTGTGAGTTATGAGCTACAACAATAGTTCACAACGCATGTATATTCGTTCTTCAAATGCCGCTCATAGCACCCGAAGATGGCCTATGAAGGCCAAAACCGCTTATAATCGTTTAATAAATAAGTGGTTATGTCAAAAATAAATATAATGCCTTAAAATAAATACTTTATCTTCAAAATTTTAAAGTATAAAGTACCAGACTAGATTACAATATTTAATAAAGTTTGGCATAAAGTACCTACAATCCCCCCCCCCCCACCCTCCCACCCTCCAACCACCTTGGTATAGCGAGGATTAAGTCCAATAGCCTTCTGTTGTTGATAGCTATTGTCTCTGAAAGTGAGACAGAAGGCTGGAGTTAGACAGCGCACTTTCTCCAGTTATCTGCTTTCTAGTTAAGATACCGCTTATTCACATCCGTCATAGTGTAAACACTTCACATCGATCAATGTCAGCTACAAGTGTCTTATTATGGATACGGTCAGTTAATGACATATAAGGTACTTGACGCGTGTTAAAATACGGAGAGTATTTACACTTCCAAGCACTCCAGGAGACACTGGTGAGAAATGTCAGATTTAGCCCAGGACACTCCTTCACAGTGCCGTGACCATGAACTTGATGCCACTACCTTTGCCTCTTTTCCCGCAGATATTTATAGTGAGGGATAACACGATGATTCCATCTCCCGGTAAAATAAAAGGCTATTTATTTCATGCGTAGACAGCCGAGAAATAAATGTACGCTTTTATTCGTTGCAAAGTCCGTAACGGCCAAGGAAGCCAGCAAAGAGCAATTATCAGAACTGGTAAAAATTTCTTGCATGATCCGAAGTGGCAACCCATATGTTTAGTGTCATATTACCCTAGTGTGAATATAGGAAGAGTAGGCTCAAATGACGCTTCGACGACGGATTTATTAGAGACGAACTGGGGAAGAAGAGCGACCATATCACTTGGAAAGAAACTATCCGGTTACGAAAACTGATAACGTCCGGAAGAGCGGTCTGCTGAGCACATGCCCCATCCGTATTCACATCCTGTGACGCCTAAGGTCTGAATATGACACGGCGGCCGGTCGGTGCCGATGGACATTCAAGGCCTGTTCGGAGGGTGTTTGTTTTATTTCCTTTTTCTGCTTTTTTTATCGTGGCATTTGAAAACATCGGTAACTAGACGAGAATCTGAACAGCGGTTCTCGTGTCACGTCGCTCGCTATTATCCTCATTTAATGGCCCCAAGGTGATGAACCAGATGTGGTACTTATTTACCTATTGCTGGAGATGGCGAAAGTGTCGCTTTCAGTATGTTCAAGGCATGTAAAGAATAAGCTTTTTGCCCATGCTTTCTCGTGCGTACACATGTCACATATACTTCACACGTATCGTCCACATCACATACATTTAACATATTTCATCCGTAATGCTAGCGAAATTTGTCTGCAATCCCAGCTGAATTCTGAGGACACTTGTGAGTCTGCCAGTAAGTGGTCGTCGTTTCGAGACAAAGGATTGCCACTGACATTTTTTATGACGTTTCTACATGTCACCACATCCCATCCTGATGCTCACCACTAGCGGGTGCAGTGATACCTTACTCCTGCAGTATTTTTACACAAGTAACGAGTTGCGTGTATGCCAAATTTGCTCTAAATTGATGCATACGTTCCTGAGCTATGCTTTTACGTCACGCTTTCTCACCCCAAACCCTTGGTCTTAAGGATGCTAGGTGAGTCCTATTGTCATAGTAATTTTATCTAGATTATTGCGTATCATCACGAATACGGAGATTACCGGCCACAAGGCAGTTGCTGCTAAGCTGAATACCGTAACATCTACAACCATCAAAAAGAAACGCAAAGTATATCTATTCAAAAAATCTGATAAAAATTCTCTTAAGGCCTTTTTAAGAGACATTCTCCATTTCTTCCGATCTGATCACGTAAGCGTAGAAAAGATGTGGAATGATTTGAAAGAGATAGTATCGACGGCAATTGCGAGATATATACCACATAAATTAATAAGTGATGGCACTGATCCCCCATGGTACACAAAACGGGTCAGATGGCTGTTGCAGAAGCAACGAAAACAGCATGCCAAATTTAAAAGAGCGCAAAATTCCCAAGATTGGCGAGGTTTTGCAGAACTTCGATATATAGCGCGTACTTCAATGCGAGATGCTTTTACTAATTTCCACAAAGAAACTCTGTCTCGGAATCTGGCAGAAAACCCAAAGAGATTCTGGTCATACATAAGGCACACCAGTGGCAAGACGCAATCAATACCTTCACTGCGCAGTAACAACGGTGAAGTCACTAAAGCAGAGTTATTAAACACGGTTTTCCTAAACTCATTCACCAAAGAAGATGAAGTAAACATTCCTGAATTCCAATCAAGAACAACTGCGAAGATGAGAAACATAGAAGTAGATATCCTCGGTATAGCAGTGCAGTTTAAATCACTTAATAAAGGCGAGGCCTCCGGTCCTGATTGTATACCAGATTGTATACTCCTTTCAGAGTATGCTGATGCGATAGCTCCATATTTAGCAATTATACACAAGCGCTCGCTCACAGAAAGTTCCGTACCTAAAGACTGGAAAATTGCTCAAGTCACACCAATACCCAAAAAGGGAAATAGGAGTAATCTCCTGAATTACAGGTTCATATGACTAACGTCGATTCTCAGTAGGGTTTTGGAACATATACTGTATTCGAACATTATGAATTACCTCCAAGAAAACAATTTACTGGCACATAACATGGATTCAGGAAACATCGTTCTTATGAAACACAACTAGCTTTTTATACTCATGAAGTAATGAGTGCTATCGACAGGGGATGTCAAGTTGATTCCATATTTTTACAGAAGGCGTTCGACACCGTTCCTCACAAGCGTCTTCTAACCAAACTGCGTGCCTGCGGAGTATCGCCTCAGCTCTGCGATTGATTTCGTGATTTCCTGTCAGAAAGGTCACAGTTCGTAGTAATAGACGGAAAGTTATTGAGTAGAACAGAAGTAGTATCCGGCATTTCCCATGGAAGTGTTATACGCCCAGTATTGTTCCTGGTCAATATTAACGACATAGGACGACAATCTGAGTAGCGCTCTTAGATTATTTGCATATGATACTGTCATTTACCATCTTGTAAAGTCATCATATGACCAAAACAAATTGCTAAATGATTTAGATAAGATATCTCTGTGGTGCGAAAAGTGTCAATTGACACTGAATAAAGAAATGTGTGAGTACTAAAAGAAACCCGCTAAATTTAGATTACGCGAAAAGTCACACAAATCTGAAGGCTTTAAATTCAACTAAATACTTAGGGATTACAATTCCAAGTAACCTAAATTGGAACGATCACGTAGATAATGTTGTGGGTAGAGTAAATCGAAAACTGCGATTCATTGGCAGAACACTTAGAAGGTGCAACAGATCTACCAAAGAGAATGCTTACACATACCACACTTGTCCGTCCTATTCTGATGTATTGCTGTGCAATGTGGGATCCGTATCAGGTGGGACAGACGGATGACATCGAAAAAGCTCAAAGAAGGGCGACTCGTTTTGTATTATCGCGAGATAGGGGAGATAGTGCCATAGACATGATAGGTGAACTGGAGTGCCAATCATTAAAACAAAGGCGTTTTTCGTTGCGACGGGATCTTCTCATGAAATTTCAATCACCAGTTTTCTCCTCCTATTGCGAAAACTTTCTGTTGGCACCTACCTGCATAGGGAGAAATGATCATCACGATAAAATAAGAGAATCAGGGTTCGCACAGAGAAATTTAAATGCTCGTTTTTCCCGCGGGCCGTTCGAGAGTGGAACTGTAGAGACAGCTTGAAGGTAGTTCACTGAACCCTCTGTCAGACACTTAATTGTGAATAGCAGAGTAATAACGTAGATGTGGATGTAGTTATCAAGTGATACATGTGTCAATTTTGGTAGAAATTCTTTCAGGGTTTACAGTGTTATACGATATATGTATTTGCATCTCCTCCCCCTACGCAAAATATAGATGTGAACCATCATTATGAGTGTCTAGTGACCCCGAAACTGTGGATTCGATACTAATATCGGTCGTTATTGAATAGTTTTACAAATCTCCTCTGTCTCATTCCCACCCATGTGTTGGTTAGGGTATCTTACCCTGAAAAAATTTTTATAGAAATAATTGCTCATCCACCGAATTGAAGAAACTCCTACAAGTGCCTAATATCGTGTAGAGGCCCCACGATCACGCAGAAGTGCCGCAACACGACGTGGCATGAACTCGATTAATGTATGAAGTAGTGCTGGAGAGAAATGACGCCGCCCGCGGTGGTCTCGCTGTTCTAGGCGCGCAGTCCGGAACCGCGCGACTGCTACGGTCGCAGGTTCGAATCCTGCCTCGGGCATGGATGTGTGTGATGTCCTTAGGTTAGTTAGGTTTAACTAGTTCTAAGTTCTAGGGGACTGATGACCTAAGATGTTAAGTTCCATAGTGCTCAGAGCCATTTGAACCATTTTTTAGAGAAATGACACCATGAATCCTGCAGGGCTGTCCACAGATCGGTAAGAGAACGATGGGGTGGAGGTCACTTCTGAACAGTCTGTTGCTAGGCATCCCAGATATGCTCAATAATGTTCTTGTCTGGGGAGTATGGTGGCCACATGAAGTGTTTAAACTCAGAAGAGTGTTCCTGGAGCCACTCTGTAGCAATTTGGTACGTGTGGAGTTGTCGCATTGTCCTGCTGAAATTGCTCAAGTCCGTCGGAATGAACAATGGGCATGAATTGATGAAGGTGATCAGTCAGGATGCTTACGTACGTGTCACCCATAAGAGTCGTATCAGGGGTCCCATATCAATCCAGCTGCACACGTCCCATACCATTACAGAGCCTCCACTAGCTTGAACACTCCGCCGCTGACATGCAGGATCCAAGGCTACATTGGGTTGTCCCTATACCCGTACATGTCCATCCGCTCGATATAATTTGGAACCAGACTCGTCCGATCAGACAACAAGCTTCCATTCATCAACAGTCCAATTTGGGTGTTGACGGACCCAGACGAGTGGTAAAGTTATGTGTCGTGCAGTCATCAAGGGTAAGCGAGTGGGCCTTCGGCTCCCAATGTCCATATCGATGAAGTTTAGTTGAACGGCTCGCACGCTGACACTTGATGGTCCAGCATTGACATCTGCAGCAATTTGCGAAAGGGTTGCACTTTTGTCACGTTGAATCACTCTCTTCAGTCGTCGCTGGTCCCGTTCCTGCAGCACCTTTTCCTGTCCCAGAGGTGTCGGAGATTTGATGTTTACCGGATTCCTGATATTCTACATCTACATCTACATCCATACTCCGCTAGCCACCTGACGGTGTGTGGCGGAGGGTATTTTGAGTACCTCTATCGGTTCTCCCTTTCTATTCCAGTCTGCGTCGGCTCTAATCTCTCTGATTTTATCCTCATGGTCTCATCGCGAGAGATACGTAGGAGGAAGCAATATACTGCTTGACTCCTGGGTGAAGGTATGTTCTCGAAACTTCAACGAAAGCCCGTACCGAGCTACTGAGCGTCTCTCCTGCAGAGTCTTCCACTGGAGTTTATCTATCATCTCCGTAACGCTTTCGCGATTATTAAATGATCCTGTGACGAAGCGCGCTGCTCTCCGTTGGATCTTCTCAATCTCTTCTATCACCCCTATCTGGTACAGATCCCACACTGGTGAGCAGTATTCAAGCAGTGGGCGAACAAGTGTACTTCCTTTGCTTTCGGATTGCATTTTCTCAGGATTCTTCCAAAGAATCTCAGTCTGGCATCTGCTTTACCGCAACTTTATATAACCATTCCATTTTAAATCACTCCTAATGCCTACTCCCAGATAATTTATGGAATTAACTGCTTTCAGTTGCTGACCATCTATATTGTAGCTAAACGATAAAGGATCTTTCTTTCTATGTATTCGCAGCACATTACACTTGTCCACATTGAGATTCAATTGACATTCCCTGCACCATGCTTCAATTCGTTTCAGATCCTACTGCATTTCAGTACAATTTTCCATTGTTACAACCTCTCGATATACTACAGCATCATCCGCAAATAGCCTCAGTGAACTTCCGATGTTATCCACAAGGTCATTTATGTATCTTGTGAATAGAAACGGTCCTACGACACTCCCCTGCGGCACATCACTCTTACTTCGGAAGACTTCTCTCCATTGAGAATGACATGCTGCGTTCTGTTATCTAGGAACTCTTCAATCTAATCACACAAGTGGTCTGATAGTCCATATGCTCTCACTTTGTGGGGAACTGTATCGAAAGCCTTGCGGAAGTCAAGAAACACGGCATCTACCTGGGAACCCGTGTCTATGACCCTCTGAGTCTCGTGGACGATTAGCGCGAGCTGGATTTCACACGATCGTCTTTTTCGAAACCCATGCTGATTCCTACAGAGTAGTTTTCTAGTCTCCAAAAAAGTCATTATACTGAGTCTGAGTTTCGTTCAAAAATTCTACAACTGATCGACGTTAGAGATATAGGTCTATAGTTCTGCACATCTGTTCGACTTCCCTTCTTGAAAACGGGGATGACCTGTGCCCTTTTCCAATCCTTTGGAACGCTACGCTCTTCTAGAGACCTAAGGTACACCGCTGCAAGAAGGGGGTCAAGTTCCTTCGCGTACTCTGTGTAAAATCGAACTGGGATACCATCAGGTCCAGCGGCGTTTCCTCCTTTGAGCGATTTTAATTGTTTTCTATCCGTCTGTCATCTATTTCGATATCTACCATTTTATCATCTGTGTGACAATCTAGAGAAGGAACTACAGTGCAGCTTCCTCTGTGAAACAGCTTTGGAAAAAGACATTTAATATTTCGGTCTTTAGTTTGTCATCCTCTGTGTCAGTACCATTTTGGTTACAGATTGTCTGGACATTTTGTTTTGATCCACCTACCGCTTTGACATATGTATGTGTATGTGACGGTATACTCGGGAAATGATCGTACGGGAAAATGTCCACTTCATCGCTACCTGTGTCCCATCGCTCGTGCGCCGAAGGTGAAACAAAGTTCAAACTCACTTAAATCTTGGTCACCTGCCACTGTAGCAGCAGTAACCGATCTAACAACTGCGCCAGACACTTGTTGTGTTAAGTATGTGTTGCCGACTGCAGTGCTGTATTCTCCCTGTTTATATATCTCTATACGCATGCCTACACGGGTCTCTTTGGCTCTTGAGTGTGTAACGAGTCACTAGTAAATAAAATTTGTTTGAAACTGCTATTGGCGTTCCTCAGTTAAGCTTCTATATTACCTCGTTTTCACTCCCAGCCCTACTGGTTGTAGGTGCTTCTTTTCCCCGCGACTCACCATCTTTCATTGTATTCGTATGAATGGTTCATGGACGCATTGAAGACAAACAAACGATAATTCATTTCTATATATTCTATAACTGTGTGTGTATTAATGGGTGTCTACAGTAGTCTCCTTCTTATAAATGTCAGTTTCTACAGTGATTATGTGTATGTGAAGTAATATTTGCCCATGTAACATTTTTTACTTTTTTGTACATTCTAGTGGTGAGTTCGCCAATGTCTTTATGAGTTAGATGTTGTTTTATGAAGTTAAATAAAATCATCAACACAATCGTCACCCGCACGACATTAAACGATTCACATGGACCGCGCTCGGCAAGAAGGGCCAAGCGTTTATAAAACAGTGCACAATTTTATCCTGATTTATATAGAACGTAGCTTCTCCCTTTGCAAGGAATCCTTAAGCGATATTTTCAGCTTCCTCATAACAGAACTAGTATTCTGTGTGTCAAGTGGGCAGTGGGCATTAATATCAATCACCGTGTGATCAGCTGTAAATTTCAATATATGAAAGAATTTTTTAAACATGGTTTCAGGTCATAGCTCTTATCCATGAAGACGGTGTGTCAGTTTACTCTACTATGTTCTTTTCCGAATGTAGCCGCCAAATATTCTCCTACTTCAGTAAAGTTTCCTGATTCTGTTTTAGTACAAGGATTAGATGAAGTTAAGCATCTATTTTGCATTTTGTAACCTTTGTCTTCTTTTGCACCTCTTCACTGCTCTCCTGTATTTTCAATTTCAGTATGTGTTCGGCTGCAATTTCCTGTGAAGCTGCCAATGGCATATCTAGGGATGTTTGTTTTTGCTGAATGTCTTAGCAGCAGGAGACATGCTGCTGACCCTGTCATGTTTGAAGATTCGTTGGACAACCTTCCAAAATTATCAGTCGGAACAATAAACGACAGTACATTTTATGATTCATATACAAATATCTGAAAAACAGTACATATCATTGTAACCAAAGAGTACAATATTTCTGAAAAACGGTCTGAGTTCAGAAAATGGCACACATGAAGGCCACCGCAAATTGAAACAGAGAACCTTTAATCAAAAGACTTTACTGGCCTGTGGCGTTTGTGAATCTCTGTTTCGAGCTACAAAAATATACAACACAATCAATCAGGCGAGAGTACAGGTTCTTAAATGGTGTGATTTTACAGTTTTTGTGCTTTGAGCAATAGGCCTGAGAAAGAGATCCCAATCACACGAAGACACAGAAACTTGAATATCTTTACCATGAGGTGAGTTTCCCTGAACTGTACATCTTCTACAGTTAACAATTCCTAGTAAAGTAGGTCGCTGATGTGAACGAGGAAGAATATATGCCTCGGTTATGAATCGAAGAAGCATATTTCAGGCTTCACCGAAATATCTTTTCGTAAGTACTGCGGGAAAAGACGCGACTGTTACATGTACCTCCAATATCCTTTAACTGATTGAGGCTAGGCGAACAAGACGAGCTCTTTCCAGTTCAAACTTGACAGTTCCTGTTTGCCATTAATCTGTCACATACACGTCTCATAGATTTTCATAGGCTTCCATTTGTCACAGCATCTCTTTAACGTTATATAACACTACATTTCACCTGCTTCCAGATTTTCTGATTTCCCCGTGACGGAAAGATTTTCTTCCAGAGATAAACATTTAGTAGTATCTTTCTCACCATATGATAAAATTTGGTCTCAGCAAACCTCTTTTGCTGCTGAGATTTATTTAGGCTGTGCCTGTCTGTGGTCGATGTCGCCCCGTTGGAACAGCTATCTTCTGAATAATGCTTCTTAATAACATTAGAATTATTCTACCTCGTGCATGCTTTCTTTCCTAACCTTGATAAGTAAACCGTTATTTTTCCATCAGTCTTCATCACTTTCATCTTTTATTCTATTCTGCCATAACCCACATTGTCCATACTGCCTTTGTTGTGCATCTAGCATTGTATGCTGTATGTGAACCTTAGCACTATTTACTCTTTCACGTATATTTCTTATACTTTGTTAAAAATTTCTTTCCTGTGCGTTTTTTTGAACTTAACTGAGATTGATATTAGGAAAAATCAGTGATTGGAGCATTATAAATAAACATCAAACGACTCTTTCTCTCTGCAGTTGGGTGTACGCTGTCTTGGAACTTCCTGTCATAGTATCACTGTGTGCCGGTCCAAAAGCTGAAACCACAACCTTGCCTTTTGCGGGCAGTGACGTTGTCAGCTGAGAAACCCAGGCACAACGCATCATCATAGATTGACTTCGCGCAATACATCTTATATATTACGGCGTAAAGTTAAGCGCCGGCACGCCAGTCAGGAACGAGAGCGCAAAGAGGCCTGCGAAGAAGACGTCAGCCAACTGCACGCTGACTGACTCCTCTCGAGGACGGCAACGCGAACGCAGCGGCCTCTATGCGAAGAGAACATAAGCGCCGCGCCTGACTAGCCGCGGGCCAGTTCTACGAGAAGCTTCAAGAATAGCGACCTGAATAGAAGTGTCAAAGCTCATTTCCTTGCTCGTACATTCTATTTAACACAATCTAAGAACTGTATATACTGAAGAGGTTTGTTATTGTGTATGTCTCCTGTTGTGTACATAGTTCCGCGTAGTCAGCGCGTACACAACTTTCCCACTAGAGCGCGCCCCGCTAAGCACAACAACGCAGGCGCAGCGCTCGTCCGTCTCCGCACTACGAGATGTCGCTGCCATAGAGATGGACCAAATTCTGCTTCCGCCGATCCGCGTATTAATACGTAACGCAGCCAATGAGATTGCTGCTAACGTAGAACCTTTTCTCCTCACGGATCACACTCGCGCAGTGATACATGAACGTGCGAGGTATTATAACGAGTGTACAGACCTCCGATTAGTCAGTCTGCATTTTTCTGCACCAGTCTGTACCAGTCTGCATTAGTCTGCAAACAGTCTGTACGAGATCTACATTTGTCTGTACCAGCCTATAGTCAAGTTTCAGTCTGCGCCTAATAAGATTACCATATTCCTGTAGATAGCCATGAAGATAAATGTATAGACACTTTTGGCAAGTATCAGAGATATATGTGAGAATAAGATTAACATACCAATACCAAAGGAACTTCAGATTGTCAATTGTAAATAGCATCCAGAACCAAGTTAAGTAATTTTTAAGCTTGTTATTATTTTAATAAATGTGTGTGAAAATTAATCAAGTTCTGTTTAAAGTTGGTCACCGTCAATCTGCTACACTAAGCGGGCAAGTGGCATTTCTATCGTCTGACCTAACGGCAGAAGATAAACACGCCACGATAAGACCATGAGACATATTGCTGACACTCGCCTGTTTCAATAGAGCGACAGGTCAAATAATCTGATTGTGTGTGTACTGAAGGTCTTACAGTACGCACACCACATCTCCCTTTGCTTGCCACACCTGTTTAACACAAAGTTAGGTATTGTATTTTTTCCTTTTGTAATATAACTCAATTAATAGGATTTGCTTGAATTGTTGCCTAACGATCCGAGAAAGCAGGTTTCCTAGACACCCCATATTAGACGACTAGGTACGATTCAGCATTATATTTAATGAAAAAATGCAACGAGTTTAGACATCTATATGTGCAAAGATAGCCCCAATTACGACGGCGGCTGTAATGTTAGTGGAGCAAGGAAGGTGACTCTTGATATTACGAAACTATTTACATTTATACTCCAAAAGGGAAGGTCGTAAACATCGTTAGAATCGCCAGCAGCCTGACGTCACGGTGATACACATCTACGAACTGTAGATCGGTTACTGATTATAAAAGACCATCGCAACAGCTACCACGGCAAAAGCAAGGGTTAAGGTATCCTAATACGCTGAGAGCGAAGGACTAGACAATAATCCACATTACCATGGATGGAAAAAATCTCGGTATCTCGCAGAATATATGTGTCATAGCGAGAGGCCATTAACAAATGGTATGAGTCACTGAGGTGCTATGCCGTTGTGCTGTCATGCTGAAAAGTATCCTAACGACCTGAAATGAGTTCCACCTCACTTGAATTGAATTAACCTAACGCAGGTTTCTTGCAGGTCCTATAATCTCTTTTCGTTATGGTCTTTTAACTATACAAAATGACTTGTCTAACAGTCCACTAAATAACGTTATTCTGTCTGATTACCAAGTTTCAACCTACCGTGATTCGAACCTGAAAACTGTTGCCATCGTTTTCTACCTTCGAAGAGACGTTAAATGTCATTTTGATTCACCAGGAGCGAGACGTGCCCAACAACAAACTAAAAATAACATTACGAAATGTTCTCCGCTGACTGGGTGTCTGACCCCGAAAATAATGTTGCTTGTTACGTTAAAAAAGACGTCAACTTTGGAAATCGTTTACACCAGTAGCTACGACTGGCATCTCTGAAAATTACACGATGTGATGAAATTTCTGTGTTTCACTCAGAATCGAAATAGGTACGTATCATTAGTGTTGACAACACACGAAGAATCGTTAGGAATCATAAACATGTTTCACCTGTAATTTAGTGTGCACATCCTATAGCCTGAAATGGCGGGAGAAAAATTGTTTTGCCGGCTCAGGATTAGCAACCAGACACAAACGTTTCGTGCGAGCCTTGAGGAGTCTGGAATCTTAAGAAAACAGCAAAGCGATGAAACTATATCGTCCCAGAAATGAAATACCGCCGAAGGGGAGATCTAAGATGAAATCCAAGTCCAGCATCAATATTTTCTACATTTCAAGTTCAAATGCAACATGATTTAAGACACCTGCAACCTTACATAACTATTGGTGTAAGAAAGCCTACTGGTGAAAGACTTTCTACTCCTCAGTACTCAGCACTTCTACCTGTCGCACAGCCCAGTGTACACCAACTCTCCTGCAGTCGATAGCAAACGGACATGATGTTTCATGTCCAACTCTACTCTTTTCAGAAGGCGTTGCCAGAAGTGACGATGGTCGGTTTTTTCTTGTTAAAAACGATCACCTGGAATGTGATACGAACACAGACCTTAAGCACAAGCAGCTAGAATGATTCCAACAAACCACCGAACCACATACATGGCTGGCTAATGATTTTGCCATAACGAAGGATGATCCACACTGAATGAGCATTTTGAATCCCTGAGAGTGGATTCCAGCCTATTCAAAATATTCATTCCCTTGTTCCTCCCCATTTCCATTCACCAGCTGCTTCTGGTACCGAACACGTAATCTCTGTTTCATTTTGCAATAACTGAAATAAAATCACATAACGATCGTCTCCAAGATCAGGCTCCGAACTATAATGCGGAAATATTGTAGGGAATGCTGCTTTAAACTCAATCTGCTGCGGTATTTTATGTATTTATGGGTAGTGATAATCCAGTGCAATGTAAATGGTATGCCGAGATACTGAGCACACTCTTCACTTCACTCTTGTAAACCGCTTTATGTCTCGTATAACTGCGTACGCAGCCGTCCTGTGGCCTTCTCTCATTTAGCGTGTAATGTGAAGAATATTGTAGTATGAAATCCACCAGGGTATAATTTACATGCAGGAAAGTAGTTTGGTGCATAAGTACCTAACGATACTGTGTGGTATGCTGATACACTGGTTGGTATCAGGATATTTACCAACTGTCAATTTTTACTTGAGGTAGTAGAGGTGTACTTGCTTTGACTTAGTGGACGTTGCATATTTGGAAGTTTTGATAATTGTTGTTTAAGCGTTATAAAAAGAGCCATAAAACAGAAAAGAAGTCTATCACTTGTGACAATATGTTTCTCTTTGCACTTAATAGAGGGTAGCAGACAGCAGGGGCAGCTGGCAACATTTGCGCCATGTGTGGCGCTAATTCATCGAAGAAATCACTGTACAAACAAGTTTTCTCGTTTCAGATAGAATCGTTTCAACATGAATTATTCGCCTCGTTCAAGAAAAATTACGCGCTTTGTTGAATGCCGTTTTTAAAGTTTAGCGTTATGGTCCACCTGAATATAGGCGAATGTGGTGAAATGCGACCATACACCGTTATTGAAACTCTCGAATTAAGTGGGTGATGTGCGTGGTGATTAGGGCTTAACATCCTGTTGACTACAATGTCATTAGAAGCAACTAAGAAGCTAGGATTTTGAAAGGTGAGGTATGACGTCGATTGTGCCCTTCAAAATGAAAGATCTCTTGATATGTCTCAATCGATTTACGTTAATAATGGAAAACTTGAAGTAATAATGGTCCGACAGAATTTGGGATCGTGTGTTCATTTCATAAAAATAAAACAATGGTTAGTCCTAATAAAATATACCTGAAATAACGGCGAATGTGAGTCCACCAACTATAATGCCATACATCTGGTGGATTTAGGAAAGTGTTTCGTGCATCTCAGAGTTGTGTCCATGGCAGTCGGCATCTGTAGCGAACAAGTGAGACACCTTGCGGTTGCCATCTAAGGAAACAGAGAACACCTGTCTGCACTCTGCTGAGTTCACTAAGGAACATATCCAGGAATTCTGCTGGAAAGCCATCCCCACTGTACTTATTCTTCTACTCTTGTGCCCTCTGACATGTACCTTTCTCTCGCCTTACCGATCAACATTAAGAGAATATCTTTTTGAACGAAGAAGGCACTTTAAACTAGGACTGACAACATCTTAATCTCCGAATCAGCTACTTTCCACAGGTGTGGAATCTATAAGCTACTTGACCATGATGAAACTGTTTTACTTAATGTGAACAAATATATTGGTAATGATTAATTTATCTCTTACGTTTTCCTATTATATTCAGTAAACCAACAAGAAGTGCTATAAAATTATACACAGCCCTAATAAAAATGAATTACAAATTACAATGATAACTCTTCATGAAAAAATTATGAATTAATAATATAAATAATATCCATAATAACAGCCTGCCATAACTTTATGCATTAGCAAAGATATCATCCACTTTTGAGCTCAGTGTTGTTTGTCTTTAGATGAAGCCATGTGTCAGACCCAAGAAGCATTTCCGGATTACCACGGAAATGTGTAAATATGGCAGTTTTAGCAAACACAAAAATAAACCCAGCTAACAAATTATTTAGTGCCACACTTAAATTATTATAACTACCTACTGACTAAAAACTAAGAATTATATTGGTATAAGCAGAAAAAGTAAGTTTTAACAAGATAATAAAGGTACATTGTATCCCATCACAATCTATGGGGCATTAAACCAAAGCTTCGAGAGGTATTAAGATGGAGATTTTACGAGGTCCCTACAGATTTTCGATCTGGAAGGTTGTATCTCGGTACGAGAAGAAGAAAAAATATGATACGTTGTATACGTCTATGGCGAGATAGAAGACAGGAGCTAATGATCTTCCATTTCTCAAAGTGGATTGTTTCCACGTAGCTAGGCAAGCTAGTGCTGCTCTCAGGACAGCGTTATTATTATTGTGGTTCAAACAAACTTAAATTCGAAACATAAAATATGAGATTAGTTGTAAATCTTGCTGTAACAAACTTCCTCGAATCAAATCATAAATTTGACAACTCAACGTTAGAACTTAAGCGGAAGAAATTCATATCATTTGCTGAAAGCAACAAGAAAAATTCGAGTGAATTTATCAGGACGGTTCTGAACAACTCAAGAAAGTAATACATTACTCACATAGTTGTCAAACATATCCCACAATGTTGTCAATTATCCATTAACCTAGTGGCAGGAAGAATACCTTTACACAGCTGATGCGTTTCTTACTGTTGGCTAGCTAGTACTTGGAAATCCTACTCTTCGAAGACGTGGCAGTGCCAGTTGTGACGTAACTCATTAGCAGCTGGAAACCCAAAGTGTAGGCCAATGAGTTTTATTCATAATTTCTTACCGATTATTTGGGTACAAAGCGCATTTACAATAAAGTCCAGATTCACTGAGTGCAATTTTATATTATAAACAAAGAGCAGTAGAAATTTTTTGGGTGGCTCTTTTATTCTATTGTTGCAGTAACTATGATTAAATAAAGAAACACTGTTTTTGCCTTGTTTCACAAATTTTATTATTGTTACAAATTTTATGGTTGTTACAGATGTTATTATTGTTACCTAGGCTTCGGATTATAAGACAATTTTTAAGTATTGAACTTGAAAATAGGCTTATAACCCGAAACCTAGGTAACAATAACGAAATTTGTAACAATAATAAAATTTGTGAAACAAGGCAAAAAGCAGTGTCTGTTTATTTAATTTACGATATTTCATCAGGAACCCACAGTTCATTCAATTAAAATGTAGTAACTGTATTTCTATTTCTGTCTTAAGTGTACTGCTAACTAAAATGTTCATTCACCGTAAGCGATTCAGTTTATCAGCATCACCAGGCACCATTAACTTTGTGAATAAACAGTATTTTTCTAATATTATACATTTAATAAATAGTTTTCGTTAACAATGCTTTCACGGACACGACTTTTAACAGATAATAAACAAATGTAAAAATAATATAGCTCTGATTAATAACTCTCGAACATCCACAAAGAAGTTCAGGCGTGCAGCTGCATAAATTCCACTTCTTCTAATATTTCAGCTGTGTACCATTCAGCTGTATGCAGAGTGAGCCAGACGAATGTCCTACGGCTGACGTTGAAGACAGACGAACGGTATTAGGAAAATAAGTAGAATTTATGTGGCTGCACACACAAAATTTAATTGCCTCGCAAAAACATGAAGATTCACATGCATAAACATATTTCATAAGCTGTGAGTAGCATATGCTTCAAATAAAAATATCAAACTGTGCAAGGAAATCTTGCACGGTGAACGAAAAACAGGACTCAAAAAGTTGTGAGGAAAATGAAGCATGTAAATGAATGTAGTGAAAGTTCGGTCCCAGCAACAGGTAACATGAAATAAGAAGCACCTGCGTTAAGAATGTGGAACTAGAAACACAAAACTCTGACAGTGGCTAGAATATGTCATTCCTAACTGAAACTCTCAGTCTAGGACAGCCAAAGGATCGAGAAGTGTCATCAGTTTGTAATGATTACTGTGTAACTGCTGAAGATGCTTTGGCAGTAAAAGAGAAAAATTGAAATTTATTCCTAAAATACAAATTAATTGTGATAGATACAGATGTACTGCCTAACGCAACATATTAAAATTTGTATCACATCAGGTCTCGAAACCGGATTTACCGCTTATCCCGGGAGGTTGCCTTACCGTTTATGGAATCCAAGCACGCTCCCCGGCCCGTTTCATGCTTCCATATGTCACACATGTGTCTATTTCTTCTCACAGATTATTAATTCATTTACCCACACTCCCATATCTAGATTCCTGTACAGAGTTTTAGAACCAAGACCACGAGAAGTCATTGACTGTTGCTGTAAATTTCTATATTTGTAACTATAATTCATCACCAAACATAAATACATATGTATGTAAGATGAATACTGGCCTGTGACGAACATGACAACGACAGTCTATGATGTCTCTTTGTCTCGATTCTAAAACCTGTATGGAAATCACGAGATTTGCGAGTGTGTATGAATGAATGATAAATTTATGAGAAGAAATAGATAAGTGTGTGAAATATGGAAGTTTGAGTCGGGCAAAGGAGCGTGCTCCGATAGCCTAAGTAGTAATGTGACCGCTAGCAGGAAGTGGAAAATCCGGGTTCGGGCCCTGGTCCGGCAAAATTTCATATGTCTCTTTAGGTAGTACATCTATACCTATTATAGCTATATTTAATTTCGGAATAAATCTCAGTGTTTGACTCTGTGGTTCGTGATCAAACGTAAATAAAGAGAAAAGTGCCTAATGAATGAGCATTTCAATTTTCTCACAGCTTAAGACACAGAAACGCAAGTAGCGGGAAAACATTCAGCTAGGTGAATGTGGTAAGGAATTTCTATGCAACGTCTCGCAGTTGACGAATTTTGCTCGTAGTTCATTATCTGACTTCCTCAGACTAACGTCAGCTGTAGGCTGTCAGAACATTCATATGAGAACTGTCGAAGGGTAATTGTTAGAACTGAAAATTACCTTAAATTCTGGACTGGGATTTGAACTCAGATCGCCCCTTTCTCGGTATTTGGCCCCTTTTGCATGATACAGTTCCATTGTTTCATTGCTCTCCCAAGACCTCAAGGTCTCCACCAAAGGTAAATGTCTGTGTCTGAAACCTGTTGTCCGCAGCGCATAGTTTAACGGCTAGCGTTGCTGCCTCTGGATGACGGGGTCCTGGGTTCGATTCCCGACCGTGTTGGGGATTTCCTCTGCCTGGGGACTGGGTGTTTGTGTGGTCCTCATCATTTCATCATCATTCGTGAAAGTGTATAGATTGGACTGTGTTCAGATTGGGAATCTGTTCGGGCGCTGATGTTCGCGCAGTTCAGCGCCCCACAAACAAAACATCATCATCATCATCATCATGAATCCTGTTTTGACACAAAACATTATATCATGTCGTTTGAAGGTTTTGCAAGCACACATCTAACTACAGGTGAAAAATAATATTCTTCACATCTCGCTGTGCATTATGAGCAATAATGTTTAATTATTGGTGTTGGACTTTCACTGCCAGTCAGCCACAGAGCTGATCATCATAACTTTTGAGGTTCAGAGATGCCAGTGACAGCAACTGGTGAAAAGGAATTGGATAGCGAACGTCTTTGTGTGTGTAGTCAAAAACGATATGTTATGTGTGCCTTGTACTCCCAAACACCTGAGGGCTTTTCGTCACGTTGTTCCCAGGTCTCACACACCTACGTATGTCCTTACCGGTGATATGAAGAGATATTTAACGTCTGTTCTTCGCCAGAAAAGAACAGCGGTAATTCCGAATTCGAAACTTGGTAAGGTAAAATTACTTAGTCTCGACATTTCACTTTCGGTCACGTCGCTTCTGGTGAAAAATTTCGATTTTTAATATTTTACTGTGACATTTCACAATAGATTAGGTAGTGGGTTCCAATCTTCTTCCACTACCCAACATTACGCCACGTCATTTCAAGTTCAGGCATTCGCACAGTTTGTTATTTGTGAATGAAACTATTTTTAAGATCTCTAATGATCAGTTTGCAGGGACCATAGGTCCTGGGTGGGAGTCCTAGTTCCCAGTCCAGTAAGAAAATTATCAACGTGTGATTTCAAGCTGAAACTTGCTTTTTCAAACGTCACTTATTGTAATAAATTTGAATTTACAAGCTATGTAGATTGTCTCATCTCTAACAACGGTTTTCCTGATATCTGCAGTATCGTAGTATTAAATTACAGTTGGGTTGATTATCATGTTGATCAGTGTTCCGTAGTGGTCTCTTGTGGTAAACCAGTTTATGTAGTCATATCTCTGTAACGAAAAGATATTAGAGGACCTGCACGACAGTTACGTTATGTGGGCTGCATGAATATGAGACGGAAAGCAATTCAGGCACTGATCACACTGAACGGTGCAAGTCGCCCGAGTTTGGGCAGCTACGGGACATTTATGCTCGTTGTCAACCTTAGCTACGTAGCAATGTTGTATCCTGTACCAATAAGCAGCCATTGTGAAACTAGTGTGCAGGGTTTTGCACAGAGGGAAAATGAGCGATGGGTTTTTACCTTGTGCTTCTAGCTGCTCTCCATCAAATACGCATTAATTAGTTACATGTAGATTTCTTTTATAAGTTATAAGTTGGCTACCCTGGGAGGAGAAGGCGAGTTTTGTCTCAGCGGCCAATGTGCCACGAGTCGATAGCAAGCACTCGTACCCTGCAACCTCCTCAAAAAGATCGCCTTAAAGTGTAGAATAAGAAGTTCGGATACATTTGAGCATGATAGTACCTCTAGTTGTTGACTTATAACGGTCTAGAGAAGTAATTGTGAAAATATTTACAAAAAATATAGTATAGAATTTCACGTTCTGGTAATCTTCGTGTTTGAAACGTTTACAGCCAAATAATATAACATAGTCGTTACACTATTTTCCACGTTCAGAAAGGAAGCTGCTAATTTCTAACCGTTGCCATTCTTTGGCTGAAGACATCTTTGGTTCCACTGCTATGCCTCAGTTCTCTGGACTTTGTACACTCCTATACACTGTATCTTCCGCTCATCTTTCAACCTCCCCCAGTAGGCCGTCGACACTGCCTTCCTAACAATGTGTTCCACGGTCCGGAAATCCTATAACTCAGTCTCAACCATATTACCTCGAGGTGCAACCAATGGCTTCAGTTTGATATAATTAAAGGGTGAACCTCCCGAAGCTTTCACCCCATCCATTTAACTAAGACACTTAATTACCCAGGACTAAACTTCGAACGTTAACTAACGGGGAAACCGCGCCTACTAACTGTGCAAGAAAAAACCCACAATGGATTAAAGCAACTAACAATCCGAATTGTTTCTTTCCATCATACTCCACACCTGCTAGGCCACTATTAGACTACTCTTCTCGTATGTCAATGACACCAGAATTTCCGCACCAATAAAATTATTTCACTCTCTCCACATCACTAAACACAATGCACTCCGTCCAGCCTTCAGTGTCCATTTACTCTTCCCTCTCTAATCCTGATTCATTGATTTCACCCCTGTCCTCAATCACATTGAATGTCTTTGAATTTCCATCACGTCCTGACACCAACCACTCTACAGTTTAATCCGTGATTATGAAACCTCGTATTCCACTCCGGTTGTAAAAACACCCCCCGCCCTTCCCCCAACGTCACGATAATATCCCAACGAAACTTAGCCACATCCCCACACATCAAAACGAAACATACCTACATAAATGTACATTCTTTCGCTGTTGACATAACAGAATACCCCTTTTCCTTCTCAAATCAGGCCTAAAGCCCCGTCTTTCCAGTCCCACGTTTTTCTCGGATCAGTCTCTTTTTATAGCCCTTTTCAGTTACTGCTGATATAATATTAAAGTGTCAACTCAATCACCTTTTTTCCGTCATCAATCTTCTGACTGGTTTGATACGCCCACCAAGAGTTCCTCACCCCTGTGCTGACCTCTTCATCTCAGAGCAGCACTTGCAACCTACTTTCTCAATTACTTGCTGGATATTCTCCAATCTCTATCTTCCTGTACAGTTTATTTCGTGATGTTTTGAGGGATGTTCTACCATCCTGTCCCTTCTTATGTGTTCTCATTTATTCCTTTCATTGCCGATTCCCCTGAGAACCTCCTCATTCATTGCCTTATCAGTCCACCTTATTTTCAGCCAGCCGCCGGCCTCTGTGACCGAGCGGTTCTAGGCGCTTGAGCCCGAAACCGCGCTACTGCTGCGGTCGCAGGTTCGAATCCTACCTCGGGCATGGATGTGTGTGATGTCCTTAGGTTAGTTAGGTTTAAGTAGTTCTAAGTTCTAGGGGACTGATGACCTCAGAAGTTGAGTCCCGTATTGCTCAGAGCCATTTGAACCATTTTTGAACCAAGAGGGAATAATAAGAGTGTTTCCCCTCGAAAAGGCCTTCAGTGTACACTTTCCACCTATTTCCTCTCTCCACTGCTCTTAACAGTGGAATTCCCATCCCGGTCTTAATGTTACCACTCTTGCATTTAATTTCACCGAAGGTTGTTTTGACTTTTCTATATGCCGAGTCATTCCATCCTCCAATAATTTCTCTAAATATCCTTTACTTTACATCCATGATCGAAATTTTTTGTCATCAGACTACCAGTTTCGGTATATAATGACTATCTTCAGATCTGTTTTATAAAAACTTGTCCTAATGTACTGCAGCTATAGTGGCATCGTCAACATTAGGACATGTTTTTATATAACAGATCTGAAGATGGCCGTTATAGACCGAAACCGTAGTCTGATCACAAAAACGTTGTGACCATAGACGTAAAGTAAAGGAAATTTATTCTCTATTCGAGTCACTGTTTTATTCGCGACCATGGAGCAACTTGTGAATTATTTCTTTTTCGATTTCTTCGCTTTTTACTGCAGCCATTCCGTTTTGGATTCTCTGCACTTCCTATTTATTTCATTCCTAAATGACTTGATTGCCTGTATTCCTGAATTTCCCTGCACTTTTTTGTACTTCCTTCTTTCATCGATTAATTGAAGCTTTTCTTCTGTGACCCATGGTTTCTTGGCAGTTACCTTCCTTTTACCTACTGTTTTCTGTCCAACTTGAGTGACTGCCCTTTTTACAGATGTCCATTCCCCTCTAACTGAGCTGCCTACTGAGCTCTTCCTTATAGCATTGTCTGTAGCCTCAGAAAACTTCAAGCCTACCCCCTGATTCCTTAGTATTTCCGCATCCGACATCTTTATGCACTGATTTTTCGGACTAATCTGTTAAACTTCAGCCTATTATTCATCACTAGTAAATTATGAGCTTAGTCTATATCTGCTGCTGAGTACGACTAACAATTCAATATCCGATTTCGGAATCTATGTCTCACCACCTAATCTAACTAAAGCCTTCCAGTATCTCACGGCATTTTCCAAGTACACCTCCTCCTCTTCTAATTGTTGAATGGAGTATTCGCTGCTGCTACTATCTGAAATTTATGGCGGAACTTAATTATTCTTTCTCCTCTCTTGTACATACTAACATGTCCATATTATCCCGAAACCCTTTCATCTACTCCTTCATGTGAAACCGCTTTCCAATCCTCTATGACAATAAGATTTTCATCCCCCTTTACGTATTAAATTACCGGTTCAGTATCCTCATATACTTTTTCAATCCTTTCATCTTCGTCTTGTGGTATACCTGAACTATTGTCGACGGTGTTGGTTTGCTGTCGAATCTAATGAGAACAACTTTATCACTGCACTGTGCATATTTTCCTATTCATAAGGAATCTTACTCCCATTACACTATTTTGTGGTGCTGTTGGTATTACCTTATACTTATCTGACCATAAATCCTTCTCCTCTTACCGTTACACTTCACTGGCCCTCCCCTATATCTAGATTGAGCATTACCATTCCAATTTTCAAATTTTCTATTTTCCCTACTATCGTCTGACTTCTGATATTCCGCGCACCGACTCTTTGTGTATTATCCTTTCGTTGGTTATTCAGTCTTTTTGTCATGGTCACCTTCCCATTGGCAGTCACCTCACGGAGATCCGAATGGGGGACTAGTCCGGAATCTGTTGCCAAAGTAGAGATCATAATGACACTTTTTCAATTACAGGCCACATGTCCTGCCCACACGTAGTATGTCTCTTTAATGTAGTGGTTTCCAATGCGTTCGGCTTCCTCATGCCGTTGATCATTGCTAATTCTTCGGCCTTTAGGACTAGAGAGTGCCCTCCGTTCTCTTCGACCAGACCGTCAGCAGAATGCGGGCGACTTCTAATCCCGGAACTTTTACGCCGCCATTCCTGAAGATTTTTATTCAGAATTTAAGCGGTGGTGGGAGTCAAAGCCTGGATCCAAAATACACTCCTGGAAATGGAAAAAAGAACACATTGACACCGGTGTGTCAGACCCACCATACTTGCTCCGGACACTGCGAGAGGGCTGTACAAGCAATGATCACACGCACGGCACAGCGGACACACCAGGAACCGCGGTGTTGGCCGTCGAATGGCGCTAGCTGCGCAGCATTTGTGCACCGCCGCCGTCAGTGTCAGCCAGTTTGCCGTGGCATACGGAGCTCCATCGCAGTCTTTAACACTGGTAGCATGCCGCGACAGCGTGGACGTGAACCGTATGTGCAGTTGACGGACTTTGAGCGAGGGCGTATAGTGGGCATGCGGGAGGCCGGGTGGACGTACCGCCGAATTGCTCAACACGTGGGGCGTGAGGTCTCCACAGTACATCGATGTTGTCGCCAGTGGTCGGCGGAAGGTGCACGTGCCCGTCGACCTGGGACCGGACCGCAGCGACGCACGGATGCACGCCAAGACCGTAGGATCCTACGCAGTGCCGTAGGGGACCACACCGCCACTTCCCAGCAAATTAGGGACACTGTTGCTCCTGGGGTATCGGCGAGGACCATTCGCAACCGTCTCCATGAAGCTGGGCTACGGTCCCGCTCACCGTTAGGCCGTCTTCCGCTCACGCCCCAACATCGTGCAGCCCGCCTCCAGTGGTGTCGCGACAGGCGTGAATGGAGGGACGAATGGAGACGTGTCGTCTTCAGCGATGAGAGTCGCTTCTGCCTTGGTGCCAATGATGGTCGTATGCGTGTTTGGCGCCGTGCAGGTGAGCGCCACAATCAGGACTGCATACGACCGAGGCACACAGGGCCAACACCCGGCATCATGGTGTGGGGAGCGATCTCCTACACAGGCCGTACACCACTGGTGATCGTCGAGGGGACACTGAATAGTGCACGGTACATCCAAATCGTCATCGAACCCATCGTTCTACCATTCCTAGACCGGCAAGGGAACTTGCTGTTCCAACAGGACAATGCACGTCCGCATGTATCCCGTGCCACCCAACGTGCTCTAGAAGGTGTAAGTCAACTACCCTGGCCAGCAAGATCTCCGGATCTGTCCCCCATTGAGCATGTTTGGGACTGGATGAAGCGTCGTCTCACGCGGTCTGCACGTCCAGCACGAACGCTGGTCCAACTGAGGCGCCAGGTGGAAATGGCATGGCAAGCCGTTCCACAGGACTACATCCAGCATCTCTACGATCGTCTCCATGGGAGAATAGCAGCCTGCATTGCTGCGAAAGGTGGATATACACTGTACTAGTGCCGACATTGTGCATGCTCTGTTGCCTGTGTCTATGTGTCTGTGGTTCTGTCAGTGTGATCATGTAATGTATCTGACCCCAGGAATGTGTCAATAAAGTTTCCCCTTCCTGGGACAATGAATTCACGGTGTTCTTATTTCAATTTCCAGGAGTGTATTTCGACTGGTAATCAAAGACATTACCCCTAAACTAGTGCTGCAGCTATGTTGTTGTTGTGGTCTTCAGTCCAGACACTGGTTTGATGCAGCTCTCCATGCTACTGCGTCCTGTGCAAGCCTCTTCATCTCCCAGTACCTACTGCAACCTACATCCTTCTGAATCTCTTGGTATCCCTCTACAACTTTTATCCTCCACGCTGCCCCCTAATACTAAATTGGTGATCCCTTGATGACTCAGAACATGTCCTACCAACTGATCCCTTCTTCAAGGTGTTCAAATTGGATCTGAGCATTATGAGACTTAACTTCTGAGGTCATCAGTTCCCTAGAACTTAGAACTACTTAAACCTAACTAACCTAAGTACACCACACACATCCATGCCCGAGGCAGGACACGAACCTGCGACCGTAGCGGTCGCGCGGTTCCAGACTGTTGCGCCTAGAACCGCTCGGCCACCTCGGCCGGCAGGCAAGGTGTGCCACAAATTTCTTTTCTCCCTAATTCTATTCAATACCTCCTCATTAGTTACTTGATCTACCCCTCTGATCTTCAGCATTCTTCTGTAGCACCACATTCTCTTCTTGTATAAACTATTTATCGTCCACGTTCCACTTTAATACATGGGCACACTCCATACAAATACTTTCAGAAACAACTTCCTGACACTTAAATCTGTACTCGATGTTAACAAATTTCTCTTCTTCAGAAAAGTTTTCCTTGCCATTGCCAGTCTACATTTTATATCCTCTCTACTTCGACCGTCATCAGTTATTTTGCTCCCCAAATAGCAGAACTCATTTACTACTTTAAGCGTCTCATTTCCTATTCTAATACCCTCAGCATGACCCGATTTAATTCGACTACATTCCATTATCCTCGTTTTGCTTTTGTTGATGTTCATCTTATATCCATCCTCCTTTCAAGAAACTGTCCATTCCGTTCAGCTGCTCTTCCAGGCCTTTGCTGTCTCTGACAGAATTACAATGTAATCGGCGAACCTCAAAGTTCTTATTTCTTCTTCGTGGAGTTTAATCCTTACTCAGAATTCTTCTTTTATTTCCTTTACTGCTTGCTCAATACACAGATTGAATAACATCGGGGATAGGCTACAACCCTGTCATACTCCCTTCCCAACCACTGCTTCCCTTTCATGCCTCTCGACTCTTATAACTGCCATCTGGTTTCTGTACAAATTGTAAATAGCCTTTCGCTCCCTGTATTTTACCCCTGCCACCTTCAGAATTCGGAACCGAGTATTCCAGTCAATATTGTCAAAAACTTACTCTAAGCCTACAAATGCTAGAAACGTCGGTCTGGCTTTCCTTAATCTATTTTCTAAGATATGTCGTTGGGTTAGTATTGCCTCACGTGTTCCAACAATTCTACGGAATCCAAACTGATCTTCCCTGAGGTCGGCTTCTTCCAGTTTTTCCATTCGTCTGCAAAGAATTCTTCTGCTGCTGTATGCAGTGTGAAAAACAATGAAATACACATTTAAGTGGTCAAATATGCATCTGAATTGTTATACAGGAATATCTAAAATAGCAATTCTGATGATGAAGGCTTTACCTTCGAAACGAGTATTTTAGTGTTGTTTACACTGTAAATAGCGGCTTATCTGATATTTTAACGTTGATTGTGACAAGCATGAGCCCATACTCATTATGAATTAAGTGAAACTGCCCATATCCTACAACAAAGGGCAATGAATTGTGTCGTCTTCTAAAGGTTAATTTTTACATCTGAAAATAGAAATGAAAATCTTCAATATAAAAACTACTGTTTTAATAATTTTTAAGAATTGTAAATATTTTTTTTTTATTTTATGAACCAGACAACACACTGTGCCAGTATGTTTTATAAGCGCTCTCAGCTAAAGAGCTGAACTGTTCCACTTCCGAACCACACTCGCCGTGACGAGGGACGAAATGATATAACGATAGCCTAAACAGAAATGTTAGTTTGAAGATTACGATTGCATACCAGTCCCAGAAGATTGTGCGACCGACGATATTGTGACAGCAGTTCACAATTCCCTTATCAACTATCGCCCTCTGAAATTATGCGATCTTGCTGACATTGTAAAGATTCCGCGTCCAAAATATTTTACACGAAGCTTTGTGTGGGATTAAGTCTACCCCTCAACGGGTGCTACGTCTTCTGACAGTAAACCAAATACCCATCCGAATTAGCACTGTCCACGAACGCTTGTCTAATCTCATTCTGAGGAATATTTGCAATGTTTTATAACACTGTATGAAACATGGAGTCATCCTTATTCGTCAGAGGTAAAGGATCAGTAATTGGTGGATAACAGAAATTAAAAGTGCACAGAAAATTATCCTCGCATAAACTAAGCTACAGTTCGACGCGAATCTCTTGATGTGTCATTCGCAGACCCACCGTCGACTATTACACTTCACAACCAGACAAACTGCAAAATGTTATTCACACTAATTGCTCACTTACTAACGAAAAGAGGTTTCGGTCCGTCAGCATAATGCGACGTAGTTTCTGATAAACTCACTGGTCGTCGAAGTACATTTACAGTCAGCATGTTTGGTTGCCGCTGATTAAATTTGCTTCTAAAACGTAGAAAAATGACTGAGTGAACAAAAATTCCGATAACGTGATGAGGATAAAGTTAAGATAGAGGGTTTTTATATAAATGGACAAATTTCTATATTTTGCAGGTATAAAAAGTTTGGTAATGCTTTAAAATTAATATATTATTTTAGAAAGGGACAAAAAGCGAATATCAGTATTTTGTATCGTTTATTTCTTTTTTCATACAGAAGCTTATCGAATGACCTCTGTTTAACCGCAGTCAAATCATTCCTTATGTTCTTGTCACCCATCACCTTGATTACCATGCAGAATATTTACGATACAGGCGCTTGAACAATGCCCTGTGAAGTGTTACACGAATTCATTTTAAAAAATTATACATATTTTATTATTTTAAGAACCAGACAAAATATTGTTTTTGTATATTTTATAAATACTGTCAGCTGAAGAGTTGAACAGTTGCACTTCTGGATGAACTGGGAATAAGTCTAACAAAGAGATCCTGAAATTGAAAGCAGCTCCACGATTGTGTAAAGAGTCTCCTGCATGTTTTTCGTTCAAATCGACAAATTGAAGTACTGCACCAACATATTATAAGTCTGCTACATCAGTTTTAGTAGTTCAGAAACACATGTTTGGCATCTCATGAAAATGACCCACATGAAGTACGTCTCGAAACTGCATACTCGGATGAAACCATCGAGAGATTCCTCGATACGGAATTAAGATATCGGTGATAATAGATGTTTGAAGTAGTTAAGCTAACGAGCATGTCACAATAAGAATTACTGTATGCACCTTCCGTATAATGTATTAGTTACAAAGAATCATTGTGCAAGTTAGTGCTCGAGTTGTTGGGTACTATGAGCAACGTGAAAATCAATTTTAGAACAATTTTTACACATTTTTACGGTCGTGGTTAGTCTATCACTTCGCATTGGGAACGAAGCAGATTTCAGCTCCCGAAAAAACCTGACCTTTTATTTATGGGATGCGGAAGCGGTTGTTTTTACTGATGACGTTGGGAAGGATAAACCCAAAATACATGAAATACAACGCAAGACTTACGGGCGAACTGCATGGAGAAAATGTGATTAAGAGGCATGCATTGAAAATAGAATATATACCCACAAATTATTGGCATTAAACGTCTATGGTCGATAGATCACATCATGGTGACGCTTTCTGGTGACGCTAATCGCCTTTTATTATTGAGTATGTCCTGAGAGGCAGCAGGGCATAGGCACTCTGCGACGTGGGTACGTGATGTGCTTGCCTGTGACCCAGTCATATACTCCGTGTGAAAGGGCGCATGCTGAGTGAAATTAAAGCTCTGATTCTTCTCTGAAATATCTTAATTCGCTTAAGGGCACTCATCAGTCTCAATGTTTTCAATTGAAAGTCACTCGATCAGTTTACTGAGGTAAGTAGTAAGCAGAACACCTAGGTAGTAGACTCGGCGGGTTCAGTGAAATGTCGTCGTTCCACATCTGACGAATTCTAAAGGAGAGTCTAACGTGACAGAGAAGCGTCAGCGAACATTTGCACTCTATCAAAAGTTGTTCCTCATTAGGTGATCTGTCACCCACAGACGCTTGCTACATAAACTTTGAAGGACTCTGTACTTACGGAGTGTCTGCCCTGGGAGTCGTCAGGCGCATTTTCTATGGCAGACTGGTCCAAACTATGCCCCTGGGGCGGTAGCGCCCGCGATCGCCCGCGGCCAGCGCTCCGGGCGAATTTGTGCCGAGCCGTGTCGCTCAGCTGGCCGTGCGGACCGCCCAACCGCCATGCCCCTGTACGCGCGCTTCTTACGGACGACACACCGCGGCGCCATGCACTCACACGTCGCCAATTTAAAGAATTTCTGGATGATATCGAAGCAGAATACCCGGACATCCCCTACCACACCGAAGTAAGATGGTTGAGCAGAGGAAAGGTGCTTTATCGGTTTTTCTCCTCGAGGGGGGAAATAAATACGTTTTTGGGAATGAAAGGACGTCCAGAAAAATTACTTTGTGATCCTAAGTGGGTGGCGAATTTGTTTCTTTTGAGTGACCTTACTGGTCATTTAAATACTTTGAACATTTCATTCCAAGGCGAAAATCACTCTGTTGTTGATTTAGTGCAGACGATTCAAGCATTAAAAAAAAAACTTATTTTGTAGGAAAAACAGTTGCTCGAGAAGAATTGCGGTCACTTTCCTGCACTAGACAGTGTTAAAGAATATGTGGATTTTTCAGATTATGTTCAAATCATTTGCGAATTACAAGAACAGTTTGAAAACAGATTTTTGGAGATAAGTGAGCTTCAGCCAGTCTTAGATATAATTGTTCGCCCGTTTTCCCTTCGGGCAAAGGACGCGTCACAAGTGCCTCAACTAGAGCTGATTGACCTGCAGCGTGCTATCCGCCTGAAGGACCGCTTTCTTACGTGTAAAACTTTGAATGACTTTTACAGCTCTCTTCCACGAGAGAAATATCCTCTTTTGCACAAGCACGCGGCCGAAGTTCTCTCAACGTTTGGTTCCACGTATATTTGTGAGCGCTTTTTCTCTCTTTTAAAGCTTGCTAAAACTAACAACCGTTCATTACTTGGAGATAAAAATTTGACTAATTCTTTGAGGTTAGCAGTCTCACGGAATATCGTACCAAACCTAGACAAAATCGTTTCCTCGAAAAAGAAAAACGTGAAAAATGATAATTCTCTTCTTTATCAATGTTGACTGTAAGAATTAAAGAGCTTTATAACCTTAATTCTTTTTTTATAAGTTTTCAAACTTGGTCAGTTAAAATTATTACCTACGAAACAGCAAACTAAGTATACGATATCTAAACACGGAAAAGGGATACAAAAAGCTGTACCACGAAGTATAACAAAAAATATTTATTTGTAACTACTAACAGTAAGAATGAGACTCTATATCCCTTACATAAAATTATTTCCAAAATAGAATTACGTTTGATCTAACTGCGGGACAGTCCAGTGTAGAGCAGTGGTGTGCCGTCTCACTCGCTCCGTAGCGCTCTCTCTCGCTGCTATGCCGACACCAGCACACGGTCGCGGACGCGGCGCTGAACTACACTGCAATGCGCCCGCGGGGCGCGGGCGCGCCCGCCGGGCGCAATTCTTGGATGTGCCTGTCCTATGGTGTTATTCAGATATACGCTGCTTAGCTTTTGCAGTGTGTAGCTAGAGTCAATCCAAAGAAATATTGCTCGTCATGTCTTTTTCATGCGACGCCTGGGTCGACATTTTCCCTTTACAACGAAAATGATTTAATCAAAATTTTACGTACCCATTAGATACGACGGTCCCAGATTAGTCTACTATGATATTCCCTTTAAACATACATGTTAACAGGAAAGTAAAACACGAAAGATAATCAGTACTTCAGCTGCCACAGTGTAGCTAAGTCGCTGCTGCATTACTGGTTACCTTTCGTGTTTTGCGTTCCCTGTTAATGTTTACCACTGAATTGAATATCGCACTAAATTAATTTGGAACCACACTATAAAATGTGCACGTCAAATATCAGCTTAAGAATCACTTTATTTGTAACGGGAAACAAACCAACGCTTTTCGTCGACGCTGCGAGTTACATGACTCTCATTGGGAAAGTGAAACTGCAAATACCTGTCAAACATCAGATAAAATGCCTGGCGCACACACGCACACAAATTGTGCTTGATTTGTGACCGCACGCATCGGTATACCGTACTTAAAAACGATGTGAAACAAACGTTCAATTCACACTTTTTAAATGCAGAGAAAAGAGTTTAACTGACGTTTTAAGAAGTCTAATTTCAACACCCTCTGCAAGGACACAGTATCGTAACCTCATTTTTTACAAATCAAGCATCAGTTTCTCCGTAACTAAGTTCCAGTTTCGAAGCTCCGTAGTTTAACAACCACTGCTCAGAATGTCTCGAGGGTCATGTTTGTGTAGTGCGTACATTCAAATCAACTGAACTGCTGAACACATCTTTCAGATAATCCTACAGCCACAAGTCACACGGATTAAGATCAAGTAATCCGGATGGCCATGTTGTAGGGAAATGACGGCCGACCATTCTAGCATTTCTGAAATTCCTCTGCAATGCTCTGGCTGTGCAATGCGCGAACGCTCACCATCTTCCATAAAAATGATCCTGCCCGCACATAAGCGCTGTTGAAGGGTTGGAATGACGTTGGTGCGGAAACGACTCACATAGCGTTTACCAGCGGTTGTAGAGTTAACAGGATCCACAGGACTCATGTCCTCGAAGAAACACGGCCCTACAATAAACAATGCCGTCAACCCGCACCACACACTCACCTTTACAGAATGAAGTGGTACCCGATGATGTACGGATTTTCCTTTGCTCTTATTCTGCAATTCTGAGAATCGACATGTCCTTGGAGATGAGAAATGGCTTCGTCTGTCTATAGGACGTTCCATAGCCATTTACTGTCATTTTCCATGCGAGCGAAAAATTCTAAACCTAACATTTGTCTTCCGGCCAAGTCAGCTGGAAGCAGCTGCTGAACATGAGTAATTTTGTGTAGATAGGAATGCAAAATGTTTCGTATGAATCTGTGCACCGTGCTGGCATGCGTGTCTATATTTCGGGCAATTCGACGTGTGCTGACTGGGCATCTTCGCTCGACCACTCCTGTAAAGCTGTGGCCACGTCTTTGGCATCGGGTCAGATCAACTCTTTCCTCTCATTGCCACACTGCGCTTCGAACGAACCTGTCTTTTCAAATTTTGTAATCATTTTCTCCCAGCCGTCAGCAGACACCGGAGCAGTGCCTTTTTTCAAACCCTTGTTTGTCCGTAACTACTTCAGGGTTACTGGGGCACAGTCAGTGTTCGTGTAAAAGAGCTTTACCAGTAGCATACTATCCTTCATGGAGACAATCATATTGTAAACATAGGAGACAAACTCAGGAACAGCCGTGTGGCATACGTCTGTTGCTGTGCATACTGTGACGCTTACAGCGCTATCTATTAGTCCAACTTCCGTTAGTTTTTTCGTGGTGTTTCCCCCTGCGAAAGTAATGTTATGTTCAGATTTGACCTCAGCAGTGGTCCTCTCTCAACAGCATTTTGTAAGTGGAGCTTCAATTATCAGTCCCCTGTCTGTTAGCGTGTCTCTGTCTTTTTGTCATACTGACTGAAGTAGAAAACATTTACTTTCTGTCTTCGATGATTGCCTCTTATAAAATTACGTGTATGATTTATTATTCCTTCCAGATGGACACAAATCTTTGTAAACGTCGTATACGAGTTAAATAAAAGAAATAGGCCATATAAAATTAAGTGGCTCAAACATAATAAGTATTTTTTACCTTCAAACAACCATATTTAACAACTTATTTATAGCTGATTAACAGAGAGCCCACTGTTGTCAGCATGGCACTTCAGTTCGTGATGCCATTTAACGCAACGGAAGGACCAGATTTTTCCCCAAATAACTACTAATGTCATGAGGAACTGAACATAAACACATAAATGACAACTCCAAATGGATACCACCAGGTTTAACTAGGCGACAGCCTCTCCGTCTGAAAGAACAGGATGGAAACATTGCTGGTGAATTTGGTGTAGGATATGTCAGTGTCAAATTGGTAGAATAACCATGAATTAATTGAAGACTTTTGTTTCAAAATGATGTCAAAGAACAGTTTAGAGACCATTAGGCAACCCGTTAATGAATAAATGGATAACTAAACGATGAACATTTCATCTGATTTAGTGCGGCGAAGGAGACTAGGGACCGATTTCAAGACAAGTATTGCAGGAGAAAGAAATAGGTATCAATAAGAAGTTTTGAAAAATTAATTCTAACTTCATGCCGGTCAAATTAAGCCACAAAGGTAGGAAGACCTTAACGAATATATCAGCTATCAATGAATGGTGAAATTCTTTCAGGAGACACAGAAGTTGATGAAAATTTCAATTACAATTAGAATTTTTGTTTTCTTTCACAAGTTTCCTGAATTTCCAAATTATCTAAATGGTTCAAATGGCTCTGAGCACTATGGGACTCAACTGCTGAGGTCATTAGTCCCCTAGAACTTAGAGCTAGTTAAACCTAACTAACCTAAGGACATCACAAACATCCATGCCCGAGGCAGGATTCGAACCTGCGACCGTAGCGGTCTTGCGGTTCCAGACTGCAGCGCCTTTAACCGCACGGCCACTTCGGCCGGCCCCAAATTATCTCATGGTGTCATTTGGACCAAATAAAGGAGATTGCACTGTAATTTTAATGCCTTATTTATGCAGAAGCGTAGCATCTCTCTTCAATACTTGCTTAAGAAAAACTTTTTCGCTACTATTGTTAATTCTAAAGATGTAGCTTTCGCTGTATAATGGGTAGGCTCCATAAAACGGAAATTACAAATTGTCTTCTCTTTTCTTGTGTTCAAGTCAATATAGAGACGTTGTAATATGGTTTTCCCGATTACTCATAAAAGTAATAAAAACTGACACAGATGATGCTCAGTGTCCTAAAATTTCTTTTTTCGACTATCCATCTTTTAAGAGTTGAACGAATATGGATCAACAACAATAAGCTTTGTGGTTATCAGGCTTAACAGTACAAAACATCTTGCTGACGTGGGGAACTCTAAAATTCTGTGTTAATTTTTCACTTAGATTTTCGTTTTAATTTTTTGTGTTTGTAGTTCGAATGAGGCAAACGACGTTGCGCCTATCTTCAGACTACCGTGAGGCAGCAGAGTTTGCAGGGAAGAGGAACTTGCAGTCGCACACAACTTGAAATACGCTTCGTGACAAAAGCAGTGAAGCGCCAAGAAAACAAGATCGAATGTCAGTGTAATTTCGCACAAGAACACAAAATCGGTGCGGTTTATAGATGATAAGAGTTACAACTCTCTGTGACAGAGCATTATTTTCTTTCGATCTTAATGTTGCTATCAGGCCTGGTAGACTGTGCAAGGGATGTAAACAGCATCAGATGCTGAGTGATCATCGTGAAGCACACGAAGATGGCACGTACTTGTGTGAGAACTTATAGAATTTGAAAGTCACCTCATTGTGGGTCACCATTTCGTGGTCTGGTCAAATCGTTCAGCAAAACGATTTATGAGGTATTGGTATTCGACGGTGGTCCGATGATGGACTACATGGAAATGTGATGTCTGGCATGATCGACGTAAAGGTTCCAGTTGAGCACGTCTGATAACCACAAGGAAGGATCGCTGCAATGAGCACCGAGCACTTCGTAACCCCTCCACATCTGCTCCTGGCATCGAAGTAATGGACTTCCTGCCGCATTCTTTGTCATCGCACCATTGGTGAGAGACTAGCAACAGCCATACTAGGGAATTAACGTTCATGTGAAGGCTGCCGTTAAAACCACAGCATAGAAGGTTGCGTTAGGAGTTTGGCAATTAACCGCGGTTCTGCAAAACCCTGGATGTTCATCATTGGTGATCGTGGTGGTGACCTAGAGAGACGTTGCATTCATCTATAAAGGTACAGCGGAGTTAACGCTGACATCTTTGTGTGAGGAGTCGTCAATTATGACTTCAGGTCATGGTTGCTAATGATAGAAGAAATGTGAGAACCTTCGTTTACTCCTTGAATATACGAACAGAACATTCACTGACTCCCTTCAGCCGTAGTGGAAATGGTATGCTGCAGAGGGACTGTATTCCATGGCCGTACAGAAAGACTCTAATTCTTCACTGGTGAACTGGGTACAATTTTCCTTAACGATGGCTGTAGGCAGACCCTCCACGTCGAAAAGCTATTACAGAACATGGGCCATTTGTTGTGTTCCTGTGCTGTTCATCCTGATGACGTAAGAGTAGCTTGACGGGGTGTTCATGAGAATTAGTCAGTTTGTACCCAGGAAAGGTCCAGTGGAATAGAGATGGAGCCTACTGCAGGGCTATGTTGATTCAGACCAAAGCAAAGGAGGTACAACGGTGCTCAGTTCACATTTTCACCTGTGATCTGGATGTGTTTACCTGAACCTTGGATCACGAAGCTCAGCTGCCGGAAAATATACAATCCCATGAGGTTAACGATTGTATGTAATTCGTTACTAGAAGCAGAGCCTGAACTTTTTTTGTTTTTGTACTTGACAGTCACAAGACAAAGACTTTTGATTTGAATTACCTAATCATTAAAGCTCGTTAGCTTGCCTTGAAAAGTGGATAGTTGTGGAAGACCAACAAAAGCATATGTACCACTGTTTATGATACTTTTCGAAGAATTAGTGTCAATTTGACATTCAATGTTGCGCCCATACTAAAGTGCTGTATTGCCTTGAGAAAGAACTTCGTGTGAATTCCTAAGGGACCAAACTGCTGAGGTCATCGGTCTGAGAAAGAACTCTGGAAACATTGTTTTCAAAGTTTGATTCAAACACATCCATCATACGGTCATCTTAGTGTCAAGTGAAACTAACTCTCAAAATAGTAAGACAATACATCCTTCTTTACCTATATCCTTATCCAGCAAGAGTTGCTCCACCATCCTACATACCAGAGAACCAGCACTTCGTAATAGGAAAACATGTTTCGTTACATCACATCAACAATTTCCAGTCCCAATATTTAATAAGCAAAGCCTTTTATGAAGATTTGAGAGTTTACTTAGTTTACTCAGCTTTTCATGTTGAGATGGATCAAGTTCTTCTTGTCTAGGGTCTGTTTCTCGAAGCTGAAAATCTCACATCAAGTCCTTATGGCTGATTTTAACTAAATAAATTTGAAGATTGTTGTTGCAGCATTTTTAATGTAAATATATTTTCTCGCATTTTAGCATATCATACAGTATTTTCATACAAAAATACAGCAATACGTTTTATTACATCGTACGCATGCCTACGACTCAAATACTCTCCGGAAATCACATTATCCCAAAGGGTTTACAAATTTTATTAACAACTGAATTTCTACTAGTTTCCGCTACATTATAAATTTCGATTACTATTTCATAAGTGAATCCAGAAATAAAGATAGTACAGGATTCCGTAATTAATAACAAAAATTTTAAGTGTGCCAATAATTCGTAATTTCAAATGTCTTTAAGAAAATATTTTAACTGTATATTCAGAACTAGTACTTATCGAGTATAACATCGAAACTAAAATATTTTATAAAGTAATTCATTTTCATAAATTTTAGCTTGAATATAACATACTGTGTATAAAATTGTATGAAATTTTCAGAAAAGCAACTGAGGTAATATTGACCTGTCCAAAATTTGAAAAATAATACTGGCATAGACAAGTGCCGTTGAGGGAAAGTAATGCTAGAGGAGGATGTCCCGTTAAAAGTTGTACCTATTTTTATGGGTAGCACACAACTTTTCATTTTATTATCAGTAATGGAGTGGAGTACGTTCCATACTGGCAATGAAAAATTGGTCTGCTGCACCATATGGAATGTATTATCAACAAACTGTTTTTCTGTCAACTTAATAGCGTAATGAGGTAAGGCATTACTGAAATTTCCAACAAGATAAATTCCAACAGAAATGTTCCAACAAGAAAAGTTCAAAAAAATATCCATATGTCCAGTTATTACCTCCAGAAGTAAATAACCGTTCAGGGACAATCATTTACCATGTGGCTGCTCAGCATGTGGTGGTTCCTGTCCTCAGGGGCAGTTCACTTGCGGACGGTAGATTCTGGGCCACTGGCATCTCTTTTCCGACTGCTGCTAATTTGAGTTTCAGCCTGCGTAGATGATGATATATGAACGGGAACTGGCTGCCAGCGATAAACTACTGATTTCTGAGGAAAATTGAACACATTGCTACACCGATGATGAACTGTGCTGAATTGACAATGAACTTCGCCGATGAACAGTCACTGACTTGCTGGGTTACGAGTTACTAAGCCGCACACATTACTACATAGAATCCATGCGACTGGCTGGTGCTGCAGGCAATCACGTGAACGTGGACCCCGTAAGAGGGATGGTATCATATTTGTCATATTTGTGTGCGATTGTCGCAAGGGGAGTGGTAAAGTAGTGCGGTCGCTGCTGGTAGGCACAAGAGCAGAAGTCCTCAACGGTGTTGGCCCACCTCGATGTAGCCAAACTGGCACACAACTGTGTCAGAATGATGGGCTACCCGGCGGAGGTATTGACATGGGATGCAAGAAGGTGTAATTGTTTATAGAGATTGTTAGCACCACAATCTCTCTCTCTCTCTCTCTCTCTCTCTCTATATATATATATATATATATATATATATATATATATATATATATATATATATATATATATATATCACGGTTATAACTTTATGAATCCTACCGTATGTGAAAATAACAACAGCTAGAAAGAATGGCGTAACTGCGTGTATGTTGAGCATTTTACAAGTCGCAGGTGTATCCGAATGTAACAGTGGGATGCATGATGTGTGTCTCATTCTCAGTGAAGAGCCGTCAAACGAACTTAAAAACAAAGCTTGCCTCGTCGACCTCAAAGACTGCAGTATCATCATATGAGTGGATTTCTATCCCAAAAATCTGTTATGTCGTACTATGACATTTCTGTCGGGCAAGGTTAGGATGCAGTAACAGTGATGCATACGACGGTTCATAAAAAAGTTAAAGAGAGCAACAGCCCACTGCTGGATCATGTGACAAGCACAGACCGTGCTGGAATGGTTATCACCTGTAGATATGCCATTGAAATCATTGAAATCCATATGAGTTTGTTTTCATCCATTAGTTCTATAAAAGCTGCTACCTGCTGGATCATGTGACAAGCGCAGACCGTGCTGGAATGGTTATCACCTGTAGATATGCCATTGAAATCATTGCAGTCCATATGAGTTTGTTTTCATCCATTAGTTCTATAAAAGCTGCTACCTGCTGGATCATGTGACAAGCGCAGACCGTGCTGGAATGGTTATCACCTGTAGATATGCCATTGAAATCATTGCAGTCCATATGAGTTTGTTTTCATCCATTAGTTCTATAAAAGCTGCTACACACTGGATTGGTGCCACTCGTGTCGTGGCTTCTACCTACCGTTACTGGCGAGCCACAAACATCTCAGATTAAAATACACTCCTGGAAATGGAAAAAAGAACACATTGACACCGGTGTGTCAGACCCACCATACTTGCTCCGGACACTGCGAGAGGGCTGTACAAGCAATGATCACACGCACGGCACAGCGGACACACCAGGAACCGCGGTGTTGGCCGTCGAATGGCGCTAGCTGCGCAGCATTTGTGCACCGCCGCCGTCAGTGTCAGCCAGTTTGCCGTGGCATACGGAGCTCCATCGCAGTCTTTAACACTGGTAGCATGCCGCGACAGCGTGGACGTGAACCGTATGTGCAGTTGACGGACTTTGAGCGAGGGCGTATAGTGGGCATGCGGGAGGCCGGGTGGACGTACCGCCGAATTGCTCAACACGTGGGGCGTGAGGTCTCCACAGTACATCGATGTTGTCGCCAGTGGTCGGCGGAAGGTGCACGTGCCCGTCGACCTGGGACCGGACGGCAGCGACGCACGGATGCACGCCAAGACCGTAGGATCCTACGCAGTGCCGTAGGGGACCGCACCGCCACTTCCCAGCAAATTAGGGACACTGTTGCTCCTGGGGTATCGGCGAGGACCATTCGCAACCGTCTCCATGAAGCTGGGCTACGGTCCCGCACACCGTTAGGCCGTCTTCCGCTCACGCCCCAACATCGTGCAGCCCGCCTCCAGTGGTGTCGCGACAGGCGTGAATGGAGGGACGAATGGAGACGTGTCGTCTTCAGCGATGAGAGTCGCTTCTGCCTTGGTGCCAATGATGGTCGTATGCGTGTTTGGCGCCGTGCAGGTGAGCACCACAATCAGGACTGCATACGACAGAGGCACACAGGGCCAACACCCGGCATCATGGTGTGGGGAGCGATCTCCTACACTGGCCGTACACCACTGGTGATCGTCGAGGGGACACTGAATAGTGCACGGTACATCCAAACCGTCATCGAACCCATCGTTCTACCATTCCTAGACCGGCAAGGGAACTTGCTGTTCCAACAGGACAATGCACGTCCGCATGTATCCCGTGCCACCCAACGTGCTCTAGAAGGTGTAAGTCAACTACCCTGGCCAGCAAGATCTCCGGATCTGTCCCCCATTGAGCATGTTTGGGACTGGATGAAGCGTCGTCTCACGCGGTCTGCACGTCCAGCACGAACGCTGGTCCAACTGAGGCGCCAGGTGGAAATGGCATGGCAAGCTGTTCCACAGGACTACATCCAGCATCTCTACGATCGTCTTCATGGGAGAATAGCAGCCTGCATTGCTGCGAAAGGTGGATATACACTGTACTAGTGCCGACATTGTGCATGCTCTGTTGCCTGTGTCTATGTGCCTGTGGTTCTGTCAGTGTGATCATGTGATGTATCTGACCCCAGGAATGTGTCAATAAAGTTTCCCCTTCCTGGGACAATGAATTCACGGTGTTCTTATTTCAATTTCCAGGAGTGTAGATTCATGAATGCTCTCTCAGATGTCGCGAGTAGAGAGACATGCGGTTCAGAGGAGCCCCCATTCAGCTGGATCTACTCGAAATACCTGACACGTGTGTACTCTATCCTTGATTTGGCAGCAACATAAAAATCAAAGGCAGCCATGGTACAGAGGAACAGTGGACACACTGTGTGGTTGGCTGCAATGTACTCTGCAAAATCTTAAAAGCGCCAAATGCCGTTTTTCAGCAGGATAATGCTCAGACGCCCGCTGCTGTGGCCGAGCGGTTCTAGGCGCTTCAGTCCGGAACAGCGTTTCTGCTACGGTCGCAGGTTCGAATCCTACCTCCGGCAAGGATGTGTGTGATGTCCTTAGGTTATTTAGGTTTAAGTAGTTCTAAGTCTAGGGGACTGATGACCTCAGATGTTAAGTCCCATAGTGCTTAGAGCCATTTGAACCACTGATAATGCTCAGACACTCTTGGCGAAGAATCTGAACGTTAGTATAATTCTTATGGAGGAATATTCCCTATAAAAATCTCTAGGACATTTACGATATTGCTGCTGCACGATCATTAGGGGTCGTGTTTACAGTACGTGGCGTTTTCACAACACACGGAATGGTCATATTTAGAGTTCGTATGTAGCATATCCCAAACTATGAAGGCCAAAATTATGCAAGTGATTTGCATTCTGAACTGAGTACTTCCAAATGAGAAATGAACGTTTTAGTGGGTCAATTTCTTCAATGAACAATTCAAATAAGGACATGGGAGGAAACTGGTTATGTTTCAGAATAAACAACTGAATGCTATATTGGAATATAATCGGGTATGAAGTGTTCACGGCGTTTACATATCATGGCTGGTTATCGAAAATGTAGCATTACGTGTTACAGTAGCTTGCAGGCATGCATTCAGCTACTGGCGCAGCAGGATTTAGTGTCAGAATCCAATTTAAAGGGGAAAGTTTCGTAATCGGGCGCAGTAGTCACTAAGTGGCATTGTTGGGGTCCTAACTGATGTGTCGTTGCACACAAGATAACAGGAATATTTGATGAAATTCAGCGAAATTTTATGCATTGAGATTGAAGATCGTCATTTAATAAAATATTATGAGCTTATATTGTTTTGTGGACTGGAAGGAAGAAAGTGCTAGTCTGTCACGGCATGTAGGAGTCCTGTAAAGCTTCGAGTGTAGAAGAGATACCAGTAGAAGTAAGGCCATGAAGACGGCTTGTGAGTCTTGATTGGATAGTTCAAAGGGCAAGACGCTTGCCCACAGACGGGAAGGTTCCGTGTTCGAGTCTAGCATACAGTTTTAACCTGCGAGAAAGTTTCATGTTTTCACTACTCGTGTCTGCATCTATACTACAGTCTGAGGCTACAACAATGCTTGTCTGAATGTATCACTAAAACACTGAGTTTGGTCCTTTGAATATTGTCAGACTTTTTGAGCTAATGATTGATTTCGATTGAGTGGGCACACCAGCCCTATAACTCCAAAGAAAGACATTATTTCCAACAGACTATTTGTCTGAAATACATACTATATGTTTCGTTACAGGCTTCTTTCTGACTTAGCTTGATTTGAAATGCATAAATCAATGTGGATACTTCCTCCTCATAAATTTTTTTATCAGAAACGAAATACTACAGTAATTCACACACGGTATGGCAATCGAAGGACATTACTCAGAACTGTGGTCAACCATAAAACGAAAACATACAAATTTTTCTCTGTTACTCCTATACGCATCTAGGACCAATAACTCTGTATTCTGCTTATATTTCTGTGGCCTGTTGATTTTAGAGAACGCAGCGAGCACTTCATTCTGTCAACCTCACATTTGTATCCCCAAATTTAACGCATATGGGCAGTATTTACTCTGTCAAATAGTTAATCAAATATCCCCCGTCTTCTCTCAGCTACATGTCTTTCTTCTTTCATTTTTTCTGTCAGTCACGCCACATTCTTTTCGTGTGTCTTCATTACCTTTTTCTGTTTCTAGTGCCTTTGTCCTGCGTTTGTGTAAGGTGGCATTGTTATTAACGGATTTCGTATGGGTAGTTTGAGGGACAACCGGACAACCTTGATGTCGCCACCGTATAATCCCCCGGGTACAGAATACGTGTACCTCAGCTATCTGCATGCAGTGATGTTCATGTGAAAGTGGGTGGAAGTTGTCTAAATGTATGCGGATCGTGTAACTGGGACGGGACCTGGGTGCCAGCCCGGTATTCACCTACTGCGATGTGGGAAACCTCCTAAAAACCTCATCCAGGCTGGTCGGCTAACGGTCACTCATTAATACTTCGCTGGCGGATTCGATCAGGGACTGGTACACTTATGCATCCCGGAAATGAAGCTTTAGCTGGCACGGCTATCCGGGCATGTCGTTTGCCTTCTTTACATATGTTTCAATCACATTACCGTTTCTCTCCATCTTTCACTCCTCTCCTCGTGGTCATTTCTGATAGAACCTATACTTTAAATATATTTGCCTGCAGTTTGTCTTCACTCCTGTCGTAAATGAAAATAAACTGTTTGAAGTGTGCCTCGGATGCTATGCCGAGGTGTTTTTTCCATTTTATGAACAACATTTCGAAGATCGAGAGCCGCCTACCAACTAGTGTGGTTGGAGTGAAGCCAAGAAGTACATGTAACAGCATAATTCGCAGCTCCGAAAGATGACGGCTGCCGGTCCTCAAATATAGAGCACAAAACTGAAACAACAATTCGGTACAACATACCGAAGTATGCTATTAATAAATCCCCCGAAGAAACCTGAGAAATCGAGAGTAAACTGTGTTTTTTTTCCCCTGCAATGTTTATGTCAAGGGACTTTCTAACTGCTAGATTCCGCATTAATTGTAACATACAGTATAGTTGTCATAGTGAAAGTAAGATTAAATATTTGGAATGCCTGGTTAGATGTGAGATGGGCTGGAGATCCTAATCTTACTTTAGGTAACTCAATAGATACACAAACAAAAGAAATCAATAAATAGATTGATTTCTTCGGCTATCTTTTCATGTATAAATGTGCGCAGCATGTGACTTTCGATGGATAGTTACGAGAAGGAATTACCCATCTGTGCTCTTGAAACTGAGCTGAGGTTGCAGAGTGGGTAAAAAGGGTAGTGCTAAGGTAAGCTCTTTTTGTGAAAGAAAATATTCTCCATAGTAGGCTGCATAGCTGTCCTTTATTTATATGTAAATTGAAGGGGGGTCACTGCTCTCGGCTGCAGCGGGACATATCCGAAAGAAGAGACACCATGCATTCATATATTTTCCTTTATTCACTCTGCGACTTGCGAATTTCGACTTAAATTACTTTCTAGCACTTATTCATAAGCAGTACGCCATATTCCCTACGTTTTGTGGCATATAAGCAAAGAAAACATTCCATGCATTCATCCAGCACTGTCCGTTACAGTGTAGTCACAAAGAACGCCTGGGAACACACCTCTCTGCAGCACAGCTACGACAGAATGGTTGTCGGCCTGCCTGTCTAAACATTTCACACACAGGGTCGTGCACAGTGCATGTAAATAAGGTGGATCGCTTTCGCAAACAAACTATTTGTTTCCTGCAGTATCATCATTATTGCCGACTGGAAGCTTATAAATGCTATTCTTCTAAATTGTGGAGTTGTTCAGGTTGATCAATTTGAGCTTGTCTGCGGTTTTCCAAGGCGCTGAGGCGTTTGCCATCCAGTAAAGTCTGCAGAGAAGGAAATTGGTGAAAGTCGGAAGGGGCAATATCTGGCGAATACGCTGATGGGATTTATACGTTCCACTCAAAAGAACACAGCTTTTGATAGATCACCAAAGAGGTATGTGGTCAGGCGCTGTCGTGGTGAAAGATGACAGCGTGTCCAAAATCCAGTAGTTTCTCATCAGTTGGAGCCTTGAGATGATCCAACAGTGAACAGTATGTCTCGGATCTTGGAATCCAACCAGATACGCAGCAGAACGTTTCTCGGATGCAGCCCTGGCTTAGGAACCGATAATGGTAGTTGCCCTGTCTTGCGACATGATATACTCTTCTGAGTGTTGTTGCTCAGGATCCACTTCTATCTCCATTTACCAACCGTTCCATAAAGGGACTATCTTACTGTGTGTCAATAAGGAATCACAGATGATCATGCACTGAATCAAATTCGCTTCACTAAGCTCATCAGGAACCCATGCATTACGAATATTTAAATATCCGAGCTTCTTCTAATTCCTGGCTAGAGTAGCACGAGCGACATTGACCTCCAGTGCGAATACCAGCGTTGTCATTCATGGGTTATTGACTATCAAGTTATTAAGCCGTTCCACGTCCCTTATCGCTGGGCGTCCATATCGAGGTTTGGCTGTTAGGGCGAAATTTCCAACAATAAATCAACTAAACCTCTTTTGACATGCTGTAGCCGAATATCGCGTACGATAGTAGGCAGCATAAGGTGTTGGAAATGTTCCTTCTTGCTTTCCATAGCTTGTAAACAAACGTTCGCATTGTTCCATCCAACGCCAGGCACAAACATACAATGACATATCAAATGGCTTGTCAGGTCGTTTATGTCCGTCTAAAATGTGTCTGACATTGGATTTTTCCGCGCGAAATAGAGACGATAGCGTGGCGCCACTGTGCACAGTAAAGGAAGAGACCTTTATGCGCATCCGTGAATTTTGTCCCCGCCTTCCAGCTCGTCAGTCGCAGCCAGTTGGTCGCTGAGTGAGGTGCTACATAATGTGTTCGTCGGATTACCGTTTCTCTGAAGATGACTGAACGTGTTGAGCAAAGACACTGCATCAAATTTTGTCAAAAGCTTAGTGATTTCTAAGTGAAAGAAGTCGTAAGATTCAGCAAGTGTTTGGTGAAGATGCGATAGGTATAAGACAAATTAAGGAGTGGGTCAACCGATTCAAAAATGGCCGCAAATCAGCGGAGAGTGACCAAAGTTCTGGTAGGCCCCAAAGTGCTCGTAGTGCAGCCGTCATTGAGAGGGTGCAAAATGTGATGATAACAGTGACAAAGGAGTACTATCAAGAAGTTCTCCGGCGACTCCGTGACGCTGTTCGGCGCAAAAGACTAGACATGTGGACGGCGAAAAACTGGCAACTGCATCACGACAACGCTCCCGCACATTCATTCTTCTTGGTCCAAAATTTCTTGGCCAAACATGGAATTACAGCCTTTCGCCAACGTCCCGAATCTCCAGACATGGCTCCTTGCGACTTCTAGTTGTTTTAAAAATTGAAGACCCCACTGAAAGGGTCTCGTTTTGGGAATAGAGAAGAGATAATGCGAAACACGACGACGGAGCTGAACACCATTCCAAAAAGAAGACATCCACCGGTGTTTCCAGCAGTGGAAGGATCGGTGGACTAAGTGTGTGGATGCACATGGAGGCCTACTTTGAAGGGGATTTGGATCCCAACCATGTCAGGTATTCGAAATATTTTTTTCTGACCAAAGGTCTGATACTCTTTAGACAGGCCTCGTACGTCGTAGGGGCGGTTAGGCAACTCTGTTACCCTGGGGAGCACAGCGGGTGCAGGGTTTGCAAGTGGTATAGATGGAACGTGTGAGTAAAACGAACTAATTTATGAGACAGCTCAGTTCATCTGCTTTGCTGACTGAGATCGAAAACAACGCATTAGAAGCAGATAACTTTTTCATATTATGTGTTAACTACAATATTAACATTCAGACTGTGTCAGTCGCCCAACAAATGAAGGATAGCTACATAGCCTACAATGGACAATGTTTTCTTTCACAAAATTCTTGGAGGCTGTGGGCCCACATTTAAACTAAAGAAAGTGCTTCTTTTAGCAAGACAGCCAAGTGTAAATGGTATCTTTGTTTGAATTATGTTGTAATTGTAGTCTATTTTACTAAACATTTATATTTTTATTTATTTCAGGGAGATGTAGGGAATCCAATGTTGGTGAACGACGCACAGATAGTCTCGTGGCCTAGGAAGCCGGCGTATCCAAGACCTCTTCTGGCGGGTGAGGTGAAGTTCACTGTTATGTCGAAGGGATGGAAGAGAAGACTGTTAGGAGTTAAAAAATTCTCACCATTGGCTGAAATTGTCATCTGCTTTGCCGTAGTAGACCGCTTCGGTCGCAGGTTCGAAACCCGCCTCGGGCATTAATGTGTGTGATGTCCTTAGGTTTAAATAATTCTACGTTCTAGAGGTCTGATGACCTCAGATGGTAAGTCCCATAGTGCTCAGAGCCATTTTAACCATTTGCCGTAGTAAACACTGATACCTGTACCAGTGTTCAGCTTAATTAGCTGCTTAGGACACCGGATTTAATCACCACAAAAATCAGCATCCGTTTTTATACTACTATTATAGGGTTTATATATGCTTAAGGACCCAGTAAAAAACTATTGGAATAATCGATTTAAACATAAATGATCACTTTAACATTTTTTAGGTGGTTGACTGGAGTTTAATGTCAAATGATTGACACGTTCTCTGTTGTGTCAGGATCCTAGTAACTACTTCCCTGTCAGCATTTTGCAGTCTGTCATATCGTCGTCTACCACTAGGTCCAGTGCAGGCTAGACTAATTGAACTACATTAAACAGTACATTTAACCGTATGGAATGGAAATGTCTCTTCGATTTGTCAGTCTCAAACCTTTCCCTGAGCAATATCAATTTGTATACATCTATATTCATGCACCGAAAATGTAGCCATTCAAATCGTCGTGGTTATCGTGTCTGATATATTTAATCTCTACCAGCCGCGGAGACCCGTATGTTACGAAGTCACGTTCAGAGATCTTAATTTTATTTTGTAGCCAACAAGTTCCATGCCCGGCTCAGATGGTGGCGAATGTTTAATGTGATACACAATACGGAGGCGACTGAAACATATGGAATATTTCATCAAATCCGCTATATTCGCCGGCCGGGGTGACCGAGCGGCTCTAGGCTCTAGAGTCTGGAACCGCGCGACCGCTACGGTCGCAGGTTCGAATCCTGCCTCGAGCATCGATGTGTATGATGTCCTTAGGTTAGTTAGGTCTAATTAGTTCTAAGTTATAGGCGACTGATGACCTCAGACGTTAAGTCGCATAGTGCTCAGAGCCATTTGAACCATTTTCGTTATATTCGCAGCAAAGGTGCTTCAGATTGTAGAATTAACCTTAAACTGAACCATTTGACAATTATAAAATGACATATCTCGTCCTGGATTTACTATGACAAACAGATATATAGTCATGTACACTCCTGGAAATTGAAATAAGAACACCGTGAATTCATTGTCCCAGGAAGGGGAAACTTTATTGACACATTCCTGGGGTCAGATACATCACATGATCACACTGACAGAACCACAGGCACATAGACACAGGCAACAGAGCATGCACAATGTCGGCACTAGTACAGTGTATATCCACCTTTCGCAGCAATGCAGGCTGCTATTCTCCCATGAAGACGATCGTAGAGATGCTGGATGTAGTCCTGTGGAACAGCTTGCCATGCCATTTCCACCTGGCGCCTCAGTTGGACCAGCGTTCGTGCTGGACGTGCAGACCGCGTGAGACGACGCTTCATCCAGTCCCAAACATGCTCAATGGGGGACAGATCCGGAGATCTTGCTGGCCAGGGTAGTTGACTTACACCTTCTAGAGCACGTTGGGTGGCACGGGATACATGCGGACGTGCATTGTCCTGTTGGAACAGCAAGTTCCCTTGCCGGTCTAGGAATGGTAGAACGATGGGTTCGATGACGGTTTGGATGTACCGTGCACTATTCAGTGTCCCCTCGACGATCACCAGTGGTGTACGGCCAGTGTAGGAGATCGCTCCCCACACCATGATGCCGGGTGTTGGCCCTGTGTGCCTCTGTCGTATGCAGTCCTGATTGTGGTGCTCACCTGCACGGCGCCAAACACGCATACGACCATCATTGGCACCAAGGCAGAAGCGACTCTCATCGCTGAAGACGACACGTCTCCATTCGTCCCTCCATTCACGCCTGTCGCGACACCACTGGAGGCGGGCTGCACGATGTTGGGGCGTGAGCGGAAGACGGCCTAACGGTGTGCGGGACCGTAGCCCAGCTTCATGGAGACGGTTGCGAATGGTCCTCGCCGATACCCCAGGAGCAACAGTGTCCCTAATTTGCTGGGAAGTGGCGGTGCGGTCCCCTACGGCACTGCGTAGGATCCTACGGTCTTGGCGTGCATCCGTGCGTCGCTGCCGTCCGGTCCCAGGTCGACGGGCACGTGCACCTTCCGCCGACCACTGGCGACAACATCGATGTACTGTGGAGACCTCACGCCCCACGTGTTGAGCAATTCGGCGGTACGTCCACCCGGCCTCCCGCATGCCCACTATACGCCCTCGCTCAAAGTCCGTCAACTGCACATACGGTTCACGTCCACGCTGTCGCGGCATGCTACCAGTGTTAAAGACTGCGATGGAGCTCCGTATGCCACGGCAAACTGGCTGACACTGACGGCGGCGGTGCACAAATGCTGCGCAGCTAGCGCCATTCGACGGCCAACACCGCGGTTCCTGGTGTGTCCGCTGTGCCGTGCGTGTGATCATTGCTTGTACAGCCCTCTCGCAGTGTCCGGAGCAAGTATGGTGGGTCTGACACACCGGTGTCAATGTGTTCTTTTTTCCATTTCCAGGAGTGTAGATCTGCAAAACATTGGTTTTCATATTGCGTATTAACGTTACTATTAACAGAAATGTTTACTGCTAGTATTAGTGTTAATAAATGAAGTGGAGGTTTTGATTCCATATTGATGAAGCAAAATTTGGACGTACATCCACCAAGATCTCCTGGGGTGGAAAAATAATGGAAACAATAAAAACACACTACATTGTCATATCCAATACGGTGTAGGAAAACCGTTGGCATTCAAAACGGCTTGAAATCGTATTGCAATGGATAAATACTGGTTCCGTATGGTTATTAAGGGAATCTTATCTCATTCTTCGTGCAAAATAGTGACAAGTTCGAGAGTTCGAGCAACGATGATGCAAGCGGATAGCGGTCACGCAACCTCCTCTCCAAACTAGAGCACTAAGATCTGATGCCCGTGGTGCTCAAAGGAGATGTGACAATTCAGCATGCTCATGAACCAAGTAATGGAATATTGCTGTGGGAATAGCGGCTCTGTCGTCTTAGATCAAAAACATCACCTCTTGAGAACAAACATCGTATCGTGGGATGGATAGAGTCACATGTACCTTGGCAGTAATTCGAATTTGTTGAATAACTATGGGACCCATGAAATTCCACGATATGCCTACCCAAAACAGCAACGAACCCTCGCCGTGTTTTACTCTTGGGACGCAAACTAGGCCTGGAGTTGGAAACCTTATAAAACAAGACTCATCCGACAAAATGACGTTCTTCCATTGCTCCGTAGCTTAGGTTTTATGGCTTCGGCACCATGTTCTCCTGTTACTGGCATTTGCGTCACTGATACTTGGCAGTAATTTGAATTTGTCGAATAACTATGGGACCCGTAGGAGATGCGACAATATTGCGAAAATATTTTGTTGACACTCACCTACGCAGGGAGGAATAATCACCATAGCAAAATAAGAGAAATCAGAGCTCTAACGGAAAGATTTAGTTGTTCCTTTTCCCCACGCGCTATTCGAGAGTGGAATGGTAGAGAAGAAGTATGAAAATGGTTCGATGAACCCTCTGCCACGCACTTAAGTGTGAATTGGAGAGTAACCATGTAGATATAGATGTAGATAATTGGTTTTGGAATTCCGGCTATTCCCAGCACGTGGAGCTCCCTTCATGTTGTTTTGAGGCTGACAGTTCGTGAGTGCAACATTCAGTTCTGCAAGGACTTTTGCCACTGTCGTCCTCTCATTTTTCGTCATAACCTTCTTCAATGATCGCCCGTCACTATCACTCAACGCACACTTTCGTCCACGCTGTGACTTAGCGGATGATGTTTTCCGTTTTCCTTGTGTGCGGCATAATTATTCGATATGGTACCTCTTGAAACAGCAAACACTTCGGCCCCCTGGGTTACGGAGGCACTCACCAGACGAGCATCAACAATTTTCTTACTTTACAATTCACTTATCTCCGACATAATCCACTCACAACGACACATAACACTGTTCTTACCACGACCCACACTTGAAACGTACTGAGGACACTGCACAGTTACAGTTCGTGGTCAGACACAATACCGTAACTTACAGGCATTTACGTTCAAACATTCAAACATTGATTTCTCTCGGTGTTTTCACGATTTTGTCCAACCACTGGAATGATATAACATTAGCAATAAACGCTAGTACTAGAAATAAATAATATGTTTATGTGGACTCTAAATGACTTATTTTATGCGATTTCGAAAATAATTCCCTTCTTCGTCAGCATATCCATTTCGTTTTAATGATCAACAGTAGTCTGATTGGTCTGGAACAACAGTATAGATGATTTTGTTTTCTTAAGGATCGCCGCCCAGTGTGGCCGAGCGGTTCTAGGCACTTCACTCTGGAACCGCGCGACCGCCACGGTCGCAGGTTTGAATCCTGCCTCGGTCATGGATGTGTGTGATATCCTTAGGTTGGATAGGTTTAAGTAGTTCCAAGTTCTAGGGGACTGATGACCTCAAATGTTAAGTCCCATAGTGCTCAGAGCCATTTGAACCTTTTTTTTTCTTAAGGATCAAGGAACTCTCATTATATTTGAACCAAATATTTGATGAAACAAGCAGTTGAATGGCAGTCGAAGGGCAAGAATACGACAAAACTTTTCATCTATGTGCAAAATGATACAAGTTTTGCACTCAGTGTAGAATCAGATTTAACTACCAACAGATATTGGGTATTACGAAATTGATTACAGAAATTATGCGTAATCTCCAGTTCCCACTGCTGCAGAATTTCGGAAATGTGAATTCATTTATAAAAGCATTCTAAGCTCAAAAATGAAATATTTCGAAAATGTATATAACATCTACTTGATATCTGTAATTAATCTAGTCGTTCTGAAAAATTCCTGAGTATACAGAACACTACGATGCCCTTCAAGCCGTTAACATACGATACCGCAATCATGATCTCAGCCAGGCACCGAAGACGAAGACGTCACGACTTTCCTCTCTTTATTGTCGTTTCGTTCCGGCAAAGCAGGACAGGCTTGCACCAATGCGTAACTGATTTTAGCCATACAACTATTTTATAAATTCGGTAGATTGAAATAAAGATTCAAGTGTGCCATTGCTGATGTGCAAGAGTGCGATTACAGTGCTTCTGCGGATTGACTGGAACATGATGATAAATGGATTTATGACCAATTGTTACAGTGTTATCCTTAAAACTTGGGTAGAAAAAAACTGAACGGGGAGCTGATACTACGATTGATGCCTTGGACAATGCAATATGTCAGGTGAGTGTTTGCAATTATTTGGGTAATAGGATATGACTTTTATTTTGTGAAGGGGTTAGTTGTAATAGGATTTAAAGATGCTGCACATGGTAGGATTAGCGACAATTGTTTAAAGGTCTCGGGAATGGTGGAAGTGAAATACGAGTATGCAGCATTGGCAACCCAGTGAAGCGCACTTTCGGTAGCCTGTGTGATTTGGTGACAGACTTTATAAAGAAGGTCAGAAAAGAGGATAGCTGGATCGCATCCTCCGCACTGTGGATTCTATTGTCTGACAGGCGAAGGTTTGTATGCAGTGTTGGGTCATTAGGACAGATGGGGACAGTCATTTTATGTTTTTAGGATCGGAGTTTTAGTTCGGGTGGGTTAAGTTGAAAGTATTACTTTGTAACCGGATTACAAGTTAGGATATTGTTTTAGGAATGAGGTTAGTTGGGCAGTTCCTCCAATTCTTGTTTTTAGCCGTCATATGTCCCGACTATAGTGAACGTCTCTTAAGCACTGAGGCTGCCTTCAATGATGCTGTGTACGTTACCAACAGGCGCTATACAAATGATACCATTTGTCAGAAAAACAATAGTGTTCTTACATAATTTAGGGTACGGCGAATTTCTTTCTATTTCTACAAATCAGAATGTAGTTCCACCATAATACAAGACAAGAAAACGGCGCATCACGAAGGAATAATTCAAATGGGACAAAATTCTATAGATGTGATTTACGTCTACAGACCAAAAAATGAGTAAAATATGAGGAAAACTGGGCGACTAATGCAGGAGAAAGAGCTTGGTAGATTGAGAAAGTCAGTAACACGTTGGTCCATCTCTGGCCCTTATGCAAGCAGTTAGTCGGCTTGCCATTCACTGATAGAGTTGTGAATATCCTCCTGAGGGATATTGTGCCAAAAGACGAAGAACACTAATTGATGTGGAAAAATTTGTTTCATTTTGTTAAAAATGTTTCTTCATTCAAAATGAAGCAAATTAGTTGTAGTTTGTAACATCTGAGACCTCAAACCCGAAACGAGTTTATTTACACTGTGAGTTGCCTAAAATGGTAACGAACGTGCAAATATGCAGGTAAGTTGGAAGACAGTTGGATGATGTTATCTGTAGGTGATCATATAATTAAAAAATTTAACCATTTCTGTTAAAGGGCCTGAAAACAAAATCTTAGATCATTGTAATAGTTGGTTTTGTGCTTTCTTTTGTTTTCCAAATTACTACACAAAGATAAATAAATGGAAGGGTTAAGTATAAGACTGAGAGATTTATAGTGGGATTTATCCAGAGGTTCAGAAGCGATGGATTCACAGAATAAAATTTTGTCTGCGTTTTCACTGAGCACTGCTCGTTGGGTATCATTGAAAACCTCAAAAGATTCGGAAAATAAGAGGTAACATTGTGATTGTTCAACAAGAACAGCAAGTACATACCTTGCTTCCAAATGGGTGTCATATCCTCACTTTTATGACTTATTTTAGTTTCTGTTCCTGCTCCCCTTCTTCTCAGCAGCCTAATCACTCTGTAGTAACTCATACAGTGGATAGTTTCTGTGATGAAGAGAGATTATTTCACATTTGTCTTCCCCCCAAGGGGCTCACGGTTTTTTCGTGAGTTCATGCGTGGTGCACACGGGGGCCTAAGTTATTGCAGCCCAGTCTTCTTTCCCTGGCTGCATCTGCTTCATCCTGCCCTCCCCCCATTCTCACTCCTTCCCCGTTGCCCCCTCCTTCCCCTCTCTCGGCGTTCTGATTTATATCGATCTGGCTATCCACCTGGTTCATTGTATTGCTTGCAATTTTGTTCCTTCTGCCTGTTGTTTCATCCTTTTTGACGTTTAGGTCCCCACTTGACGTTATTTTCTGTTTTCAGTATGAGCCATTCAGAGAAGAATCCCTCCGTAGCATCTATGGTGTTGATTTCTCTCCCACCTTCCTTTCCTCTCCCTGCCCCACTGTAGCCCCCTTCCACTCTGACAGGTCACCAGCGTGTGTAGCTAGTCCGTGTGGTGGGGCTGTTACATATCCATCTGGATGAGCTCCCTCGGAACACATGGATCACGCTATTGACACCTGAACTGTTCCCTCCAAATGTATGCCAAGGACAGGTTGCTTGTCTTCATGGAGCATAGGAATTCCCGACAATGGCTGCTGTGCCAGATGGCCCTTGCTGTTGTTGGGTAGTGCCCATGGGGAGAATCCTTGATCGGAACAGGTGGTATCAGGGTGGATGCTTGGCACATGAAGGGTATCAAGCTGCAAAATTCTGGCCATTCTCAAACGGCCATCTCTTCAACAAGAACAGCAAGTTACACCATGGGAGGAGGGCCAGGCTCACCCTCTTTGAATGAAACACTTTCACCGCTATCTCATCTGTACCAGCACGGATGGGGACACATTCACCGCCATGAAGCCACCGTTTCCTTTTTTTTTTTTTTTTTTTTTTTTTTTTTGGAAAACATTGAGCATAAGTCTGGTCAAGTAGAGTCTCTTACTAATATGTAGTTTGGCTCCCTGTTAATCAACTCCTCTTCTACCGCCCAATCTGCAGCTTTTCATGCTTGTGATCCTCTTGACAATGTCCCAGTGCCTATTACTTCTCACCAATCTCTGAGTATAATCCAGGGAGTGATTTTTCATAGGGACCTCATCCTGCAAACTGATGGGGAACTCCAGGCTAATCTGGAGCGATGTGGCGTTCATTTTGTTAGGCATGTGCAAAAGGGTCGCAAAGCCAAATGCTTCGATACTGGTGCCTTCATTCTGGCTTTTGAGGGGGGTATCCTTCTAAAGAAGATCAAGGTTACGTGCTACAAATGTGATGTAAAGCCATATGTCCCACCACCCAGGAGGTGCTTTCAGTGCTTTGGGCATATGTCTTTCCACTGTACAGTGTGGTGACTGGACACCCTCTCTGTGAAGGAAGCCTCCACATTGCGCCACCTGTGTATGTCAATTGTCGTGACCGCTACTCCCCTCACTCACCGGATTTCCTGAATTGGAAGAGAGAAGATCCTACAGTACAAGTCCCTGCATCACCTGTCATATGCTGAGGCTTGCCAATGGTATGAGGGACTCCATCCAGTGTCACTATCTTCATCTTTTGCCTCTGTTACACTGTTACATCCTTTCCCCTCTTCCTCACGCCAGCCCCGTATTCTCTGCCCTGCCCCTCCCCCCCCCCCCAGCTATGCAGTACCCTGTAGGTGATGACCACTGACTGGGTCACATGACCACCTCTCGGCTTCTTTACTCTCCCATCCAGGCGCCACTCACCATCCCTGGCTGAAGAAGTGCCTGCATTCATTGGCACCTGCCAGTGATGGGACTCGCCTCCCTGGGACCCCTCTCCCTGGCGTTTCCAAGGCCAGAAGCTTCCTACCACAATTTAGCCACGAGATGCACGATCTGTGTGCCCCAAGATCGCATGCTCTCTTTCGGTTCTGAATCTTGCAGACACCTGTACACCCTCTCTGCACTGCGCTCCTCTACGTCTTCAAGAGAAGAAGAAGAAAAGTGTTCCCAGGCAAGGTCTTACCCTCCCCCCCCTCACTGGCCCCAGAGGTGCCACCTGCTCCCCTCATAACCTGACATCTTATTTGTGGACGTCACCCTGTCCTTGTTGATGATGACCTCTGACCGAGCTACAAGACCTCCTCTCAGCTTCTTTATTCTAACCTGTACTCTCGCCACATGATCATCCAGTGGAACTGCAACGGATATTGTCGTCACGTACCGGAAATACAGCGTCTTGTCTCCTCCTATTCTGTGTTCTGTCTTGATCTTCAAATGGTTCAAATGGCTCTGAGCATTATGGGACTTAACATCTGAGGTCATCAGTCCCCTAGAACTTAGAACTACTTAAACCTAACTAACGTAAGGACAACACACACATCCATGCCCGAGGCAGGATTCGAACCTGCGACCGTACCAGTCACGTGGTTCCAGACTGAAGCGCCTAGAACCGCTCAGCCACACCGGCCAGCTCATTATGTTGAATTGGCTACCTTAATACACCCCTGTTTCCCCTCCTTGGGGACTTCATTGTCCATCACCCACTCTGGGGAAGTGCCACTTCAGTGGGTACGGGTCTCCTAAGTGACCAGCTTATTACAGACTTAGATTTGTGTCTCCTCAGTGATAAGTCTCCTACCCACTTCAGTGCTGGTCATTGCACCTTTACTGCTATCAATGTCATGATCTCCTCCCCTGATCTCGTTGCTTCCCTACATTGGTCATTCCATGATGACATTTGTGACAGTGACCACTTTCCAGTGATTCTATCGTTCTCCTGCTGCCGCCAGGAGGCAGACCACCACGTTGGGCATTCCAAATAGCCAGTTGGCCTTTATATATGTCTGCCATGCACTTCGACACCTTACTCTCGAATTCCATTGATGCGGTCATGCAAAGCGTCTCTGCCACTACTCTTCATGCTGCTGGCACTGCTGTCCCATTATTCACAAGTCTCCCTCGTTGTAGACTGGTAACGTGGTGGACCGAGGATGTAGCTGTCGGGCTGCAGCGATTTAAACGACACTCTTCACTTACCAGTCTCCTCGTTTTTAAGCGTCTCCTTGCTAAGGCTCGTTACATTATGAAGCAGAGTAAAAAAGGAATGCCGGAGCAGTATGTTTTCTCTGTGGGGACGTATGCCTCTTCATTGCAGGTTTGCTCCAATCTCTGCAGTCATCTGGGTCGACAGCGACAGTAACTGTCCACAGTCTTAACCTCCAAGGTGCACTGTGCACTGATCCAGTGGTCCTTGCAGAACACCTCGCGACACACTTTGCGATAACATCAGTATCCACTTTCTATCCTGCTACATTTCTTCGGCAGAAACGCCGAGTTGAATAGACCCCCTCCCCCCCTCTGTTTCAACCTGCACCATCCTGAGCCAAATGAACCCTTCACCCCGGGTTCCCGGGTTCGATTCCCGGCGGGGTCAGGGATTTTCTCTGCCTCGTGATGACTGGGTGTTGTGTGATGTCCTTAGGTTAGTTAGGTTTAAGTAGTTCTAAGTTCTAGGGGACTGATGACCAAAGATGTTAAGTCCCATAGTGCTCAGAGCCATTTGAGCCATTTTTTTTTTTTTTGAACCCTTCACTGACTGGCAATCCTCGCCGGTTCTTACCTCTTCACGAGACACAGCCCCAGGCCTGGGTTCCATCCACAACCAGATGATCCAACATTGGACGTTCCCCAGAGGCAACATCTCCTCAGAGTCTTCAGCCGCACTTGGTTTACGGGTGATTTCCCACCGCAATGGTGAGGTAGTATAGTTATTCCCACCCTTAAGCCCAAGAAGTACCCAATGTCTGCTGACAGCTACTGCCCGATTAGCTTGACAAATGTACTTTGTAAACTGCTTGAGAGGATGGTCAGCTCCAGATTATACTGAGTACTCGAATCTCTGGGCCTTTTGTCCCTGTATCAGTGTGGATTCTCGGCAGGAGGATCTCCAGCTGACCATTTACTCATATTGCAAACAGGAATTCCACAGGATTTTACTAACTGCCGGCACCTTGTCGCGGTCGTCTTTGACCTAACTGAGGTACGACACGGCTTGGTGCAATCACATTTTAGTTACCCTCCATGACTGGGGCTTCTTCGGCCCACTTCGAATTTTTATCCGCGAGTTTTTATCTCACCGGCTCTTCTGGGTTGGAGTTGGCACTTCACTCAGCGTCTCTCAGATTCAGGAGAATAGTTTCCCACAGGATTCTGTGCAAAGTGCTGCACCCTTCTTCATCGCCATCAATGGGCTTTTAACCTCTGTTGCGACTGTAGTTATCCCGGTATTGTATGTCAAATCTCTCTTTGTGCAAACGTGGAGTGACATCTGGTGCGGTATTGCTCCTAGTTATAAACTCCGGACAGTCAAGGAGTGTACTGCAGTTTGGCATTCTTCCTGCCGCTGCTTTCGGAAGGAGTTCGCTGTTTTATGCCGTCTACGCATTGGTTGTACTATGCTTACCGATTGATTCCTACTGAGTAACAAACTACCCGCACAATGTGGTTGTGGAGCCAGACTGATGGTATCCCACATAGTGGTGAATGTCCTCTTCTTTTTGCGCTTTATGCTATCGTCTTCCAGATTCCTTAAATTTAATATTTGCAGATGATTCACGGATGGTTGAACTGGTTCTCAGTTTCCTTGCTGAAAGTGGTTTTTATTTCCAGGTATAAGGTTTTGCTTTACTCCCGGAGCAGGGGCAGGGTGGTTGTAGTTGGAACCTTTCTTCATGTCTTCTCGGTCTGGGACCCCATTACCACTCCCCCAAGGAAACACCTTCCTTTTTCCCATTTTTTAGATTTGGTCTCACCTTTTATACCTTCTACTGTGTGTGTTTTAGCTTCAGTATTTTATAATTTAACGCCCCTGACTGGGTCCGTCCACTTTTAGCAGACCTTATTTCTTCTGTGAGTAACTTCGGAATCGCGGGACCGATGACCTCGCCGTTTATCCCATGCACCTTCTCAATTAATTAATCAGTCAATCACTGTTATGTCATATAATTATTTGAAGACCTGAATAACTAAGAGCAGAGCGCTAGCACATGTTATTACACTTTTGTGTAATCTTTGATGTGGTTTTGTAATTAACACTAGTTATCACATGGTTGCTTACAAGTCGTGTGCCTACGTACCGAAAAATATTTCTCTGTACACCTGAAGATGCTCAGTTATGGCTGAAATCATAGTTTTTGTAAATTAAATTATGATTGTGCGAGTATCCGAACATCTTAGAGTGTAAGTTTTATTGATAAAGAGTGGGCGGTTGCATTTTCAAGTGTCGAAAGTTAAAGTGTTTTAAAGAAAAGTGCAATATGCGTTTTATCGTAGTGTACATAATCTTAAAACTAAGTTTATCAGGCAGAAGATTTAAATAGGATTCTCCTCAAAACTTTCATTAAGCACATGTGTTTCGAGATATAAATTGCGGAAAATGAGTTTCAAGTTACCTAACGTGAAATTCTTCAGAAAATTTATGTCATCTTCAATAACTGGTTGCAAACATAAATGGTTTTGACTATAAGAATAAAAATGAATTCTAGGCATTTTGTTGTTACTAATTTCATTTTAATTTTGCAGCTTATTACTAGTTTGTTTTGTTTCTCCAACTCCCATTCATATTAGTTGGTAGCTTGCCGTCGCTATAAACATGATACTTTTACAAGAGAAATACCTAAGGCTTCAGTACCGAACTATTATCATTCTGATTTTAAAAAGATAACACATTAGGGATGAAATCTGCCCGGAATAATTTTTATACAGCAGATCTTTCAAAAGTGTCATCTAGTGAGGCCGTAAAGATTATTATACATCTTTATATAACTTTGTGTTCGTAGTTGTTCTCTGTTCAGTAATTAGATGAGCTGTTACACGACAACGTATAGGTAAAAAATAAATGATACATAGACTTGATGAATATTTCATTTAATAACAATACTTAAATATCAGAATCTTTGTTTCTCAACTGAAACAACATTTTATTTGATGAAATAGGGCTCTTGGTTCCATCGGCCTGGATCTTCAGCCACTGGTTCGTGTCACTGTGAATCAGACATGAAACATGAAACCACAGGCTGAAGCGGAATCAGTCGGAATAAAAAAAAATTGCTAACGGGTATCGTTTGTTTAGTAGTTTCTACCAGTTTTTGAACGCAAAAGCCACAACAGCAACAGCAGTTCCTTTCTACTGCAACGCTGTAATGGTTGAAGGTCACTAGAATTTATTGTTAACACGAATATCTTTCGTTGTAAGTTAGACTAAACGTGATGTGGAACGTGTTTACTAATAATACTACATTATCCGAGACGAAAAAAGCAGTTTTGGAGACAGTATACAGAAGACTGGCACAGATAAAATACATTATATGCTGTTCTGTCTTTAAAAAGTACTAAACCTAAAATTAGTGCTTTTGAGTTTACATGCGTACGTGTTAATCGCACCATTAAAAGACGTATATCAGCGGCGTTAAATTAATACATACATACGATTGACAACTTACAGAATAATTTCTGTCACTGTAGCAAATATTCCTACGAGCTAGCTGTTAAAGCAGAGCTGGGATAAAAGTTTTACAAATATCTGTGTAGTTCTAATACACGTCAAGTATTAAATAGTGACTGAATTTTTTCCAATTTAGTGATCGCCGCAGAAGTTATCATAACAGTACCAAAGATGTAGAATTAATGATAGTACAAGGTATTACATTTGAATTTGACATATTGTAAGTAGGCTGTTTATGTTTTCTTATTGGCAACGTTACGTAGCGCTCTGTATGAAAATCACTGGCTGTGCTGTGTGCAGTCTGTGGCTAGTTTGCATTGTTGTCTGCCATTGTAGTGTTGGACAGCGGCAGCTGGATGTGAACAGCGCATAGCGTTGCGCAGTTGGAGGTGAGCCGCCAGCAGTGGTGGATGTGGGGAGAGAAATGGCGGAGTTTGGAAATTTGTAAGACTGGATGTCATGAACTGCTATGTATATTATGATTTTTCAACACTATTAAGGTAAATACATTGTTTGTTCTCTGTTAAAGTCTTTCATTTACTAACTATGCCTATCAGTAGTTAGTACCTTCTGTAGTTTGAATCTTTTATTTAGCTGGCAGTAGTGGCGCTCGCTGTATTGCAGTAGTTCGAGTAACGAAGATTTTTGTGAGGTAAGTGATTTGTGAAAGGTATAGGTTAATGTTAGTCAGGGCCATTCTTTTGTAGGGATTATTGAAAGTCAGATTGCGTTGCGCTAAAAATATTGTGTGTCAGTTTAAGCACAATCATGTACAATTGTTCAAAGGGGACCTTTCATATGTCGACCCTTAGCCGAGGATACCTCACTGGAATCTTCTGATATTTTCTTGTAGTTTGTTTAATTAGTGCAGCCTTTGTTTATTCCTAGCGCGTAATTGTAGAGAGAATTTCCTTTGTAGTTGTAGTTTTTCATTCTTGTACAGTAAAACAGTTGTGGCATGCATGTAGATTTGCACCAAGTATTTCACAGCTGCGCTTGCAATTAACGAGATATTATTTTTAATGCTATGTTAATGTGTTTTCTTATTTTGCTCTTCAAATTGTGCTTTCCTGTGTTGTCGTGTGAAATATTGTGACAATAATGGCGTGTGAAAAACGTAATACTAGGCTCCAAAGTAAACTGAGAAATGACAGTGAAGACGAAAGGAGTGTGTTAGCACCACCGTGTAATGAATTAACTAATGTTCAAAGTAGTAATTTGGTAATTGTGCATAGAGAAATGGAGCGGACTGCGAATAATGGTGTAGGCAGTGAAACAATTAGTGAACAGGGAAGCATTATCGATCGATCGGTCGGCAACAGCTCGCCTCAGGAATCCGAAATGACAGAACACAATATTGCAAATACTGTAGATTCAAGTTTTGCATCCTCACCGTTTTCTCAAATAAGTCAAGACACATTTCCTGCTTTTCAAAATGCGAATATTGCCGGTTCAAATGCATTGCCGAATAGCACTGAGGAACATGTTTCGGACACCAGTGCATTGTTATTACAATTAATGCAACAAATGGTACAAAAGCTTCAAAAGTTAGACACAGTGGAACAACACCAGAGACAAACACAGCAACAGTTAGACACAATGGAACAAAATCTTCAAAAGTTTGACACAATGGAACAAAATCAGAGACAAAAACAGCAAAAGCTTCAAAAGTTAAACACAATGGAACAAAATCTTCGAAAGTTAGACACCACGCTTGAACAAACACGTGAAGATTTAAGTACTGAGTTACATAAAATCGAAGCGAAATGTCAAAAAGTCTATAATGACGTAAAAACACAAATTTGTGAGCATTTCCAAATTATTTTTTAGCATCATGAAAATACATTACAGAATCACGAAGCAGCCATAATGGAACTACAAACTATTGTCATGAAAATCACGACACCTTGCAAGCTAAAATTGACTCAGTTGCATCTACCGATTCGGTTACGCAACTTGCAAAATCTCAGGAAAACTTAAAGGACACAGTAGATCCTCTGAAAATTGGTTCAGAAAGACACATGGAGGAAATTAGTTCATTATCAGAGAAAGTAGTTGAACTTTCGGATCAGCTAAATAATTTATCTACGAAGGTAGATGATAATCTGAATGACACAAAACCGGTAGTCTTTAATGACACAGAAGAGTGAGAACAAATTAGGAAGTTCAAACAAAATCAGAATCAAGTTAATACACAACACCAAACAGAAATCCGGGAAGTACAAGATCAGTTGACACAGGTAATACAAGAATTACATATTTTAGAGGACACTCGCGCTCCAATACGGGAAGAGGGACACAGAAATACGGAACAGCCACTAAATAATAACACAGCGCATTTCGGAAATTATGAAAGAAATTGGCAAGGTGCACCGAATTTTGAAATGGAACCGCCGAAACGACGTAACAATGACCGACATGTGACTCGCCGACATGATGATTTTGACTATAAGCTGTTCATTACTACACGTAAATTCAAAACATTTAAGAATTCTGGCAATGACATTCATCCACAAGCATGGCTCCATCAATTCTCTCATTGTTTTCCTCCCAACTGGTCATTAGAACACAAATTAGAATTTATGTGTGGCTACTTGGAGAATGAACCAGCTGTAAGAATGCGATCGGTCATTCCGAATGTCACAGTGAAGGAGAATTTTATCATGCCTTCCTCTCAGCGTATTGGTCTCAAGCTACAGAAGACCGTGTAAAACATAGCATCATGATGATGAACAATCTGAATTTTCCAGTCTTGTCAAATATCTTGAAGAAATGTTGCATAAGAATCAACATCTTTCAAACCCATATAGCCCTTCAGAACTCATCCGCATTTGCTTCATGAAATTTCCTGAACATTTAAGAAATATTATTTTTGCAGGACGTTGCAAAGACGACATTGAAGCTTTTCAGGGACTCTTACAAGAATTATAAATTGACACAGAGAGTCGCGGGACGCGAAAACAGGAAAACAATCACTACAGGTCACATCCGTCACAATTCCGTGACGACAGAAACAATAACTGGACTCAACAAGTCTATTCTTACAATGCAGATCGTGACCAAAACAGACACCACCCATATGACAACCACTGGCAGAGTAATAATAGTTACAGAGAAAGATGGCATTTCCGTAGTAATGAATATGACAGAGATTACCATAGAAACAGACAATATGGGAACAAAAACAATTATTATCAAGGGAGACAGAATAACTTCAGATGCAACAGTTCAGCGCGCAGTTACGATTCCGGAAGAAATTCTCCACCACATGATTGACAAACAAGAAACTATGTAAACTACCGACAAAACGACAGACCTGAATTACATCAGAACTGGCGCGCTTCAAACAGGGCAGGGCCTTATCGTCAAGGTGAATTTGTAGAAGTTAGGTCTCGTAATCCCAATAACGACGCACGCCAACAAAGGGATAGCAGACAATGACTCACACCGCATGCAGCCACGTGCGCCGGCTGGCTCAGAGAAAAATAACGTAGACGCTAACCTTCAGAAAAATGTGAGCATTCTTTACCGACGTACCATATACCACATGGTTACTCCGTTGAAGCTGGAGCTCTGCATAGTAGGAAGAGTAAAGGGTTGCACTGCATTTCACATGTAAAACCGTTTATTGAAAGATAATCTGCTTTATAACTTTGTCTTTGCCATATAACTTTTCACTTTAAATTACTAGTATGCTTTGTCAGACTTAGAATCTGCTAACATGCAACAATGTTTGAAGTTAAATATCCACTCAAGAACCAAGAGAACTTATTTAAACAGAAATTACGAATGCATTGTTATTGCGAACAGACGACACAGTGTTATTGTGTGTGTACATTCTTGCTTGTTAGTTGCACGATTATGTAACGACTATTAGGCTCACATACTTAGAACATTTACCAGTACTGCTAATGAGATTTTAATGCAACATTTTGGTTTACTTGAAAATACATTCTGGATTTAAAGTACTTTCTGTGAGATACCAGATGACACAGTGGTTAGTTTATGTGAAGACTACACGGTTTTATTACGACGCTAGTAATGAGTGACAGTTTATAATGTTGCTTTTGCGGTGTTTCTGTTTTACAGTATATCTGCACAGTTTTTCTGCATTATTCTGGAAAGTAAAACATGTTTTAGTAGTAACTTTTGTGGTATAGCAACAATGAGACAGCCTTTTTCGTGGCACAATAATATGTTACTGTACAGTACTTTCTTCATCACGCCAATAAGCATAATAACTACGATATCTATACGCAAAGCATTTCACTTTTGTTTATCATGAGGTAATTACATTGACTTCTGCAGAACTTAGCTTTCGGAGGACAATAACTACGACACTTCCACAGAGATTATGATGCAACAAGACACACAGTTTAGCGCTACAGTACACGTATTTGAGTGATTAATTTTATACTTAAAACATTTATTTTTAAAGATTTTTGAATTACAAAGAAAGTTTTCCGTGATATATTTCATTCCATTGCTGTAATCTGTAACACCTGAGGGTATAATTACATTAATCCTCAGGGGGGTACACGCCTACTTGGTGTACCATGTGTTTGGCGAGCACAAGGAGCCCTAGCTAATATGGTATTTGCTTATACAACTTTACACATCGGTACCATATTTCTCTAACACACAAATTACACAGCTATCTGATCATTTAACTGAGAGACAAACATTTTTTTTTACTACATCAGTGACACATGTTTACGCAATTACACAGTTGGGTAACTTCACACTTATGAAATTGTATTTTGTCTGTACTTTGTGAACTGTTCATATTTTTTCGGAACCATTGTGATACTATGAGAGCTTTGAATGATGTGTTTGGTATGGGATCATGATATTTAAAGTACGTTTGAGGTAGATGACACTATTTAAATGAGCATAGAATTTCTTTAAGTTTTGAAATTATTGCAGAAAGCTACGACGTTTTGAGATTTGACTGAGGTGTTATGACATTATTATGACGACGATGTGTATTATGCTGTTGAGGTATGTTTATGATCAATGAGCTGATGCTATATGAGGAATTTGATTATGCTACGTATCTGTTATGATGAAATATTGTCGAAGTGTCGACGATATGTATATGTATAATAAGGTAAGGAATAATGAGTAGTGGTTAGGGACTCTGATTTGTGGAAAAGGTTGTTGGAAACCAAGAATCGTACGTTTAAGAGTTATGAAATGTATGTAAATGTGTGAGTGTATTACAATGCCGTGGAAAATTTTTTGGACACTGTTATATCAATAGGATTTTGTTTCTACACATTTGTAACCAAATTCTCAACCTGTGAATTTTTTTATATGAGACTGCCACTGTAGCGCAAACTGGTAAATATTTCAGTAAGAAAGTTAAGTGACCTTCACGTAATGCGTCGTGGGCACGACGCATTACGTGGGCAGCTGCGCAACAGTCGCCTGGAAAAAAGCCATTAGTGTGTGCCTTTCAGAGGCACAGGTGGAGAAAAAAGGAGGCCATTATCCCCGCTATTGACATTTCTTTGTAGAAAGCATCGCAAATATGACACGCTCAAACTTGAGAACATATGATTACACTGTGGAGCTCGTAATTTATGATGTTTACTAAAATGCCTAATGAAATGGTGAGAAACATTTCACATCTATTGCCTTGCTAGTTGAAAGATTGTTTACTGCATTATGAAATGCCATATGGCAAGTGAATGACGTTTCACGCCTTGCTTTGCCTATTTTGTTTAATATCTAGTTTCTGGCTGCACTGCAGCATTGGTTAAAGTAAAATTTTATAGATGTACTAATATAAATATTTCCTGTCTACAGATCGAGTAAATAATAATTTTTTTCAAAAAAATGAGGGAGCACAAAAAGACATTTACCTTGACAGGAACTGCATTCATAATTTTCTTTTCAAGTACTTGGTAATTTATTTTGTAGAATAAGTTGTGGTGCACCACTTTAATGACATAGATATTAAGATGTGAATATACATTTCCCTTATCTGCATTGTTGTCTTTAGTGGACTATTTTTCTGCTTGAGCTATGTCATGTTTAGATATAAGTTATTGCATTTGCTGCTGCTGTTTGCCAGGCATAGTGCTACTAAATTTTACTTTGCACTACTCTGTTAAGCCAGTTATACTACTGATTTATTTTTCTTGTTTGCTGCTCATTGCCTTATATTAGTTGTACTATTGCTGCTTGCTTTGCCAATTTGAATATTTTGTCATTGCTGTTTGTGTTAATTGTTTTGTGCTGCTGCATTGCCTCATCCCTTAGTTTAGCATCTGAGCTCAGTAGATTTAAGTTAGCTTAAGATGGGGTAGTCTATATGTGAGAACGAGTTGTGATAAATCGGAAGAAATGTATTGAGAAGTTATATGAAAACGATTTGGGCCAAAATGAGTATTGTACAATGAACCATAATTATTTTGAAAGAAATATGGTTAGAATACAGAAAAGAGGTATAGATAGGACTTTTTGGGAATAATGATGAATGAAGGGAGATCTCCAAGAACCAAAAAGGTTTTTGGTCGCAAAATACTGCAGTACCAAATGTTACACTGAAAACGAACCCTGTCCTTTCCATTGTGTTATCCCCCTATGTGTTTGTGTACCCTTGTGTATTTGTTTTCTTCCTGTCTCTGTGTACTGTTTCATAGAATTTTTTTCTCTTCTAATACTAAGCTACATTCACTATGTTGAGGAATACTGTTATCCTCAAATATAATTGGCATTAATAATATGTTATTTACTTTGTAAAGATGTTTAGACATTATTTATTCTGTTTTGTTTTAATGCTCATGTGTGAAGTTGATGTTTCAAAAGTTATTCTGACCTTTCATATATTTACTTATGTCATAATTCCTGTAACACTGATATATATGTCTGTTTCTATTCTTTTGTAAAGCCTGTTTTACTACAAATGTTATCTGTATTGTTATGTTCTTTAATGATGTATTTTGTACCTTTGTAATTGTATTCTCATGTTATAAAATTGTAATTGACACCAGTTCATCAAATTAAGTAACTTGTAAGTTCCATTTCACTGCACACGTTTCTGTCGGTCATAGTATATGGACAATATGTGAGAAGTAGGGACTGATAGTGTTTGCGCGTGTGTTAATAATTCAGCAAGCGACTGGATAACAGCATTGCTGGTTCTAAGGACATTTCAAACAAATTTTTTGTGAGTGCACAAGTGGTGGTTTATGGACTTGCTATATTCTCCGCAAGACTCTTCGATGGTGATTGTGCACCTGCACAGTCGCAACAGATGGCTGCTGGCCGTCTCTACATGGACTACAGTGGGTCTGCATCTTTGATGGCCCACCAATACCATTATTTCTACAAGGACTGCGGTGGGTCTGTACCTCTGGTGGCCCACCAATACCATTATTTCTACAAGGACTACAGTGGGTCTACACCTTTGATGACTCACCAATACCACTATCTCTACAAGGACTGTAGTGGGTCTGCATCTTTGATGGCCCACCAATACCGTAATCTCTACCAGGACTACAGTGGGTCTACTCTGTGATGACCTACCTACCAGTATTCTTCAAAACTTCGACTGATTCTGCGGTGGGTTTGCTTTGTTGTGGCCCATTACCTGTCAGCATGTCAAGAGTCAGCACTGTCTTTCCGTTGGAAGGACAACACTACTTCTTCAAGACTGCATGGAAATCCACTACTTCCGTGTGCATTGTCTTTTACTGCTCAGACTTTGAGAAAACAAGCTGCAGTTTTACCGTGATGAATGATCTGCACTGTCTTTATGGACTGTGAGAAAATTTTAGCTTTTGACCAACATCGTATCAATAAGCGTGTGCATTTGATATCTTTTTTATTGTAATTATGAAAAATGTTTTCAAATCATTATTGGCCACTGCCCAAAACAATTTGTAAAATTTTTTTGTGGGGAGCATAGGGGCTATGTAAGTAGGCTGTTTATGTTTTCTTATTGGCAACGTTACGTAGCGCTCTGTATGAAAATCACTGGCTGTGCTGTGTGCAGTCTGTGGCTAGTTTCCATTGTTGTCTGCCATTGTAGTGTTGGACAGCGGCAGCTGGATTTGAACAGCGCGTAGCGTTGCGCAGTTGGAGGTGAGCCGCCTGCAGTGGTGGATGTGGGGAGAGAAATGGCGGAGTTTGGAAATTTGTAAGACCGGATGTCATGAACTGCTATGTATATTATGATTTTTCAACACTATTAAGGTAAATACATTGTTTGTTCTCTATTAAAATCTTTCATTTGCTAACTATGCCTATCAGTAGTTAGTGTCTTCCGTAGTTCGAATCTTTTATTTAGCTGGCAGTAGTGGCGCTCGCTGTATTGCAGTGGTCCGAGTAACGAAGATTTTTATGAGGTAAGTGATTTGTGAAAGGTATAGGTTAATGTTAGTCAGGGCCATTCTTTTGTAGGGATTATTGAAAGTCAGATTGCGTTGCGCTAAAAATATTGTGTGTCAGTTTAAGCACAATCATGTACAATTGTTCAAAGGGGACGTTTCAATATAACTCAACAAAGAGTCCCACTTGTAATATGGTACTGTGAAGGCAGTTTCCTTTCCTATTTGTCTCTCTCGTTTTGTGGCATAAATATTTACTTTAAATGACAGTATTTACAGTAGTAAATGAAGAATTCCTTTGCTTTAGTAGAACACTGTCTGTCACATAGAAAATAATCAGTTGAAGCAAATTACAACTCCGTAAATGCGTTTTTACAGTAACGGACGATTAATGTCTTCTTTTGCAATACATACAACATTATACTGTGTTGAAATTCAAGAAAATGTAACATACATATAGCTATAATAGCACTCTCTCAGATCTTTCAAGGTGACACGCAAGTTAAGTTTTCCAACAAGGATTTTGCGAGACGGAATAAGATCTTGTGATTCCCTAGTGGTACGTAATATCATCAGTTTTGATAACAACAGATTAGATTATTTTGTTATCATCAGGAGAAATGTCGGCGGTATTATGTATACGTAGACGGAAAAGTGTCACAGAAGAAGACGCAGTTCCTGGCATTCACTATGATTTGTGTGATTGGGTCCGTGTTACTATTCCTTTCAGCCAACCTTTGTTATGGTATGTACTGTATAGCTACTCCTATTACATAACGCACTCGTGTCACAGCGTTTTGACGATCCTGCGTATCTTTAATGTGTTTGAGCTAATCTGTCCGTACCAACAAGACTGACGTATCAGCAGGTAAACACTCAAATCGTCATCCGCAAAGCAATCCAGTCTGTGCGTACAGGATATTTAATAAGTGAATTAACATTTTGTTGCTTTTCCATGTTTATTAATGATACCATCCGTAATTACGAGGGTGAGTCAATTATTATCGGCAATGTAGTTATATTTTTGTTTATTTTTGTAGTAATGTCGTTTTACGTTGATGACGCATGCTTTGTTTTTTTGTTGTTATATATTTGCAATTTTCAATCTGCTAGGTTAGTTTTGTTATCACTGCCGTGCTGCTAATCATAGTAGCTCCGCTGTCTGTTTCCACCAAAGAAGAGCAACGTCCGGTGAACCTTTTTTTGTGGTTGGGCGGGAACAGTGTTTTGCCACAACAGAGTGTCTACGAATGGATTGAAAAATTCCGAAAAGGTCGCAACAAGTGTTACACACGATGAAGGAGCCGGACTACTGCAAATAAAGAAACCATTGAGCGTTCACGTGAAATGATTCTCTTAGACAGACGATTAACTATTGATGAAGTGGCACAACGTCTCCAAACTAGTCACAGTTGTGCCTACAAAATCATCCACAACAGACTTGGGTTTCATAAAGTTTGTGCAAGATGGGTCCCAAAACAACTCACACAGTTACATAAACAAACGCGCATGGACATCAGCAAACAACATTTGGACCCCCATGGTAACGAAGGGGACAACGTCTTAGAGAGGACCATTACCGGTGACGAAACTTGGATCCATCATTACGAACCGGAGAGCAAACGGCAGAGTATGGAATGGAAACATCCAAATTCGCCGTGCAAGAAAAAGTTCAAGACCCAACAGTCCGCAGCAAAACTCGTGCTTACGGTTTTTTTAAGGGTCACAAGATCCAGTACTGGAACAGTGTGGAGAAAGGGGCACAGCAATAAACAGTGCACGTTACAGCGAGATGCTTATTGCCAGGCTAAAGCCTGCATTCGAAGCAAACCCCGATGATTGCTGTCAAAAGGTGTTGTACTGTTGCACGACAATGCTCGTTCGCATACTGCTGCCCACACTGCTGAAACGCTCCACAAACTCAAATTTGAAGTACTGGATCATCCTCCATATAGTCCCAATCCTTCCCCATCTATCACTTGTTTGGCCCACTCAAACAGGCATTAAGGGGCCATCGATTTGCCTCGGACGAAGCAGTGAAAGAAACGGTGCATTCCTGGCTCGCAGCTCAACCTAGAACCTTCTTGTATGAGGGCCTCAAGAAGCTTGTACAACGATGGACCAAGTGTGTTGAAACGCAAGGAGACTATGTCGAAAAATGATGTTCTTGTAAGTTTCCTACTTGATTACAATAAAATTTTATAACTACTCTGCGGATAATAATTGACTTACCCTCGTACTTTCAAGTTTATGTTATACATGTATTCTTCGCTGCAGTCGTAGAGGCAAATAATATTCTTACACTCATACCTCCAGATGTCAGACACTCAGATCGGTACCAAACGTTGTATGTCGATAGATTATCAACCGAAAGACCTATTTACTTCGTGCTATGTGCTGTCGTTTTGTAGAATATTCGTAAACGGCAATTAAAAGTAACACCAGAACTACGAAGCACAGAAAAAGCGTATTTGTGAGAAGTCATTTTGTAGATCTCTCGTAAGTGAGTTGGTTGAGCTTCATACCAAATGTCCTCTGCAGACGACAACTTTTTTCAACAGTTTACGCGCGAAACTGTTGTATGGGAGAACACTTTATTGGCATGTAAAGGAACTTTCGGAGTTTGTAGCAGTGTTCATTTGGCAGTCTGCTTTCACTTCGTTAGTTGAATGCAGCAAACCTGTAGAGTAAATTTGTATAGATAGGTGTGATGTTCTGTCGGACTTGTGCGACAGAACAGACACCATTCATGATGAAGCAAGTAGTGCATTTGCAGTTTCACGGAATAAACGTAAGGAATCGGAAAATTAGAAAAAGTTGCATCACACGTGCAGAAGTATGAATAATAATAATAATAGTAATAGTAATAATAAAAGACTGGAGATGGGATCGCCACCGTACATCAGATGCGCACGTTATGGCTAGAGTCTCGTGTTTGTGCACTCACAGAGAAATGGGTCTGCAGTTGCTATCCAGTCTGCACGCAACAGCTACAGTTGTTGTGCGACATGAATCCATGGAACGTTATTGACAGTCCGGTCGAACTGTTACATAGCAACTGTTAGGTATGTTAGACAACGGAAATGACTCAAGATGAGAGAAACTGAGCAGCATTCCTACTGGGCGTAGATGATCAACGAATGCGTCGAACGTCATCGAGGAGGAAACATTAGATACTGAGGAGCCCACACCAGGTAAAGGGGAAACGTTCATTTGTGACCAAGTGAACGGACTACAGTTGATGTCTTGGATATTGTCACTAGAAGGCTCCTCAGGCGATGGAAATGATGAAATACCACAGAAGGAGAAAATGGTAGTGTCTTACTCAAGAAACGATGAAGTTGAAATGCTCAGATATTGGCTTAACATCAAAATGCAGTCGAAGCCAAGCCAGAAATTGGCACATCACACGATTCTGCAATGAAAAGAAGATTTCGCAAAAGATTTCCTTGCACGGTGTATGTTGTATGAATGGGAACAGCAGTGAGCAAGCGGACAATTAATGTGTGTGAAGGAGAAGTGCAAACATTTTACAATGCATGTGATGGAGACCTTCGAACACCGTCGCCTGGTGGATCGACGAGTTACGATGTAGACATCAAACTGCGGGCTAATACAGAAGCAAGCCATTTACATTTCACAAGATTTGACACGCGTGACATTTGTGTCTTGAGCTGGAACGGTGAAAACAATATTGTAAGCCGTAAAGTCAAATCTTTTTCCGCAGTGAACATGTGTCACAACTGAAACCACATGCAGAAAACGGTAGAGACATGGCAACAAGAATCTCGTGCACTCATGACTGCCTATACAGAGGCAAATATCTACAACGCCGAAGAAAGTGGATTCAAAAATGAGATGGCTGTTGGCCGCACTCTTGCAACTAGAGGTTCTACAGATACTGTACGAGTAGGTGTTGTACAGTCCGTTCACAAGAAAACGCATACGTACACAATTATTCATTGCTTCCACAGACGGGTAAAATTGCTCCAAAGTTGTTTTCGGTCCTTCACGAGTCTCGTTCTTTGAGTACTCATACACATCAGTCCATGTTCCCAGCACCAGATTTAATCGTCGACTCTCTCTCCTCCGGAAAAATGACGAAAAAACTGTTCAGGACATTTCTGCAAGAAGTGATAGTGGAACAAACCAGTGGAGAGAAACTTCTGCAAATGCTGGATTCTTACAGGGTACACACATACTCAAGTGTTCTTCAGGACCTGCACGCACAAAATTACCTACATAATTTCAGCAAACAAAACTTCCATTTTTCAACCACTTGATCTTCATGTCTTCAGAATGTACAAGCATATGACTCGTAAAATGTCCGTTGCTGCTCGAGATTCTTCGGAAAAGATTTGTGTATAACAATGGAATAACGTTCTTAAGCTACAGTCCCTCACATACAATCAGTAGTCTTCTCCAAGTTTCTATAACTGTCACCGTCACGGTTAATTGTGGCTAAATCCGTTGATGAACTCAGAGCCTCTGAAACTTTGACTAAGTTCCATTTCAGACACGAGCTTTCACTCTGCAGCCTACAGGATGGATGCCCAAATGTGGAATTCATCAAATGTGTTTGGTGTACGAAAGTAATTTGTTTCATACACTTCTTCGTATGCAACCATTATTGTGAAGCTTTTGTTGGTGAGTGAATGACAGTGTGTGTGAGTGTATTTGTCTGGTAGTGTTTGCATTGATTTTTGAACCTTATGTTCTTATTATTCATCTTATTAGTTTGTTTATTATTACGACTATTAGTTTTATTATGTGCATTGTTGGTTCAAATGGTTCTGAGGACTATGGGACTTAACATCTGAGGTCATCAGTCCCCTAGAACTTAGAACTACTTAAACCTAACCTAAGGACGTCACACACATCCATGCCCGAGGCAGGATTCGAAACTGCGACCGTAGCAGTCGCGCAGTTCCGGACTAAAGCGCCTAGAACCTCTCGGCCACAGCGGCCGCCCTTTATGTGCATTATTATTAGTGTTATTATTACTATTACTTCCAGACAGCCGACCGCTGTCACCGAGCGGTTATAGGCGCTTCAGTGCGGAAACGCGCTGCTGCTACGGTCGCAGGCTCTAATCCTGCCTCGGACATGGATGTGTGTGATGTCCTTAGGTTAGTTAGGTTTAAGTAGTTCTAAGTGTAGGGAACTGATGACCTCAGGTGTTGAGTCCCATAATGCTTAGAGCCATTTGAACCATTTGAACTTCCGAACATAAGATGCAATTGTTTTCTTATTTTTCTGTTCTGATTGTATATTGTGTGAAACTGCAAATGTAGCCTATAGATCTTCTACTTTCAAGGAACGGAGCGAAAGCACACTGCCAAGAGAACATCGTCGCAAACTACAAACAGCCCTTTTACATGTCTTAAGCATGTTGTACCAAATAACGCTTTCATGCACAATACAGTAAACAAAATTTTTTTCACAGGGATTTGAACTTAGCACCCCTGGTAGGACGATCTAACGCTCTACGAACTTCCCTACGAAGGCCCTACAGTTCAGTAATTCACAGATTCACAGATATTGGAAAACTGATTATTCTGTTGATATCTGTTGTTGGGATTTGCACAATAGTATCCTATTTTCCTAATGTGATCTCCTGCTTATAGACTAGAAATTCTGTCCGTTACTGTCTCTGTATCTATTTCACGAGTAAAATTCCTCACCGTCAACTTAGAATTCTTGCAGTACATTTTGAAAAGCCTCAATGTCACCTTTACAGCAGTCAGCCAAAATAATGGGTCGCAAGCGTGTCGGTAGTTTAGTCAAACGAATTGTTATTAATTATTTTGCATCATGTGCTGAAAATAGTCTGCCAGTTTACAAAAGTCCGATTGTTCAAAATCCTGTAGCGCAATAATACTCTTTTTGACTCTGTCTTGTGTTGTTTCAGATCGGTATGCCGACAAGAATGCGTGATAAAATTCACCTTTCGTTTGGCCTACTTGTACGACTGCTCTCGTTCTTGTGACTGGTACAGATTCTAAAAAGCAACATACATAATCAAGTTTATGACCAATTGACCATGAAGTTGGGAGTCAATACTGGAACTGATGTAGCCATTCTTTGGCCTGCATGTCATTAGGACAATTTCGAAAAATTTTAAACTTTCTAACTGCAAGAAATAATTTGTAATCAAATGAATCATTCTGGTGTGAGGATAAGATATTTTTCGCTCTGTGTGAGGTATCCGCACTATCTTGTCATAGGCGGAGGTTCGAGTCCTCCCTCGGGCATGGGTGTGTGTATTAGTCCTTAGGATAATTTAGGTTAAGTAGTGTGTAAGCTTAGGAACCGATGACCTAGGCAGTTAAGTCCCATAAGATTTCACACACATTTGAACAGTTTCTTTATCTTGTCGTAACGCACTGTGTTTACTTCACAGATCATCTACATAGCACAAATCAGAAAGTTCGTCAGGAGTATTGAAACACAAAGCATGGCAATCGGTATCATCATTCCCGTCACTGATTTTCCGTTCAGTGGGCGATAATCGGCCATCGAGTTTCTTTACAACAGACTTGTGCTCTTGATTAATGGTCATCTGTCACTGTTTAAAACGTTGAAGAGAAAGCCATTCTTCTGAATCGGCTAACGGAACAGGCAGTGTGACATCAGAATTTTTGTCCGCAGCTGTCTAGTTGGGTCACGGTTACAGAAAGTTCGCCTACCTGTTTGGTAACTGTATTTACAGAGTGACCGTTATTTAACTACATGAAATAAAATCTTCGTAACTTTTGAACGGCTTGCGTTAGGAATTTCAAACTGCACCGTTGGCCGAGGGGTATGATGGGAATTAGTATGAGCTGTACGGTTTGGTTTAGCGACGAAGCTGACTTTCATTTGGACGGGTTCGTCAATAAGCAAAACTGGTGCGTTTGTGGCGCTGAGAACCTGCATTTCGTGATCGAGGTGTGCAATGTCCAGTCACGAAATAATCGGTGCGATATTCCTCGATGGTACGGTGACTACCCAACGATACGTGAAGGTTTTGGAAGATGATCTCATCCCCATTGTCCAAAGTAACTCTGATTTCAACACGATGTGGTTCGTACAAGACGGAACTCGATCCTGTCGAAGCGGGAGAGTGATGTCCTGGAGGAGCACTCTGACGACCGAATTTCTGCTCTAGGGTTCCCAGAGGCCACTGGCTTGGGCCTCGATTGTCCGCCACATTCTCCGTGACTCCTTTTTTTGAAGCTGTATTAAAGACAAGATGTGCAGCAATAACCTCAAAACCGTTGCTGAGCTGAAAAGAGACATTCAGGAGGTCATCGACAGCTTCGATGTTCCGACTCTGATAATACCTTCAGAATACCTTGCAAAAGATCACTGTTCCCATCTGTAGTATTACGTCAACAATGGGGGAGATTGGATCCGTTTGGTCAATACAAAACCTAACTCTTTAACTCTCAGTTAGAAAGGTGGATTCTATACCACCAACACAAAGGTGAGGTGCAGTACAGTACACACCAATGCCTACATCTATCCTGCTTCATTGATGTTCCGTACAAGACCACTACTACTTCGTTGTATTACGTTTCGTTTCTTTTTCTCACTTTATTTTAGCTTTAGAACATTTTACAATGCACAAATTAGGTATTTTGACAACGTTTTACAATGAACAAGTTATGTATCTTTACAACATTTGACAATGAACACATTAGCGCTTACATAATAAAACCAACACACACTAAACATCCAAGAATTAGAGAATTAGAGAGGAAGGTTTGGCCGATTTAAACGAGAAAACTAAACAGGTTAAGCAAGATGTTCGTGAGGAGTTCAACCCTGTCAAGAGACGAACTCACTGAAACGGCCGAAATTCCACAGTTGTAACGGCAAGACACTCAGTTTGAAACTCACATACAATGTCTAGAAGAGCAGTGTCCATCGCTTAAGGCTAGAGAGGCAGAATTTGCTACCCAGGAACACTTACTGGGTGACAATTATTGAACTATACGAAAAAACAGATCTGTGTTCGTCCTTCGCAACAGTCCTGCTGTCAGTTGGCATGTGCTTCAGCTTCAAGGACGCAGTAATAACAAAGGAAGATCATGTGTTCGGCGAGACAAATGTATTGACTACAGGTTTTGCATACATAGTTCGTCTTTCTGTCCTTCTTGCGGGCGCACATCCCACACCTTGATTGAATTCTTCTTCACCATATTTGGGGGAGGAGGTGTGACGGCTTGGTTGCTGGAACTAGGAAAGAAGTCCCAGTCCCTGAAGCGCTGCTGTAACGTTTTATAAGGTGCCTGGATGCATCCTGGTCCTTGTAAAGCTGCCCTCGAAGAAGGGTGAGGGCGAGGGTTTTGAGGAATTGAGGACGTGTAAGGGTTGCCCGAGGCGAGTTTCAGAGATGGATTACTTGCGCATTGATTCCATTGCCGTTGAGTATCGAGAAGAACGTCCTGAGTGGCCATCTTCTGCAAAGTTTGGCTCACCTCGAGAGTTCCGCACAACTGTCGATACTGCCTTTGGTCTTATTTTAGTGGGCAGTCACCTCAGGCTTCTTCTTATCCCCAGCCGATTCATCTATATGATCATCGTGGTGAAAGGTGGAGAGAACAATCACAACCTTCTCCTTTTTTAGAAAGTAGGACGCCAAGATATCTGATTACTGAATCCGAACGTGCTGCAGCAGACTGGGCGGCCAGTGGGGTTCCTTTTTTGTTTTTCCTAACCGCTCCAACCAGAGTCATCTTGTGCTTGCATAGCAGTGTACTTCCAGATCCAGGTATTTTGGTTATGAAGTGTTCACACATCAGATGGGGAGTCGCTCTCTTGGAAATCTCCGTCAGGTTGCTCTCCGATGTACACCTCCATGCATGAGGTGCAAAACATCTCTTACTCCCACAGGGCCTTGATGCCGTACTTGGCCGGCTTTGTCAGGAGGTATTAAATGAATAAGCGTCGGCCACGGAACCTCTCCAGTTTCTCATCGATCGTAATGTTGCTAGTGAGGATGTAACTGTCCTGATAGTTCCTCTTGAATTGGTAGAAGACTTCACGCATTGGACAGAGCTTATACTGTTCCCTCCGAGTCTGATCGTGAAACCTGAGACATCACAGGAGGAATCTGACTCGAGTCACCGTCATCGTCAGGGGGAAGATGTCAACACCATTTCCATCGGTGGTTCAGAAGCTTTCAAGCTCCTTTCGTCCAGCTTTGAATCCCCCAATTACATCGAGAAGCAGTAGGAGAACCATGACCTCAGGTTTGCCCGTCTCCCCACACAGGCTATCTAGTTTTCGATACGCATCGCTATTTTCTTTTTGGTACAGTCGACGATGATCCGCAGAATAACTGGTGTAATTGAAAGTCTTCGCCCTCCTTGCGTTTCTCGTCGGTCCAGGAGCTTCTTTGTGGTGTTCCAACATCTGGTCCTAACCTTCTGTGGGCCTGGGAGATTCTTCATCACTTGGTGGCCCCATCCGTTCCGACATAGAAGTCGTCACATTTGATATGGCAGTCGATGCCACCGTCGCTGGCATCCTCATGTGAGTCAGTGTCGTGTTCACTCTCTGCAGTTTCACCGTCAGACTCCTCGCACCCATCAACAGGTAGCGGTTCTTGTAGTTGGTGACGCTCCACTTTTTCGGCTTCTTCCTGCCCTTCCTCCACGTTTCGCAGTAGCCTCTTAAGCCTAGCTCTTTCCCATCCATATGACGGCATCCAAAATACATATCTTGTAATACACTATAATAAAATAATTATAATATAATATTATACAACAGTGGCCCAGTTACAAAACAACAATTGTTATTTTCATCGGGAAGTATAAGACTGTTGCAATAATGTATTATAGTATTACAGGTCTGTAGAGTATCTGTCACTTATTCTAAGCACAATATAACACTAAAAATGCATAAAAAGAAAGAATATCACTTGCATTACACTCTGTAGTATTTTACTAGTTCACAATTGAGAATAAAGTACTTTCCGTAACATTGGTGTTCAAAGATGCACAGAATACACAGTAGTTCTATTCCTTCTCACCAAAACTTTAATTGTTCTTCAGAAAACTTAACTAAAGTTTGCCTGGTAATAAATATGCAAGGTGAACTGTGTTGTTGTAAAGGCACACAGTGTATAATTACATCAGTTGTCTCACATATCTTGGAAGTAACTGCTAAGTCAAAGCATATAATTGAAATTTTAGTATGTATAGTTGCAAAATAAAACTTTATCCGACTAAAAAAATCAGCAGACTAACATGTAATTATGCATCCTGATCGGGTCAGCAGGTGAAGATTTCTTACATATTTTTAAGATGCGTGTTCATAAGTATCAAACTGGTATCTGAGGAACGCGTGAAATTTATTTTGAGAATTCAAATACGTAAATCTCGGTGCAGGGCAGAAGACCTATGTGAAAATTTAATTTTAGGAGGAAATATGTCAACTCATGCTACATGATGCGAAATCCTGACTAGCCGATATATCAAACAATTCCTCTGTGAGAAAGAAATCCATTTTTAATGTAATTTGTATGTGCCATCTACCTGCAAAAAATGACTCAGATTAAAATGTTGGCCCTGATTATTGCTAATCTCTATCTTTAGTCCTGCAAACAATCACTGTATCACGACTGTTAGCGTTATTGCGTAGCAAATGAACGTAAAATTTAATCCCTCTGACTTTCTGATAAAGCTCCTTAAAAATTCACAAGGTTGCACGTTCCTGAAATCTTCTACTGTATTAAGCATCTGAATAATATGATACTTTTTTCACAAATACACTCCGACAGTCACTGTGCCCTACAGTGGACCTGAACTTTGATGATAAATTTATTGGTCTACGTCTGCGCACCGAAAGCTCCTCTGCTCTGTAACTCGTTGCCATTAGAAACAATGAGGTGACCATCAAACAATTAAATTTTATTTACCGTAGTTCCCAAGTGCAATGCGAGACGGTATCTTACCAATTTTCATAAAATGCTTCTCATTACACAACCCGCGAAGTGCAATGCGAGTGCGCAAACAGAATCATGAAACTAAAAACGAAAATGGGAACTAATCTTAACGACTTATAAATGAGAATAAGGACTCCAAGTTAAACTATGCTTCATGAAGCTATGAGAACAGTACACCTTTTCACAAAGTTCTCACACCTAGACAAGTTAGCAAAAATTTCTAAATAACTCTCCTGTGTGTAACTGCTTTCCTTGACACTTGTTTCAACTAAATGACAACGCCATATGCTACGTTACAGAATTTCTACACCAAACTTCAATCATCCACAATGTTCTAACAATAAGAAGCTACACAGTTACAAATATTAAAAAAAACTGGATTATCTTAAAAGCTGACATTTATCATACTTCCATTAACATAACCTCATTTGCTGAATACCTTACCTCAAAACTATTATTACGAAATTCATTTTAAATATTGCTGTCTCCGCTACATGGCATGCCAGCTTCCATACTTTCCCAGACTGTCCAACACACACTGCAGCTGTTCTCTGACCAACATCGTTGTCGCAAACACAGGCTTACTAAGAATATGGTTATATCGATACTACAGAGACTGAGTACATTATCAAATTCGCAACTTCATTCTCCTTTATGAGCAAAACTTCCTGAACATCGTCGTGGCAAACAGGACAGCCCCCTTTCAAACTGTACTTCGATCCTGCGACAGAGGATAGCATCCTGTGGCTGGGAAATAGCAGAGTGATCTCCGTGAAAAAAATTAATTCTTTTGTCTCAGAAACCTCCATTCTTTGCCTTGTCCGCTCGTGTGTTTTCTGAGTTAGAAAGTGTAATATATGCAAAGATTTTTAATGGAATCCATGGACATTGCAGCAGCAAGGATAAACGTTTTGGGTAAATATTCTTACTGCCTGCTGAGAGTAGTAGTCTTGTATACTTCAGTAAACCTACGGTTTCTGATAATCACACGCAAAAATATTATTGCTTGACTTGAACGGAAGTAATGGCCTCAAACTGCTTACAGTTACTTTTTTATAACGTATCTGGGTGATTTTGGCGATGGACGCAATGACGAACAATCGGTAATAGCTGAAAATAAAAGAATTCGGGAGGCAGAGAATATTCTCGGTTGTTACATCCTGACGGCGGGATACAAGTTCTCGCGCGCTATTACCCACGGAACCTATCGTAAATAAAGTGTGTTCATACGTCACAGGATAGAGTAATGATTTCTCAGATGTTACCCAAAGTAACTTCGTAGTTTTCTTAACATCTTTCTCGTTGGAAGTTTCTACAAGTTCCAACACAATGCAAATTCATAAGTGACGATATTTTTCGTTCCACAAGCAGAATAATTTCAATCCTCTTACGGTATTTTATTTTTTACCTCGGAATGCTTTCACCTTTTCACGATAAAATATGTATCTCACCGATCTACAAAGTTGGAGAAATATTTTTCTTCAAACTTGCTTGCAAAGTTAGTTTTTCTCATTTTTGGTAGCTACTGGCTAGACTGTTCTTTTGTAAAATTCTTCATCATATTCTAGACTAAACATACAGGTGTCTAGCATTCTTTACGCGATATTTACTAACAGTTGAATTAGTACTAACTGAGAATGCTGTAGGACGATGAAATGATCTCGAGGTGACAGCAGCTAGAGTAGTAGTACAAGGTGCCTTCCACGATGCACCATACGGTTGCTTGCAGAGTGTGTACGTAGACGTAGAGTCTCAGATCCCGTTTTATAACATGTAACTATCCCCGGAATATTATATTAATAATGCAAGAATTATGTTACGTATATGATTCTCCATATATGTTTCTTCTGTTGCAGGTGCACCTCCAGGACACACTGTCTCAAGAGTTGTGAACGGCACAGAGGCTGGAGATAATGAATTTCCTTTCATGGTAAAATGTCAGCGTTAATGGGCTATTTATTGCCTTCATTTTAGCGTTCAAATGCAAATCCCAAATGGCTGTACTTACAAAGCTACTGAGAGAGCATCCTGCAAGTGGCTAATTTAAACGTGATGGTCTGCTCACGTGACATTAGTGACAATCAAAATCACAGGGCAAGGTTAGAAGACTAGTCAGTCAGCAGAGTATCATCCTCTCAAACGACGACACTGCAGGAGTGACTGCAGCTATCATAATTACATAGCCCATGAGATAGAAATTGAACGTCAGCACTATAATAATAACCCACATTTGACAGTTGGTACTAGAGGCGAACGTGCTATAATCAGTCATTACTACGATCGTTCAAACTGTATTTACTCTCTCTATAAATTGTGTAATCACGGGTCCGTGCATTTACTACGCTCTGACACACCATCTCCATAAACACTAACTCCCGATTCTTCATAATATTTCTCACATTACCTGGTGTAATTATTGAATTGCGCTTATCCTGAGTGTCAGACCACCGTTTCCGAGACAGGGAGGTGCACCGGCCCTGGATAGAATCCGCCTGGCGGACTAACCACGAGCGTCACTGAGCTGATCAGATTGGATGCGGTTTTTGAGGGGTTACTCGCAACCCCCAAAAGGTGATTACCTGGCTGGTACCTATGCCCTGCTTCAGTTACGCGAATAGCAAACATTTCGAAAACATTTGCTCACATACCCACGAATTACACTACATGCAAACAGTTTGGGTACATATATTTCATCCCGCGGAGTACAAGGGTGACGACAGGAAGGACATATAGTCACCCATTAAACTAACCATGCCAGACCCGTTAATAATCACGCAGATCCTGCCCCAACGTGGGACAATGGCGAAAGAAAAGTAAATCTATGAACCTATAGGAGTGGCATTCAATAAGTAATGCAACACATTTTGTCCTGAAAGCAGGTCTGTTTTATTCAGGATTCCAATACACCATACGATTTCTAGCTCTTTTGGCTGCAAAACCCTATTTTTCAACACAATTTCCATCCAGTGCGACAGACTTACGCCACCTTGCTATGAGGGCCTGTACGCCCGCATGGTACCACTCCTGATTGATGTCGGAGCCAACGCGTTGCTGCTTCAATAACTTCCCCATCATTCACGTACGGCTTCCAACAGAGTGCATCCTTCATTGCACCAAACATATGGAACTTCTTCAGAAATAAAACTCTCAAATTGGCATGTCACGTATTAAACTATTTAATCGTTTGATTTTTAGTTTAATACGTGACATGCCTATTTGAGAATTCTATTTCTGAAAAAGGCATTCACAGCAGTGCCGAAACCTGGCTCAAAAGACTCCTTTTCGCAACCGAGGGTTTCTGTTGCTGTTAATTTCACAGTACTCTTCTTCACTGTCAGGTCTCCGCACACAGTCTGCAAGTGCCTATGAATATCTGCGATGCTCTGGTTTTGCGCCAAAAGAAACTCAATGACAGCAGTCTACTTAGAACACACCTCCGTCACAGACACCAATTTGAAGGCTACTCATAGCACCGCTACCTATCAAAATTTCATGAAACTATAGAGGCCGAAGCGAAAATATTCCACGATGTCCCACAATAAATTCTGCATTTCTTAACGAAACTCGTCATGAAAAAAATGTTTTGATTTACATATTGAACGCCCTTTGTATCCGCATGTACTTCCGTCAGTGCTTATTCATTATAAACTTCAGTTTGCTGCTTAACATTTCTCTTCAGTGGTTTCTTCTACTTTGCTCCTTTTTCTAGGATTTCTTGCCCTTCGATAGACCTTGGTGATTCCTTTCCTTGGGTTTCACGTATTAGGCCGTTGTGTGATTTTGTCGACTTGCCTGCTCGAGGCAGGAGTGACTGATGACCTCGTAGTTTAGTCATTAAGTCAATTAATCAATTTTCGGTCGACTCACATTTCATTTCCATCCAGTTCCTGTTTTGCTGTTATCGATTGGCTTCAATGTCTTGCTGTGTTCCAGGATTATGCGAGGTAAAAAGCGTGAGTCCCCCTCTACATATTCGCCGTTCAATAGGACAAATTTTCCTCGATGAACGATGACTTGGTGGAAATCTTGGTGGTCGATGGATGCATTTCCGCTCCTCAGTAAACGTTTTACTACAGAAAAGTCACCTGTCGTCATTTTGAAATTGTGGCACGTCAGGACTGTCATACCGTAGCCAAGGTAGCCTCTGAGGGCCGGCAACCCATGTAACACCACAGAGGATGAGGTTGTCTATGCCCAAAGGCGTACCCAAAACAATCATGGTAAACACCGGCTACTTACTCACTAGTTAATGGAAACAAACATTCCGAGCACTACTTCCTGCAGGGGGAGCTCGAGCCACAGCCTGCAGGAAGTATCACTACACCGAAATCTGATTGGCTGGAGACAGCTATTTAAGGGCTAGAACCAGGCCTGAAGTTCAGTTCACTCAGGATGCCGGCCTCGAGTACTGCAACCGTCGAAGATTACGTCTTCGTCTCGGAATTGGACGGTTACTAGTGTGTGAGCGTGTTACCACCAACCTTTGTGGAAAGTAAGAAGTGAACTTCTGTTTGCCTCAATTAGGAGACATTTTTCTTTATTGTTACCTATCGTTTGTATGTTCAGTCATCAACCTTGTAAACTTACATCAATAAAAGTTGTGTTGTGAAAAATTGCGAAATGTCAGTCACGACAAGGACAATACGGGAATGGGCGAAATTTGATATCCCAAACAAGTATACTATGACATCGTATCCTCTACAGAATGAAGTGGGGCGTTATCGTGGAGCAAATCCATCCCATATGACGGCCTTCGTGTTTACAGCCAACCGTTACTACCTTGTTAGTAGATTTACAGAGTTTTCTCCTGTGATAGTTCGTCACTTGAATGCATTATCTGTTAGCATCATACCGTGTCAATCCTCATCTTCGTACTAAAAAAAAAGAAACAGAAATCACATTATCAACTTGTCCGGAGATTATTGCGCTTTCACGCTTTTAGGCAGTGATGAATAAACATGTTTTTACTCCTTGCTTTTTTCCTTTGTCTCGGGTCACAGTGACGCACGCAGCACTAAGGCGGTTAACGACGGCATCTGCACTGATGTCACGCAGCTGCAACGTTTCTGCTGCCGCTTCGATTAGCCGGCGTTTTGGGTGGATGTGAAAATGGCAGCAGGAGTGATCCCCGATTTGTTTGACGCATGGGAGAGTGTCATGACGGTCCAGAAGAGACTGAACTGACATACGCATGAAGACAGTCGCAAACTACCACATTAAAATCTAGTTGCAAAGTGCAAAGAACCACCATTAAACCGTGAATCTATGTTTATGCTACAGCTTCTATTTTTGCTCTGTAGGTATCGTGAGGACAAGATTAGTATAATTACAGCGCACACAGAGGCATTTCAGCAAACATTCGCGTACTCCGTATACGGTTGGAAAGGAAAAAAGAGCTAATTCGACAGCATTCAATAAATACTGTAACATTTCTTGCTCTTGGCCAGTTGCAATTGAAACAACGCGCAATTCGCTGTACGACATCGTCGGAAAGTCCCGCTTCAGCATGTAGTTTAATGAAGCGCCGATAGGTGGCAGCGCCGTCAAAGCGGCGTCTGAAACGGAGGTGCGTTCCAAGCCGAGAGCTGATCTTCATAGATGCTTTCAGACTGTCTACGGAAATCTGTCAGTGAACAAAAGCTCGGTGAATCGTTAGGTGAGGCGCCTGTCACCATCCCGACAAGTTCGCCAAAGTCTGTCCGATCTCCCGCGTGCCAGCAGGCTGCATGCAGCTGGGACTCCTCAAATGCTGGAACGTGTGAACCGTTTCATTCCAGGTAATCGACGGATCACGATGAAACACCTCCTTGCACAAATGGACGTCTCTGTTGGTTCTGGAGATACACTCTTCCACAATTTGGGGTAATCGAAGGCGTACACCCGCTGGGTTCCTGGCCGTCAAGCAGAGGACCATAAAGAGCAAAAAAGGAATATCTACGTGGAATTGCTTGCACGTTTCGAGGTGGATCGTGATAATTTTTTGTCTAATGTTGTCACAGGCGATGGGTTCACCACTTCGGAACGGAAACAAAACAGCACTCCGTGGAGAGTCGCCACATTACACTCCTCGAAGTTCAAAACCCTTACCCTTAGCCGGTATAGTCATACCACCGTCTGCTGTCCTCCATCATGGAACAACGATCAGCTGGAAAGTGTATTGTGCTGTCCTCAGGAAACTGAAGAAACGACTTCAGCATCTTCGTCGCCACAAAAATAAACCGACCTTCACCTTCTCCATGACAAGGCAAGGCCTCACACAAGTCTGAGCACCCGAGAAGACCTCACAGAACTTCATTGGACTGCTTTTCTTCGCCCACCCTGCGGCCCGGATTTCGCACTTTCCGACTACCATCTATTTGGCCCAATGAAGGTTGAACTATGCGGCGAGCAGTACGTTGATGATTTAGAGGTTATTGATGCACCAAGACGTTGGCTCCAACGTCTAGCAGAAGAGCAGAACTATGTGGACATACACCCCCTCCCAGTAAGATGGCGTAAGGCCACTACTTTGAACGGAAATTATGTTGAAAAATAGGGTTTTGTAGCCAAAAGGGTGAGGAATAATACGATGTATTAGAATCTGAATAAAACCAACCTGCCTTCAGAAAAGAATATGTTGCATTACTTGTTGAACGCCCCTTGTAGTTTGTAAAGTGGGAAGTAACCTTTGTTATGGACTTCACGATGGTTAACGGAATATGTACGTAGATGAAGACGTCGTTGTAGATCAGTAGTTGCGGAAAGTAGTGTGTGGCGACCTTTATTGTCTTTAGAATGCCGTAAAAGTGGTTGAAAATGACCCTTGACTGATTTTCACTTTCTCAACTATCACCTCGATTGTGATACATTGATCTAAGGGCTTAATGGCCTCCACTTCTCTCGCGACTCCATGTTCTCTATGGAGGGACGGCCTGCCGTTTCGTTCTTCGTTGTTCACATTTGCCTGACAACACTGGGATGGTCTGCACAAGTTAACCACCGTGTCATATGATGATGCATTACTGCCACACTCTTATATCAGCTCAGCATGGGTCGATGCACCGTTGTTCCCCTTCAAATGCAGGAAACCAATTACCACACTGTAGCGCACTTTATTAGTGAGATGTGCCCTTTTTTCTTCTCTAACGCCATGCTACCGTCCTGTAGCGTGGGGATTTTAGTGCATACCAGGACCGCAGATACGTATCAAAGAATAATTATTAACTTCATTTTATTCTTTCGATAATTAGACCTTTATTACTTATCACTTGCATCGGTAGTCACCTGATGTTGGAAAACCATCGAAAACGTAAATCTGTTTGACCAAACGACGATTCGAACCCTTGTCCTGCTGAATGCATGCACAGCGCCGTAAGCTGTGCGTCACCGCGTTCAGCCACACTCCCTTTGTGAGAGTACAGGATCGATATCAATACATTTCTGAAAGTTTAAATCTCGATTCTACGCTCATTTCTGAAGAACTAATGGCGCTTTCACTCATTACAACAAAGTTTTGTTTATTATATATGACGACCTGATTCATACGATAATTTTCGAAGGTGTGTCCCTAATTTCCGAGAGTTGCATTGCTAATATCGAAGTCTAATACCACCTGACAAAGATTACAAAATGATTCACGTCTACCTCTCCTGCCGATGCTGTTACTTCCTCTTCGAATTTGGTAATGATTCACTAGAAACTGACATGTACGATGATCTGTCACGTTAATCATGCGGCCATAGAGATAAGTGTAAATGTTGTCAAGGATTTAAAATAGTGATAAACAGCTGTATGTGTCAAGTGCACAATTTAAAATCAGCAATGGAGTGTAGGGTATGGCATACATTTCAACGACTGCAATACGAAGGAGCAGAACGGGATACTTAATGTTTAACAATTTTTATTAAATAAAGGAGCACAAGCAAACACTTCTTAAAGGTATAAAAATCACCTTGTACTCTAACCTAACGCATCTTACTTGAAAAGCACATAAAACAGCATCTTGTGAACTTTTTACATTTTTTCAAAGAAATGTTTGCATATTTCCCGATATGTCACACCCATGGAACAGAATGGAGTAACGAAAGTTTTTGTGAAATTGTTGAATAACTGGTGAAATATTAGGAATATCATTTTAATACTAAGATATGAATTTGTTTAATGACCTGTTTCGACTAAGCAATATGGAATCTTAAAAAAATCATTAACAATAATAAAATATTGTAAATTCATTTTAAAAATGCACAATATTTTAATGTTTAATAGCAAGTTACTGTTATTGTTACTTTATTTAATATTTATTTTGTAGCTTACGTTTAGCGATGTAGGACCCCTAGTAATAGATCCTACTATCCAGTCCTGCCCAACTAGAGAAGTTTCGTTGACAAATCTGTGTGGTAAATTATTTCTTTCTTCTAGATGATAGGCCAATCATCTGCCAATGAGAACGTTCACTGTTGGACTAATGAATCTGCTCCCCATTGACTACAGGTGTGCTAGCAGCTTGTCTTCCTGTTCTGCACTGAACACATTTTTAAATTTTCCACCTGATTCGTGAAGTCTGTAGTTGGCACTAGTCTTACCTTTCCGAACGTATCTTTCCATCGTTGATTTGAGTATGTTAAACTCCTTAAGCGCCTTTAAAACTCCCATTTCAGAAGATGAAAAGGCTGAAACTCTCATTTTCATTGATTTAATCTGTCATTTCTGTTTATCAGTATTTTTAATGTAAGTCTACACCATCTGGAAAAACAAGAAAAGAAAAGAGATACGTAGTTCGAAATCTACTCGCATCAAAACAGGCTGGGCAGGACGGAACACTATTTTATTCTGCACCCTCCTGTTCTGCCGCAGGACCATATTTCAGGTAAACAGCTGTTATGGAGCATAATAACTGATGCATTTAACCGTATTATTTAACTACCGAATGGTACATACTTTAAGGTTACATTTTATTTAAGCGAGTTGCGTCGAGATTCACCAAAAGTTATAGAAATACAACTGGCAATATGAACGATAACCCTTCTCTCAGTAGCTGCACTCCAGACCGTCAAAATGGCTGTCACACCTTTCCATCAACTCGTAGACGTAGTTGTATATCACTACAATAGGCTGCAGCACCCTTCAGTTTATAAAGCAGTATGATCCCGGTGTGTCCCGCTATCCCGTTCTGCCCTGAGTTCCATATCTATCGTGTGGTTTTAAAACCACACAAAAGTATCTACAATCACATGGAAATGTCCGAATTTGATAACCAATCTCGAGCACTTGGAGTCGACATAGAGCCCACCCAGCTACCGTCAAACACTCGAAATGGTCACTTCATAACAATGTGATCTACTTAAGACATCTCCGCCCCACAGTCGCAGTCAGCAAATGGAGGGAAACTCCGTTCCTTTATGGTGCAATCATTTCTCCCTTGGCCGTCCTATTGCGGTTCGACTTAGACCAGATTTGGCAACGTACTCTGAATGCCTCAGTCTTATCTATTGCATCTTGGAGCACGTGACCATTGTTCAATGGTTCGTTCCAACTTTGTCACCGTTTTAAGCCACATTGAAAGAAGTGATACTTTTTGAGTCAATCGAGGGTGGTTTCCTTGATATCAGACAGGTTATTAATGGCTCTTGCAGGGCAACGTACAAGGAAGAATTCTCATAAGAAGTGGTCTTCTTGAGCAAGTTTAACCTATCTGCTTAGCAATTTTAGCTAGGACATGGTAGTAGATCTGATACTGATTCTCATAGCTTCACTAAACTCCTGTTTTATTTGTTCCAGGCTCAATATGTTCGTTACGGTGTACCAGAATGCAGCGCTACAATCATCAACGAATACTGGGTCATGACTGCTGGCCACTGTGTGGATGGGTGAGTAAAACTAGAATACATCACCAGCATAAAAGAAATTATGCACATGTGATTATTTTTACGTAGCTGTATTGAATAAAACATTGCTGTAATTCGAAACAAAGTTTTGAAACTGTTTGTTTACATGTTTTAAATACAACTGAGAAGTGATTATTAGGTTACGAGTAAGTTTCACTGTGTTTATGCCTGTAGCTTCACATTTGATCGATTTTTGAGTAGTGCAATATTTCAATCATGTGAGAATTACATACGACAAGAAGCAAGGATAGAAAGCTAATATTTTGTCCAATCATTTCACTTGGAGTAATATATTAGAAGAATAGCTATGAGGGTAAAAACATCCATTGTCTATTTCAGGAACCATCTTGATATGCCTGACGGATGGCCGGACGTTACTGAATCTCACTTCTTCAAAACACGAGTTTAACGTTCCGTTTGCGACAGATTGAATTAGAGCTTGGATGATCTAGAAATAAGGCAGAAAAGCGACAAAGGCTTTCTCAAACGATTCATTCCAGAATTCGCCTTTATCTGTCGAAGGAAACAACAAACAACTTACATCCCAATGGCCAGATGGAACATTGAACTCTTTCGAAATGGATTCTATTAGTTCACTTTGACCAAGAGTAAACATGTACCACTGACCCGTGTTCCAGCCTGTCGTCCACAAGCACGTTCTTTTATCTCTGCAGATACACTGTGAACTGTCATAAACGGTACAATAACATCTAAAGCGAAATTTAAGAACATAAGCATAGTCGATAATGGCAGACAGTCATGTTGCAAACTACTACACTTCATAGACGGCAGCGATCTACTCTGACGGCCGTGGTGCTAGGGTACTGAATGGGGCTGGATCCAACCATTTCATGTGCATGTTTCGGTCCTAGCGAGAAGAGGGAGCGCCACCTGCACGAGTCGATATATTTACAGTGTTTACGCTCTCCACAGAACGCGCATCCATATCAATTTTTGACGGGTATACAAGACAAATGAGTACCGAACTTGTGACACTGTAAGACTGACAGTCATTCTTTCATTTCCTAAGCAGCGTGTCCTGAATGTGCTACTCTGATTACAAGTTGAGCCTCAGACATTGTCTCGCTGTCACCGCTGATGGCTGTATTTCCTATGGCTATGAATACATACTTAGCTTAAAAACGTTAAGAGTATAATAAAGCATCAATATAGAATTTAACGACACATACTCTCTTACATGTCCTCTTACATACTGTTGCACCGCAGGCAAATGAACTGAGATGTTCTGGCTGCTGCTCAGTTCTGATAAATATGTATCCTCCTCCTTAGTATGCATGTATGGATCACGGACGGCTGTGTACAGTTCATTACATCCTGCACTTCATAACGTGATTACTAATTTTTCGAAAGTTGAGGGATGTGCAAGAGCTGGTAACACCTACCATTAACTACAGATGAGATTAACTTGATAGTTCATTATTTACCTCTGTCCTATCATCCTTTATCCTCAGTATCTCTAATGCCAATCAGATGTTTCATTTCAAATATTTACGTTTCTCGTAGAGGTCAATTGAAAATGAACATGACAATTAGTTAGCTCGTTACATGTCTACAGATCATCTGAATGATACTTTTACCAAAATAACCCGGAAAACGAGGGTATTCGACAAATGTGCACATGATTAATGTTAATCTTAATGAACATGCCATTTTTTAGTCCTACTCATTCAAATACACTTAAAAAAGTTATTAAATTTCTTTATATACAGACTACCAGTTTTTAAATACAAATTCTTCCACGGAGTAGAAATAGTTGTTCAAGAGAAATGATTTTAAGCTAAATTTAAAATGTGTCTTGACATTTGTCGATTATATTATGTAAATGGGCAAATGATCAAAAAATTTTGTTGCCATATATTGAACTCTCTTATGAGCCACTGACAGTATTAGCAATGGGAAATAAAGGTCACTTTTATCTCTACGGTTGTAGGTAAGGACAGCACTGTTCTTCTCAAATGGATGAATTACGTATGCCGAATTTAACTAGCATATGTATGTACTGTGACGGTACATCTAAAATGCCTACTCCTTGAAGAGTTACCTACGTGACTACTGCGGGTGAACAGCTATTATTCTTACGGCCCGCATTTGTACAATCAATAATTTTTTTTCCAACTGATGAGTTAGCCCAGAAAATTGTTCCATAAGACATTATTGAGTATAAATATGCAGAATATGTCTGGAGGTTGATTCGTTTGTTTCCAAGCCTAGCAGTTATAGGAAGGACAATAGCAGCTGTATTTGATGGGTTGAGGAGCTCAGTAATATGCTTCTTCCTGTTCAAGGTATCAACAATACAAATTTGAAACATTCTACACCATTTACTAACTCCTGTTCATGTGCTGCATCAACTTTCGGTATGGCTCCGTTTGTTGTAGAGTACTTAATACAGTGTGCTTTTTCGAAATTATTGGAGAATTCATTTTCAGAGAACCACTTAGTAATTATTTCAGACACATCAATAACAATCTCTTTTGTCCCTGTCTGTCTAATGGAATTTATTAGAACAATAGTATCGTCTGCAAAAAGTACCAATTCTGTTTGTTGAATGTTAAGTGGAAGCTGATTCACATATATAAGGAATGGGAGTGGTCCAGAAATTGAAGCCTATGGGATTCCCTTCGTGTTTTCCCCCAGTCACTAAAATTTTCTACGTTCCCAAGATTTTCGGAATTATTCAACACCAATTTCAGCATTTTGTTGGTTAAGTATGACTCAAACCAGCTGTGTGTAAAGTTACGAATTACAAATTTTTCCTAAAAGTATAATGGTCTGCACAATAAAACGCCTTGAAGACGTCACCAAAAAATAACAGCTGGTGATATTTTATTATTTAAGGCTTCTAATATCTGATGAGTGAAGGAGTAAATAGGATCATCTGCCGAGCAACCATTTTGGATTCCGAACTGTTATAAGCTATGTAATTATTTCTACTTAAATGTGAGACTTCTCTCGAGTACGCTACTTCTTAGAGTATTTTGTAAAACGATGTCAGTACGGAATTTTTTTTATGAAAACGTTTCAGAATTGCATATTTCGAACTGTTGGGAAAAGTTCCATGTGCCAGTATTACATTATATTCACTAAGGACATTATTTATTACGTTAGAAAAATTTTTCAAAGTTATGTTTGCAATTCCATCAACACCATAGCAGCACCTTTCGTTTTTCAGAGTTTTTGTAATTCTGTTAATTTCAGTAATGGATGCTGGTGATATGTCTAGCTGTTTAAAGTTCTGTGCAATGACATTTTCAATATATTCTCTGTCTCCTTCAACTGAACCATGTATTTTTGCTGCTACATTTAGAAAGTATTTTTTAAAAGCACTCACAACTTGTGAATTGTCAGTGGCAACATTGTCATTTAGTTTAACTGTTACGGTGTCTTATACGCTGATTGGCCGGGCTGTCTCATGTGCTGTCAGTGTGCCACACACTTTCAACCTTCTTATCTGCATTATTTATCTGTCACGATGTGCATACTTCTTGAGGTTTTAACGGCTTTCTTAAAACAGTATAATACATTTTTGAAGCATGCAAGTAACGTCGAAACTTGAATTATTCCGACCCTTATGTGTATTTTCCTCTTTCTGTTACATGAGATTTAATTCCCGTAATCACCCACGACGTACTCGTTTTCTTTATGAATTTTTTGGATAATTTTTAGCAAAGCTACTTTCAAATATGGACACAAATTTACTATGGAATAAACTGAATCTGACATTAGCATCTCTTTCTAAGACAGCTCAGCCTGTAATACCTCTTTTTATCTTACTCTTACAAAATTGTATCCCATTCTCATCAATAAGCCTCACTGATTTTTATGAATCTGCTTCAGGGTTGCATGATGCTATATTGTTTATTTCCTGTAATTGTGCCTCATGTGTGGACAGACCATTAACAACTGGGTGCACATAAATTGTTCCAACTTGAGCAGTCTAGAAAAATATTATCTCAAGAATGCATCTAGATTTCCCATAGCTGAAAGTTCCGTATTGGGGGATATGTAGATTACTGAAATTACCACAGAATAATTCCACGGTAACACCACACAAGCACGTGCTTATAGGTTCTGTTTCGCACAAAAACTATTTCTTTCACTATTTTTAGCTTTTTGTCCAACATTTACAATTCTTGCAACTCTCTTTCCCTCGTCAACTCTACACAAAACTAGTGCTAGTGTTTAATCCCTGATATTTAACTTCTCCATACCTGCGGCTATATGGCGTTCAGAGAGGCACAGAACATTAACACCCCAGAAATTTTCACATCTTCTAGTCGTACAGAAGCTCATCTATCTTGTTTTTTCACCTCCTAATGTTTTGATGAAACAAATAAATTTTAGTTTTCTGGATATTGTTACATATATAATGGTTCTGTTTTACTATAACTTCTTTCAATACTTTATGTCTGTAAGCTAACCCTAACTTAGAAAATATGTCCCTCTGACTCCAGTAAGAACTGGAATTTTTTCTTCTGCACTTGTGGCTCCGTTCACATTTACTTCAAGTTGCTCAGCTAATCTTTCCATCCCTCTGCTTTTCAGGTGCCGGCAATGATTTTTGCATCCAATTGCAGTACTAGACACGATACAAGTACCAGAGTTCCTCTGAAACAATCCACTCAGCTATTTGAAAAAAAGTTCTCGGGTTCCCAGCCGCGTCACGTGATTACAATACACGACCCTTCTGCCAGACACTTCTTTCACGCCATCAAGTGGTATGGCTACCAGTACACCTTCACGTACACTCGCTGCCGGCTGTGACGCCACTGATGTTCGCAGCATCGCTCATGTAGGCATACGCTGACTTGGCGTTCGAAGTATCCGCTGCAACTACGCGATAGCCGGATCCCACGCCGCTTTGAGCTGCAGGCCGCCGTCTCTATTAAGGATGCTATTACTGACTTTTGTTTCAATGGCTTTTTTAACTTCACAGCCCCTAAAGTCGTCAGGGAGTGCCGTTAAATTTCATCCGGTTACCGCTTTCTAAATCATGCTCAGCTAAGGTGGATTTCTCGGCGTAGCGTGGGTGATAAAACCTTTATTGTTTCTTCCTGCGTTGTTCTACAGTGCGTACTGTTTGTCCGATGTTAGACTGACCACATTCTCAAGGTATCTTGTAAATCCCAGCTGTTTTGAGACTTGGTGCATCTTTAGCTGGACTCAATAATTGCACGATTTTTGTCGGAGGTCTGAACATCTACTTGATCTTGTGTCTTTTCATCGAGCGGTTTATACACTCCTGGAAATTGAAATAAGAACACCGTGAATTCATTGTCCCAGGAAGGGGAAACTTTATTGACACATTCCTGGGGTCAGATACATCACATGATCACACTGACAGAACCACAGGCACATAGACACAGGCAACAGAGCATGCACAATGTCGGCATTAGTACAGTGTATATCCACCTTTCGCAGCAATGCAGGCTGCTATTCTCCCATGGAGACGATCGTAGAGATGCTGGATGTAGTCCTGTGGAACGGCTTGCCATGCCATTTCCACCTGGCGCCTCAGTTGGACCAGCGTTCGTGCTGGACGTGCAGACCGCGTGAGACGACGATTCATCCAGTCCCAAACATGCTCAATGGGGAACAGATCCGGAGATCTTGCTGGCCAGGGTAGTTGACTTACACCTTCTAGAGCACGTTGAGTGGCACGCGATACATGCGGACGTGCATTGTTCTGTTGGAACAGCAAGTTCCCTTGCCGGTCTAGGAATGGTAGAACGATGGGTTCGATGACGGTTTGGATGTACCGTGCACTATTCAGTGTCCCCTCGACGATCACCAGTGGTGTACGGCCAGTGTAGGAGATCGCTCCCCACACCATGATGCCGGGTGTTGGCCCTGTGTGCCTCGGTCGTATGCAGTCCTGACTGTGGCGTTCACCTGCACGGTGCCAAACACGCATACGACCATCATTGGCACCAAGGCAGAAGCGACTCTCATCGCTGAAGACGACACGTCTCCATTCGTCCCTCCATTCACGCCTGTCGCGACACCACTGGAGGCGGGCTGCACGATGTTGGGGCGTGAGCGGAAGACGGCCTAACGGTGTGCGGGACCGTAGCCCAGCTTCATGGAGACGGTTGCGAATGGTCCTCGCCGATACCCCAGGAGCAACAGTGTTCGTAATTTGTTGGGAAGTGGTGGTGCGGTCCCCTACGGCACTGCGTAGGATCCTACGGTCTTGGCGTGCATCCGTGCGTCGCTGCGGTCCAGTCCCAGGTCGACGGGCACGTGCACCTTCCGCCGACCACTGGCGACAACATCGATGTACTGTGGAGACCTCACGCCCCACGTGTTGAGCAATTCGGCGGTACGTCCACCCGGCCTCCCGCATGCCCACTATACGCCCTCGCTCAAAGTCCGTCAACTGCACATACGGTTCACGTCCACGCTGTCGCGGCATGCTACCAGTGTTAAAGACTGCGATGGAGCTCCGTATGCCACGGCAAACTGGCTGACACTGACGGCGGCGGTGCACAAATGCTGCGCAGTTAGCGCCATTCGACGGCCAACACCGCGGTTCCTGGTGTGTCCGCTGTGCCGTGCGTGTGATCATTGCTTGTACAGCCCTCTCGCAGTGTCCGGACAAGCATGGTGGGTCTGACACACCGGTGTCAATGTGTTCTTTTTTCCATTTCCAGGAGTGTATTTCCCGACACGGAGCCACAGAACGGTAAGAATGCAAGTTTCTTTTCCTGCTTCTCGTCCGTGGTCGTACTTTGATTCTTGTCTGAAATCACTTCAGTTTTTGGATGAACTTTGTAGCTCTTGATCCTGAAGACCGTGCGTAGGTGTCTCAGCTCAAGGGGCTGGTTATCAACGTCTAATATCATTCTTGAACGATGAACAAGTGTTTTAACAAAGCGCTCTTTTGTGCTGGGTGAGGTTTACTTAACTCCAATACACATAATTACCATTGTTGCACTTTTGTTGGTCATCTTTTAAATTCTATTCAAGACAGTATCAGCTGCGTTCAACTGGTATTCCAAGTTCTTTGCCGTCCCTGACAACATTATCGTTTTGGTTTTTCTCTCTGAAAGTTGTGGTTTTTCTGTCTGAACTTTAATTATTTTCCAAATTTCTGCTCAGTTTCTTTCACAGCTTGCTTAGTGGGTATATGGGTGTAGGAACGCCCATTTTGTTTTTCCTGATGATAACGCCTTCCTCGGGAATGGAAGACATTTTTACTTGCGAAATATTTTACACCACAGCATTCCATCACCATTACAGGAAACAGCTGCACTACTAACCTCGAGGAATATAAAACCTATCGTTTCCCCTACATATAAGCCGTTCCCAGTATTAACGCAGCAAGGTTATATTGGCTAACGTTTCAAGGCCAGGTCAGTCAGGTATCTAAATTGTTGCTCCTGCAATGAAAAGATTGCTGTCGATCTACGGCCACCAAATGTTAACCTGGCCACTTCATTGCCATTTCTTTTATTGGGGGTGTTACTAGTTTTTTATCGTAAATTCCGCTAGTAGAGTTTCGTCCTTATACGTATTCCATACTGATAAATCTTCACTTCGTCTCCAGCATTTTTTAATAGATCGGTAAAGCTATTGTCCATTCCTGTTATTTTCTTGTTTCTCAAGTCTTTCTGCTCAATAACTATTGAATTCTGGTGTGATAACTGCTGTTCCTATGGATTAATTATTACACTTCATATCTAATTTTGTTACGTCCTGTACTATCTCACTATTTATTTGCCTCATCGAGCTACTTTTTCTGCCACAATTGGTGGTTATTTAGGTTTTTATTGGTTTTTATCGGTAAAAATGGAATTTCTAAATTACTCATAGTTCACGGAAGATTAGTAATTATGCGAAGTGACAAAGCACAACAACACCGAGGAACTTTTTCCTATGTAACTGTGAAGTTTCCCGAGAAGTCTTGTTGTTTCCGTTTCAGGAAGGAGATCCGCGTGTCCGATGTTCGAGCCGGTACCAACAGTGTGAGAAATGATACTGGAGTACTCATCCATGTCAGCGAATTCGTCTTCCACGATAATTACCATTACGACTACGTAAACGACGTAGCTCTGATTAAGGTAAATTCCAGAGTCCTGTATTCATATCAAGTGATGATGTATATGTCTGAGTACGGCAGAACATTAGTATGCGGTAATAATCAACAACTGTTATCATTTCAAGAATTTCTTATGTTCAGTGTCGTATGACTTTTCATAGGATGAGGTTATGATACCTAGTAGCACGTATTTCCTCAACAGAAATTGCACTGGCGGAAAAAATAGCTACGCCAAATAATAATTAATATACAGTAATGAAATTTCAGGAATAATTTTCTAGGTAACACAATTAAGTGATTAACATTGCAACATCATAGTTTAAAGTAAGAAAGAGATAATCCATTGCAAACGTGAAAGTCTGGTGTATTAATAACTGGTGTAACCGCCAGAATGTTGAATGGAAACATGCGAACGTGCATATATGGTACGTAATGCTGGTTGAGGGGGATAGTGGAGTTGTCATCCCATAATGTCCCATATGTACTTGACTGGAGACAGATATGTGATGGAGCGGGCTAAGGCAACATGTCGACACCGTGTAGATGATGTTGGGTTGCAACTGCGGTATGAGGGCGAGCATCATCCTGTTGGAAAACATCCCCTGGAATGCTCTTCTCGAACGGCAGCACAACAGATCGAGTCACTAACTGGCCGTATTTCGATACCATACAATGCTGTGCTCCGAACATACATTCTCAATAATTTCATCCTCAAACTAAGGTCTATATTTCATACTAGCACACTCCCTTTTTGCCAGTGCTAGTCTGCTATTTATGTGCTCCTTTCTTCGTTCATCATGGGTTATTTTGCTGTGTAGGTAGCAGAATTCCATAACTTCATTTACTTCGTGGTCGCCAATTATGGTGATAAGATTCTGTTACATCTCATTTCTTTCGTCTTTCTTCGATTTACTCTTAATCCGTATTCTACACTCATTATAATGTTCATTCCATCCAAAAAAACTATAATTCTTCTTTACTTTATTGAATACTTCTTTTTTTAAGTAAAATCTAGACCAAAATTTTCCTACCACAATTACAGTGCGACAGATAGCTTCAGTTGCTATCTGCGAGCATCTTCAGATTTGTAACACATGGAGGAAATGTAGCGTAAGAAAATTATGCACAGTCAAGCAGAATACAAAAACACTGTATAACAGCTAAGCAAAAATATGAATGTGGAGGCATTTCTAAAGTGAGTGTGAACATTTCACAAATCTATTTAACAGAGTAATACAAAATTTGTTAATGTTTATAAGATAACATGCCATTCAAAATGTGGTAAAGCGGGAATATGCACTGTAAAACATTATTACGTGCAGTCATGTAAGGGCACAAAGTTAAAAATGTAAGCCAAAGATCTGTATTACATCCTTGAGTGGCAACAAGCCGTTTGCAGGAGGAAAATTCTACATAACAGGCATTAATTGAAGACTAAAATTCAAGAAGATTGTGCCTAAGTCCACCTAATTTTAAAATCATAAAAATGACTGGAGAATATAGTTGAAAACTATCAGACAGGGAAGCTGCCTTTATAGCTAACTGGCAACGTGCCATATGTTAAAGACGGATCATACGTGAGCGCTTGCACTTTCAAACATATAAGTAGCGCTAAGTAGGTCAATAAGAGGATAAAAAACATGTCATACGCGAGAGTCAAATGATAAAAACATCGAAGTACAGAGTAGCGCCAAAAATAAGAAAAAACGTCATCTCGCAAACTGACAATAATATAGGAAAATTTGCAGTTGTATGAGTAGAAGTTGCATCAAAAAATCATTATTTGCGATAGTTCAGCCGGTATTTTCTCGAGGAAAGTATATGCAACTGGTGCAAAAATTGTCAGCAGTTCCGTACCTGTAAATATACAAGCCAAAGAGGTCACTGTAATTTTATAGAGAAGATATGTGATCAACAGTTGTAGAATGAGAGGGTACTGTCATACCGCACCTTAAAGAAGAATGTTCCTGCATGGTGTTCGATGTCATCATCATTATAAATTGTGTACAGGGTGAAGGATAAAAGTAAAATACTGTCCGCCCTCCAACCTGACAAGACACTTGAAAACTAACTGAGTTATGCAAGGACTCCTATTGGCCAGTCGAAGTACTCGAAACGGGAGACAGGTGGCGCGGGAGTGCTTGCACTTTCAAAGATTGACACTATTGTTTCGCATGTGTACTGCAAAGGAACATAGCAATGACGGCTAAAAATTACGTAATGTCTAATTTATACCTAACGTAATAATGCAAGTGAATAATAAACGACCAGAGATCGAATAGACATATAAAATATAGAGCATCCAAAACAGCAGGGACTTCAGTGTTGTTAATCATGGAATTTTGAGATGAAAGATGAGGCGACAGCTGATGGTGAAGCAGGAGGAATTCCGCTAGCAGTATTACAGGCAGGCGCAGCTAGATGGCATATAGCGGCATATGGTCTGAGAGACGTGCGGTCGCAGATAAGCGACGGCTGATCGCTCTATAACATTTTATGGAACATTTTGAAGAAATAATTCTGACTCAGTTCTTTCTGGTCCTTCGAAACTTTATCTGAGGCCTTCTTCACGGTGGAACAAATCCCTAACTCTTCGAGTAAATAAAGTCATCTTACCACTGGAGCATAATGTAATATCTCTAGCCCTTGATCAATGTCCTACAACGTACGTGATTCAGAGGTAATACGCGAGCCAAAAGCTGTTAAATTATGATAACAGTTATGCTCTCTGAAACGTAAATCAAAAGATCGGCCTGTATGGCCAATATAGTAACTGTCGCAGTCGACAGAACTGAGTTTGTACTCACACAATTTAAGCTTTGGCTCTACCCGGTATCGTATGCATGCCTTCAGGGATTTTGTAGTTTGCATACCAATCCTAACATCCGTTCTGCGGAAGCACTTCTCAATATTTTGTGACGCAAGACTATTGTGGGTCATTGCCGTAAATTTAATTTTATTTGTAAATTTACTATTGGCATAAGGAACGGTCTTATTCTGGCCTGGTTTAAGTATGTCAGCTTCACACTGCTGTAAAGGAAGCCGTAGTAGGCAATGAATCATGCAACGGAAAATTGATAATTTATACCACTGAGGGTGTGACGAGTGGGCGTTAATAATTACATCAGATCATGTAGGTATGTTGTAAATACCGAATATATGCTTATTGTTTTGTGTAGTAATAGGAATGTCTAAGTAATTGATAGCACAGTTCTGCTCCAGTTCCAATATAAAACCGGTTTTCGGGTAAATAGTATTTATTAATGATGCGAAGTTATTTATGTCGGCATCGTCCTCATTAAATAAAATAAGGACGTCATCCACGTGTCACTTGTAGTATACTGTTTTTCTCTTATAGTACAGTCCCGGCTAAGCTATTGTCCACTGCAGGCTCATCTTCGTCATAATAAATTTTTCCATTAAGGGCAAAGTAGTTGCAGAATAACTACATCTCTAGCAGCTCGATTATAATTTCACCTAGATGCACTTTCTCATGTTAGTAAATTATTTTTATAATATCAATGCACTCTTTTACCGAAGAAGTTGCTGTATTCAGCAATGCATGTTTGGCGTTATTAGGTATTTTAACATGTTAGCAAATTCAGAACTGTTATCTATGAGATCTCAAAAATCAAGGCCTCTTTCAGTTTTCTCATTCAATACACGATTCATCTCGTAATTTGGGGATGTAGTATTTCTAACTACAGGCCTAGAAGATTTTTCCATTTTGGGCACCTTAATTTGTGAACGTATTGTGGAGTAGTACTATTTACAGATCTTTTTCCTGGATCCGAAAATAGGAAGATAGAACTTTGGGTTCCTTTTTAATGTTTGTGTGACACGTCTTTACCTCAATGACACAACTGACTGCGACATTATCCTTGTATGCCCTACTGACTATAACTTTTCGGTTGTAAGTTTCCTTACTCGATGAGGTGTTTGACTTTATCTGCGTAGCCAACGAATTTTTCGTTTTGATAGCAACACTAATGGCGTTAAACTTGTTCATTTTAGCTAGCTCAGTGACCATTTCAGTCTCCACAGTTATTTCTTTTACCTTATTCCGCCTAAGTTCAGGGAGACATTGAAATTCAGAACTTCATCTAGCAATTCCTGTACATATTTATAAAAAGCTATGTCGATTAAATTAACTACTCTATCATGAAATTTGAGTACGTTTTGGGAATCCTGTTGCTTAACAAATTTCTGTTCCATGCAGATATTATAAATCTTTTTATCACGCTTATTAGGAACAGGATGTTGGTTTCCCTCACAACGTTGACCTATATTAAGAATAACAAGACTGAAATTGCAACATGATATAGTGTTCTGTTATCGGAGTTCTAAATGTTTGTCTTTCTTGTTTAAGGTGTCTTCAATTCAATTCCTTATTTTCACTCAGGATAGCAATTTCATTAGTGAATTTTATTATTGATATCCTTTAATCTTGAATTTTAACCACACTCTTGAAACTTTCTTTCGTTTACGTCATTTTTTTTTTCGTTGCGTAGGTTGAACAGTAGCGGCGAAAGGCTACGTCCTTGTCTTACACCCTTTTTAATCCGAGCACTTCGTTCTTGTTCTTCCACTCTTAATCTTTCCTCTTGACTCTTGTCAATATTATAGATTACCCGTCTTTTCCAGAAAGATTACCCCTATTGTTCACAGACATTCAAACCTCTTGGAGCATTTTACATTGTTGAATACTTTTTCCAGATGGACACCTCCTAAGAACATGTCTTGATTATTTTTTAGTCTTGCTGTCATTATCAACCGCAACGCGAGAACTGCCTTTTTGGTGGCTTCACCTTTCCTAAAACCATAGTGATCGTCGTCTATCAGAGATCTTCACTTCTCTTTTCAGTTTTTCTATATATTATTCTTGTCAGCAATTTTGATGCATGAGCTGTTAAGTTATTCGTACGATAATTCTCGAACTTGTTGGCTTCTACAGTTTTGGGAATTGTGTGGATGATGTTTCGTCGAAGGTCAGATTGTGTATCGCAAGATTCATATATTCTACCCACCAACCTGAATAGTTGTTCTGTTTTCGCTTTCCCAAGCACTTTTAGAAATTGTGATGGAATGTTATCTATTATTTCTGCCTTATTCGATCTTAAGTCTTCCATAGTTCTTTTAATTTCTAATTCTGATACTGCATCCCCTATGTCTTTTATATGGACTCTTATTTCTTCTTCTATCACGTCATCAGACAAGTCTTCTCCCTCATAGAAGCATACAGTGTACTCTTTCCACCCATGCACATTCTCCTCTGCATTTAACAGTGGAATTTAGAGGCGAGCTGCTAGATTTGTTACCATCTGGTTTCAGCGACACGTTAAGTGATACGGAGATGCTTCGGGAACTCAAACAGGAATCCCTGGAGTGAATGCGACGTTCATTTCGAGAAACACTGTTGAAAAAATTTAGAGAACCGGCATTTGAAGCTGACTGCCCAACGATTCTACTGCCACCGACATACATTGTGCGTAAGGACCATGATGATACGATAAGAGAAATTAGGGCTCATACGGAGGCATATAGAGAGTAGTTTTTCCTTCGCTGTATTAGCGAGTGGAACGGAAAGGAATTGACTAGTGGTACAGGGTACCCTCCTCCGCGCACAGTATGGTGGCTTGAGGAGAATCTATGGAGAAGTAGACGTAGATTAGAATTCCCATTGCACGGCGACGCTAATTTCAATTATTCCTGTAGCGATAGCAACTATATTACAGCACTTTTGCGTCTTTGCATACGCCCCTACAAGGAAACGGACTGTTTCGTGTTATAACGGAAGATATTGGCTGTGTGAGATGTTCCAGCACACCGAGTTGGAAGAGGATGTACAATGACAGAAAACAATCGCAACGCCAAATAACAATTAACGTAGAGTAATAACATTTCGGAATATATTTGTCTAGGTAACTTATTTAAGAGATTAACATTGCAAATGTGAAATGCTGGTACATTAAAAACTGGTGTAACCACTGGAATGTTGAATGCGAGCACGCAAACCTGCTTGCATTGCGGCTCCATAAACTTCCCCGGCGTGGTAATTTATGATATTCCTACTGCGTCTCCAGCCGGAACTTAACGTCACCTTGACATTTACGGAGCCGCATAAAGAGCTTCTACGGGGAGGCGATGTTTAAACTTGTAAGGGAATTTGATAAACTTCGTAAGAAGAAGGGGAAGTTTCTGAGCGCCCTCTCTTTTCTGCTGAGATGCCGGAAAGAATGTATAATACCTAATTTTGCCAGAACTGTTCATTACATTGGGACAAAAGTTAACAATAACATTAAGAAGCGTGCTGGTTTTGCCTTAGTAAGGAAGCGCATTCGTTTTACACTCAGACAGCTGGATTTCTTATCGAAGGATTTATTTAGTTTGCATTTGGAAGTATTGGCACTGCTGTCCGCTGCATACTGGGAACAGGTTGACAGTTCGTTTTGGGCAATATCAGACTGGGTTGATACAACGCAGTCAGTAGGCAGTCTTCGAAGGTTCATCGGCTTTCTTCTCAGTCTAACGGATACACCGTCGACATGTTGTGATTAATCTCACAACCAAACAATTAGACGATGCTACGCCGGAAGTATTGGAAAACAGATTAAATTTTGCCTCTACACCCAGGAATTTTCCCACCACTGAATTCATTTCAGAGGGCAGACAAGGAGTGTCAAGGTACCCCTTGGATCTAGATGATGAATTTAGGGAAGAGATCTCGCGTACGTTGCGCCGTGTGCCACCCCCGTGAAGTAACATCTTCTCACTTGAATAAGCCGCGATCCGGTCCACAAGAGATCAAGATTTAGTAATTCTACCAGCGCACAAGGCCAGTGTAATGGCTCTTCTTTCCCGAGACTATTATTTCTATAAAATGTATCATTTACTTGCAGACTCGGCATACCAACAATTACAGAACCATCAAAGTGAGCGTATAAAACGCAAGACGCTTCCACTTTTGAAGAAGAGTTCATTATTTGACGATCTTCTTAAAAAACTTCGATCTGCTGCTGCAGTCACGCCGAAATTATACGATTTACCAAGGTTGACAAGCAAGAGTTTCTTCTACGGCTTATTTGTTAGCAGTTCGGTTGCTTCTAGCTACAACTTGGCCAAGCATTAAGCATCCATTCTCATTCCCCATGTCGGAAAATGCGAACGTCATATTTCCAATTCTCTGGTTTTTACTCAGCCTTTGATGTTTTTGGTATCAGTGCCACTGATTTGCTTGTTAGTTTTGATATTGTGTCACTTTTTACCAGGCTTCCTCTTGAAGATTCGTTTCAGTTAATTGGAGAAAAATCGTACCGAGAAACAACTGAGCTTTGTCGCCATGTGTTGACGTTGGCGTATTTTTTATTTAATGACAAATACTCTGAATAAACTGACGTAGTGGCAATGCGGAGTCCATTATCCCCCGTAGTCACCAATTTGTTTATGGAAGATTTTGAAGACACGCCACTGAAGACGGCGTTCTTAATACTAACATGTACAGGGTGTTTCAAAAATGACCGGTATATTTGAAACGGCAATAAAAACTAAACGAGCAGCGATAGAAATACACCGTTTGTTGCAATATGCTTGGGACAACAGTACATTTTCAGGCGGACAAACTTTCGAAATTACAGTAGTTACAATTTTCAACAACAGATGGCGCTGCAAGTGATGTGAAAGATATAGACGACAACGCAGTCTCTGGGTGCGCCATTCTGTACGTCGTCTTTCTGCTGTAAGCGTGTGCTGTTCACAACGTGCAAGTGTGCTGTGGACAACATGGTTTATTCCTTAGAACAGAGGATTTTTCTGGTGTTGGAATTCCACCGCCTAGAACACAGTGTTGTTGCAACAAGACGAAGTTTTCAACGGAGGTTTAATGTAACCAAAGGACCGAAAAGCGATACAATAAAGGATCTGTTTGAAAAATTTCAACGGACTGGGAACGTGACGGATGAACGTGCTGGAAAGGTAGGGCGACCGCGTACGGCAACCACAGAGCGCAACGCGCAGCTAGTGCAGCAGGTGATCCAACAGCGGCCTCGGGTTTCCGTTCGCCGTGTTGCAGCTGCGGTCCAAATGACGCCAACGTCCACGTATTGTCTCATGCGCCAGAGTTTACACCTCTATCCATACAAAATTCAAACGCGGCAACCCCTCAGCGCCGCTACCATTGCTGCACGTGAGACATTCGCTAACGATATAGTGCACGGGATTGATGACGGCGATATGCATGTGGGCAGCATTTGGTTTACTGACGAAGCTTATTTTTACCTGGACGGCTTCGTCAATAAACAGAACTGGCGCATATGGGGAACCGAAAAGCCCCATGTTGCAGTCCCATCGTCCCTGCATCCTCAAAAAGTACTGGTCTGGGCCGCCATTTCTTCCAAAGGAATCATTGGCCCATTTTTCAGATCCGAAACGATTACTGCATCACGCTATCTGGACATTCTTCGTGAATTTGTGGCGGTACAAACTGCCTTAGACGACACTGCGAACACCTCGTGGTTTATGCAAGATGGTGCCCGGCCACATCGCACGGCCGACGTCTTTAATTTCCTGAATGAATATTTCGATGATCGTGTGATTGCTTTGGGCTATCCGAAACATACAGGAGGCGGCGTGGATTGGCCTCCCTATTCGCCAGACATGAACCCCTGTGACGTCTTTCTGTGGGGACACTTGAAAGACCAGGTGTACCGCCAGAATCCAGAAACAATTGAACAGCTGAAGCAGTACATCTCATCTGCATGTGAAGCCATTCCGCCAGACACGTTGTCAAAGGTTTCGGGTAACTTCATTCAGAGACTACGCCATATTATTGCTACGCATGGTGGATATGTGGAAAATATCGTACTATAGAGTTTCCCAGACCACAGCGCCATCTGTTGTTGAAAATTGTAACTACTGTAATTTCGAAAGTTTGTCTGCCTGAAAATGTACTGTTGTCCCAAGCATATTGCAACAAACGGTGTATTTCTATCGCTGCTCGTTTAGTTTGTATTGCCGTTTCAAATATACCGGTCATTTTTGAAACACCCTGTATTTATATACACGTCGGCGATACGTTTATGGTGTGGACACATGGGAGAGATGCTCTGGATCGTTTCCAAGATCATTTTAATTGTCTGCATCCCAATATTATATTCAAGATGGATGTTGAAAAGGATGGAAAACTTCCATTTTTAGGCGTCTTGGTCTAATTGAGGGTGGTGGGACATTAGGACACAGTGTTTATCGTAAGACCACGCATACGGTCCGATATCTTTATGCAGCGTCATATATGTCACCAACGCAAAGGGGCCCTACGTACACTGGTAAAAAGAGCTTATGCCATCTCAGATGCAATTAGTTTGACACAAGAACTGGATCATCTCAGAGCAGTTCCCTAGAGGGAATCAGCAGAAGATACAAGCAAATCGGCGTGTTCCTACCTTCCGCGGGAAGTGTATCTTCAAAAATAGGAAGAACGTTTAAGAGATTTGATATTAAAAGTGTATTCATTCCAGGAGCTAAAGTAGAACGCTGCTTGCCTCAGGAAAGATGATTTGGGTTTGAGAAGCTCGGTGTCCGTAAAATTCGCTGCTATTGCGGGAAGGCCCATATTGAATTCGTGCGGTCGAGGATCTGTGCGTGGAGCACCGTCGCCACAGAAGGAAAAACCTGCGGTTGCGCAACTTGTCATACTGAAGGATGTAATATGTTGCACGACTGGTTGCCTCTGTGTCGCGTTCTTGGGACTGTGTAGTGAAGGACGCTATTGAAATCCGGATGACAATATTATGAACAGAGATAAGGGATATCCTTTAAGTAAGAGTAGGAACCTTATTTTGTTTGACATTAAAACACAACGGTCCTTGTTTCGGTCCTCAAAAGGTATCAACCGCGTTTGATATCGATTTCTCGTTTCCACGAGTTTTCAGCACCGTTGCGCTGTCGTACTTTTCGCTAGAGGGCAGTTACGTTCGCGCTGTTTGATTTCAGTTCCGGTGAGTTTGTGCGACGCTGTTTTCATCTGAAGATGGCGGCAAGGTGGACTGCCGAAGCGCCGGCCGGTGTGGCCGAACGGTTCTAGGCGCTTCAGCCTGGAACCGCGAGACCGCAACGGTCGCAGGTCGAATCCTGCCTCGGGCATGGGTGTGTGTGATGTCCTTAGGTTAGTTAGGTTTAAGTAGTTCTAGGTTCCAGGGGACTGATGACCTCAGATGTTAAGTCCCGTACTGCTCAGAGACATTCTTTTAGACCGCCGAAATACTGTGTCAAGTTGACGTTATGTTCCGGCTGGAGACTCGATATGAATATCGTGCATGCATTGTGTCGTACAGTTGGCGGTGTCAGTTTGTGGGATGTAGTTCCATGCCTATTGCACTAGTTGGTCAATAGAGTGACGGTTGAAGTTGCTTGTGGATGATAATGGAGTTGTCGCCCCATGATATCCGATATGTGCTCGATTGGATGTGGTGATCGAGCAGGCCAAGCCAACATGTCGAAAATCTGTAGAGCATCCTGAGTTTCAACAGCGATATGTGGGCGAGGGTTATCCTGTTGGAAAACATCCACCGGAATTCTGTTAATGAATGGCAGCACAACAGGTCGAATCTCCAGAGTGACCTACAGTTTTCAGTGAGGGTACGTGAGACAACCGCGAGACTATTCCTGCTGTCATACGAAACTGCACGCCAGACCATAGCTCCAGGTTGAGTTCCAACGTGTCTAAGCACGCAGACAGGTTGGGTGCAGATCCTCAACTGGCCTCCTTCTAATCACCACACGGCCACCACTGGCACCGAGCCACAATCAGCTTCCTTCAGAAAATACAACAGAGCTTACCCTGCCTAGAGATGGGCAAAACTGTTCTTTTCAGAGATTGGATCAGAACTGTTCACTCCCTGAAATGAATTAGCTCTTTTTCATGACTCACCACTCATTTACAAAAGAAAATAAATGAAAGGCACATTGCCCTTTAAACTTGGTTTATTCCAGTACTATACCTGTATTTTGATCTTATTTGATCCTATTTTGAAGTAACACAGATAATGAGTAAGAATTTTGTATTGTTTATTGAAATTTCCACGATATGACAAAGTTTTTGATTATTGATTTATTTTGCACTAGCGTGGTTTTTTGGGTGATCGGAAAATGTTGTAACTTGAGATTTACATTAACAATATATTTGGCTATAATGTATTAAAATTTCATTAACCTCATACAAATACATCGCAAGCCATATATTTTTCCTTTCGAAGACGCCTAAAATCGCAAAATCCGTACCAGAATAAGAAAAAAAAATTTTAATTTGACTGTAAAACGAAAGTGATGCATATAGCCTTACGCAGAATAAAACAAGGAAAATATTGGTGTATCACATTTTGCGATACGTTTATCGGTTCGCTCGTAATTAAAGCGTAAATTCGAGTGTCCATAATAAAAATCCTATAGTAAGAGGAGTCATCAGGAACCTAATCTAATCAGTTTAAACAAATAAAAATAAAATAAAAACAATTGATGTATACATAACATAATAATGTAATATACATAGCGGTATTACTACGAAGAACAATATCCAGTGGGGACAAACTCCGATGCAGAGGCGCTGAGTCGAGCAGGTCGAGCCGCGAGCTTTATTACTGCGTGAGCTGAGACCGCAGAGACCAGAGTGACACCAGAGTCGCTTTGCTCGACGCTCTGGCTAGAGTCGAGACGGTGGGGTGAGCGTTGAGCGGGCGAGTTACGAGGGTGGGGGAAGCGGTGAACTCACCCGCTCGGAGCCAAATCGTCCGTTCCCTTGCGAGCCGGTTTTTGCAAGTAGTTCCAATGTTATCCGCTAGGTGGCTCTCTGTCCTGTTGCTCGCATCAACTGCCCAGAGGGCAGGACGTGCGACTGAAACGATCGCCGACAGAGTGCGATGCGAAGTTAAGCTGCGCCAGACACTGCACAGTGCACACGGCAGACGACGCACAGAGACTGCCCGGCATATGTGAAACACAAAATCCAATGGGGCACTGCACAATGCAGGCAGCCAAGGTAGAAGCAGGGCAGAGGCCGGCGCTGGCTGTGTTGTGTGGCGTGCACTGTGCTCTGACCAGCAGAGGCGCTGCTGATATGCTCCGTCTCTCTCTCTCTCTCTCTCTCTCTCTCTCTCTCTCTCTCTCTCTGCCGTGGGAAACGTTTGGAGCTACCGTTCTTTTTTTCTGAATCACTGATTGTTCACTCCTTTGAAAGATTGAACTCTATGAATTAGTTCAAGAGCGGATCCCCCATCTCTAACCCTGCCTCCAGTGAGCTCTCGCTTTGCACCATTGAAGTCGCAAATGGTGTTGGTTTTCGGTCAGTGAAACGCACGCCTCAGGGCTTCTGGCTCGGAGTTTTCCTTGAAGTAATCGATTTGTAACAATTCGTTGTATCATTGTGGTGCCAACTGCTGTTCAAATTGCTGCTTCAAAAGCAGTACTATGCCCCACAGCCATACGCATAACATGGTGGTTCTTCGCAAACGGTAGTGCCACGTGGCCGTCCGGAGGCCAGTCTTCTTGCGACTGTACATTCTCGTGACCACCGATCCCAGCAGTTATGTACAGTGGCTGCATTCCTGCCACGAATCTCTGAAAAATCGCAGAAAGAACGTGCAGCTTCTTGTAGTCCTATTACACGACCCATTTCAAATTCAATGAGGTGTTGATAATGGCGTCTTTGTCGCCATGTAGTCGTTCTTGACTGACATCGCCTCACCACGTCCGATCTCAAGGGTAACTAATGCTCACGACCGTTCCAACGACATTTAAAGAAAACCTAATTTACATCCTCAGAGGGGTGCTACTAGCACCACTCTTATGCGAGTGGCGCGAAGTCTGAATTGACCTTTCAGGTACAGAAACACGCCTACCAACTTTCGTTTTTGCCACACAACTCCTTCTTGGCGTTGCGATTTTTTTTCGTCAGTGTATTAAAAGTAGTCGGAGCTTTATACAAGTTCTGAACACAGCCCACACAAATATTTTGAGAACCGTCCACGGACAACAAGACCTACCCACCTCATCCGACTTCTCGTGCAGGGTGAAGTTTGGAAGTTGGTTCATACAGCAGTGTGAGGAAAACCACAATTCTTTTGCTTTCGCGTTGTTCTCAGACGAAGCCGTTTTTACAAGACAGGGAAAGTTCTACATTGGAATAGCTATACAGGGTGAACGTCAATAAAGCCGACAAACTGCAAGGACGAATTCCTGACTGGAAATGGAGGAAAAAAGATCCTATGAACATGTTCCCGGAAATGCATCGTTGCACAGTACACGGCGCTCACGAATGAAATTTCCTCTCACCACTTCCTCTTTGTTCCTTGTTTGTTGCAAGCTATTTAACTGACGCAGCGTAATTTAAGCAGAAGAATGGACCTGTATTCATGTCGGAAACAAGCCGAGACGGTTTTTATGTACGGCCAAGCAGATGCAAAGGGTCGAGAGGCAGGACGGCTGCACCAGTATCCTGTAGAACTGGGTCCTCAATATCTGGTGTATGCACAGTCCGCCGCCTCTCTGCTCATTCGTCTGTCTGAAAGGATTCATGATCACACAAACGCCCAAAAAGGACTTGAGATGTTGCATGATGTGGCTGGTGTCTGTTACAGTACTTGTTTTGGTGTAGTCATGCTGCTTCTCGACCGTTTACATCTGCTTGGCCGTACACAAACACTATCTCGGTTTGTTCCGGTCATGCTGCTTACAGTGGGCGGCGTCAGTCACACAGCCTGCAACGCGCAAGTAACACAGGGAAGTGGTCAGAGGAACTTTCGTTCGTCAGTGCCATCTACCGTGGTCACGATTCACTTCCGAACATATGTTGACAGGACATTTTTTACAGGACATTTGTTCTCCATTTCCAGTCAGGAAACCGTTCCTGCAGTTTGTTTTATTAATGTTCACACCGTACATGGCATGACGAAAGCCCACACGCGATCACTATGAACGGTTATGGAAGTGAGCCTCACGTATTTCCCGATAAACGAGACGCAGTCGTGTGTAAAATGTTACTTCAACATTTTATCACTGTTCCTAAAAGAAGTGCGCAGAGATTTTGTGAGTTTGTGTGGTTCAAAAATTAACACATTTCGATCTCTATCTTAAACTTCTTCCGAAACAATTGACATAAACTCTGATTTGTAATCATGTCGTCATAAATTTTGAAGGTGCTCTTGCTGCCGATTGTAATTCATTGGCTAGGTGTATCATACTCCTTATATGCTGATATTTCCAGAATAAATTTAGCAAAGAACCTGAATTGTCAGCTATATCAAGTGCTTGCAATCACCCGATAGGTCTTTTCCGGGATAATGTGATGCGCATGCCGAGCGATACCACAGGTCGTTCTCCTCGAAAACTATCCATTGTGTTGCCGCTTCAACTGGATTGATTATTGGACAACGGCGTTTGCCATTTCTTTTCTAACCCATGTCCTGCTACAGCCATGAACGGTTCATGGGACTGATTCGAATCACACTGAAATAGAGTCATTGTTGACGTTGTGGTTTTCAGTCCGAAGATGGTTTTATACACTCTCACGCTACTCTGTCCAGTCCAACCTTCTTCGTTTCAAACTTCTTCATCTCTGAATAACTGCTGCAACCAACATTCGTTTCCACCTGTTTTCTGTTTTCATCCCTTCGTCTCCCTCTGCCTCCCCTTTCCAAATACACAGTACCCTCGAATACTAAATTAGCGTTTCCCTCATGTCTCAGTAGGTGACCTATCGACCGATCTCCTATGTTTCTTTCCTTCTCAGTTGTCATCAGTACCTCCTCATTGACCGTGGGATCTACCCATCTAATCTTCAGCATTCTTCTGTAGCAGCAAATTACGGATGCTTTTATTCTCTTCTTCTCTGTACCGCTTATCACCCACGTTTCATTTCCGTACAAAACTCAATCCAGACTAATACTTAAATTTATATTCGATGTCAACAAATTTCTCTTCTTCACGAACGTACTTCGTTCCATTGCCAGTGCATGTTTCATACACTCTCTACCACGCCCATCTCCTCTTTTGTACTGTCCAAACAGCAAAATTCAGCTATTTCTTTTAGTGTCTCATTTCCTAATCTAATTCCCTCAACATTGCGTGATCCAGTTCGACTACATTCCATTAACCATTGCTGTTGTTGGTGCTCGTCTTACATCCTCCGTTCAAGACAATGTTCAACCAGTTCAACTGCTACTCCATGTCCTATGCTGTCAGTGAGAGGATTACAATTTCATCGGTAAACTTATTTCTTCTCCAAAATTTCTTTGGTTTTCTTTAATGCTTGCTGGGCGTACAGACTGAATAATATCGGGGGTGGGTTACAACCTTGTTTCACTCCCTTCTCAACCACCGTTTCTCTTTCACGCATTCCGATTGCTTTCATTGTCATCTGGTTTCTGTACGAGTTGTAAATAACATTTCACCGCCGCTGCTTTCGTAATTTCATAGAGCGTATTCCAGTCAGCATTGTCAAAAGGTTTCTCTAAGCCTACAGTTGCCAAAAACGTACGTTTGCCTCTTTTTAACGTGTCTTGTCGGATAATTTGTAGGGTCAGTAAACCCCTAATACCTTTCGTATTACTACAGTTCTCCGGTATCCAAATTGATCTTCCCCGATGATGACCTCTACCAGTTCTTCGACTTTTCTGTAAATAACTGCAAACATGATTTATTTAAGTGATAGTTCGGTAATATTCACATTATTCAGCACCTGTAGAGCTTCCAGGTTAGAAGCAATCCCACAATTTTTTGAGAAGTTAAAGTCGTGAGTGTACGACGTTTCCACAGTTGTGGCACTGAGTAAAAATTTGATGTACCTATCTAGATTGTCCCCAATACATTTCAAAGGCCTATTTTATTTCGCCAATTGCTAAGGTGGGCTTGTGCAGTGACATTCAACTCAGATGTAGCCGGTTAGAACCCTGGTGATAGAAGAAACTATTATTACCAGTATATGGCTGAACACCAAATTTTGTGTCAAATCGTTGCCTGATTTCCACAACTCTGGTCAATGACTCATGGAATGATTCTGCTGTTGGTAACCAGTCCGCCAGATGGGGACTTAAAGCCCAGAGGACCCAAAAGTTCTGTTCAGGACGTGCAGGCTACTTGCCGTTTTGTCATCTTCATCACAATTGAAAACACAAATACTCACTCATCACAATTTGCCCCGCTAAAGGGATTTGAAATGCCTATCTCTCTAATGCCGTCTGTTACAGATTGGCACTAGGTTAACAGCTAAACGAGTTTGTATTTTATGTATTATATTTCAAATATCCGTTTCATCTGATCACCAATTAACAATAAGATGGAAAATGTATTAACAGCGATTCTTTTCACTGATTCCAGCTGGTGCAGCCTCTCACTTTGGGTCCCAGAATACAGCCAGTGCCTCTACCGGAACAGGGACAGCAGACAGCCGGCGGGACCATAGCCACCGTGGTCGGATGGGGAGCTACAGAGGTGAGCCAACGTCAACTCACAACAGCAGAAAAACGCGATTATCAGTGAAAATCCTGTACATAAGAACAACACGGAATGAATTTCTATGAGCTGTACTGTTGCAGCGTATCTCAGCGTGCTGCTCTACAGATTATTATATGCATCAAATACAGTAGTTTCTGTACAAACTGCTCATCAATACTATCACAGCTAATGATGATGACGATGAGCTTAGAGAGTAAACATCTTGGTTATGAGGCCTTAGTTCGACTGGAAACCGGCGTAAAAGACGTGTAAAAGGAAAGGTAAATGGTTAGATCCAGGCTCTCTGACCTTGTCATCGTGGTTGAAAATCTGCATGACCCTAACTTCAGTCAGATGGTTAAAAGCGAGATATGACCCTGGCATCTAGAAATGTGACCAGTCACGACGATCGGATGCCAGTGCGGAAGCAACCGCTACTGAAGGCTCACCAACGGCAGACGTCTGTTGTGAAGAGCGCTCCCTTCCGTCTCCGCCCCCCCCCCCCCAATCATATTCCCCAACCCCTCCCCCCCCACAAACAGACCCACAGAATCCCATACAAACATCAATGAAGCGTACACTGGGAAGCCTCATCAGATTCATTGCGACTAAAATGGGGTGATAAATAAAGATTTATGCGGGCTAGAAAGATTATTAGCTTAAACAGTTAAATTAATATAATTTGTACGTAAAAATTTAAAAGTGCGTGACGATACTGAAAAAAAAAGCAGCTGGAGGCCACTCAGGGTACATACCACAACGAAAACTGTAATCTGATGAAAGGTATACAAGCTCAAAAATACCATGAGAACTCAGTATGCTAAAGTCAACTTCATGTTACAGAAAACAGTTCAATAACACCCACCCTCTATCCGCCTCCCCTCCCCCCCACACACACTCTCTCTCTCTTCAGGACACCGATTTGAGCAAGTGTGCCGAAAAGATCTATGCATCTCAGTACTATGTATGTATATCAGTACTAGCGTAGTGATTTTATTTCTCAAATGGAAAGCGCTATAAATATTCCAACTGAAGAGACAGTAATGAAAGAAATTCTCAGTATAATATAGCAATAAATTACAAGTGTTGTCGTTCCGCTGTATCTGTAGATCTGTAATGTCACAGTATATTATGTTCTTACAACAAATGAGAAAAGACCATCGACAAATTCAGTATCTGGACAAAATTTCCGTGAAGAAGCTGGATTGATATTTCTTTGTGCGCGCTGATACGAAATTGAACTGCAAAAAGCGTAAAGCTGTCGTAGAATATACTAGTGACCCACTTAAGTAGCACATTGGTTGCTTTGGAGTGCTGCGGAAGGTACAGATCTTATACCCGGCACTTATGTGACACTAAACCGCTGACTTAACTCGTGGCGTGTGTGTGACAGTCGGTTGTATGGAGCTACTGGAGTCACATGGGTCGAAGGGAAGACGTGAACTAGAATTAGAGACGCGAACTCCCACAGAGGCTAACCAAAAATCGTTCTTCCTTGGCATCATTCGCGACTGTAATAGGAGACGAGGGACGTGACAGTGGTACATCTACATCTACATTTACATGCATACTCCGCAATCCACCACACGGTGCGTGGCGGAGGGTACCTCTTACCACAACTAGCATCTTCTCTCCCTGATCCACTCTCAAACTGAACGAGGGAAAAATGACTGCCTATATGCCTCTGTACGAGCCCTAATCTCTCTTATCTCATCTTTGTAGTCTTTCCGCGAAATATAAGTTGGCGGCAGTAAAATTGTACTGCAGTCAGCCGCAAATGCTGGTTCTCTAAATTTCCTCAGTAGTGATTCACGAAAAGAACGCCTCCTTTCCTCTAGATACTCCCTCCCACCCGAGTTCCTGAAGCATTTCCGTAACACTCGCGTGGTGATCAAACCTACCAGTAACAAATCTAGCAACCCGCCTCTGAATTGCTTCTATGTCCTCCCTCCATCCGACCTGGTAGGGATCCATAACGCTCGAGCAGTACTCAAGAATAGCTCGTATTAGTGTTTTATAAGCGGTCTCCTTTACAGATGAACCACATCTTCCCAAAATTCTACCAATGAACCGAAGACGACAAACCGCCTTCCTCACAACTGCCATTACATGCTTGTCCCACTTCACATCGCTCTGCAATGTTACGCCCAAATATTTAATCGACGTGACTGTGTCAAGTATTCAAACGTTACAGGATTCTTTTTCCTATTCATCTGCATTAATTTACATTTATCTATATTTAGAGTTAGCTGCCATTCTTTACACCAATCACAAATCCTGTCCAAGTTATCTTGTATCCTCCTACAATCACTCAATGACGACACCTTCCCGTACACCACAGCATCATCAGCAAACAGCCGCACATTGCTATCCACCCTATACAAAATATCATTTATGTAGATAGAAAACAACAGCGGACCTACCACACTTCCCTGGGGCACTCCAGATGATACCCTCACCTCCGATGAACACTCACCATCCAGGACAACGTACTGGGTTCTATTACTTAAGAAGTCTTCGAGCCACTCACATACTTGGGAACCAATCCCATATGCTTGTACCTCAGTTAGGAGTCTGCAGTGGGGCACCGAGTCAAACGCTTTCCGGAAGTCAAGGAATATGGCATCCGTCTGATACCCTTCATCCATGGTTCTCAAGATAACATGTGAAAAAAGGGAGAGTTGCGGTTCGCAGGAGTGATGTTTTCTAAAGCCGTGCCGATGCATGGACAGCAACTTCTCTGTCTCAAGGAAATTCATTATATTGGAACTGAGAATATGTTCGAGAATCCTGCAACAAACCGATGTTAAGGATATTGGTCTGTAATTTAGAGGATCCGTCCTTCTACCCTTCTTATATACAGGCGTCAACTGCGCTTTTTTTCCAGTCGCTCGGGACTTTACGTTGGGCAAGAGATTCGCGATAAATGCAAGCTAAGTAAGGAGCCAATGCAGTAGAGTACTCTCTGTAAAACCGAATTGTAATCCCATCAGGACCTGGCGATTTATTTATTTTCAACCCATTCAGCTGCTTCACAACCCCAGGGATGTCAATCACTACACAAAGTACCCTTCGCCACACACCGTCAGATGGTTTGCGGAGCACAGATGTAGATGACCACATTGTGAAAGGAGATGTCCGATTTGTTGGTGCATCGACACGGACTGTCCTACACCTCTAGCAGAAACTACGTACCATTTGCAGCCATGTAACTTTGTGTACTCGACTTAACCGACAAGGATCGGACACGGGTGTAACACTTCATCAACGACAATCGGTTTCTAACGCGATAGGAATTTTTGCTGTCAGTGATTATAGTTCCATTGCAACTGATCTCCGAGGAAAGTTACGCGGGAAGTGCATTCAGTGGATATTTGAAGTCGGATACCTCGAAAATGTCCGTTGTTCACATTGGCACCAAAAGCTATACGTCTTCAATGGACAGCAGCTGACAGAATTCAAGTTGTGTGATTCTTATAACTGAGATTTTGCCTCTCACAATTAGTGCGAGGTGATATCGCACCAACAGCAGAATGAGCCCTTTGAACCACTGTGTGTAAAGGCTGCAGTTCCAGTTGGAAATGACTCTGTGGTCATATGGAGTAAACCAGGACGTTTATTTCAAATTTCTCATCCTTCAAGTGTTGACCCCCTTCTAACGTGCTGTTGACTCATTCGTCTTCCAAAACAACAGCCTTGTCACAGACGTGCACGCATACGTTCTCACTTTGACGAACACTCAGGCATGTTATCACATCCCAGCTGCTCCGCTACACTGACCGATCTTTACCCCATAAAAATACCTCGGATTGTATGAAATAACTGAGGAAACATAGCGACAGCCTCACAGTTTAGTGGCTCCACGGGATCTGATCAGTTGTGAGTAATTTTGGCTGGATGTAGAACACCTGAAGGGATTTGTGTACCCTCTTCCCCGCGCAATAGAGGACAATATGAGGGTTGCGGTCGGTGCTAGACGGTGTTAGGGTGATATTGTAGTGTGTCGTACAACTTGGTGTTAACAATACTTGTAAGATTACCTTTATATAATAATAAAGGTAATATTGGCTATCAGACTCGTAAAGAAGTGCACGGTCTAACTAGTGTCACTAAACAATCAAGTTCAAAAATGTTCAAATGTGTGTGAAATCTTATGGGACTTAACCGCTAAGGTCATCAGTCCCTAAGCTTACACAGTAGTTAACCTAAATTATCCTAAGGACAAACACACACACACCCATGCCCGAGGGAGGATTCGAAGCACCGTCGGGATCAGCCGCACAGCCCATGACTGCATCGCCTTAGACCGCTTGGCTAATCCCGCGTGGCAACAATCAACTATTTTGTATATTTTACACACTATAATAATCTATATGCACCATTTTGTAAGATGTGCACAATCGGTAACTAACTATTTAAATGCAACTCTAAATAAATTGCAGTAGCTGTGCGTCTCCTGCAGGTGCTGGAAGCTACGAAGTCAGAATAATTCACCCTTTGAAGTTGGAACGTTCTGTCGATCTGAAGTAGGCCTCCCTATGAACCTTTGTGCTTACCATCTCTTGCAGGGACACCTCTGAAGCACAGACTTTGCTACGCTACTAAGATACGTCGAAACCTAAGAAAAAATCACGGAAGAATTTATCAGCAGCCCACAAGCAACAGTCTATTAAAATATGTTTTAAATGTAATTAATTCCTAAGAAAAGATGGGCTCTAAACAGATTGCAAGTCAGAAAAGTAACATCATTGAGATCCGTGTCTGGCATCACATTACAAAGTTATAAGAGTAAGCCGTATCAACGTGTTTTGTAGTACGTTACCAAACCCACTGATATGAGACTTATTCAGCCTTGAATGTTTGCATTTGTGAAAGGATACGGTGCTACACGAGTCGTTAAACCACTGCAGCGAAATTTTTGTAAGCCAGTGCTGAGGTTGTATGCAGGAATGATAGCAGTTAGGTAAATTGTTAGAATAAACAGATCCAGTTAGTAGAGGAGATAACATTATCGGGTACAGCTCCGAGGCGACTTGGAGGAAGAGATAACGCTATCGATTATCTCCATTGGAAACATATGAAATGAACCCGTAACAAAGTGAGAAGTAGCACAACTCCTACGTCGGCAAGCCAGTGTCCAACGAGAGAAAAAGTTCATCCAAGATCGGTGATGGTCGGCTCTTATCGGGTGTTACACCCAATGTAGAACCATGGAGCAGCTGAAACAACTGCCCGCGATGACTCCCGATGATGACTGGCTTTCTCAAAGGCCGCGAGCCAACATACTTCCTGCTGAAGTGGAGGTATACAGTGTGGGAAATTCGGGCATATGACCAACTGACGAAAACATTCCCACATAGGCTGCGCCTCCCGTCGTCGACTCGAACGCCGCAAGTCGGCGAGAGTAGCTTGTGTAGAGATTGCGTACTGTATTTCCATTGATAACAAGCAAGGTTGCTATTGTTGCTTTTCTGCCGGCTTGCTACCCAAAACTGTTGTCATCGTAACTGGGCTGCAGATGCTGGTAGTGGAAGACACCTGAAACTACGCTACCCGAGGAACACGGGTGTGTGTGCGGTTGCAGTCGAAAAGAAACAAGGAAGGTTTGGCTTTATCATCCCGTCGACATCGAGGTCGTTAGATACAAAATACAAGCTTGGATTGTTTCAAGGATGGGGCAGGAATCATCCCAGCATTTGCCTGGAACAACTTAGAGAAATCACAGAAAACCTAAATGTGGATGGTTGGATGTGGATTTCAATAATCATCATCCGGAATGCGAGTCCAGTGTGCTAACCACCGTACCAATTCCCTCAGTGGTTGCGATCCAGTCAGTGTGTAGGTGCAGGTACAACATGCTAGCATCCAAAGATCCTGCGTCCCCTTTCACCTTGGAGAAAGAAGTAGTAAAGTCACTGAGTTCGTGCTACATAGCCTATACTCCCTCCCTCCGCTGGCGAGAGAGAGATGGCAGCACCCACTCGGAGCCAGAAGGTGTGGCATCGATGTATGTTCACACGAGAGTGGTGCATCAACTGGGTGACAAGGAATGTGTCTGCGGTACAGACCCAAGAACCTGAACAGAGGTTGAGAGACAACACCATACAGACGTCGCAGAAGGCACTGTTACGGTGGCGAACAGCAAAGAGGAAGGGAAGGCTCAATTGAAAAGTACGGGGGTTGCCCAGAAAGTAATGCACCGAATTCTGTCTTCAACAATTCTTTATTTGAACATAATGAGAATTACACATACGAAAGAATGGCGTTTTATCTGCACATTCTATTTTTCCACGTAATCTGCATCCCGTTCTATTGCCTTGCTCAATCGCAAAATAAGAGGGTGTATGCCCTGTCGGTACAAATTCTTGTCATGGTGGCGTAGCCAGTGCTTCACTGTGTGAACTACCTTTGCCGACTGACAGATGCAGCGCCAACTGCCGAGTTGTAATGCGTCTATCCTCGCAAATGACAACTCCAGTTCGCTGCAACATGTCAAGTGTGACAGCCGTAGATGGTCTCACAGGCTGCGCAAATCATGGAGCTCCGCCCAACCGCCTTCTGATGGCCTCACCCTCCGTGCCCAGCGACTAACTGTACTTCTGTCGGCAGCATGTGCTCCATAGACTTTGCACAGGCGTTTATGAATATTCCCCACAGTTTCTTTCTCTGCAGTGACAAATTCACTTGTAACGTACATCACCTACAGACACCATTTTGAAACTGCCCTGCAGCTACGCTATCTGTCGGAAGTGACAGAAAGTTGGCGCGCTCACTCAGGAGACCTCAAATAATACATACTAGCGTTTCGCATTCTTAGCACTGTTCCGGATGAGAAAAAATGCGGTGCATTGTTTTATGCGCAATACTCGAAGAAACAAATGAAGGATAGGACATCACGGCAACAGCAATGGCACAGGACAGTCAGAAACAGAAAAGAGCAAGCATTGAATAGGCATTGGAGCACGCATCACGTGTAAAACCATGGAAAATGAAGAATAGGTTTCATGGACGGAAAGAAGAATAGAACGTCCTGGTGGAAACTGGTGGAGCCGGAGAGGCCAGGAGAAAGAGCACAGTGCACATGAGGAGTTGGTTGAGTATGAAATTGCCACAGCTCGCCAAAGCTATGGAGGCAGTCGATGCCAGAGGCCAGACAACCCTTGCGATGGACGACCCCAGAGATAGCCAGGCCAGAAACGGACGATCGCACAAACAGCGTGCCCTGCAGACGGACGTTCTAGCGGCCGCATGACCAAAGACTCAGATCCCGGAAATGGATGACCTCGGAGATTGAAAACCTCAGGAATGGACGTGCCAGTGAAAGGCGCAAGGCGTATGTGAAATTGTGATACGGAGTGACAAAACGGAACCAGAAAGTTTGAGGACAGAATTTCTGAAGAAGAAATATTCACGATGTTGGGAAAACAGTAAGGAACACAGAGACTACAACCACAGTCAAGGAAAGAAGACATACTCAAGGAGACCTGGCCAAAAACAGAGGCTCCATTAAGTACAGATCAAAACCGAAATGTCATAGTAAGGCCAGATCCAACAGGAGGTCCGATGCTAATGACACGACAAGAACGGAAAAAGGTGGTACTGTTGCCAAACAGGAAATAGTGGCAGACCCGAGAGGAAGAATAAGTTTCCCAAGCATGACAGACCGAGAAATGTGGTATCCTGTCAGCGAACCTGAGCTAGAACGAAATTCTGAGATGTAGTGTGATCTTATCGCCAAGTACTTTGCCTGTAGCAGTACCATCTTCGAAAAGAGGGCTTGCTATGACTGCCACTGGCGGATGTAACAGGACGATTCCACTGGTCGACCAGAGGGGGCAGCCGGCTGGTGGTCAAGTTTGTAATTCCTTCCCAGTGCTGGTAGTGGACAACCCCCTGAAGTTAGGCCACCCACATAACGAGCACGTGCGTACGTTTGCATTCCGATCGGTGTGTTGGTGAGCATGCCGCACTTGTTACCCTTAATGTTAAACTCGGGGTTGTTTCACGAGTAGTATGACTAGTGTTAAAGACTAAAATTTTCTTTTCCGCAATAATACCTAAACAATCTTTGTGCTTAACGAAGTGTAAATAGCTAACGTGTCACGAATCTGACAGACAAATCCTGAACACGTAACCTCTATACTGACACATTCCCTATGAGCCAATAGGCCACGGAATATGGAATGAATTGACTAAGGTATTAAGGATATAGGAATTGTACCAAAAATTGGAAAGCATAAAATTTTATTCACAGTTCTGTGATAATGTGAGTGAAGTTGTCGAATTAGGGAGTTTCCAAATGTTATTCGTTTCGATAACCCTTTGTGAAATCGATGCATATTATTGTTCCAGTCTGAATCTTCAGTTGAAACACTGCGTAAGGCTGACATCCCGGTGTGGACTGACGAGGACTGCCAGGAGGCGTATGCAGGCTACGAGTACCAGGTGCTGGAGGAGGACATCTGCGCCGGCATGCCTGAAGGAGGCAGGGGAGAATGCAGTGTGAGTTACGTTCTTCTGTTTATGTACACGTCTGCAGAATTTACTGGCTATTGTCCATGAAATGAAATCTTGCGGGTGATCAGGTCGCGTCATTGTATCCTCCTAATTTCTGAAGAACCTGATTTTTCGACTCCTATGCTGGTATAGTCTTCAGAATCTCTGTGATTCCCACAATTGGTTTAACGCCACAAGACTGAAGAAGACTACTGCAGAAATGTGGAAACGTCGAGTTTTTGAGGGAATACGAGAGCCAATGAAGCCATCTAATTACCCAGTAGATTTTATCTTCGTTCACTTTTATTTCTTTACAGTTTTTGGTTTCCTATGTATTACTTCGCTTTTCGGTTGTACCAACGTTAGTAGTTGAGCGCGTCTGTGAAAAATTTGTTTGCATGACAAGTTACATAAGACAATGTTCAATACTAGTGGGGTTTCGTCTTCTTCCGATATGTTAGATATTTATGTCTGCAGAACCCACAGAATATTTCAAGGATTTTTTTTATATTGTGCCCCACAGATGCAACATGTTTCATATTTATCTACCTGTATCATCAGCTGCCGTGAAAAACATAGTTGCTGTTAGTTGTGGACCAGCTTCCGGCACTGGTCAAAAATACGTACGCTACTTTCTGTCACTAGTCAAAAAATTGGTTATAGCGTTTCGCTTTCTGTTGTGTTATGTAAGTTGCCATAAAATTTAGATACATAGGCAAGCCTCAGTGTTAGTTGCTATTACTGACATCCAATAACATCACTGATGGTAGCCTATTTAACTTGAAGTTTGGGTAACTATATGCAATGCATCAGAAAGCAGATTGCAACAATGAAATTTTTTAAACAGTGCCAGAAGATGAACAAGTGATATGACTGGTGAAGTAGAAGCGTCAGTCGAGGATACACCAAAAACATATTTCGTTTATTTATTTAATGAGACACTCTACCCTGGTAGCATGCATAGAGCAATTAACGAACTAGTGATTTTACGGACAAATTCCGTAATCTGAACAATAATAAGAAATTTCTGGACAGATATTAATTAAATCAAAATTTATTGAAACATTTAAGCAAAATGTGATTATACAAGCAGCGATCAGCATTCTAGATAATAAACAGGTTCAGATCCAATATTTAAACAGAGGCTAATTTAAAGCATATTAAAGCATAATTTAACTTGAAATAACTAAGCAAAATATTTTACAGGCATACTTAGAAATTTGAGTACGAAAACAGACTCAAGTCCAGAAATCTGAATGCCAAAACAGACTCCCATCCAGTGTTAAAACAGAGCTTAATTAAAAAAGAATGTAACTCAAAATTTTCAGTGCGAAAAGGGAGGCAAAAATTTAGATACTTGAAAATTACTCTTAGATACATTCGTAACTTAACTCAGAATTTAGATGGAAGGCAACTTCCTCACCATATAAAAAACAATATATGACACGCTGGTCAAGTGCCATCCCCTTAACTGACCTATGTGCCGGGCTATGCATGAAATATCTTCAGAAATGTTACAGAAATGTGTTAAGTCGATCTAAATAAACTACACAGGAATTAATACAGTCCATTCTACCAATCAACAAGTTAATTTCTGTCATCTGATCAAGACTTATACTTATACTTAACCATTTAACTTTAACATAACCAATAACAAGAGCGCAAGAGAAACGTTAACGTTTGATTTAAACTAATGATTGCAAAGGTCACAATTGAAACTCCTCCCTTTTAAAACGTGCAAAAAATCCTTTCCAAAATCGAGGTAAGAATTATTCTCAGTTACCTTTAAACGGTGGATTAAAATATAAGAATAAATTATCTCGAGACTACTCTAATATTAACAGTTTCTCAGGCTTAAACAATTATCAAGAGAGACTTATTTCTTTAAATGAATGTATACAGTTGAAAATAGTGCGGTTGCAAAGAGCTGTCTTTCAACGGAGATAACAATTTTTCAGACCTTAAACAAACAGTAGGATTACATTGAACCTTTTCGAAACGGTGAACACTTAATCTTCTAGATCCCCCCCTCTGTTCGGGAACAGGAGCTCCACAATTACAGTACCAGCAACCAATTAGCAAGCTGGAAGTTCCGCAGAATGTGAGACGCTGCCTGGGGCTAAGAGGACGGGCACAGCCAAGCCATATTAAATAACAACTACGGTGACGTGGTGGAGGAACACAGTACATCGCGAGTAGCGGAGCTTTAATGGTAACCACTAATGATGAAAACTGACGAACAACTAACAAGCGGTAACATTCAAATAAAGCGGCTCACAAAGAACGGTAATGGCCAGCAGTGCAGCTCGCACCGACTCAGTGCTGCAACAAGCAATTTCGTGACACTGCCCCGCCGAGACTCAGTTGCGCCATACAACGCGAAGCTCCTGTGAAGCGTTGCAGCAGCCACTGGCCGCTCCCAAGTCACCACTCGCGCCTGGGCGCACCCTTGCCCGCGACGCTCCGCCTTAGCCTACTGCTCCTTCACACACGCGACCGTTCCACCGGCAGCCAGCACTGCCCTTCCTGTGTCGCTCGTGAACACAGGCTGACCATCAGCTCTCTCTGCGGACTCTCCTTTCAATTCTTCCATGGGTCCTATTGAAGACCTCAGTCAAACCAAAGACGCCAAAGCCAGAAGAATACCTGTGAGGTAACCTCTGGCCAACGATACTGGGTTCTCGGAATGCACGTATTACCAGATATATAAGTTGAGCTAGAAAAGAAATGATACTGAGAACACTGCGACCTGGCAACGCCGCGTTTTCCTCCTTGTGCAGACCGGTGTGTTCATTTCTTCCAGATGCTCAGTCCGAGTTTCAGCTCCATACAGCCATCACGTGACTTTCGAGAGCTCCATCAGTGAAGCTGTATTTTTATTGTTACTTACGAACATGGAACAGTGGAAATTAAGAACAACGTTATGCCATCAGCTTTTGTGATAAGCTTGGGGAATCTGCGAGTGTAACTTTCGAAAAGTTGAATTAGGCCTATGGGGAACATTATCAAAACCACAAGTTTTTCGCTGGCACAATTTTTGGACGGCCGAGAACACGTTGAAGATTATGCTCACTCAGGGAGACGAAAAGTCTGAAAATGTTCACTCTCTTGTGACATCAGTCTGACATTTAACAATAAGGATGATGGGTGCCTTGTTAAACATATTCACAAAACATCAATTTACGACCGAAATTTCGCACATTCTAAAGCTTTGTGCCAAAACAGTGCCGAGAATCCTCAGAACTGAGGAGAAGGACAATCGATGAAAAGTGTGCTGGACCTTCTTGGTAGAAACGCCAATGACCACGAATGGTTCAGTCGTGTGACCCTGGATTTTTGAGTACGATCCTGATCAAAGCGGCAAAGTTAGGAGTGGCACACTGGGACATCTTCTCGACTAAGAAAAGCTCGAATGTGCAGATCAAAGCCACAAACAATACTGCTTTGCTTTTTTGACAGTAGGGGCATCGTGTATGAGGAACCTGTCCTTTCAGGTAAAGCTGTCAGTCAAGTATTTCACAAATAGGTCCTCAAGTGGCTTCGGAAAAGGGTAAATCGAGTGATACCGGTCATTGCAAACAAGTAGATGCTACATCAAGACAACGTCCCATGTCACACAACCACTTCCATCACGGAACTTTTAACCTCGAAAGACGTTCCTGTGTTTCCGCTGCCACCCTATATACCTGATCTTAGTCCTTTAATATCAATTAAAAATGTCTTAAAGTGATGTCATTTTGGGATTCTGGAAAACATTCAAAGCACGTTAAGAGTCGTACGAGTTGAAGCCTTCCAGCGCTACTACCAAGACTAGTAACAACGCCTCCGTCGGTATATAGCTGTCGAATGGAAATACTTTGAAGCGCACAATATCGCCTTGTGAACAAAATATGTTTAGTAGATAAATAAAACCAGTCTCATTGGTTTTCTCATACATCTCGTACACCGAAAGTAGTACCATCTTAACACAGGTTTTGACTCCAGCTGATGAGATACATAAACAAGCATGTATTTCATCAGTCGCGTAGTCAAAGTACTTACTCACACTATAATCATCCATACAAAACCATAATCTCACCCTGCGCTCTGTCACTTGCTCTGAACAGAGGGTGCACATTCGCACTTCAGGTGCTCACCATTGACACGTTTTTAGGATGTTAGCGAAGGCTAGACAGCAAGGTACTTGACGTAAGTTTATCGTATTCGATTTTACGGCCATAAATTTTAGAAAGGCATACAAATTTTTCACTAGTGATTTACATATTAGCAAAGAACTGACGTATGTATGATCACTTTTGACCGATTTCGGCTCTAAACTATTTTCGAGAGCATGTATTCACCAACATTCATTTTTTCCTCATTTACGCAAATGTATCAGAAGTAACAGTCGACATTTGTGATAAAAGGTAGTTCACAGAATCATTATGACCTGATAAAAACATTTGCGCTCATCAGAAAACAGACTAGCCATTACCGTACGATAAGTAAACGTAACATAATATGTATAATAACAGGAAACTGTTCACATTGCGAGTTAACGCAGCTCGCTTTCCTAAAATGTATCGATACTGACACACAAGCCTCTAAAATGGATCAAGTGCAAATCGTGCGAATGGTACCAGAGTACAAATTACTGTTGAAGCCTTAAATTGTTTTCTGACATCAAGTTTTGCCTTCCTTGAAATAGCGTCAGATATCTCGCTATTGAATATCTAACATAGTAACCCTACATCTGTTTCTTTTAAATTCCTTGTGATTACGTTCCTTCGCAATTCATACAGGTTCCTTTCATTTCGTATCTTCTGCATTCTAGTAGTTGCTTCTTACAGTCATAGACTGATTTATTTCTTTAGTTACCCATTCTCTTCAAAGACAATTTTTTGCATATATAGCATATTAGCTGGTATTAATTGTTTGCTTCTTATGTGCTTATCATGTCAGGTGCAGTGAACACAGGATGCGGAAGCCTGTTGGAGGAGCGGCGGTGACATAGCACGGACAGGACGTGTTTACAGTTTACGTTACACTCCAATTGATTTCGCATTTTCACATTTTAAATTGATAGAAACAGCAGCGCACCACTTTAACGTCTCCGCCACTCGCTGCTTCCGAGCGTCAATCGTGGGTATAAACAACAAATCCCACGGATAACGAAGCAACGTGCCGTGTCGCCACACACCTCTCCTGTGTGTATTGCACCTCAACTACGAGCAATTCTTTTACTTAGCCCATCTGTCTCCACTTTTCAGAATTTCAGTGTGATTTAATCAGTGATATTTTGCTTCATTCCTTTTGCTGCGGCTTATTCTTCATCTTTCTTAAATTGTGATCCAAGATATTCCGCACAACGGTAGCCAAGAGTTATGGCATCTGTCCCTACACATTTGTGTTACTCTTATAGTCTTTTTGTATTTAATCATCTTTCCTAAGTCTTCTCTTGTTGTGGTTTACAAAACTTACGCCTGTTGAAACTTTTATAATTAATCACAAAATTTCTTACCCTTTCTCCTACACAATTCCCTAACTTAATTCTCTTTCCTTACTCCAACTAGGAAGGTGTTCCTAGTTTCAATTACTGTGCAACGTCCACCTCATTTAACGTATTTGTTCCTACCACTAAATTTCATCAAATTTCACTCGTCGTTGTCGCATGTAAACCTGCACAATATTCGATGTAGGTAATTTCTTTATATTCCATATCAGTGGGTTCTGGAAACTCAGTCCCACCTTCTATTAGTTAATCGTATTGATTCCATTACCTATTAATCAAATGCACTTACTGTTTGCGATTACCCCATTGCTCTCCGGTCAGAAGTGTTTACTTGTTAAATTTATTTTTCTCAGTTACGTTCTAAAACTTTTATTTGTGGTGGCTATATCCGGATTACATTGTCCACTCTCAAACCGTAGCCTTCGTTGTAAATGTTAACTTACATTTCCACCAGTGTACACACAGACAATAGCCAAAACTGGTATTTTCACATATGTGGAATAGTAACTCTTATTCAGGATCCAGTAGCTTCACAAAGACAAGTAATGAGAGGACCCTCAAAAAGTGTGTGGTATTATTGACAGCACGTTTCATTGAGCCCTAGCAATTCTGCAACAAGATATTTCGCTTTCAGTATATTTACTGTTCCTAGAAATTAAAACTGCCATTAGGAAATGAGGATTTACTTGCAAGATGTCTGCAAGTTTGCTGCAACATATTGTCACATAAAGGTTTAAAATTACTCCAGATATGTTGCGTTGTTTAGAGTGTGGCCTTTGAACTATAACAATGCCTGTTTTATGACTTGATGCATTGTTAAACGAATGCAGCTTTATGACGCATGAAGAATCAACAGCAGAAAAGAGCACATAAATGAAGCAGAAATTGTTGGCAAGACTGCATGACGAGCTGCAGTCACAATCGGAATGAGAAGGTTTAAAATCGCGGTCCTCTCTCCGGATCAGTTTTCCTTGATTTCCCAAAACTATTCAGACATTGGTCCTCTTTGGAGATATATCCCGACTTATGTTTGTAAAGCACAATGTCCAGCAACATCGACGTCAAGTAATAATAAAAATAAAACCTACATTTTTCTTCAAGTGGTCAAAGAGTTTTAGTTCAATGGATATTTTCTTCGCTGAAACAATAAATAAAGTCATTAACATTTGTCATCAGTCAGGTAATAGTGTTTGTAAAATGTTCCTCATTGATTAGAAGTATCCTAAAAGATAACTAAAATTACAAACTTACCTGAATTTTCTGATTGATCTGCGTGTGAGCGACGTTAAAGCGCTGAAATGGATGCTTCGAATCATATCAAATGTAGCATTACACTTTTTTTGCATGTTCGATTATCCAGTTCTCTTTTTCCCTTTTTCAGGGAGATGGAGGTGGACCGCTGTTAGTGAACGGCACTCAGATCGGTATAGTATCGTGGTCCAGGAAGCCTTGCGTTACAGAGGGCTCTCCTGGGGTGTACGTCGAAGTTTCGTACTACGTAGACTGGATCAAAGAGACGACTGGCAGATCTTAAAGAATTCTCACCACTGAAAAAAAAGGCATCCGCTTTCGTGTGATTAACATGTGACATCTGTACAAATGTAATTTCCGGATTTCTTTATGTGATTACAAAATATGAGCTATATACTATGAAATTGGTATTAGTTTCTCCTGCAGGTTTATGAAATTGCGATCAGCCTCAGCATCTTGTGCACATTAAATCGTTTCAAATGTCCGATCTGAAAGCATTTACAAAAAACGGTATTAGATTGCTGGCTACGTAATTTGAGGTAGAGTAGTGTGTAACACTTGAAAGGAACAACTATCTCTCTCTCTCTCTCTCTCTCTCTCTCTCTTTCCATTCTTCATTCATCGTTAACTAAAGGGTGTATGTGAAAATTGGCGACATATGTACTGTGTAAGAGCTTTTCGTTCTCTAACTTCTTATCATGACAATTAAGGTCATCTTCGCTTCCATAGGGATTGCTATCTGCATCCGACGAGAAACATCTGTTAATTTTTCAAGGAAGTTTATAACACTTTCCGTACAATATGTTTGAATGTTTCTTTCATCATATTCAACAATTTGCATATTTTTGCTTTCAGAACTGCATTGCAAAAGCAATAAAGCTCATACATCAATTACTGTTTCAAGAGAGCATCTACAGATGTTTTTAGACTAATTATATGAACACAATGGTGCTGAGAATGCTACGTCATCACTTGTCAAATGTGTGATATTTTTAGCCCAACATGTTTCGCGACCACGTGATCCAATTAAAAAGTGCTTAATGGTTGGCGTAGCAGCCCTAAGCATTTGATAGTTGGGCAACGTAGTCGCGAAACATTATGTGCTAAAAACATCACACATTTGACAACTGGTGGTGTAGCACTCTCAGCACTGATTCATGAGACAGTTGTATGGAGGCCTCACAACAGATAATATGGACATGGAGGTAACGCCTTAGAAATTTCAGGTATCTGTCTTGTGAACACGTTATGCTTTCACGAGTATGAACTGTTGGTTAAGAGAAGAAGTGCAAAATATTTTTTGACCTGGATGTGTAATACGGAATATCACTGTAAGTTAAAACACTATAGTGTGAAGAATTAATGAAATCTGAGATGTTAACTGTCAATGACACAAGCTGTACAGAATAAACGTACTGCTTCTTCCAATATAAGTCTCATGTAATGTCTGTGGCAGTGAAATGTCAGTTTTTTATTTATCCGCAGATCATTTTACAAATTATATATGTCACATTAGCACAACAACAGGGTACACAGCAGCAAAAGGTGGATAATATTTGTTCTTATTTGCATGTTAAACATAGCAACAATGAAACATAACTGAAATCATGTGTGAGTGTGTGTGTGTGTGTGTGTGTGTGTGTGTGTGTGTGTGTGTGTGTGTAATAACCTGTAGCTCTAGATTCACAAGGATTCACACAGTGAGTACAATGCGGTTTTCTATATACGTATTCTTATATACTTATTTGCAAATAAATTAGTTTATAATGCCAAAACTAGAATTACACTAAAGTCAGTCTAACACTCGGCAGCGGAGCAAGCTGTTTTCGCAACTTTCTCGCAGATTTAAACTCCCCGATGGGTCAGGAAACGGACCCCAAATCCTGCCTTTATATTGGTCATTTCTAATACCCACCAAACTACTTTATTGTTCGATTGTTTTTAGTTTTTGGACGTTATGTTCATCATACCTACCTTTGGGTCAGCATTTCAAATTTTACTTCACCTATTTTCCTTGCCGTAGCCTAATACAGGATGCTCTTCACGTTGTCAATAGAACACTTTGCCCTTAGCGTACGTCGTAGTGTGAATTACGTCCCACGAATAATTCACTGATTAATCCTAAACGAATTCTTTAATGTCTGTGGTAGATAAAAAACATTAGTATGGCTAAAATTAATATTACGTGAAATGCATATCTGATCATCGGCCGATTTATTGAGAACCGAGCATCAACCTTCCCGGACTTAGACCATCATCAACGGATATCTATTTAAAGCTACAAACATCGAAATACGTTAAGAAATTATAAACAGCTAGAAGACAAATGTGAATAGTTAAAAGTTAAGAACAGTTCAAGTAAGTACATTCTCCATGTTATTTTTTACAGTGGATACGTCACAGGTGTTGTAATATCTAATACATTCCAGTATATTAAGTTCTACACAGGACATACAGGGTGTTCTGAGTAGGGATATCAGTTAACAGAACAGTCCCCTAATGAGAAGGCTAGAGAATACGTACTCTTGTGGTAAAAACACTGAAAAATTAGTCAAAGACTTTCACTAAACCTTTCCATCATATGATACAAACATATCGGTCATGAATTAAGTGCTGATTGCCAGAGACTATATCATGTGTGCGAACTTCTTTGCTAGTTTCTCACGTAAACAGAAAGTGAAAAACGAAAAGGTTCAGTTACAAGTATAGAAAAACACCTCTCCCACAGCAAGAAGGTACAGACCTGGGCAAAATCTAGATGCTAAACAGTAGCGTAATTATTGGATAATAATCCATGAGGTGTGTAAAAAGAAACATAATTCACAACATAAACTTAACGTATATGGTGTGCATAATTAAAATTGGTTAAAAAACAAAGTTCATAAGAATGGGTGCAAATTGTCAGTCTCTGGTTTACAACAGTAGTGAAGTATAAGTTTCTTCTTTCTACTGTAATATGTATCAGCAAAAGTTAATGACGTTTTAAATTTTTGATGATACTCTCTCGTATTATATGTGTGTGTTTTATTTTTAACATTATATAAGTCTCTGGAGTACAACAATAGTGTGGTATCAGCCTCTTGTTTTTACAGTAATACATGCGTATCAGAAAAAGTTGGGTTTGTATTGTAAATCTGATTACTTTTATTCAGAAATAGCAAGATTCATGTTATGGTACATAGTCTGAACGTTAATGTGTCATTAGAAGTAGAAGTGTACAGAGTTTTGCAATAATTACGTAACTTCGCTTCTGTTAGTTTACATTAATTATGTCATCTATTTAACAATATTGTTAAAAATTTTCATCTGTATTATTCAGTAGTATGTACATCATCGTAATGACTTGTAAACACTAGCATATACACATGCTAGTAACTGATCACATATTTGCTTTAGAAATTGTGTTAATTTGGCACTTGCTTATTCTTCTAGGACATTGTTTTAACATATTCATTAGCAAACCCTAATTTTTTCATGCAATGTAATATCTGTTGGATAAATCAACTATAGCCCAAGCTCTGCATTCCTTATAGTGTTTTTGGGTTAATGTGCCTACAAGTACATACGTTGTTTGATAATTGTCTAATGGATATTAGATATGATTTCTTACTAGTGTGTTAAATAATCAAGTGGAGAATTATTCAATGTCTTATAGCAACGTTACATTTTTAAAGGAAAATTGTGTGATCATTATTACTGTTATGTACATTGCTACGAGCAGTCCGTAAAGCCAAATTTGATCACTCGTTTGATTATGCTGTGGTTGGTTTCATATTCGTGATGGTCACGTTATTCTGGCTTCTAAAATAAACAATCTAGCTGGTATAAAAGTCACATGTGATGTGGTCCTTCATACGTAATCATTACATTAGGTTTATCGTCGATTAATGTAAGTAGGGTGTACATGAATGGTAGCTGACGATTTGTGTCTGTTTTTAAGGACTTCGATTTTTTTAACCACTTTCATGTTATGGACATGATGTGTTTTACGTTTATGTTGTGACTGGTGTTTGTTTTTACACACCTCATGAATTATTATACAATAATTATCTTACTGTTTAGCATCTAAGTCAGGGGCAGCAAAGATTTTGGCTCGCAGGCCGTGCTTGAGCACGAGTGGCAAAGCACTCAGCCTCGCTGCACTTTTCCCCTAACGCCACGCCACTCTGAGTGCAAGGAGAAGGAAGGGGCGAAAACTGCAAACGCGCAGCCTTTAAATGGCAGTACTCGTTGGACGTCATGTTATCCCCTTATTTGACGGCCGAGGATATGGGCGCCACGAGCTTGTACGTTTGGAGAATGCCTCTCAACATCGACTGTTTGCCTATGTTTCCACGAATGATCTTTATTAATTTCTGAAATGATCCATGTTTTTCTATGACTTATGTGGTGTAGTGACGCACTCCTTGCTTAAGATCAGTCATGTTTCGAGAATGTGTAGGGTTACTTGCAAGAGAATGTCTCATTGTTGCTGTTGTTTTTGCTATAACCAGTCTTATGCATACGCTATTATCGGATAGTTGGACAGGTCCTTTGCATAGATCTACTACCAAGTCAAATAGAACTAAAAGATGTACTAACACCATATGAGACAGACTTTTGCGTAACTGGGAATACCATTTCCAAGATGAGAATTGACGTACTCGCTCCATCATATCGTCCTCGAAGACTACGTGACTTACATCCGTAGGAAGCTGTTATATGTAACGGTTTCTCCTTGAAGTTCATCTTCCTTTACCACCGAACAACTGACCTGCTAATTTCTTGATCACCAGGAAGTTTTCTTGTGTTGATGCTTAGAAAACATGCCATAAGCGTAATGATAAAAATTCAGAGGTCACATATCTAAATTAGTTACATTAAACTTAAAAGCATTATTAATGTAAAAATTTTCCATAGGGGCGGCGGAGGTACTTGCCTCATTTTCAGCACCACTGTAACTATATGTGTTGAATAGGGAGGAGTGGCTTCATTGTGGTATCTACTACAAAATAAACTAAGAAAACTCGCACATGCATGTCCATGGTGCGTTGACACTGGGGTGAAGATCTCCATATAACAATGGATGCTTTAATGATGAGTCTGTGACTTCGGAATCTGTGGCATATGAACACTCTATAAAGGCAATAGACGATTTTTATTCCTAAGTTCTCCAAAAATTTTAATTCTAAATTTCTCCCAGAGAGTTGTAGACCTATTTTTAATGAATTTTTAATCTGTAAAGTTCGTAATTAACGTAATTATGCAAGAAATTGTTTCTTTGTTCACAATAAAGGGCTGTAAAATTATTTTTAATCTTAAGTTTTCCACAGAGATATTTTCTAATCTTTCATTCCTACTAATGACAATCGGTTTAGCTATTATAGATTATAAGCTATTATCGCAGTTGATTTGGAGTAGGGTAAAGCGCCCTAATTGGAAATATTTGGGACGGAATAAATAACCAGCAAGTGCGACAATGCGAGAAACGAATGTGGATTGTAGTGTCGCGTGTAGTCAGAGTAGAGAACATAGAAAAGAATTTAAGAAGAAATTCTTGGAATCGTACTGGAGCTTCTCGGCACATGTTTTTCCGTGGCTAGTAAGAAACACAGTTATGGCGGTCTATTGCTACATAAAGATAATACTTAAGGCTCGCTTCTAGGGTACCTAAATAGCAAAACTGTCTGTTATAGTGTGCTGCCATGAGTTCGCATTTTCCGACACAAACAATGTGCGAACTTTTTAGCGTAAATTTCACTGAACGTTTGTGAAAATACGTAGATTTCTGGGCACTTTGGAACAGGTTACATGTCAGCAACATCTACATCTACATGACCACTCTGCAATTCACATTTAAGTGCTTGGCAGAGAGTTCATCAAACCACAATCATACTATCTCTCTACCATTCCACTCCCGAACAGCGCGCGGGAAAAACCAACACCTAAACCTTTCTGTTCGAGCTCTGATTTCTCTTATTTTATTTTGATGATCATTCCTACCTATGTAGGTTGGGCTCAACAAAATATTTTCGCATTCGGAAGAGAAAGTTGGTGACTGATATTTCGTAAATAGATCTCGCCGCGACGAAAAACGTCTTTGCTTTAATGACTTCCATCCCAATTCGCGTATCATATCTGCCACACTCTCTCCCCTCTTACGTGATAATACAAAACGAGCTTCCCTTTTTTGCACCCTTTCGATGTCCTCCGTCAATCCCACCTGGTAAGGATCCCACACCGCGCAGCAATATTCTAACAGAGGACGAACGAGTGTAGTGTAAGCTGTCTCTTTAGTGGACTTGTTGCATCTTCTAAGTGTCCTGCCAATGAAACGCAGCCTTTGGCTCGCCTTCCCCACAATATTATCTATGTGGTCTTTCCAACTGAAGTTGTTCGTAATTTTAACACCCAGGTATTTAGTTGAATTGACAGCCTTGAGAATTGTACTATTTATCGAGTAATCGAATTCCAACGGATTTCTTTTGGAACTCATGTGGATCACCTCACACTTTTCGTTATTTTGCGTCAACTGCCACCTGCCACACCATACAGCAATCTTTTCTAATCGCTTTGCAACTGATACTGGTCTTCGGGTGACCTTACTAGACGGTAAATTACAGCATCATCTGCGAACAACCTAAGACAACGGCTCAGATTGTCACCCAGGTCATTTATATAGATCAGGAACAGCAGAGGTCCCAGGACGCTTCCCTGGGGAACACCTGATATCACTTCAGTTTTACTCGATGATTTGCCGTCTATTACTACGAACTGCAACCTTCCTGACAGGAAATCACGAATCCAGTCGCATAACTGAGACGATACCCCATAGGCCCGCAGCTTGATTAGAAGTCGCTTGTGAGGAACGGTGTCAAAAGCTTTCCGGAAATCTAGAAATACGGACTCAACTTGAGATTCCCTGTCGATAGCGGCCATTACTTCGTGCGAATAAAGAGCTAGCTGCGTTGCACAAGAACGATGTTTTCTGAAACCATGCTGATTACGTATCAATAGATCGTTCCCTTCGAGGTGATTCATAATGTTTGGATACAGTATATGCTCCAAAACCTTACTGCAAACCGACGTCAATGATACAGGTCTGTAGTTCGATGGATTACTCCTACTACCCTTCTTAAACACTGGTGCAACCTGCGCAATTTTCCAATCTGTAGGTACAGATCTATCGATGAGCGAGCGGTTGTATATTACTGCTAAGTAGGGAGCTATTGTATCAGCGTAATCTGAAAGGAACCTAATAGGTATACAATCTGGAACTGAAGACTTGCTCGTATCAAGCGATTTGAGTTGCTTCCCACCCCTAAGGTATCTACTTCTAAGAAACTCATGCTAGCAGCTGTTCGTGTTTCAAATTCTGGAATATTCCATTCGTCTTCCCTGGTGGAGGAATTTCGGAAAACTGCGTTCAGCAACTCCGGTTTAGCGACACAGTCGTCTGTTAACAGTACCATCGGCACTGCGCAGCGAAGGTATTGACTGCGTCTTGCCGCTTGTGTACTTTACACACGACCAGAATTTCTTCGGATTTTCTACCAAATTTCGAGACAATGTTTCGTTTTGGAACCTATTAAAGGCATCTCGCATTGAAGTCCGTGCCAAATTTCGCGCGTCTGTAAATTTTAGCCAATCTTCGGGATTTCGCGTTCTTCTCAAACTTCGCATGCTTTTTCCGTTGCCTCTGCAACAGCGTTCGGACCTGTTTCGTGTACCACGGGGGATCAGTTCCACCTCTTACCAATTTATGAGGTATGAATCTCTCAATTGCTGTTGCTAATATATCTTTGAATTTGAGCCACATCTCGTCTACATTTGCATAGTCAGTTCGGAAGGAATGGAGATTGTCTCTTAGGAAGGCTTCTAGTGACACTTTATCCGCTTTTTTAAATAAAATTATTTTGCGTTTGTTTCTGGTGGATTTGGAAGAAACGGTATTGAGCCTAGCTACAACGACCTTGTGATCACTAATCCCTGTATCAGTCATGATGCTCTCTATCAGCTCTGGATTGTTTGTGGCTAAGAGGTCAAGTGTGTTTTCGCAACCATTTACAATTCGCGTGGGTTCGTGGACTAACTGCTCGAAATAATTTTCTCAGAAAGCATTTAGGACAATCTCGGAAGATATTATCTCCCTACTACCGGTTTTGAACAAGTATTTTTGCCAACATGTCGAGGGAAGGTTGAAGTCCCCACCATCTATAACCGTATGAGTGGGGTATTTATTTGTTACGAGACTTAAATTCTCTCTGAACCGTTCAGCAACTATATCATCGGAGTCTGGGGGTCGGTAGAAGGAGCCAATTATTAACTTAGTTTGGCTGTTAAGTATAACCTCCACCCATACCAATTCGCAAGGAGTATCTACTTTGACTTCACTACAAGATAAACCACTAATGACAGACACAAACACTCCACCACCAATTCTGCCTAATCTATCTTTCCTGAACACCGTCTGAGATTTCGTAAAAATTTCTGCAGAACTTATTTCAGGCTTTAGCCAGCTTTCTGTACCTATAACGATTTCAGCTTCTGTGCTTTCTATTAGCGCTTGAAGCTCAGGGACCTTCCCAGCACAACTACAACAATTTACAACTACAATTCCGACTGTTCCTTGATCCAAGCACGTCCTGTATTTGCCATCCACCCTTTGAGCTTGCAGCCCACCCCGTACTTTCCCGAGGCCTTCTAACCTAAATAACCGCCCAGTCCACGCCACACAGCCTCCGCTACCCGTGTAGCCGCCAGCTGAGTGTAGTGAACTCTTGACCTATTCAGCGGAACCCGAAACCCCACCACCCTATGGCGCAAGTCAAGGAATCTGCAGCCAACACGGTCGCAAAACCGACTGAGCCTGTAATTCAGACCCTCCACCCGGCTCTGCACCAAAGGTCCGCAGTCGGTTCTGTCAACGATGCTGCAGATGGCGGAATCCAGAGAGAATTTCCTCAGATCCAAAGCGACACACGTCATTAGTGCCGACATGTGCCACCACCTGCAGCTGGCTGCACCCTGTGCTCTTCATGGCATCCGGAAGGACCCTTTCCACATCAGGAATGACTCCACCCGGAATGCACACGGAGTGCACACTGGATTTCTTACCCTCCTTAGCCGCCATATCCCTAAGGGGCCCCATTACGCGCCTAACATTGGAGCTCCCAACTACCAATAAGCCCACCCTCTGTGATTGCCCGGACCTTGAAGGCTGAGAATTATCCTCTGAAACAGGACAGGCAGCTGCATCTGGCTCATCCAGAGACAGTGCCTGAAACCTGTTTGTCAGACGCACCGGGGAGGCTTTCTGATCAGCCTCCGGGGACGTCTTTCGCTGCCTGCCACGCCTTGCAACGACCTCCCAATCAACCACAGGCGAGGGCTCAGCCCCACTGCGGGCAGCAACCGGGGCAACCACAGTGGCAGACCGATCTGGGGACAGACGGGACGAGGTTGATATCCCCGTGATACCCAAGTCCGGCTCCCCACAGTGGTGCCCATTGGCAACAGCCTCAAGCTGCGCGACCGAAGTCAGCGCCGCTTGCACCTGTGAGCGAAGGGATGCCAACTGCGAAATTACGATGCTTATTAACAGAGTATTAAGCGACAAGAATTCACAGTCGCCAAGAACAACAATCGTCAATTTATCACATCATTCTACAAAAGTTAGTGTATCGATTTATCCAGTAAGGCTTAGTGAAGGCTGCAGATAACGAACCAGTCCGGGCGGAAATCGGCTGCTGATGAAAGTGGAACTAACAAGGTAATGACTGAAATCACAGATCCCGTTACATAATCGATATTTCAGCATTAATCTTGGTTCTGTTAACTACAACCAACTTTATGCACTGAGATATGAAGCTGTTTAAAGACATTTACATTACGAAATTGTGGTTCTCGTTGAATCATTTTATAAAGTGATAACTGTGTTTGCAGTATTATCAAAAATACACATGTTTCTCTTGTCAAACATGCAAACTGTTCCAGTCCGCTGTGTTTTCATTAAATCACTGTATCTACTCATTCTCACAACGATAACGGATAAGGGAAGAATATACGGGAACAGAGTAACTTGTCTTTTGGAAAATATGTTTATTCTGCTAGTATTGCATGTGTTAACATATATTAACGAACGTGTACAAAGAAGGGCTGCATGAAATGTAACAGGTTTGTTTGACGCCTGAGAGAGCGTCACGGAGACGCTGGAGTAATTGCACTGGTAGATGCTTCAAGATACACGCTAATTATGAAGGCGAGCGTACAAGGTTCCAAGGTCCAAGTTTAAGAGAGAAATCTAGGAATATACTACTTCCTATGTATTGCTCCCTGAGGGACTGCGAAAACAAGATTAGACTAGTCACAGCCGTTTAAGCAACCACTCTTACCGCGGTCCACGTGTGAACAGGAGCAGGACGCACGCCTCCCGTAACCAGGCAGCAGTAGCCATGCATCCGGAACAAGTCTAACACCCAGCAGGCAGTAGCCCTCAGCACTGTGAGCCTCCTCAGAGTGGTAGTTTTGGGGCTCATGTTTCAGCCTATGGCAGATCATTGTTAATATTGAACATGTCCTTCGTTGCGATTGCAAATACAATGGGTAGAATGGGAAGGAAAATACTGCTTCAGGAATGTCCGAAATGGTAAGTTTCCATGTTTCAAAAAACCTTAGAAGGTGGTGCAACGTGATATACCTGAAACATTATAGTTACGGAAGTTTTATTAATACTGCTTTCACTGAATAGAGGGATGCGATCGAGAATCAAGACAACCACAAGCACACAGAAATAGCTGCTGACAAAATTCAAAGGCCGAAAATAGTGGGTCTTCTAAAGGGGTGTGCTGAAAAGAAAAGACGCGAAACAATTCTGTGGGTCTAACGGAAGTCTTTATCCAAAATTAATCACCAGAGGTTTGAGAACGAGTATCCCACTGTTTCACGAGGCGAAGGATTCCCTGTTCCCAGAATTCCTGTGGTTGCGACAGGAGCCAGTTCGTGGTCCGAGTTGAAGCACTTCCCTCTGGAATGGTGTTTTAGCGGACCAAACACATGGAAGTCTCAGGGTGACATGTCCGGCCTGTACGGCGATCGCTCAAGCTGCTCCCACTTGAACTTGGCCATTACATTTCGTGTGACCACGCAGACATGTGCACGCGCCTTATTGTGGAGAAGAATCACTCCCTCCGTGAGCAGCCCAGGCCGTTTCCTCCGCATGGACTTGCGCAGGCCACTGAATGTCTCACAGTACACGTCACTGTTACAGCACTTGGCGTCAAACACACAGCCTGCAGCACACAAGGAACACATGCCACTTGTTCAGAGGAACCATCATTTTCCAGCGCCATTTACCGTGTAAAATATGCATTACCGGACACCATTTACAGTCAGAAACCAGTCCCTTCGGTGTGTCGGTTTTATTAATGTTCACCCTGCATAGCCGCAAGCTCACTCTTTCCCCCATCCAAGTGGACAGAGCTAACTTGTAAATAAGCACCAACGGTCGCGAAAATGTCCACTGCAGGTACAATAGTCGGTTCGATGCCTGCGGTCCAGATGTACACAGATCTTTTAGGTACTTAGGTAATGAAGCAAATTCTACTCGACAAAATTGTAATCAATTACACAAAAGTTAAGGAAGAGGGAAGGTGAAGCTTGGCTTCAAAATTCATAATTAGCAAGTGCCGAAGATTTAAGTTAGAAAAATTACTAGAGTTTAATATATGAAATTAGTTTCATATAAAATAAAACCTGGTAGTACAAACTAAAATTAGAAATATGGCCAGTTCTAAAGTTGGGCATACAGTCTTGGGTTGGCACCCATACTGGCAAGACATTCGTAGTCATTTGTGTAACATTAAGACACAACTATGAACAGGCAAATAAAAGAATGAATTGATTTTTTTATTCTCCTGCGTTATTATTCCTACTCTAGTTCCCATATACTCAGATTCGCAGAGGGTTGGGACAAGTTTAGTAGTGTGTTTAAAGGAAGAGAACTTTTAATAAGAAGTAGAACCAGTGTTGTATAATGAATAAAGATGAAACAAGTGTTAACAAAAAAGAGAACGTTTTATACCTCAAGAGTGTTTAATACCTTTTGTATATTACCCGGCGTGTTCTTTGACTTATGTAAGATTAAACTGGGCTGAAAAGTCTGCGCTGCAGGTATAAAACGTCAGCAACTTAAATTTAAGTAAAAGGGTGAAAACCGTAGCTTCTGGCCTTTTGAGGTTTCCGTCTGAGTTCGGCTATAAATTTGGCCATATGACCCATGAGACTACATAGACAAACAGATCAGAACTAGTTTTACATCATTTGTCTTTTGCACTGACGTATATCTACTTTTCTTTTTGCCTGAGAGTATAGATTTAGCGTTGAGACTAATGAACAGTTATCTGCAGTTTCACTAATGTTAGACAGATACATGCCAGTAATATGTACGCAATACGAGTCGGAAGAAAAAAAATCGACCATCCTACGGTTGTGGCATATTCTGCGGTATCTGTCTAGGCAACATGCTATTAATATAAATACGACGCAGTCATTTGAGTGACGTTAATTTTATTTTTTCTGATGGCGGAACTACAGGGACTTTGGCGCCAGATGATCTAAAATAAATATGATAAAAAAAATAACAAACGCTTTCCGATAGGCTTCTGGATATTTACGACTATAGATAACAGGAATGTCTCATATTTATGAAGATGTGTGTGTGTGTGTGTGTTTTGTGAAAGTCTAGTTGCGTGAATGAGCGCGCGTCATAATTCAGCGTGATGAGTCAAAACAACCTACAAGTTGCCGAATTTAATCAGTAATAATGTTGCTTGATTACTGTTTTTGTTCTTATGGTAATCACCATTGGCTGTTAATTGTCTCATGGCAATCAGACCAAACATACTTGACGAAGATAAATACTGTTGTAGTATTTTAGTGATCCTACGACACATGAAACCCAGAGGTAAGAACTGAAGTACGATTACTGCATGGTTATTTACAAGACCCATTCTCTTTCACGCCGCAAGATAAAAATCCATAAACTGACAAGGAGTGATTTATAATCTTATTTAATAACACGTCTGACAATGTTCCAAAAGGTTGTAAGGAGTCTCGACATGAACTTTTCTTTTGACGATGACGTTCAGAACGCAAAATGGTGTAATTTCCGTGACAGAATATGATAGCTTCATGAGTAAAAGTCTTTAGTGCACTTTAGGCAAGTTCATTTTATAGAGAAAATGAACCAACAGCAATGCTATTACAGAACTCAGCACTTCCGAGTTTGAAAACGACTAGTGATTATTAACCAATTCTGGAAAGTTGCTTTAAGTCCGTTATTCGCAAGGGAACGGTGAATTTGTCCACCCTTACTTAACTTCTTCTGTCACTAAATGAGCCGTTGCTGGATTGTACCGAGAAGAACCCAGGTGGGAGAGAGGTCCGCACTTTTTCTCTATGAATATCAGAAAGACACCTTTTCCAAGAACGATATATGATTAACAAATACTGTGGCTGTGTTATTTCCAAATTAAGTAATTTTATCAACTTAGTCATGTGTAATAATGCTGTTCACTTGTGGTTTGAAAAATAATTATTATTTCTTAAAGTAACAGTACCAAAAAAGCCTTATAAAAAATAATTAACAAGTGTAGGATCTAGTTAAGTGAAAAATCACGTACTTTACATAGTTTAAACGATGACTGTATAATCGGAAAAACAACTGAAGCACTTCATGTCTTTTTTTGTGTAAACTACAGTATAATTTAATTATTAATTTATTTCTGTAAATATTTTCTGTCCAGATTCTCATCTTCTGGTGACTCATATTGCAATGAATATCAAGTGTCTTATGCTGAGGCAGATAAAGCTATGGTACTCACATGCAAACACCTCTTGTTTTTATTGTAGAAGATTCTACCAGCCAGTATATATATATATATATATATATATATATATATATATATATATATATATATATATATCACATTATTATTAAAACTCTACCTTTGGTGCCTATGACGTCGTTTTCTGAAATAAGATAATGCCAATTTTGTCGGTTGTTATACTGACGTAGCGTTTCCCCACATGAATGTTGTTCTGATTGAAAGACGTATGTTATTCCTTAGTACCACTTCGATTTCTTAATTTTATTTCTTTATGCAGGCAGTCGGGATCAGCATCCCCATAAATTAAAGGAAAAAATCAATGTGATAATCGATTCATTAGCAGAAAGTGTTAAGACGTGGGGACTGATACTGGATGCGGAAATTTTCGGAATTTAAGAGTACATTTCTGCAAGAGTTTTGGTCTATCCAGAAGCAGGTCAGTATGTGTCAAGAATCTATCACCACTAGAATGCCCGATCATGGAAAAATAATAATAGCCTTATGCGAATTACTGCAGAAGAAGTAACAATGGCGAAAATATCAAGCATTGTTCGCACGCAGAGCAGTTCCAAAACCAGAACTACGAAGGGATTGAAGTCAGTATAAAGAAAGTGGAAGAATAGAAGAAACAGTCGATAGCGGAAGAAGGAGCTAGAAGTACATCGAGCAGAATCACAGGGTAGAAATAGTGTAACTGAGAGGATTTGGGATCAGCAAGCGGAATTAGAGGAGTAAATGCCAATTTTGGAGCATGTTGCCGTAGAAGACGTCAACTAAGAATGCATCCAGGAGTAGGCAGCGAGTGATGTTTAAGAGAATATAGAATTCAATCTGAAAGTCTAAGAAATGCGACAAGGCGGAATCACAGAAGAGAAGAGAGTTAATGAAAAGAAACATAGCACACAGATGCATGCATGCTCAGAGATTACACTGTTTGCGCAATATGTTCATCAGCTCGAAAACTGGCCTGCCGTAAGAACACCGTGAATTCATTGTCCCAGGAAGGGGAAACTTTATTGACACATTCCTGGGGTCAGATACATCACATGATAACACTGACAGAACCACAGGCACATAGACACAGGCAACAGAGCATGCACAATGTCGGCACTAGTACAGTGTATATCCACCTTTCGCAGCAATGCAGGCTGCTATTCTCCCATGGAGACGATCGTAGAGATGCTGGATGTAGTCCTGTGGAACGGCTTGCCATGCCATTTCCAAATGGCGCCTCTGTTGGACCAGCGTTCGTGCTGGACGTGCAGACCGCGTGAGACGACGCTTCATCCAGTCCCAAACATGCTCAATGGGGGACAGATCCGGAGATCTTGCTGGCCAGGGTAGTTGACTTACACCTTCTAGAGCACGTTGGGTGGCACGGGATACATGCGGACGTGCATTGTCCTGTTGGAACAGCAAGTTCCCTTGCCGGTCTAGGAATGGTAGAACGATGGGTTCGATGACGGTTTGGATGTACCGTGCACTATTCAGTGTCCCCTCGACGATCACCAGTGGTGTACGGCCAGTGTAGGAGATCGCTCCCCACACCATGATGCCGGGTGTTGGCCCTGTGTGCCTCGGTCGTATGCAGTCCTGATTGTGGCGCTCACCTGCACGGCGACAAACACGCATACGACCATCATTGGCGCCAAGGCAGAAGCGACTCTCATCGCTGAAGACGACACGTCTCCATTCGTCCCTCCATTCACGCCTGTCGCGACACCACTGGAGGCGGGCTGCACGATGTTGGAGCGTGAGCGGAAGACGGCCTAACGGTGTGCGGGACCGTAGCCCAGCTTCATGGAGACGGTTGCGAATGGTCCTCGCCGATACCCCAGGAACAACAGTGTCCCTAATTTGCTGGGAAGTGGCGGTGCGGTCCCCTACGGCACTGCGTAGGATCCTACGGCCTTGGCGTGCATCCGTGCGTCGCTGCGGTCCGGTCCCAGGTCTACGGGCACGTGCACCTTCCGCCGACCACTGGCGACAACATCGATGTACTGTGGAGACCTCACGCCCCACGTGTTGAGCAATTCGGCGGTACGTCCACCCGGCCTCCCGCATGCCCACTATACGCCCTCGCTCAAAGTCCGTCAATTGCACATACGGTTCACGTCCACGCTGTCGCGGCATGCTACCAGTGTTAAAGACTGCGATGGAGCTCCGTATGCCACGGCAAACTGGCTGACACTGACGGCGGTGGTGCACAAATGCTGCGCAGCTAGCGCCATTCGACGGCCAACACCGCGGTTCCTGGTGTGTCCGCTGTGCCGTGCGTGTGATCATTGCTTGTACAGCCCTCTCGCAGTGTCCGGAGCAAGTATGGTGGGTCTGACACACCGGTGTCAATGTGTTCTTTTTTCCATTTCCAGGAGTGTAATTCTCACCAGAACATGAAGCTAACAGAGAGCCATCACAGTTTTTATAAGTACCTTGTGACAGCACTCGTCGATATCCGCAGAAGCTCATCAATTAGTAAAAAAGAAGACGAAGTACGTGACATTATAGAAACTTATAAGCACCAAAGTATATTTTCAAACGTTTTATGTAAATTATGGAATTTGCACCAAGTTGAAAGCAGTAGAGATGACGAGTTCATTTTTCTGGGTAAAGAAATAAACCAAATTGATTTTAGCAAGAGTAAGTTTTTGAAGCAGAGGCAGGGTGGCGTAAGAAGAATTAGTAAATCATCGATCATCATTACTTCAAAGAACACCTATGCAGAGTTAGAAGAGGAAGAAGTCTGACACTATTACTGAGAACTGTGACCAGATGCAGAAGAGGATGCAGCAGTAGAAAATGTAGACACCAGGCAACAGGAAAAAGTGGGGTAAGACGTCCAACTGAAGAACAGGAAGAAAGCTCGATATAATATGCTCAGTGTACAGACGAGATGGATAACATGGAAAGACCTGGCAGTCGAAAAGGCTGTCCTGTGGGAACATAAATAAAACTGATAGTAGGACAATAGAATGTCAACAATCATTCCCACTGCAATATAAGGACATGAGCTGCTTGTACTTTTAGACGTAGGAGTGCAAATACGTGCTACTTTGAATGCATTTTTCAACCAAATTAAGTACAAAACTGGGATGGATGTAATGTTCATAAAGGACATTGATGTAATAGGTGCTATGGGTAAGAGTAGTAAGGCCATAATATTTCAAGTGTTTTGAACTGTAATAAAAATGGTTCAAATGCCTCTGAGCACTATGGGACTTAACATCTATGGTCATCAGTCCCCTAGAACTTAGAACTACTTAAACCTAACTAACCTAAGGACATCACACAACACCCAGTCATCACGAGGCAGAGAAAATCCCTGACCCCGCCGGGAATCGAACCCGGGCGTGGAAACTATAATATCAAGGAGAGATTTTTAGTTAAATGTTTCTTGTAGTTCCAGAATTAAGTGCAGGGATTATTTTAGGAATTCATAATATGACAGGGAGTTGTAATAGACTTTGATGGAAAAACTGTCTTGTGTCACACAGAACGGAAATTATTGAAAATTCCATTAGAAGTAGCAGGTGCTATGGAAGAAACCCAGTTAAAATAATTGGAATATAAAAGAGTGAATTTAGATTTATGATCTAAGTGTAAATAATATTCTAGAAGGAGAAGGGAAGGAATCAGATTTCCAACACGTGGTAGATAAGACTGAGAGTTTGTCAATAACACAAAAGGAAAATTGTTACAGGTATCAGACGGTAACAAGTAAGTGTTTCAAACAGGCTAGGGAAGGTGATAGTGTGTCAACACCTCTTGGCAGTTGTCAAGCATGAACCATTCTTCAAACCACCACACGAAGGTCTGTCTGAAAGGAAGAGTGTCATGCAAAAAGAAATATATCACATGCTCGAGTGAGGGGGATACAGAAAGATACGCCCAGAGTGCAAGGAAGTGCAGGACGATGAGGTTATACTGTGAGATATAAAGCGTGTACAGCATGCAAGTGACACAAACTAAGGGGTTTGACGTCTGTGAGTGTAAAGCAGACTTACTTAATCTTAATGTAAGATCATGAAACTGCAAAAGTTTAAACAGTAAGGATTCTAGATAGACAGTACAATGATAAAAACATTGTTTCTAATAAAGCAAAAAGTGTGTGGTCAGTTTAACTACAAAATATCTATTTCAACATGAGTTGTGTGAACAGATATTGCAGATGTAAGAGCATGTAAACAGCAAGGAAAACACAATAATATTCTATTTGTGGTCGGCGTGGTGAAGTTTTGTGATTGTAATTTGGTTTGCATATGAGAAGACTGTCGAGTGGTTTCATGAATAAGTTAAAATGTTCTTTCGGATTAGATTCGAACCAGCGATCTATGGGCATCGAGCTATAACCTCTGTACCTCTGTAACAACTGAGCTTCTGAATAACTGATATGCAGTTAAAAAAACGACTGTTTTCCTGGGAATTTATTTTCTCTGAATGGCGCTATGCTTCGTTGTAATAGTAGGAGTCCATACCACGGAAATAAGTTAATGTTAACTTCACATTGCAATACATTTTTAGTTAAGTTAGTGAACTCTTGCGACGACGTGGTGGCAATTTGCCTTTACACTGCAACCACATTTTACGCACCTTCTCATTCTCTGGTCACTCAAAGCAACATTTCAGGAGTTTTTCTAGATGTATTTGTAGAGTAACGTACTAAACATCACTAACTTCCGAAACAAGACATCACTGTGAATTAGTATTACAACAGTTGGAGCAGCGAGCTAGCTAGTGACGTCACAGCCATCACAGGACTCCAATGTAGCGATTCAGCGAGCGTTCTAATTATTCGAATTTCATTTCCATTTTTATAAAAGAAATACTGAAATTCAAGAGGAAGACAAGCATGTTAGGAGCATAAAGTGATTATTTAAGTCAGTTTCCAGAAAACAGTCAAATACCCTATTATGGCACCATACAGATTGTTACTGATACGCATACGTTAAATAAAACTTTTAAAAGATAGACAGATCGTCCAGAGAATATGGACAATTCATTACAGAAATTTACTGGTGTAAAGTACTGTATTTATCGAGCCCACGGTAGCATACTTGCAAGTACCCTTAGAGGCAGAATCATGGAAGTGTGCAGCATTTCTGTTTGCTGGTAGACGTTATTAATACGCTGTGGTCCCTTTTCGACTGAAGACCTTCGTTTCTTCGTTCATACATTTATTAGATAAGATCTTAGGTAGCAAAAGCAGTTCAAGGTATTGGTACACATAGATGAGCTAATGACTGCTACAAAAACTGGGCAAGACCATCTGACATTTCTCGAGATGGCGTTCAAAGCTCTAAATAGTGAAGGTATGACCATGAGGCTATAAAGTGAGAATTTGTTAAGACAGAAATAAAATTCTGGGGACATTATGACGGTATAATGAATAGAGAAAGTCCCCAGAAGGATCAGATAAATTCAAAATTGTTCATTGCTGTAAACCGAAAAGTAATATAAGTCATTTATTCAATGATGCTCGTTTTATCGCAAATATGTGGATGACCAGTTATTTAATACTCCATATTTAGACAACTTATTGAAGAAAAACAGTACATTTGTGTGCACTGACGATTGCAATGTTCTGTTAAATGACTTGAGGAAAGCTTAGTCAAGAACATTAAATTGTGCCATCCTAAATCAAATGAGCCTCTTCATGTGGCTACAGCAGTTGGCGTCCTCCGCCAATCAGTAAATATTTGCCGAATCTGCGTGATACAACTGCCCCAGATTCGTGTTTGGAGCTGTAGAACTAAAGATGGAGACCGAGGAAATCTCGAAACGTCTATTGCATTTCACAACCTAGTAATCGCTCTATGTTCTGTGATTGGTTAAAATTCTCAGACTTCTTCTATTCAGGTCGTGCAATAAATGGAAAAAAATATTGAAAATCTGCACCAAAGTCATGTCGATGACGGCTTAGTGCCACGTGGCAATGTTGCCCCTTTCCACAAAAGGCTGAAAAATAAAACTCTTAATACATTGTTAGTTAGCATAAATACGTGGACTGACATGGCAAGAAAATGTTCAGACACATTTTATCTAAGAATTAACTTAATGTATCATAATTTATGTAGAGCTCAATGTCTACATGACGAGACCAGGATGGCAAAAGACAAAAATTAACAAACAGGCATCTCCTAGCTGCCATCAAAAAAAGCTAAAGGCCTTGCCTTACTTTACTTGTTCACAATTTAAATGTTAACATATCGATTGTTTGATCTGGAATCATTACATAAAATTTTACAAAAACAAAATAGTTCTTAGAAATGGGTATTACACTACAGCTAGTTCAGATTATGGATTAGGGGTATAGATTTTTCAAGAAATAGATTCATAAGAAGAAGACACCCATAAACAAATTACTTTTGCAAGCCACATCCTAACCAAGTATGAGAGATATTACATGGTATCAGGAAAGGAGCCTCTTTCCATAATATGGGACTTCCGTAAGTTTAACGGATTCGTATGGAGAAACAAAATGATCATTCCCACTGATCATATGACTCCAACGTCCCTTAAGGACTGCATATTGCTACGTAATAGGGTAACCCAATGGGTCTTGTTTTTACAGCGATTCGACATGAAAATTAGGTGCGTCAAGGGTAATGAATATGCAGTACGAGATGCCGTACCGAGTTTGACAAGAGAACAGTGAAACTTCAGAAAAAATAAAATATAATTCAATTATTGCAAGACACTAGAGTGTAAACATAAAATACGAGAAATATGACGTAAGATGAGAAGGCTTTAAAATGACAAAGTATTCTAATCTCTCAAGATCAAATTGGATGATGCAGATACTGGAAATATAAAAGCTTCATATGTAAAATAGAAACAGCTATTGTATTTAAAAAAAATATTTGGGTAGTTCAGGAGCATGAAGTGTGTGTTGGCGTTTGTAGCACATAGAAGTAATTACAGGTTATTTTCACTTAGCCTACAGATATTGTGGGACAAGGAAACTTGCTGAAAAGATATTTGAGTGTGTGACATTTAATAATGTGATTCAAAGAGTCGTGCAAAGAACAAAATCATGAAGTCTTTGCCAGACCGCAGAAGTATCTCACATAACCAATCGAGAACCAGTGCAATCCATAAACCAAGGAAAGGTACTGGAGATTGTGGCTTTACACATTTTCTGTCCTTTACCAAAAACAAAGGGTGGTTTTGTGTATATTTCAGTTCCGGTAGAACTACTCTCTAAATCTATTAAAGTATACCGTATAACAAAGGCAACATCAAAGGCAGTGCGTGAACAGATGGTTAGAGACTATTTCAGGGACGAGAGAAACTGAAGACAATATTGTCGGACAATGTTGTTCAGTTTTGTACCAGGAGAAGAGAAGAAACGGCTGAACAGCAGGTGGAAGTGTTTCACATCTGTGCAAACCATCTTTCGAGTGATATGGCCACACGAAATTGTGGACGTTTGTAAATGATCTTGAAGAAATCACGAATTCTTTGATGAATGGGTGCTCTGGGTTCATTACAGAAGAGATCCTAAAACAAAAATAATCTAAGAGTTCAGTAGAGGTTAGACACTGGACTCGCATTCGGGAGGACGACGGTTCAATCCCGCGTCCGGCCATCCTGATTTAGGTTTTCCGTGATTTCCCTAAATCATTCCAGGCAAATGCCGGGATGGTTCCTCTGAAAGGGCACGGCCGACTTCCTTCCCTAATCCGATGAGACCGATGACCACGCTGTCTGGTCTCCTTCCCCAAAAAACCAACCAGTTCAGTAGAGGAGCAACTACAGTTTCCTCCATAGGCTCAGACTGCTAGCGTGGTGAATTCGGACCCCAAATTTTTGAAAGACTATCTCATACTCATGAAAACACATGGGACGTCGAGTGAGATAAACAACGAAATCAGCAAATTTAAAGTAATTTCCGATAGACCATTTAATATAGCAGATGTTCCAAACATAAATGCTTGGGTGTTACAAATACAGCTGCTTGAAAAGGTATGAACCTAGGTTTCAAACAAACCCAACTCAGATTTAATAAAGTACTGAGAAAATAATTATTTGTGTAACTGAATATTGAGATTTAACAGGAAATAGGGATAATACACACTGAAGCGCTAAAAAAACTGGTATGGGCATGCGTATTCAAATACAGAGATATGTAACCAGGCAAAATACGGCACTGCGGTCGGCAACACCTATATAAGACAAGTGTCTGGCGCACTTTTTAGATCGGTTGCTGCTGCTACAACGGCATGTTATCAAGGTTTAAGTGAGTTTGAACGTGATTTTATAGTCGGCGCACGAGCGATGTGACTCAGCATCTCCGAGGTAGCAACGAATTGGGGATTTTCACGTAACACCATTTCACGAGTGTACCGTGAATATCAGGAACCTGGTAAAACATCAAATCACCGACATCGCTAGGGCCGGAAAAAGATCCTGCAAGAACGGGAGCAACGACGACTGATGAGAATCCTTCAACGTGACAGAAGTGCAATCCTTCCGCAAATTGCTGCAGATTACAATGCTGGGCCATCAACAATTGTCAGAGTGCGAACCATTCAACGCAATATCATCCATATTGGCTTTCGTAGCTGAAGGCTCGCTCGTGACCCTTGATGACTGCACGAAACAAAGTTTTACGCTTCGCCTGGACACGTCAACACTGACGTTAGACTGTTGATAACTGGAAACATGTTGCCTGGTCGGACGAGTTTCGTTTCAAACTGTACCGAGTGGATGGACGTGTACGGGTACGGAGACATTGTCATGAATCCATGGACCCTGTATGTCAGCAGCGGACTGGTGAAGCTGCTGCAGGCTCTGTAATGGTGTGGAGTATGTGCAGATGGAGTGGTATGGGACCCCTGATACGTCTAGATACGACTCTGACACGTGAAACATACGTAAGCATCCTGTCTGATCACCTCCATCCTTTCATGTCCATTGTGCATTCCGACGGACTTGGGCAATTCCAGATGGACGGTGTGACACTCAGCAAGTCCACAATTAGACTCTTCTGAGATTAAATACTTCCGGTGGCCAATCCCCAGACGTGAAAATTATTTACCGTATCTGGAATACCTTGTAACATGTTGCTCAGGAGAGATCTCCACCCACTCGTACTCTTAGGGATTTATGAACAGCCCTGCAGGATTCATGGTGTCAATTCCCTCCAGCACTACTTTAGACATTCGTCGAGTCCATGCTACGTCGTATCGCTGCACTTCCGAGTGCTCGTGGGAGCCTTGCACGATGTTAGGCAGGTGCACCAGTTTCTTTGGCTCTTCAGAGTATAATGTGTGTAAGCATTTAGTTTACGTTTGTTTGAAAGTAACATTCATGTAAGCATCTCATACTAAAAGAGTTTCCTAAGTTATAAGGGTTATAAGACTTTTCTAAGTTATGTTGTGAAACCAAATCTGCGTGTATCGCTGTGAGGAACTGTGCTCCATGATAAACCTTGTGTCAATACCGAGTGAAATACGCAATGAAAGAAAAGTGAGGAGAAGACTTACTACAAAGCCGAGGTAATGGTGTGAAAAGAAAAAGACTGGCATAAAGGTTAATTACCCACCTAAGGAAGTTCACCGATGAGTTTAAAGAATTAAATTATGAAGCACTTTATTTTATAAATGATTTATGATTTAGTAAAGGATTATTTTGATAGTTTGTCTTTGATACAAGCATACCACTAATCGACTGAAAGATAAACGTTTACAAAGTTTTAGTAAAAATTTGTACAGCAGATACATGCCTAGAAATGTATGGAATAAGATAATAAGGATCTTTGTATATAATTATGAGAAAAAGTTTTTGGTGTAACTTATCTTGTGCGAACATCAACTTGTAAGTGTCGAGTTTGTTATGCAGACTGCTGAACTATCTCAAAAAGATACTTCATCAAAATGTGGGGAATATGTGACGTAAATTGAATGTACACTACTGGCCATTAAAATTGCTGCACTAAGAAGAAATGCAGATTATAAACGGGTATTCATTGGACAAATATATTATACTAGAACTGACATGTGATTACATTTTCACGCAATTTGGATGCATAGATGCTGAGAAATCAGTGCCCAGAACAACCACCTCTGGCCGTAATAACGGCCTTGATACGCCTGGGCATTGAGTCAAACAGAGCTTGGATGGCGTGTACAGGTACAGCTGCCCATGCAGCTTCAACACGATACCACAGTTCATCAAGAGTAGTGACTGGCGTATTGTGACGAGCCAATTGCTCGACCACCATTGACGAGGCGTTTTCAATTGGTGAGAGATCTGGAGAATGTGCTGGCCAGGGCAGCAGTAGAACATTTACTGTATCCACAAAGGCCCCTACAGGACCTGCAATATGCGGTCATGCAATATCCTACTGAAATGTAGGGTTTCACACGGATCGAATGAAGTGTAGAGCCACGGGTCGTAACACATCTGAAATGTAACGTCCACTGTTCAAAGTGCCGTCAATGCGAACAAGAGGTGAGCGAGACGTTTAACCAATGGCACCCCACACCATCACGCCGGGTGATACGTCAGTATGGCGATGACGAATACACGCTTCCAATGTGCGTTCACCGCGATGTCGCCAAACCCGGATGGGACCATCATGATGCTGTAAACAGAACCTGGATTCATCCGAAAAAATAACGTTTTGCCATTCGTGCACCCAGGTTCCTCGTTGAGTACACCATCGCCGGCGCTCCTGTCTGTGATGCAGCGTCAAGGGTAACCGCAGCCATGGTCTCCGAGCTGATAGTCCATACTGTTGCAAACGTCGTCGAACTGTTCGTGCAGATGGTTGTTGTCTTGCACACGTCCCCATCTGTTGACTCAGGGATCGAGACGTGGCTGCACGATCCATTACAGCCATGCAGATAAGATGCCTGTCATCTCGACTGCTAGTGATACGAGGCCGTTGGGATCCAGCACGGCGTTCCGTATTACCCTCCTAAACCCACAGGTTCCATATTCTGCTGACAGTCATTGGATCTCGACCAACGCGAGCAGCAGTGTCGCGATACGATAAACCGCAATCGCGATAGGCTACAATCCGACCTTTATCAAAGTCGGAAACGTGATGGTACGCATTTCTCCTCCTTCCACGAGGCATCACAACAACGTTTCACCAGGCAACGCCGGTCATCTGCTGTTTGTGTATGAGAAATCGGTTGGAAATTTTCCTCATGTCAGCACGCTGTAGGTGTCGCCACCGGCGACAACCTTGTGTGAATACTCTGTAAAGATAATCATTTGCATATTACAGCATCTTCTTCCTGTCGGTTAAATTTTGCGTCTGTAGCACGTCATCTTCGTGGTGCAGCAATTTTAATGGCCAGTAATGTATATGCAGTACTTTTCATATCATTTTTCTTACTTTGTGAGAGAAATTGCTCATACCAACGATACGCTTGTCATGGGGATAGCCATGACAGTCACAGAGTGACGTCATGCGAGATATTTAAATGCACTTGTACCCTACAATAGCAGTTAGTATTTTTGATTTTGAATTGTCATTTTATAAAAGAAACTGACTGATACTATCTCAGATTAAATAGTTTTCTATCAACAGAACAAAGTAAATGCAGTGAGGATGGGGATCCAAGTTAGAAAGGGGACCCACTTTGGGTTTCCTTTCGGCAGACAAGGTGACCCTGCGTGGACGAGCCGTGTGGAAAGCGAGGGAAAAGACAGTTTCTGACAGACAGGCCGAGGTAAAGATGCCAGTCGTGTTTCGTACTTTCAGTGATGTTGAGAATGGTGAATTAGAGTGCGCGGTGCTAATATTCGGAAGTGGTAGCGGAGTATGCTGTGAAACATTTGTCTCTATCTTTTAAGGTGCGAAAGGCTGAGCTTGGTGCGGCTACCAAGGGCTTAATGCCGACTACAAGCACAATGGCTTATTTCAGTACCGTGGACCCATAATGAGATGTGAAGGTATCTTTCATCTAACACACCAAGTCAACAGCAGCAACTCACCAAATACATTTTTAAGGCAAGAAGGATGTTAACGCTACTTTACAGTATAACAAATGTAGAGAGCTAAGTCGTTATTGTCATATAATTATGGTCAAATGTGTGTGAATTCCTAAGGGACCAAACTGTTAAGGTCATCGGTCCCTAGACTCGCACACTACTTCAACTAACTTACGCTAAGGACAACACACACACACACACACACACACGCGCGCGCCCGATGGAAGACTCGAACCTCCGGCGGGAATGGCAGCGCAATTCGTGACATGGCGCCTCTAACCGAGCGCCCACTCTGCCCGACTTAATTATGTTACACAGATTTTAACAATGGATTAATTAAAACTAATGGTTTAAATGTCTATTTATCCAAACAAGTTTCTGTTTCCACAATTCAAGTAATTTTACTTAATAATTTGAGTGCATAAATGTGCTTTTTTAAAGTTTGCAATTATGACAATTACTTGCCCTCATAAACATCTTATTAATACGACAATGAACCCTCCGTCGTAGTTAAAGAACAATGAATTGATTCAATGGTCGATTAAGTATTTCTAATAAAGCAATTTTACGACAGATTAATATTAAAGTGACTGCTAACATAGTAACTTGTATGACCACATTGCACAGCAGATTTTTCCATTAGTAGCGAATAGGCAAACAAGTTTCGTCAACTTACCCGTCTTGTGTTTGATTTTGCAGAGAGATAACGAAAGAATACGTAAACATTTCAGTAAAAGTATTAATACTTTCTTTAAAGTAAAGAACTCAAATAAAAATTTAATTACTTTCACGTTTCCTTCAGAAACGTTGAATAACGTTTCCTTCTTCATAGCTGGCGACAAATTTTCGTAGTTTTATTTTGATTTTCAGGGGATTTCTTGCGTTAAGTTACCGTCGCTCTCGTCGAGCCTCACTGAGCCTGTTTATTGTCGTAGAGGCTGGTTGGCAACACGAAGCGCAGAGGTAGTGCTTAAAGTAAGAAGTAGGCTATTTCGTGTGGTGAATAAGACAGTGCTCTATCGCAGAATGAACCATCTAATTAGCTGTGCAGATTGGTGACAAAATTCGACAGTATGAAGGGCGATATCAGATTAGGAAAACACCTTAGGGCCGTTCATCAAAAGTTTACTAAATATGTTGTAGCCAAAAGGGCAAGAAAGATTTGCATCGTTCAGTGAAGAAATAAGTACAGGCTTTAATGGAAGAATAACGGAGTAAGTTACAAGGCAGTGACACACGCGAGACCGGGGAGGTAGCTGAAGATTCTGCCGCAGTCGCGTGGCTGGCGGTAGCGGCTAAAGACAGGCTCACACAGCAACCAAAGATGTGGTATCAATAGCTACGATGCCACAACGTAGGTCCACTCTGCTAGGTTGGAACCAGAAGAGACACAGACGCCAGCACCCTCTAGCAGGTGTTGTCGAGGCCTACGAGCTCCGCGAGTGCTTCAGCCCATTTCATCAGGTGCGGCCAGTCAGGGCACTTCGCTTCAGCATCGCACCTACGTACAAAGTTAAGTAATCGTTTATCACCTTGTTTTGTGTTTGCACCAGTAAACCATTTTCTTGCAGTACCGACTTCTCTTACCTTTTCCCGTTCCTACCCACGCGGGATACGAAAAACGAGAAATTGCAAGGCAGCAGAGTCAATAAACCTTCGTAAAAAAAAAAAAAAAAAAAAAAAAAAAAAAAAAAAAAAACTATTTCCTAGCGTAATACAATCCGAGATAAGCATGTGCCTATAAGCGCACAGGCGCGTAGGCTTATGTCTTTTCGTAGTTAAAATTGATACAATACCACCAAAAATAACAAAGTGAATCGCTTTTACTTAAAATCATAGTCTTGCAGATATGTGTTCACATACGGAATTATAGGCACAGTTAGGCTTAACGAAGGGACGAACGCATTGATCACAAACAGTACTGTACCAATCAATCTATCAATTCTTAATTCCGAAACCAAGCAGCACTGAGACGTATTTTCCACAAAATGAAGACAGTATCACTGATATCACAAATATAATAAAGAGCTGCAAGTAATAATTTAGATACCAAAACATAATGGATACTCAGAATCTCTAGTAACAAAACTGTATAAGAATAACCAGAAAAACAACAAAAGAATAAAAAACACTACACATATCGAGATATCCACAAAACTCACCACAAACGCAGACACGCACGCGCGCACACACCCACCCACTCACCCTCCCACACACATACATACACACACACACACATACACCAGTCCAGAAATACAAATACACACAGAGCAGCAGCGGACACTCCTGCTACCACCAATACAAAAGGAAAGACGGACAATTCCTTCAATACAAAACTAAAGTACTCGAAACGTAAGACGTCAGTGGAACTTCACAAAAAAAATCTATGAATATGTTTCGTGTTAGTGAAAGTGCAGTGTGCTAAGTTCTACCAAATATGTGTAAGAGAACATCAAGGAGGACGTGAGAAAAAAAGAACGTGAGTAACAATGATAATTTAATGCTGTTTATAGTAATAAGTGAAAGAATGAGAACAAGGAAACCCCTGCTGTTAAAGTGACTAATGAAGATGGTTTGGAATAATGCGAAATACATTTGGCCTTAAGACCGTTGTTACAGCCCCAAAAGTCGGTACAACCTACAAAATTTCCTTTCACTAACTCGCTGCCTACTCAACACAGTCAACTTGATCCCATATATTTTGTTCACTACATACTCTATTACTATTAGAATTATATTTGCCATACTCTTAATCTCAACAGACCACTTAGTCCTTGTGATAAAGTTAAGATCATGGTTTGAACTCTTCTCCCTAATGCACATTCGTCAAAACATTACTTCAACACTGACCCATTTCACTCCAACAACACTTCACCACAGTTCCTAAGACAGCATCAGTTGCCAACGTCAGTACATCAACGAAATTCGCAAAAGACTTCCTAACCCGGCACTGAAAATCAACATACATCTGCCTCTTTACCTCAACGCTTTCTCCAAGGATTAGCTACTTTAGTTCGCTGCAATGGAAGCATAAGCTAAGAACCACTGTCACAGCTCTGAAGTGCCACCTCATTCAAGACAGACACCCAACTACTCATATCTGAAACACAAGGTAAAATAATTCCATGAACATCCGTCTGAAGTATTGGATTCATCGGAACATTTACCTGTTCCTTTCTCTCAGCAGCCAAAATCTCCCTTACATATTCGAAATTCAATACGTTTCCCGTTCATAGCTGTTGTTCATTATATATGCAGCACCTGATTCAACTACAGACTGCAGTTGTCAACTACATGGTGGTGACAGAATGAGATTTTCACTCTGCAGCGGAGTGTGCGCTGATATGAAACTTCCTGGCAGATTAAAACTGTGTGCCCGACCGAGACTCGAGTTCGAGTCTCGGTCGGGCACACAGTTTTAATCTGCCAGGAAGTTTTACATGGTGGTGGTCTCTTCACAAGTATGGTTACTCAACAGATCAGCTGGCTGTGCCTCCAAAGTGAGCAGACCTAAATCTTTATGTTTCCATGATCACCTCTGCTGTTACCTCTACTACTTCGTTATCAAAACGTCTACCACACCCAATGTCTGTTGTTGTATGTTGAGTCAGTCCTTTGACAATCATTTCTTTTTCGATTTCTTAAAATATTTATGCATCCATTTTTCCTTAGCTTCCCTACCCTTCTTATTTATTTCTCTCCTAACTGATTTGTGTTTTTGTATTTATGAATTTCCCTGAACATTATTGATCTTCTTCCTTTCTTCTATTAGTAGAAGTATTTCTTCTGTTACCCAGGGTATCATCACAGTCACCTTCCCAAACCTATGTTTTTCTTTCCACATTCCGTGATTGCCTTTTTTAGAGATATCCATCCTCTTCAATTAAACTGCCTACTGTCCGTCATCGCAGTAATTAAAATACTTCAAGTGTTTCTCTCCAGTCCTTGGAATTTCTATGCCCACTTCTTTGCGCTATGATTCTACCTGATTAGTCTCTTAAATTTCAACTTACTATTCATCATTGCTGAATTATGATCTGAGTCTGGGTACGCCTTACAGTCCAATATCTGATCTCTATCTGACCTTTCCTAAGCATTCAACCACCTGTCGTGGTTCTTCAACAGAGTATTCGCTGTTGATATGTGAAATTTATTGCGGAACTCAATTAGTATTTGTCCTCTTTCAATCCTTCAACCGATCTCATGGTCTCCCATAACACTTTCTTCTACATCATCACCTACAACCATGTTACAGTTACTCTTGACAGTTAGATTTTTAGCTTGCTTTACATACTGAACTGTCCGCTCAACATCCTTAAAGGCTTTTCTTTCTCTTCAGCCTCCGTTTGCGACGTCGGAATGTATACCTGAACTATTGCTGGCGGTGTTGGTTGCTGGCGATTCTCATGAGACCAACTGTATCGCTAAACTATTCACGGCAACTGAATCTCTGCTCTACTTTCATATTCATAACTAATCCTATTCCCGTCATACCTTTTTCTGCTGCTGTTGATATTACTCTGTATTCGGCATACCGGAAATCCTTGTCTTCTTTCCATTTCACTTCACCGACCCCCACTACATCTAGATTTCCCTTTTCAGATTTTCTGGCATCACTACCACGTTCAACTTCGGAAATTCCACATCCCCGCTAGTAGAACATTACCCTTTCCTTGGTTATTCAATCTTTTTCTCATGGCCACCTCCCCCTTAGCAGTCTCCTCCCCGGCATACGAATAAGAGACTAGTAATAAATCTTTTGCCAATGGAGAGATTATCGTCACACTTCTTCAATTACATACCACGTGTCCCGTGATTACACATTATGTGTGTGTAATGCAGTGTTTTCCATTGTCTTCTGCATCCGCAGGTGTTTATCAAGGCTGATTCTTCAGCTTATTAAGGCTCTTTCCCACCCCAAGGGCAAGAGTGTGCTCTCAACCTTTCTTCGCTCCTCCGTCCACTCTGATAAAGCTGTTGGTAGAACGAGATGAACTGTTGTACTGGAAGTCTTCGAGCCCCATTCCTGATCATTTTATTCAAAATTTAAAGAGTGTCGAGGCTCGAACCTGAGACCTAGGACGTTTTGATTGCTAGTAAAAGACGCTACCCCTTCTTTCCTCACTTTATTTGTTGATCTCGTTTTGTTCGCTATTGTTCGTTGCATTTGTTAGGGGTTGACGTCCTAAGACACCAGTTCAAGTTCATCATTGATCCATATACTCAGTTTTTTTTTTTTTTTTTTTTTAATTACAGAGAGCAGGTAACCCTCTGACCGCACACGCTGAGCCATCGTGCCAGCACCCCTGGACCACCGGTAACTAGACGGTTCAGATCACTGTATCTAACAGGCCTCTCAGAAAACAAAGCCAACAGCTGTGCGGTGGTTTTAGTACCTCAAAAGATGTTGGCAACTACTTCAGCTTTGAAAGCTGATCATCAAAGGCTAAGGTAGCTGTGTGTATTTCACGTATATATTCGATCAAAATCTCTCCGCTGAACACAAAAGAAATATTGATTAATTGCATCACTCTTGTTCTCAGCTGACAACAGTTAAATAGCTAACTAACCCTACTCCCAAACCAACCATCTTCTGCTAGCAGAAAAGTACGTCGCCAATCATCATTTGTTGTTTGTGAATTGGAAGGCCCGGGAAATGGGAAACTGAACATCATTCAAGGTTATAGTATAGTTAATTTGACCTCCCAGTGTCGCCGGCGGGAGTGGCCGAGCGGTTAAAGGCGCTACAGTCTGGAACCGCACGACCGCTACGGTCGCAGGTTCGAATCCTGCCTCGGGCATGGATGTGTGTGCTGTCCTTAGGTTAGTTAGGTTTAAGTAGTTCTAAGTTCTAGGGGACTTATGACCACAGCAGTTGAGTCCCGTAGTGCTCAGAGCCATTTGAACCATTTGAACCTCCCAGTGGTGCGATGAACTGACGAACAAAGTAGCAGTACAATTACAAACTTCGGTTGCTTCTGCAAAACAAAAGGTCCGCTCCCTGGTAAAACACTGAGAGACAGGATTCGAACCCCAGCGACGCCCGCTAGTCTGAACGTGCCGCAGCACACACTGGTTGGGTAACGCAAGCACCGGGAACTTGTAAAACACACACACGAGGTATCTTATCACGCATATACCAAATACAAATACATGATGCAACTCAATATGATAATAAATCAAACAATTTTCAAAAAATAAAGGAGTACCGAGCAGATCAAATGGCATTTCTCTTAAGAAAATTCAGTATTACGATGCTGACACATAGTAAAATCCGATCCCTTCATTGAAATGACACTGTACAATATAATTCAATTAATAGGCGAGGTAACGACCCACGCCTACAGTTCAATGAATGAACAATAATATTTCTGCAATATTCAGTTTTCAAGATATCAACAGGTTATTAGTGCAGACACAAATTGCTCACCAATAAGCAGAAGACAACTAGCGAAACAATTTATTAATGCTGCACAAACTACGTCGATTCACAAGTGAAACTATATGAGAAAGTACAGTTAACATTTGTTCCACAACAATAGCGCAGTTTAAATAACCCAAAAGAACTCTCTCGAAATAACTGTGATACAAATACATACCAACCTCTTCTGTGAGGTTGGTTTGTCATCTTTGATTGAAGATCTTCGTGAACCTCGGGACCAGATGGCTTGGTATACTCAAGTATATGATAATAATAAGCATTCTCTGATATGTTTGTAATGCATGAGGGCTATTAACAAGATAAAACTCTCACACTATGAAAGGTGGCTACACTGAGCCACAGCGCCAGAGATCGCGCTAGAGAGTATTGTTCCGCCGCCTCCACTGGCAGTGATTATTGAGAACTCGTAGTGGGCAGTGCTTTGGGAGAACTCGTGGTAGTCAGTGCTGAGATGTCGTAGTGAGGAGTGTTTGTTGAGATGAGCTAGTAGGCAGTGCTTGCTGAGATGTGATACTGAAAAGTTCTTGTTGAGATGTGATAGTAGCGAGTCGGTGTGGAGAAATTGTAATGTCTAGAGTGCTTTTCATCAATATAAATTAAGGTAACAAACTACTTTTCTTTTCTTTCTCATTATTTCAATGTCCTGAATAATGCGTCATTACAGGTTCAGTCAACAAACATCTGGCTTGTGTTCTTGGATTAGAGTGCAATTCTGGTTTTCTAGAGTAATTATGGTATTTCTATTTCCTTTAATTAATTCAGTATAATGATATTTAAAATTTCTTGTGTTGTTGAAGAAGAACCGTGCCAGATGCGTACGTTGAGTCATACTTCCACACACAGAACAGTTACACTTGTGCCTTGGTTTCGTAGGTTTTATAGTTGCTGGGGACTTAATTAATTAATTGTGTTAATGAAAATTTCCATTTCATTCTTTGTTATTGTTCTATGCAGTCAGATAGCGTAATAATGCTAGTCAGGGCCAACCGTTTACGAGACATAGCGTAATCGAACAGACAGCTACTAAATCAAAAAAAAAAAAAATTATTTGCATTTTATTTTAATTAAGCCCCCATGCAACTAACAAAAAGACGTCCGTGAGTGCGTCATTAATTGATGATGACTCAAGAACACGGCTACGCTTGCCACCTTCATTAATGAAATTTTGTGTTTGTGTTCATCATTTCGTGGCTTCTGTTTAACAATATGGATAAGATAAAGCTCCTATATTAAAGCACGCAATAATTTTGGGTATGTTAGTTTCAGAGAAGCGACCGGCCACCGAAAGACGTAGCATGGCTCCTTTGTTTCTTTTCTTTTTGTCATCACTGTTAGCTACCGCTTGCGGTAAGTATGCAGACAGCGTTCAGATTGAATGAACTTGGCGTTGGAAAAGCTATTTGCTATATTCTGATAATATGTTGACCAAAGCGGCAGTGAGAAATATTTGTCTTACAGCTGGGCATTCTACGTGAGGAGATTCACAGCTTATCTTCATTCTATCTTTTGCTGTTTCCTTCTGAGTTTCATTATGGGTACTCTTTTTACTTTCATCGAATCTATCCATTTAACCCCCTCAGTAGCTCTTAAAAGTTTCGTAGCTCTCCTTACACTTCTTCACACGTCTTCAAGTTTCATATATTAAATTTATAACTTACATCGATATAATATCGGCGAAACAGCAAATTCGGATTATTTTAATCGTGATTCTTTTTTTATTTTAGTGGCTTTGCGCTTCTTGGTTATTCCGTCGCCTAGTTACAAGGGCAATCAAAAAGTTTCCGTTTGAGGGCGTCGGTGCAGCGTAAATGCAACGTAGATTAGATCACATGCGGTTCTGTGAGTATAGACACGTAGGCTCTCCGATGTGCGTACGGTGAATGCGGAAATGTGATCTGCGGCGACGTTATTACCAAATAAGTCCAAACAGTACCAAACGTGTTGTTGTTCTTTCTTTGGCTGCCGAAGGACAAACACCGGTAGGCATACTTCAGAGAATGAAAAATGTGTATGGGGCAGCATGTTTGTAGCAAACTGCTGTTGTAGAATGGTGTGACAGGGGTGCTGTTGCTTCACGATAAAGCAAGTCCACATATCGCAAATGTCGTAACGCAGAGGTTACGCAGTCTCAACTGGGTGACACCCGAGCAACCGTCCTATAGTTCCTACCTCTCCCCATGTGAATACCACACTTTCGATCACTTAAAAAAGGTCTTGGAGAGTCGACGATTATGGTCGGACTAGGATGTGCAGCAGGCGGTTACGGAATTTTTCACGCAGCAGGACACGGCGTTTTAGCAAATAACTGTCTTCCAGTTTGTGCGTCCGTGGAGTGATTGCCTGAGTGCTGACGACGATTTTGCCTCATAGGCATACCGATTCTGGACTGTACAGCCTTCAGACGGAAACTGTTTGATCGCCCCTTGTATAAGTAAATTAAAACCCACGTCAGTTTTAGTGTTTTGTTGGTTTAGTCTTCAGTCCGAAATCTAGTTTAATGCAGCACTTCACACTTATTTATCGTTTATAGGTCTATCTCTGTTCAGACACTGCAGTCAATTGAACCTTCGCTCCAGTTAAATTCTTCCAAAAAATAGTTCGGAACTTTCTCAAGAAGAAAGCTTTTTTTGCTATATCAAGTCTTCATTTTATATCTTCTTCTTCACTTCCACCATCGTCAGCTATTTTCTTGCAAAAATACCAGCGGTCCTCTAGCACTTTTAGTATCTCACTAGCTGAAAAAGACCTGCTTTGCTTGGAATTTATTTTCGTTTTTTTGCCTGAGAACATTTTGCTTCACTAGTCACGATCGTAAAATAGAATATTTAAAAATCGTAAAAGTCTTTGTATTTCACTCGTAAAAATTATCTGCAATGTTCAAAAACGGTCTTAAGTGGTCTTCAATCCACTTACGTATTCGACAATATCGTTCTGACCTGGAATGTAGCCTCACCAAAACAGGAAAGTAGAGCAGCTGAAAACATCCTTTAGTGTTCTGGAACGTTCTAGAGCCCTATGGAAAATCCTGCAACATTTTGGAACTTTCTATAACGTTTTTTAACAGTCTCAGCTACTTCGGCACTCGATTCCTAGCTATTTCATCGACTTCCCATGAGAAGTCCTTTGGTGAGATGACACTCATATCTTCTAACCCAAACCTTCTTTACGAATGAGAATGTAGGGCTACCATACCATACAACTCCCATGGGGATGAGAGAGTGGACTATGGAGTAGTTATAGCGGCAAGCATGGCAAACTGCGCTTACATTATATACACATCACATATAATATGTGTGTGTGTGTGTGTGTGTGTGTGTGTGTGTCTGTGTGTGTGTGTGTGTGTGTGTGTCGTATGCCCTAATTTCAATGTACTCCATTGTCACTGTTTTAATTTTGTTGATGATCTTATAACTTGTTCTCAAGATACTCTCCATTCTCATCAACTGATCTGCCAATAAATTTAGCCTCTCTAACAGAGTGACATTGCAACTGGCAAATCTTAAAGTTTCCTTTTTTCTTAATGGTGTAATACAATTCATTTTTCAAATTTTTTCCTCGTTTCCTTGGCCGTTTTTCGTATGTTTAAAAAATAATACTGGTGGCAGACTACAATTGCTGCTTTCATGTCCTACGTCTCTAAATTTTATCCTCGCTGCCTTCAGAATTTCAAATATTGTAATTTAGTAAACATTGTCAAAATCTTATTCTAATTCCCAAATGTTTCATATTTACGTTTGTCTTCTTTCACCAAATTTTCCGCTTCTATAGCCAATATTCGTGTAACACCACTTGCGCTTTCATGTATGGATATAGGATTGTTTTCGGTTTCGTGCAGCATGGGACATCAAAGTTGGGGTAGCGAGTTTATTCAGTCTGAGGAACTCCGGGGAATCTTCTTCTGTGCTAAGACGAACGTTGTGAAGTATCTGCGCTAGCAGAATAGAAATGAGGAAAACACAAGTTTGAAAACAATTTATTGGGCTCACCAAAACGAAACAATAATACAATATGCAAAAGAACAACCGACTCGATCCCAACTGCGGATCTACACAAATACAAAATAAATAATAATAATGAAAGACCTTACTCTTCACGGGGAACGAACACAAACAGTTTTACAACGTCAAGAAGTTCGTCGACTATACTAAGAGATCGGCCAGCTAGAAGAGGCGTCTGGCCGTGGCTGCCGGGGCGGCAGCTCTGTTTGGTTCCGAGCGGTGCTTCGAACTGCCTTTTGCCGCCCTCTCACCTTTTACTTTCCCCTCCTTGTGTAAGTGTATGGAGGAGTATGTAGGCTGTTGGCTTTTATTCCACACTGTACGTTGTGTGTCTGTGTGTGTGATTATCTTGGATTGTTTTTATTGGCTGTGTACTGTGATGGTGTTCTGGTTGTGTCTTGTACTTGCCTGATGTTGGTGAGATGTTGCGTATTTTAAGGGTTGTGGGTTGGTATTGGGACTTGGATATTATTGGGATTTTTCTCTTAGACGTAGTCGTCGAAGATCGTCATAGGGCGTTTGTGCTTATCACAGGACATGTCATACCGACCTAGGGAGTGAACGAGATTATTTCCAGATATGAAAGAGCTCTCATAGAAAGCCCTTGCCAGATCTTGGAATCTTTCTTTGAGGAGGGGGATTTCGACAGCGACGTGCAGATCGTCGGTGCGGAATCCCATGGGTAGGTGCAGTGCCCTTCAGAGGACACGTTTCAGCAGCCTCTTGAGTCTGTCCAGATGCTGCTTCACCGCGTATCCCCAGACAGGGATTGCATACTCCATTACTGGTCGTGTAAGGGCCTGATATACATTTACTCCTACAGAGCAGGGATGAGAGCTGGTTGTGTTGAAGACTGGGTACAGGATGGACATTCTGGCACAGACCTTTCTGTGGACCTCGTCTATGTGGGGCTTCCGAGTTTCCAAGGTTACGCCGTGATACTTGGCGGATCTGCGCCAGGGGAGTCAGGATCCATGTAGGTGTAGGTGGAGAGAGGGGGGGGGGGGGGGGCTTGTGGGGGTCCCGCGTCTCCCGAGCCTCCGGGTGATGTAATTATCACAGCCTGTTTCTTTTCAGGTTTGATGGTGATGCGTCAGCGATGGGCCCAGGTTTCTGTGTCATCTAAAAGCCTTTGTAGCCTACAAATGACCAACTCCATATTCGCATTACGAGTGTAAAAGGCTGTGTCGTCAGCATACTGTGTGGTGTGCACCAGGGGAGCTGTGGGGTGTCCGCAGTATACAGACTGTACAATATGGGCCACAGGACCGATCCCCAGGGCATCCCGGTACGAGTTCGCCTTTTGGTCGAGGTGGCTGTTTCTACCTTGACAGGAAAAGTTCTCTTCGTGAGATAGCTTTGGATTAACCTGACTATGCTCCTGGGAAACTCTTGTGTGTATAACTTGTATAATAGCCCTTTATGCCATAATGAGTCGATGCCTTTGGCTACATCAAGTAGCACTATCCCGCAGTAGCCTCTGTGGTTGAAGCCCTCTGTAGCTGCTTCCACTGCTCGCATGATCTGCTGTGGGGCGGAGTGTTTCTGTCGCAATCCGAATTGGAAATCCGGCAGAAGTCGCTCGTTGTGATCACGTATGGGTATTAGCACGAGGCGCTTATAGTTCTTGCTAAGAGTTGGTAAGAGGCTAATGGGCCTGTATTGCTGCGGGAATAAAAGGTCTTTCCCTGGTTTGTGTATCGCGACCACATCCGCGTGTTTCCAGTAAGCTGGGAACTCCCGGGTGCGAGTAATCTCGTTGAAGACGTTCGTGAGATGTTCGATAGCCGAGGACGGAAGATTTTTGACTATCTGGTTTGTGACACTGTCGCATCCTGGCGGATTTTTTGTAGGGAGGGACCTAATTACTTTTGCCACGTCTTCGGGGGCGAAAAGTGGGGGTTCGTCCTATGGGTCCTCCTCAGCATTGAGGAAGACAGCCAGTTGACGACGGACTACCTCTTCATTTTAGTCATCCTGGGGTTGAAACTGCTTCTCGAAGGAGTCAGCGAGGGGGTTTTCCTTTTCAGCATGGCTGTAGGCCAGACCACGCTCGCCATGCAGTGGCGGCATCCTAGTGCGTCTTTTGGTGAATTGTTTGGTTGCTTGACATGGTGTGAGAAATACTTTGAGAAATGTGAGGCTGTTCTGCCATTGCTGGTTTCTGTGTTCCTTGAGCGTTACCTTCAGCCCTCTTTGCAGACGATTGAGCAGCCTCCTGGCGGCCTGATTTGTGGTGATCTCCCACTCTTTTGCCACTTTGTTCTTGTGTCGGATTTGGGATAGCAAATGTTCCGGGAGTTGTACTTGCGGGGCCGGGTCGCCCCTTTGTGGCGGAGTGGTATCTTCTGCTGTCTGCAAGATGGTACCTGCAGCGCTTGTTCTACTCTTTCGGCAGTAGGTGGCGGAGTGCGAGCGATAACAGAGGCGACAGTTTCTCGGTATCACTCCCAGTCTGTACGTTTGTAAGACGTCTGGTACAGTGGGAGTGCTACCCATTCCCCCACATCGACCTCTGAAACCACTGGGTTGTGGTCGGAGGACATTCTGTAGATTGTCCTTGCGGCCACAAACCCAGTGATCCTCCTAGTGAGGGCTATGTCCAACACGTCAGGCCTACCTCCATTTTTTGGAAAATGTGTGGGCTCGACCGGACCCCATGTTTCGAAGTGGTGGTCGCGCTCTACTTGTTGCAGTTTGGCGCCTGCTCTGGAGGTTACGCTAGAGTTCCAGTCGGAGTATTTGGCACTGAAGTCGCCTCCTGTTATGAGTTTGCCTTCAATTTGCCCTAGAACAGCTATGTCTCCCTCGTCTATCGCGTATTGTGGGGGTCGATAGATTGCCACAATTGTTAGGGGTCCGGTGGCAGTGGTTACTTCCACCGCCACTGATTCGATTTTATTGGTAGCTGGTAAGTATACCTGGTGGTGAGACATCCCTCTTTTTATGTATATGGCCACCCTTCCACCTTGGGTTGGTCTGTCTTTACGGTAGCTAACGTAGTTGGGAAATGTCGCTTTTATTCCCGGTTTTAGGTGGGTTTCCCCCATCATGCATGTGTCGATGGAGAACTTCTTCATGAGTTCTCTGAACTCGACCACTTGATTAACAATTACGTCTGCGTTAAAGACGAACATTGTCAGGCCTTCGATATTTGGTTGTCTATCCATGATGTGGTTTTGAAACTACTTAGGAAGTTGCAGAGGGGAGCGACTGCCGGACTGTTGCCTCAAGGGCAACGAGGATCTGAGTGTTCTGCCTCTGGGCCTCCATGAATTCCTTCATCATTTCCATGACGAGGTTCATGGTCTTGAACATAATGCCTAACAACTGATCCGAGGGGGTGGACTGAGTGTGGGCTTCGCTAGAACTTCCTCTGCTTTGGTGGACCTGGTCGTTGTTGTGCTTTTCCCGGTGATGCTCTTGCGTGTGTATCTGGTGTTGTGGTGAAAGATCTTGCGTCGATTTCTCGACGTTTCCGTGGCTTTTTGGTGGAGAAACCACTTCCACGTATGTTGCCTTAGTGTGTCGGGCCTTGGTTTTACCCAAGTTTTGTCTGTGTGTGTTGTCCTGTTTTGTCTCTCTGTGTGGTTAGATGTGGTGGTGGTGTCTTTTTTCGTGTGTGGGGGGCGGCCTTCGCACTCTTTGCCTTCTGTGTGTGTTTTTTGTGGACCTCACAGCCTTGGTACCCTGCCTTGTGGTTTCTCCCACACACAGCGCACTTTATCTGCAGGTTCATGTGTTTCATGTTGCAAGTCCTGGTGTCATGGGATTAGGCGCATTTTCCGCAGCGCACGGTCATGGCAATGAGCGGTTATGTGATCCAGTTCCTGACACCCCTTTTGCTGGCAGTGCACTGCCATATAAAGCCCGTTGGCGGATGTATCTGCCGGAACTATTTTCGATCACATGCCTGGCGTAGCAGTGTAGTTCCTAGGCTAGCTCCGACCTCTGGTGAAACTTTTCTGCAGCCTCCACGAACGGCGGCCCTTGATGGAGACCTGGTGGTGTGTTGTGTTGTGGCCGCTGGTACGTCTTTGTTTTGGCGACGCAGACGACGTTGGTTTTGCAGGTGAGTATACACCCTGTGATGCAGGCATCCCTTGATGGTTCAACGTAAAGTGGGTTGCCGATACAGTAGGCGCTATGATGTCCGAAGTGTGCGGCCACAGCACGTTCAAATAGGCAATTAGAGGGAGAAAACTGAGTGGGTTTGTGCAGTAATAAATCACCACATGTTGGTTGAAATTCACGTGAATACTGATTGTTAAGTGTAAGGACTTATATATTTCTGAGAGGTGTGACTTCTATATTTACAGCGGAAAACTTGAACGTTGAAACTGAATAAAAATTATTTTAAAATACGGTCCTCAGTTTGTTGTATCACCCACTAAGATCACGTGTCTCCTAAGCTCTACATCTGAAAGTTAACGAATATAAAAGAAACAGAAGCACAAACCACTGAAGACAGAATACTCTGTAAAAGACTGACACCATATTTTTGCTTTAATATATGGTTAGAATTGTGTATATTTTCTGTAATTTTCATGCTGTGAACATATTTATTAATGTTATTGAATTCAGTAAGCTGTATGTCAATACGTTAATGATAAATGTTTAAAGTATTGTACGTAGACACGATGGATTAGTCATGGGCGTAACATTACCTGTAAGAGTATCGATCGATAGGCTTCATTAATGTCTTCTGAAGCACCTGTGCGCGTAATAGCTGTTGGAGTTGCACTGCATTGCTTTACTGGACTGTTTCTGGTTTAGACGTAAAATATATTACAGTCAAAGTGTGCTGAGATTTGTGTGTGTTTATGATGGTGCTGAAATGTTCGTCGTTACAATCTGCAATGAGAAAATTTTCTATGGGCAGGCAGTATTTAGAATTATGTGGGCACAGTACGAAACTTCAAGAGCTTAACTGGCAACAAAACGTACTGTGAGCTCAGTGCTGTTTATTCTAAATCGACACAATGAAGATCCTGTACCATTTATTGCTACGTAACGTTATCCATCAAGGCACCTAAGAGGATTCAGCACAAAGTAATGTCTAACCACTTTATCGTACGAGTTTATAGAGACATTCCAGCGTTTAGAACAGATAGTGTTTAAATTATAGTTATTCGTTGTGACAGTAATTGTTACGTTCCAACCTGAAAATTTTCCATGATAGGATACTTGCTTTCCTTAAGTGAAATTCCGAGCTGTATTAAGAGAGAGAAATTTATTTAAATGAGTGAACAGTAATCTAATAACTTCTTTTTTTGTGATCGGTTTTAAACAGTCGAAACTTTGACAATGCTTTATGTTAACTGCTCACAATTGAGCAACAGTATACTAGTGACATTCTGATGTGCGTTTTCTGAAACCAAAAGGAAATAACCAAACTTTCTTGAGAGAACTATTCAAAAAGTATTTTACAGAAGTGACTGGTCATACTCACATTAAATGATTGTAACAGTCGTCAGTACTATCACGTTTACAGTAACAGCTTTCAGTCTTTTTTTTATTAAATATTGCTTCTTAGATAGAAAGAGCATTTAACATGAATATGAATTTTCGATTTTACATTATTTCTTACTGATTGACGAAATTAACGTCTTATGCATTGCAGTGATCATCATGCTACAGTTATCGATAAGATAACTGCGCCTGAAAGTATATTAATTTATTGCTCCATTCTCGAAACTAATATACAAGAGCAAATACAAACATATTCCACTACAGGTATATTGATGGCAGCCAACATTAAGCGTTAAGGTGAGTAAAGTTGTAATATTCTGTTGGATGTGATCCTTTTGCTAAAGAGAATTTAATGGGCAGTGCCAGTAGTTTGAGCAGCTACTCCGTTCAATAGTCAGGAATGAAACCATCCTTTTGCTGTAGCAATTCCATTTCGTAGCAGTGTCAATGTATTGTGAGAAGTTGAGAAGTGTCGCCTGCTAATAACGAAATGAGTTGAATTACGCTACTATTGTCATTATTTCAATATTTTGGTATAATAGAATTGCTCGTGCAGCGAGCTGGCGACCGTAAGTTTCTTTCAGTTAACTATACATATTAATGAACAGGAAATCAGAACAACTAAGAACTGAAATTTCGAATCGACCATTGAATAATATTCCAATTAACCGAGATTTTGTTTATCGTCATTAGTAGAAAAATGGGTAATAATATCAGATGTGCACTATTCCATAGTGTACGAGTCCTTAGGAATACGTGTCATTACAAAGTGTAGTACGTGAGTGGAGGTGTTACAAGACAAGTGCTTCCAACATACTCACAACAGTAAAACGAACCAAACTATAAGTTTCCAGAATGAGATTTTCACTCTGCAGTGGAGTGTGCGCTGATATGAAACTTCCTGGCAGATTAAAACTGGGTGCCGGACCGAGACTCTAAATCGGGACCTTTGCCTTTCGCGGGCAGGTGCTCTACCGTCTGAGCTACCCAAGCACGACTAACGACCCGTCCGCATAGCTTCAATTCTGTCAGTACCTCGTCTCCCACCTTCCAAACTTAACAAAAGCCCATCTGAGGACCTTGCAGAACTAGTCGGGGAGACTATGAACTGACAGAATTGAAGCTGTGGGGACGGGTCGGGAATTCTTGGGTAGCTCAGATGGTAGAGCACTTTCCCGCGAAAGGCCAAGGTCCCGAGTTCGAATCTCGGTCCAGCACACGGCTTTAACGTGCCAGGGAGTTTCAAATTATAAGTTGCTATGTTGCCATCCTTTATAAACTATCTTGGGCTGCTTCAGTGAGGCGACTGAAACTCATCAACATGGAACACTGTGCACTCTAGACAAGGGACACATACGGTTGTGCCGCAACGCAGCAGTACAATGTGAAAAGCCACAGTCGTCACAGTATCCACATCTTCAAACTGCTCCAATTCGTTCAGATTTCACAATTGCACATCCCCATGTTAAGAGATTTTGTTTCAAGTAAATGTTTCACTTCTTGCCAAAAAATTCACAGCTTATTGGTAAAACTACTGACACGGTGTAGTTAAAAACTCCGATGCCTACCAGGAAAGAATTGCACAGCTAAGAACTGAGTGTATATTAATATTATGTGCCTAGAAGAAAAAATGGTTCAAATGGCTTTGAGCACTGTGGGACTTAACAGCTGTGCTCATCAGTCCCCTATAACTTAGAACTACTTAAACCTAACTCACCTAAGGACATCACACATATCCATGCCCGAGGCAGGATTCGAACCTGCGACCGTAGCAGACACGCGGTTCCAAACTGAGCTCCTAGAACCGCTCGGCCACCGCTGCCGGCGTGCCTAGAACACTCTAGGTGTTATACACTGTTGGAAATCCTATGTCAGTTATTTTCTTTTTGCAAGACTCTCAATGCATCTGTACTGCTCAACTTAGGATCAATAAATTCTTAGAAATGTCACTTTATTGGATATTAACGAGATGTTAACTTCCCTGACGGTTTCATTTCTTTTCTCGGCAAGGAGTTCTCTTATTTTATCAGTGACAAGAATATTGCAGTTATCTGCAAAGAGAATTCTTTCCTCATGACTAACGCTATTCGGAAGTTAATTGATGTGTCTCAAGAACAGCACTCGTTATAACATGCTACCCTCAGGGATTTGTATATTAACGTTCTAGCTGAGTACCTGGAGTTGCCAGGGTATTTATTTATTGCATTTCTATTAGTCTAGAGGACTTGTTTGGTGATGCGACGGAAGAAGAAACAGGAGTCGACAGAGAAGAGATAGGGAATCCACTATTAAATCAGAATTTAAAAGAGCTTTGGACGAGTTACAGATCAAGTAATGCGGTAGGGGTACATGACATTCCATCGAAATTTCTAAAACGTTTCGATGAAGTGGCGACAAAACGACTATTCACGTTAGTGTGTAGAAAGTATGAGACGGCGACATACCATCAGACGTTCGGAGAAACATCATCCACGCAATTTCGAAAACACTAAGAGCCGACAATTACAAGAATTATCGCGTAATCAGCTTAACAGCTCAAGCATCCAAATTGCTGACAAGAATCATACACAGAAGAATGGAAAAGAAAACTGAAGATTTGGGAGATTTCCAGTTTGACTTTATGAAAGATAAAGGCACCGGAGAGGCAGTCCTTACGTTGGACTTGATAGCGGAGGCGAGATTGAAGAAAAATCAAAACACAGTCATAGGGTATGGCGACCTGGACTTCGCGCCCAGTGTTCAGTCTATACAATGACGGAAATAAAAGAGAGGATCAAGAGTGGGATTCAAATTCAATGGTAAGATTTGCTAGTGACATTTCCATCCTGGGCGAAAGTGAAGAAGAGTTACAGGATCGGTTGAACGGAATGAACAGTCCAATGAACACAGAATATGGACTGAGAGTAAATCGAAGGAACAGGTAAGTAATGAGAAGTTGCAGAAATGACGACAGTGAGATACTTAACATCAGAAAGGGGATCATGAAATTCTGCCACACAGGCAGCAAAATAAACCAGGACACAAGGAGGAAGGAGGATATAAAAAACAAACTAGTACTGACAGAAAGGGCACTCCTGGCCATGAGAAGTCTACTAGTATCAAGTATAGGATTAATTTGAGTAAAACATTTTTGAGAATGTGTAGCACAGAGTTGTATGGTATTGAAATATGAACTGTGGGAAACAGGAACAGAATAGAAGCATTTGAGATTTGGTAGTGCAGACGAATGTTGAAAATGTCGAAGGAGTTTCTCTGCCGAACAGGCAAGGAAAGGAATACATGGAAAACAATTACCGGAAGAAGAGACAGGATGATAGGGCATTTGTTAAGCCATCAGAGAATAACCCTCATAGTACTGGAGGGAAATGTAGAGAGTAAAGCTATAGCGGAAAACAGAGATTGGAATAAGCCAGCAAATAATTGACAACGTAGGTTGCAATTGCTGCTCTGGAATGAAAAATGTGGCACACGAGAGTAATTCGTGGCAGGCTGCTTCAAACCAGTAAGAAGGCTGATGACAGAAAAAAACAGTCTCCTCCTACCCCCACTTTCTGCACGTCTCTTCCTTCCCCTCTCTCTATCCACATGCTACTACCCCACTCTCTCTGTCCATCTGCTGCTGCCTGTCTCTCTGTCCACTTCCCACTCTGTCCATCTCTTCCATCCCCTTATATCCGTCTTCCCCTTCTAATTCCATCTCTTTCTGCCCCATCTATTTCCTTCTCACCTTCTCTATCTCCTTCTCCCTCTGTCCATCTGCCCCCCTCTCTCTGTCCTTCTCCTCCTCTTCTCCTTCCTCCATTTCCTCCTCTTCCTCTTTCTGTCCATTTCCCCTTCCCCATTTCTCTGTACATCTCCTCTTTATCTCTCTTTCAGTCCATCTCCTCTCCCCATCCATCTCTTCTCCCTTCCTTTCTCAGTCTTTCACCTCCTCTCCTCTTTCTCTGTTCATTTCCCCTCCTCCTCTCCACTTTCTCTGTTCATTTCCCCTCCTCTTGGGTCTGTACACCTCCTCTTCCCTCATAGCTGCGTCCATCTTCTCCTTTCCCCTCTCTGTCTGTTGATCTTTTCCTTCCCTTTCTCTCTCCACGTTCTCACACCTACCCTAACGGGAGACTGTTGGTTCTTATCCCCACATTATTTCTTTACACATAGTAATATGTGTACCAAGTTTGCTTGAAATCTATCCACGGGTTTAGAAGGAACTTTTTACCAATGGCTTTGCCAGCATACGCACATGTGATAAATATTTCGCATATGCTTCATGCTTTTCATCCCAATATCTACATTTACGGGTTGATTTTTTCCACCAAATACAAACTGTAGGGACTGATCGATGCGAGGATACGGAACAAAAGATGGTCTAATATACTTATGTCCAGAACTGTAAGGTTTCCATGGCAGAGACAATTTATTCAACCATACTTTGTTACAGAGACTGCGGTCTAATACGCTCTGCACCATCCAGCCACAGGTACAGTATGTAGCATTTCCTTTTAGAGGGTGGTATTGTTCCTCATAAGTCATGCCCTAGCACCCTCTTCTTCCATAATAATTGTTAAGTGGGTTGTATGCGATTAACTTGTCTTGCTGACTCACATTGCAGAGGATGGAATACAGCCTTGCACACAATCGTTCCGTATTCTAATCGAGATCTTGCTGACACGGTGTTTACGTACGAAAAGTCAAGCGGCAACGGGTGGTAGGCAGCAAGGTTGTATCAGGAAACATATCCCCGCCTGCAACAACTACAGCATTCATAATTTGCTACAGTGTTTCGCCGTTTGTCTGAGACAGGGTTGTTTCAGGAAGCAGGAAATCATGAAAGATGTACGAGAAATACTCGGACACCAGAGTTGGAGGATCATCCGTTAAACACTGTGGGAATGACCACTGTCAGTACCAGGCAGTTGACCCGCCAGTACAGGGGTACGCCAGACGGTCGTGTGAAACACTCTCCATGACAAATGTTACCACCCTTACCATTTACAGCGTGTTCAAGGCTTACTAGTACAGATTTTCCACATCGGGAGTAGCATTATCACTGGTTTCTTCTCCAGGAAATCACGATTCCGGGTTTGTGTCAGGCATCCTGTTCACAGATGAAGCCACCTTCAAGCGGAGTGATATCTTCAACTTTCGTAGTAGTCTTCTGTGGGATAACAGGCAGAACAGCCATGGTATGGTGACAGCGAATCATCAGCATCTGTGCAGCCGGAATGTGCGGGCCGGGATAATTGGCGATCGTATTTTGGAGCCAGTGTTCCTTACACGTTACTTAACAGGCCGGAACTATCGGCGTTTCTTGCGGGTGACTTTGCTCCCCTGCTGGATTAGGTGCCATTGATAATTCGAACGGTTATGTGGCGGCTACATTTGATGTTGGTCCATCGCACTTCGGCGTTAACGTCCGACTGGAGCAGCATATTCATGCTGACATTGACACTTTCGGATGCAGCCTATCCGATGTGAACGTGAGAGACGGAACATGCTAATGCGCGGAAGCACATACGTTCAGGCACTTTCAGCGCATGCTGTAACTGTGGCTGCATGGTACAGTGCGTATTAGACCGCAGTCTCAATAATAATGTATAACTGAATAAACAGCCTCTACCGTGGAAACCATTCATTTGCGGAAATTAGTTCATTAATCGTTTTTTGTTCCGTATTCTCTCATCGATCAATTCCTAGAATCTGTACAGAGTGGAAAAATTACCCTCTATTCCACCAGTATCTCTAGCGAATTTCACCCTGTCTGAAGAAAAACAAGCAGTTTCGAACTATAATGTATGTCTTTTGTGTTAAACTTTTAATGTAGCGTTATATCTCTCAATCCGTTTTTTGTTGTTCCTGGGAGCCATTAGATAGGCCACCTGCAACCAATACTAGCTTAAAGGTTCCAATACCTGAGAGAGTCGCTCAATAATATACCCTGAACAACAGAATTAAAGGATAACTTTTTCGAAGCCTCATTATTTCCTCCCATTGCGAAGCATAAGTTCGAAATTTGTCTCAAAGGTGCCTACAACTTTCCTGTGTAATGGTGCAAAAGCATGGCGATCTGTGATGCCACTCTTGGGCTCGGTGACACTTCAGACATCAAAGTGTCGACGTGTGCGAAAAAAGACCACAGTGGTAGGCAAGCCCCATCCAAGCAACGGGGTTGCCTAATCCTCAGGCCCTACAGCATCTGTCAGGCTGAATTGGTGTCAAAATTTCTGGAGCTACATTTCCAATGCGCTCAGCAAAGGTGAGTGGGTGTCACTAAGGGTATTGATCACATTCAATCGTGATGCAGCTTCACAGTGTCCTTAGAGAAGGGTTGAAACCTCCGAGGGTAACAAAGGTGTGTCAAAAGTTGTCAAGAGCTTCTTTCTGTTGCTCATCGTACTTTCGTCTTCGACCGCGAAATGTGTGAGAAAGGAGTAGTTTCAATGATGCCCTTTTGTATCACCACCTGAGCCCTTTCAACGTCGATTCTGAGTGGCGGTGTGTCTGAAATGATTTACTCGAACGCCTATAAGACAACCGCGTGATTTCAACACTGGGTGTCGCCATTATGACCAGTCACAGAGGCATTAAAAGAAAAGATGAAATTTGAATAGGAGGTGCTGTGGCGACCTAAGTACATTGTGGCTCGCCGACAGTGGTTTTGAGCAAAGGGTAGTGAAATTTGATGTCAATGTGACGTGATTAACCCATCTTACTCCTCAATGCTATCCTGACGAGGAACCCACCCCATTGCACCCCTTCAGATTTTGTGGTAAGATGGCCCAGAGGATAGCCCGTCAAAAACTGAATACAGATCAAGCATGAAAACGGAAAGAAGGCGTACTGAATTACGAGAAAAAAGCAAAATAAAAAGAGTGAATGATCCAAGCTTACCAAGTGTAAAATTTAGGACAGTGTAACAGACAGGGCGTCGTGGTCATCGTATTCAAATGCGACAGCGGAGAGCCGGTTTCGAAATATCCCTTCGTGCCACTGTTTTCACAATTTTATGAACTATCCATTCGATCATTGAAATGTTTCTTCTCTTTCTGTAGCCTTGGAAGCTGTCATACTACACATTGGTTATAAAATACGAGTCATGTGGTATGAATACATTACCGTCGCAAGTAAATGTGATATATAGTGAGAGAAGGCTAGATACCATATAAACGTGTCACAGAAATGAAAACAACGAATAAACGGATGTGAACTACGTTACAACAAAGGAATTCAAGAATCAAAACTTACGAAACGGACCGCTACTTCAAAAACGTTAAAAACCTATGTTTTGGTAGAGCACAGAGAAACTGTATGATTTTGAAATTGTTGCATTCATTTGTTGCAGGTTATGTGACAAACTATTATGTTTTCATTATTTCCTTGGGAGTGATGACATCCACATTTGCACAAACACCTCAAAAGAACAAAGAGTCATATCTCACTCACTCACGAGGCGTACAAATTAGGTACTATATACTATCCCTAATGCCGGTGGAGGATTCGCTTGATTTGTCGCCTTGACATCAGAGGTTTGCGCTTCCCATTCGAAAGCCCATTTCCTTCGGCTACTAACAGAGTATTTCTGCAAAATCAATGTTCATTATAAATCCCTTCCTTACATATCGCTGTTGTAAACTGACGTCACACCACGACACAAAATAATTTGAATACAGCAAACAGTGCACAAAAAAAGGTACGAGGGAGCTGTGAAGACGATTCTCCCGATTTGCAGTCCAACCGTGACCACTTTACCCCGACACCGTCGGTTCTTTTGTTCCCTCAATGTTGCACTTTTTGTTCTTTGACTGTTTCTATTTTGCTTTTTTGTACAGTTCAGTACACCTTCTTCCTGTTTTCATGATTTATATGTGTTAAGTTTTTAACGTGCTGTCCACTGGGCCTCTTACCACTAAATTTAAAGGGAGAGGGGCGGAGGGGGGGGGGGGGGGGGAAGTGCGATGGGGAGTTTTCCTTGTGAGCTGTAGCCATTTTTTCCCTTGTGTTGATGCCTTGTAGTTCGAAGCATCGCCTAGCCCGAGGGTAAAATTGCAGGGCGCTGTAGGCATCTGTAAGTTAAAGTTCATACTTATGGGAGGAAGTTATAGGGTTTCGAAAACGTCATATCTTAGATTTGTTGCACAGTATGTAGTGCAAAACACAGCCTCATGTCTAACAACAACAAAAATTAGAAAATGGCGCAGACTGCTACAGGCAGTTTTTTGTGTGTACCGTTCATGAGATTCTACTATCAGTCAGTAGAAAGACGCACCGACTAAAAAGAATCATGTGTTCTTATGAACAAGATTTTTAATGAGAAGTGTACAAATTTGCAACAGTATGACTGTCATACGCGGACACACAATTATTAAATGATCATTCGTCAATATTCATGGTGCCACAGATGTTAATAGTAGACATTTATTGTTCCAGCGATCTCTTGGAAATTTCCGTGACAGTTGATTTTGTTAGAGAATAGAATAAAATATTTAGTGTCGCAAATTGTCAGCTCTTCTACTAGTAATCCTCTATCTGCTATTACATGTTGATGACGACCGTACCATAGGACTGCATCAAAACAACCCTTAATAGATTTCAATATTTTCATGTCATCAATGTTTCTGATTACATCGGTAGCCACAGAGAATAGCTTGTGGATTTACGGGACAGACTACCTTACTAAGAGACGAATTTACTATGATGTTTCTCGTAGGCAACAGATTAGTGAAAGTTGTGTTCCAGCCCTGACAGAGGACTCTTATAATGATCGGTTATATATCGAGATAGTACGGGAATGGGAGGAAAAAAGATTGTAAGCCCCACAGCTCGGCATGGAGGTGTCAATAAAGCCATCTGCAAGGCGTAAACGATTCGACACGGTTAGTCAGTCAACGAAAGAGTGACATCGACGCTTCTGTTTGTGAGAGAGAATGAGCTCAGCATAAAAGCGCAAGGCAAGAGCACACCGAACAAACATACAGAAGGTGCACTAGATAGGACGCAATAGCTCCTGTCAGGGACCTGATGGTTCAGTTATGGTACTGAAGCAAATCCCTGAATTAAATGTAGCAGAACTAGAGACCGCTGGCCATTCGTAATAAATTGGACTGATTCACTCATTACGAATGACGTCATATGGCAAAGCCTCTCCTCCTTTCAGTAAATTACCTGACCAGCTACACTAGCAGCACTCTATCTGTAGGATCAACGCCCTACGTGTTGTTTGAATTGGGTTGTCTGATTACTGTATTGTAACATCTTGCGTTAAATTGTTCGAGTATTATCACACTTGCCAGTCATACTCTCACTGCCTGTCATAACTACAGCAGATCTGTGAGCATGAAGCTGGATTCCAGGATTAGAAACTGTCACTGATGGGTAGTCCATGGATCAACTAACACCATTCCAGTTCCTGACATAAGCCGCTGTGATACTCTGGCATCATACAGACTAGAGGGCCCACCAAACTGGTCATCCAGAATCAGCGAACATCAAGACATCAGACTTCACGTCACCCGAAACTATGGTCCACCTGACGGGGCAATACAAGGAGGGACCAAAGAGGGACTGAGCTCTCCCTGTCAACTTTGCAGTGGATCTGCCACCCAGGTAGCGCCTACGGATCGGCGTGGGAGCAACCTGCCAGGCGAAGAGTCGCACGCCTATGTTACAGGTCGACGCAGCGACCAATTGAGAGCCTGTAGTCTGCCACTAATGACAGCAGATTCCACTATGACTGGCACAAAAACTGGCTGTCGCTGAAGCCACAGCTCCAGAGATGTATATTGAACAATAAAATGAGTATCCACTAATCTGGTTTTATTTGCATCAAACGACGTTTTACAGGTCTTCAGGCCACATATCCTGAACAACAGTACTACTTTACAGTTCGGATATAGGTTGACTGTTACAAACTGGATACCAGAAGCAGTCGACCCCAACATCACTGTACACTTGGTGGAAATAAGTGTTGGACAAGCCTAAGAAGGACTTCAACCCTGAAAGTTGTTATGACCCAACACACCAACAGAGGCGACAGAGGCTTGTCAGCAACCAGCCGTTGCATTAGTCCCATAGGATGAATCAGAAAAAAGCACTGTCACTTGTTCATAGAAAATTATATTTTTGCCATATCCAGAATAGGACTGGAAAGTAACTTTTAGACCGCCAAGTGAATCAGTATATTTGTTTCAGTGTAAGAGAAATAGTCATGAGAGGTATCTCCTTCCCACACATTCTAGAATTTGTGGTTTGACAGGTCACGTAAAATCCAGATGCGGATAGGGTCATGTTCAGGGAAGCAGAGAACGGAGCATTGGGCATTTTCTTAACAGAAATTCCCCCAACTCTTTCACGGCCAATGCGTATGGGATACCCTGGTGATTTAGCTGCAGGATCCATTTGCAATCAGTACACTATACAACAAAAAATCGCTATGACCAGAGATTATATTTGTCTGGTAAAGAATGTTTACACTGTTTGAAGGCACAATGTCGCCAGCCATAATACTACAATCGAGCATAAGACTCAGGAATGTACATCAGGAAACGGATCAAGCACACCAAGAAAATAAGGCGTTAAGCACCAGAAGGAATGTCCCATCTATGAGACAGCATTCCCTGTGAAAACAGCATTGTGAGAGCTCACACAAAGATGGATTGTTGCTTGATAGCTTGGGTAAATAACAAAAAGTGTAGATTTCAAGTGGAAACAGAGATGCATGTAATCGGTTGTGAGCGTGGACTTTGTGAGCAAGAGGAGACTGAACACTCCAAGATACAGACTGCATGCACTACAAGATAATAATATAAATTCTGTAGGCACTACACAGCTCGAATAAGGCAGGAAATACAAATTTTCGTGAGCAAATGGAAGTGTTTCCAACTGTGGGACAAGTATTTTCTGCAGTAGTTTGATTAGACTTTCTGGTTACGTATCATACTAAAATCGATCTTTGCAATAAACAGTTGAACACAAAAGCATTTGTTATCAATGGGTACATCAGTTTCTGATGTTTCTATGTGAAAGGTACACCCATTTCTAAGGTAATGCCAAACAAACTGTATACAAGGCTATTAAAGCTTGTTTCACATAACAGAGTACAGACAAGCTCATGTAAGTTAATTTGGGTTAGATCAGATGTCAATGTACTGTAGCAAGTTTTATGTCTGGCAAAACCACTATCAAATAATGACATTCTGAACAAGAGGTATTCTTTTATACAAAGGATTATAGCACTTGTAAGGAACATAAATGGTCAGGTTGCGGTGCCAATAAATTTGCACAGCCATTGATTAGATTACTGAAGAAAGGTGTTACATCAGAATGTCAAACAACATTTCAAAATATAAAGGAGACACAGAAATCAGATCCTGTATTGCTTTTCCTTGATTTTACGAAAGCATTTGTACTATCATGTGATGCAAGTAACAATGCCTTAGGTACCATTTCCAGCCAAAACATATATGGAAAGGATTATCCAGCAACATATGCACGATGTCAGCTGAATAGGACTGAGCACAACTGTTCTACAGCGAAAAGAGAGGTGTTTCAATATACAGGAATTTGTGTTTCTGCTGTTAGCTACATGGTCATAAATTTAAAGTAGTTTTCTATCATGAATTCTTGAAGTGGTTACTGGGACTGCAGACCCTTCATGTTAACAGACAGGATCGGCACTGAGGTGATTTTTGATACGAAGTAATTTACAAACTTGAAATAAAGCAAACAAAAGTGGAAACACTTAGTAGAAAAATCATAGTGTTACAAGTACGTAGGTTGGTCTGACAGAGTGAAGGAAGGCACAAGCAACTGACGAAAAATGCCAGTTCTACAGGGAGCAGCCACACTTTCTAATGCATGAAGGTTTACTGTGTAAGTCAATAAAATTTAGAACACATGTCTTCATTTCTGCAGCACTCCAAACCAAAATGTTATGAAAGCCATTTGACCATGTGCTGTTGGGACATGAAAGTAAAACAGCGACTGATAGATGAATTACAGAAATATTTCGGTGAAAAGCACATGGTGATGTGGAAAAGCGTATCAGAAACAGCATCCCACGTACTCAATGTTTACGGTTCAGTCACCACAAATACAGCTCCATAGGTTTCTAGAATCAGATATACCATTTCAGATGGTAGGAATTGGCATATTAGGAATATTTAATAGAAGTTTAGTGATGAATAAATGTGTACTAATTATGACTGACCATGAGTAGCCAGCCTATGCTATGGACTGGCGCAGAAACCTCCAGGCAGCCTTCAGGCTTCCACTGATGACAGCGGATTTCATTACAGCCTATGCAGAAACTGGTTGTTGCTGAGGCCACAGCTACAAGATGTATAGTGAGCAATAAAACTAACAATAACTAATAACGCCCCACAGATCGGCAGGCCATCTATCCTATCAAAATAGTAGTGGTTTCCTACCCAGAGTGGATGACTTGTACAGAGCTAATAAGCAGTCTCACTCTTGGAAGCGCTTCATGTTATTGGCAACTTCAATAGTTCAGTCACATTATGCCGGCCACGGTGGCTGAGCGGTTCTAGCCACTTCCGTCCGGAACCACGCCACTTCTATGATCGCAGGTTCGAAGCCTGCCTCGGTCGTGGATGTGTGCGATGTCCTTAGGTTAGTTAGGTTTAAGTAGTTCTAAGTTCTAGGGGACTGATGACATCAGATGTTAAGTCTCATAGTGCTCAGAGCCATTTGCACCATTTTCAGTCACATTACTCAACTGTTATTTTATATAATACTTTGTACAAAGCGTTTATGTAACCACACACAATTATCAGCTGCTATAAACGGACTACGTCAAGATCTATTTAATAAAAAGTTAGTTAAGCAGAACTTACATGCCTGAGTCGAAATATTCCAATAAATTGTGGAAGTTGTGGTTAATGTGGTATCCCTTTACTTACTTTTTCAATATTGGGAAATTTTTAATTTCTTGCTTGATGATTACCTGAAACCTGTTGTAGGCTGTTGCAACATATTATGAAATTCTAATCTGAATCGCGAAAGGGATGTACAGACCACATGAAAATTACTTTTACTTCTAGTTTTAGGGTAGTGTATTGCACAACTTATCCCAAATTAACTTTTGACAGAAGAGTATCCCGTACTGTAGCAGTGAGTATGCAGAATACACTAGGAATCTTGTATGCAGGGCAATATAATGAGAGGTATTTGTAAATGTAAGGCATGCAGAACTGAACTTTCTAGTTAACTCATGCTTATTCCGGTACCATCTCAGTTTATTATTCATATGAATCCACAAGAAAGTCACACACGAAGCATCATCTATTCACTACTCATAGATTTCTACTACTTGTACCTGAAAGACATTTTTAATCGTCTGAAATAGCATAATAGGATGCTTTGTAAAATCAGTGATTAAACTGTTGGCTGTGAATCATTTGTATTCATATTATTCTCATGGCTGAGATTGGTATGGGTGTGTTTCGGTCAATTAACCCCTTTCGCTGCTACAAATGTGCTCTCTCCAATCCGTGTCGAGGGCGGCTTTTGTTAGGGCTATACCTCTTGCCAAATCTCATTCTGGCGGACATGAAAGATTTATCACCCGGTTTTTCGAAAACTATCAGGTGAAAAACTTTATTTTTGCACATATTATAGTCTGATGCCTTCACTCAACAAACTAAATTTATTTCCTTTATTCTTCATACAAACGGCGCTGTATCAAAGGAAGTCGAACATTGCACGAAATTTTAAAGAGTTTAAAGAGGTGAATATCCATTGCATAAGCTTTAGGTATGGTCGATTTTAGTTGATACACTGTAGAGCGTGATGTAGATGTCGATGTAGATGTAGATAAGATATCTAAATTTTACGTAAAGTCGAAATCAGAGCCCGCATCTCGTGGTCGTGCGGTAGCGTTCTCGCTTCCCACGCCCGGGTTCCCGGGTTCGATTCTCGGCGGGGTCAGGGATTTTCTCTGCCTCGTGATGGCTGGGTGTTGTGTGATGTCCTTAGGTTAGTTCTAAGTTCTAGGGGACTGATGACCATAGCTGTTAAGTCCCATAGTGTTCAGAGCCATTTGAACCATTCGAAATCAGAACAATACCTCATTTCGTTCTCGATGTGTTGGGTTTTATATCAGACGGACGATCGCGTGCGACACTGCCAGTTATATCCATGTAGACTTGTCGACTGCTATGAAATACTTATCATTCGGTTTTGAGAACCGTTGCACATCGTGAATCATGTAGTCATAAAAATCGTCAAATCTCATAATCGATTCAAGATATCCAAAGGAAGTTTCCTGCAAATGATAGCACGCAATCAGGCGCCTATGTTTTGAGACAAATACTCTAACTTTGTAATCCACCGAGATATGGAAGTAACTTGTCCACAACTGTGAGAGGTCAGTGTCTCAGGACGCATGCAGGTCTTCATAGCAGTAAAGGGAAACCCAAGTGGCCAACGTATACAGCCCAACAGCGCCTTGGGAAGGGTATAGTAAGTCATGTGTACATGTCTACAGCAGGACCAGCACTTAACCTCGCTACACATCATATTTAATGCGACATCACTGTAGATTTAATCTTTTCCCGGTCTTGTAGTCTGCTAATGTTACCCAGTATTTTGTAGTGTTAGAATAAGAGTTCACCCATTCAAGGGGATAGCGTGTAATGACGTCCCATTTAGCTTCCCTTACACATTTTCTTAATCTACACAATCAAAGGCCTTGGCAAGATCATAGAAACTATCAAAGGGTAATTTTTCTTGTTTAGCTTTATTATAACTGAGTTCTTGAGCTTGTATATTGCTTGCTCAGTACAGAATGTTTTACAGAAATTAAAACGAGTTGTTGTTATAAGATTATTTCCACAAAAACAGCCAATATTTTTAACCTATTTTTTCAAATATTTTTTGGAACATAGGGAGGGGATGGTTTTTAATTATAGATTAGATCATTATTAACACCTTTATAAACGGGTGTTACTGCTGTAAACATCATTTTAAGCAGTTAGGCGTAGTTGCTCTCTCCATTTACTTCCTTCCATAAAGAAGAGGCTCCAAGGAGAGATAGCCATGAAACAAATGTTATTTACCTACCACAGTCATTAAATACAGGATGAGATTTTCACTCTGCAGCGGAGTGTGCGCTGATATGAAACTTCTTGGCAGACTAAAACTGTGTGCCGGACCAAGACTCGAACTCGGGACCTTTTGCCTTCCGCGGGCAAGTGCTCTACCAACTGAGCCACCCAAGCATGACTCATGACCCATCCTCACAGCTTTAATTCTACCGGTACCTCGGTTCCTACCTTCCAAACTTAACAGAAGCTCTCCTGCGAGGATAAGGAGAGCTTCTGTTAAGTTTGGAAGGTAGGAGACGAGGTACTGGCAGAATTAAGGCTGTGAGGACGGAGCGTGAGTCGTGCTTGGGTAGCTCAGTTGGTAGAGCACTTGCCCACGAAAGGCAAAGGTCCCGAGTTCGACTATCCGTCCGGCACACAGTATTAATCTGCCAGGAAGTTTCACAGTGATTAAATATCTCGTTTAGGTTTAATCTATCAAACATTCTTGGGACGTAAGGCAAAACACGATGCATATCAAGGACTACGTGCTAAATCAGTAATGTGGAGAACACCCTGTAAAAGAGTATGGCAGCGATAAATGGTGACCTAAGGGAAGGGATCAAGAAGAGGCAGCATGTCCAAAAACTAGAGACAAAGGAAAAAGTAGCTTGGTAGGCGATGGCGTTGTGCCTTAAAGGCAAGATTTTGGTTCATACCATGGTCCAGGGGAGAGTTTCAGTCTGTGAGAAAGTTGGAAAACAGTGCATCCCGCTGCAAAGAGAGAGATTGATGCTAGTGTAACGCAGTTTTAGTGTTATTAACTAATTTCCGAAGGAGCATTGAATACTCAAATACATCTGAAACTAGATCTATAGGTAGTAGTTATATCAATGCATGTATGATTTTAAGTTGTATTTCTTTTATGTCAATCACGAAGATAAGAGCAAGCAGCTGTGTTTCCTGTTGTTGTTGTTGTTGTTTTTCCTGACGTTTCTAATACCACTGCAAAATGATATCTGGATAAATAACAACTGTCAATTTTCTGTCATAAGCGTTACACGAAATGTATGTGTAAAGAATCACCATGTTTGTTTTGTACAGATAGTGTCATCAGCGGTTTATATTTCAGCCCTTATTAGTTCTTCACACTATGGACAGTGCCATTTCGTACCACACATCCAAGCAAAATACTTCTTCTCATAGTTAAGAGTTTATATTCGTGAAAGCATAAGATGTTCACAATAAAGAGATCTGAAATTTCTATGGTGTTACATATGTGCAGATATTGTTAAACTAACATCATCTGAAGACGCTTTCACTCAACTACAATCGACGTATTTGCCTTACTAAGTTCACAATGCCATTCTAAAAGCACAAGTATGCAAACTGTGAAATATAATAAGAATAACTTCTAAATATTAACTACAATAAATTTTAGAATCTTGTTATTGAACTAAATTAGGCCCTTGAAATTTTAACCTCTTTTACCCGTCGAACAGCGGTATTTAAATGGTACACAGCACTGCAGTCAGATAGCACTCGTTACTGGCATGAAGATAACGTTGATTGGCGTGATAAGAAATCAGAGAAAAATGAACTATTACGCATCACATATATCGCCAGATTTCATATACAGCTTGTACTTAAGGCTGAATAAAAAAGAAAAAAAAATACGTTCCATTGAAGAGCTACGCTCTACGCAGTCTCAGTTTATGTACAGAACTATCCACTGTCATTTAGTGAAATACTTTCATAGCTTCGTAATGCACATATATTTGATAATCACATAATGAAATGTGTGTGTGTGTGTGAGTGTGCAACTCTCCGATTTCATCATGTGATTGCAAAATATGTGCTGCATTAGGAAACTACAGAGTGTATATCAAATTTTAACCACACTCACGGTGTTCCATGATTTATTTAGTGGTGGGAATTCTTTAAGCTCTCCCTGTCTTCTCTTTGATGCAGTCGACGTAGTACGAAACTTCAACGTACACGCCAGGAGATCCTTTGGTAACGCAGGGTTTCCTGGACCACGAGACTATACCGATCTGAGTTCCGTTCACTAACAAGGGTCCTCCTCCATCTCCCTGAAAAAGGAGAAATATGAGTTAATCAAACATGCTACAAGTGAAATGCTACATTAGACATAATTCAGAGGATCCATTTCAACGATTTCATGTCTCGCACACACAGAGCATCCACAAAATACGGAGGAATTCGTAATTCTAGTTACCTTGCAGGATACTTCCAACCGAGTACATGTCACAGAAACTAGAACATGATTAAAGAGAAATATTATTGACTTAAATGTATTATTTCAGGATAGAAAATATCCACTGAACAAAAAATTTTTGAACACTTGAAGAAGTAACCGTGAAGTTTATTTTTATCCTTACTTGACATCGTTGTTACTGACCACGGGGCAGCATAGCCTGCGATAGATCTTCAAAGAAAATCGACTTTATGACGAACTTTGAATGCCAGAGGAAAACCGAATCGGAGCAGTAGTACCAGCATTTAAAACCCCTTAAATCCGGCCGTGACTCCAGTACGTCGTGAAGCGTACTCAACAATTTTTGCTTCTTGTTAACAAAAGACCCAGTTCAGGTCCTAATAAATTATTAATTTTTTACTTTGGCAATCGGTTTCGGTGTGTATGGTTATCTTCAGAAATGAGGCTCAGATGGCGAGATGAGCCAGTACACAGAGCTTCTGTGAGTACCAGCTAGTGCCTGACGCCAACTCACAGATTCCAGGTACAAGCTGGAATTCACAGTACAACAGCTGCGTGTATCGGCTCATTTCGCCACCTGAGCCTCTGGTCAGAAGATGGCCATACAGATCGAAACAAGTTGCCGGTATTAAAAATGACTAATTTATTTGTATCTGCATTGGTTGTGTGTGTGAGTGTGTGGATATGTGCGTGTGTGTATGTGTGTGTGTGTGTGTGTGTGTGTGTGTGTGGTTGTGTCTGTGTGTGTCTTAATATTGTATTTTACGCTCGCGGTGGTTTCTAAATAAAGTAAAAGTTATTGATTTCTGCCTCGTTTATTCGCTCATTACCCGATGTTGTGTTGACAGCTATTAATACTTTCTGCAACACACACAGCTGCACACTCCTAACAAGCTATCGATGAGCTGGTATCATTATAGACCACAGGTTATACTATAAATGCGGCAAACTACAGCTTGTAAGTTCAAAACTTTATGAGGCAATATGTATTATTAAAATTGTTAATATGTCGTAGGTACATCTCCACTTGTTGACTAAGAGTACCCGCAATTTTAACATCCTAGGAAAACTAAAAAAATCCGGAAAATGAAACATCTTGTTCTAGAAGTAATAGGTTTAGAGAAGTAATAGGATTTAGATAAGTAATAGGCATGAAGAAAAAACTTTTTTTCCAGAAAACAATAGGATAGTGGTATACCACAAGCGCATTTGGTTAATAAGTGATGGAATCAATACGATCAAGCAGTAAGTGGCCAGCTGAGTTTCCAGAACCCATTAATACAGAATTTAAACATAGCACTTACAGCGAACATGGGTCAGGTTTACATTCTACAATGCTCGAGTAAAAGTGATAATCGAAAACATGGTATATAATAAGAACTAATGTGTTATATGAGATGAATGTTTGAAATTAATTGGAAATAGGTCTAAAAGAAAGGAACGAAAATAGATTTAGCGAATTGTATGGGAAAAAGAGTAAGAAATTTTGTCATTTATTTTAATTATGTCAACAGACACGAATTGTGTAAGCCACAGGAGGAAGAGACATACAAATAAATAAATATTTCAGTCTAAGTATAAGAATCAAATACTACAAGTACGAAATCGAAGAAAATAGTATGAACTGCGTAGGAACGTACTCGTAAAGAAACGAAAAGTAGCGAAAGTGGGGATACAGTGGTGGAAATTTAGCGACGACAAATCTGATGCGGTTTTGGACAAGTCAGTTTCGAATGTCAGTGAACAGTTTACCTCATCAACACTATCCTGGTGTAGTTACGAGGATTTATCCTTTATACCACTTTAGTGGCTTGTGGGTCAATACTGGCGCGTTTTAGATTAGCCCTCTGCGGGAATCACATAATGAACAGTTGGCTGTTATTACATCTTAGGCAACTTGCACTCATTGTACGGTAAAAGCTGCTTATTTTGAAATGTGCACAAAATGTTTTTCTCAGGTCCTAATGTTTTTTTTTAACACAAACATCGAATGCTACTTTTGATACTTCTGTGTGCATGAGGCAAAAATAGCTTGGTGTAGACACATTCTAAAATAGATTAAAGCAAAAAATGGTCAATAGTGATTGAATAAAAGCAATTTTTTGCTTGTGTATAAATCAGTAGCGGGAAGTTATTATTCCTTTCAAAAATTTGTGGCTGTAGAACCACATGTAATAAACTACTTCAACCAACTTACGATTTAGCTTCTTTAAGACTGAGTAATTGGGAGGCCGCTGCAGCATAAAGAAACTTGGCATGACTACCAGGAACCAGAACCAGTGATCCGACACTCTTACCTCCTGACTAGCAATGTGGCCGTCAATGAACACTCTACAAGCGAATGTGCCTCCTCTGTTCAGAGCAAGTGATAGTCTACAGCGAGATGAAAGAAGTCAGAGAAATTAACGTGGAATGAAAACAACTCCCACTTCACCTGCACATTTACAAGTACATGTCAAGAAGACACTTAGCTGGAACTATGATTACAGTTTTTTATTCGATACACTCTGGAATAGAATTGGATAGTTCTATAACGTCTGTTCATATGAAGAAATTAATCATGTTTGCAGATTTGCGATAGGTGCACTTTACGGAACTTTACAATCTTTATTTCTTTTTTGGCAGTCATGCACAACTGCATTTTTAGAAACTTTACAACCTTTATTTCATTTTTGGCAGCCACACAGCACTCCTTTTTCGTATCTGGAAATGACCTAAACTGAATACTGTAGATACTATAAGGTTGGAGGTGAATAGAAAATCCCCACGATTACTCAGTTACCATTCCCCTTTCACATTTATTGGCATTTTTTTTATTTTACTTATAGGTGTTGTGCGCTGAGATTAATTGTTTCGTGTAGATAATTTTGATAACAGTAACTACGTGACATTAGGTGACTCATGAAAAACATGTTTATTTTGCTATACAATCAACTGCTGTCAAAAACTTCGACAAGCTGATAGTAGTTTCGTTCTACGCATGGACCATTTTCAGGAACTGTTTTCTGACGCATCACGTACCACTGCCTTAATATTAAGACAATATGCAAGCTTCAGTGATATATTTCGCTAGTACCAGTACTGATGCTGGTCTATTTATTTTAATGCTGAGGCAGCTATATGTAATGCAACAGAAAGTAAAATGCTATAAAAAATATTTTGACCAGTGCCCGAAGGTGGTGCATGCGTAGACCATAACTAGTAACGACTTAATGAAGTTTTTGGCAGCCGCTGATGGTGTAGCTACATATACATGCAACAAATTGTAACTGTGTAGCACCACCTTTCAAAAATATTTTGCTTCCATCGGGATCCACAGCTTCTATGTGTTTACTTTATGAAAACTGTGTTATTAGCTAATTTCGGCCATGAATCATTATCAATCTCGTTTGCTATTTCATGTATTACATATCGTGTTTATCACATTCCTTTACAAAATAATGTGATGAGCCCGATTTGTAATACATGACACAGCAAATGTGCTTGATAATGGCTCACGGCTGAAATTAGATAATAGCACGCCTTTAACAAAGCATTATGCAGCTTATAACGGATATAGAATTCTTTCATTCATTTCAAAAATATGTTTCGTGACTCATATTACATGAATTTCACTGACAAAACTACCTAGTACAGCGAAAGAAGACAATTTCCCGTTCCTCTGCAATGCAAGTATCGTGTTAAACACTGTCTCATACCGCTCTGTATATAAATCGATTTTTCACGACCGCTTCAACTTGTAATGTTGGTACAACTAAAATTCGAAATCCATATAGGCTGTTGATAATTGTAAAGCAGTGAAGAAAGTAAACTCTTCTGACTGATTCTGTTATTTCATTTTCTCTCATATTCCTTTTACGGCTCGATGTTACCACGCTTCTGCTGTAACCATATTTAGGAGTTTTGTGGTGTTAAGACATGCATGGACATCAGAGAAGTCCTGAAGAATGTACCAGCAGAGTTGTCGAAACGTCAGGTTCTTGAAAGAGTAGAAGGGTAAACAGAAGAATGAAACTTACGCTACATTGCCCCCTGCCTCCTTCAGGCATCCGGGCGCAGATGTCCTCCTCCAGAACCTGGTACTCGTAGCCTGCATACGCCTCCTGGCAGTCCTCGTCAGTCCACACCGGGATGTCAGCCTTCCGCAGTGTTTCAGCTGAAGATTCGGACTGGGACAATAACACATTCCAGTTTCACAACAGTTTATCGAAACGAATGACATTCGTAAACTTCATAACTCGAAAACATTACGCAAGCTATCGTAGAACTAAAAATAAAATTTTATATCCACGAAATGATTTTGACGTATCATTTGTCCATTACCAATACGTTAGTCAGTTAATTCCATATTACGTGGGATATTAATCCAATTCACATCTCAGTGATGTGGAATGTGTCGGATTACACGTTATCTGCACAGAATTTGGCTGTGAGAATTGCGAAATGTTAGCCATTTACACTTTATAAAGCACCCACTTTGCTCAAGTGTTACTGCAGAAAACAAGATTTCAGTCCGTCACACTGCTCATGCTACTAGCAGAATAATCATATATTTAAAAATAAAGGTAAAACTAATTATTATTTACACTTAACCTGAAGAATGTGGACGAATTTATCTTCTGTGAATTGCTATAGCCCTCAAGAAATGGCTACAAGGTGAATGTGGATGAACATCGATATCTTTCTTTCATTGCAATTTTTGTCATTAATTCTTCCATTCTGTGTGGACTCATTGAAGAATGATAGCTTTATTATTTCTCTGTGTGGCATTTGCGTGCCTATATTCTGTTCCCCATTAAATAATGAAATAACTTAAATGAACGACAAATCTTCTCTCCATGACATCTGAAATCAGACGATGGCTTTTCTATGTTTAGTATGAACACAAATTTTTGATAAATGCAGCATCTAGACTGACTGGAAATTACTTCAGTTTTGAAAGTGCCATACTATAAGGTGTCATGTGGGAACTACTTTCTTTTTTGTCCCATTTCGGGGAGCAGCACACACAGTTATATCTAGATGACGCAAACAGAGGCTGCGCTGGCACAAGCTTGGTGATGTATGCGTGGGAAGAACTGAAAATTGCGTACATGAGAGTGTCAAGAGAAACAATTAGGAAGTTCTTCAACCTTTTCGTCGGAATTCTGCAAGCTGAAGAGTATAGTAATGGGTAGGACACGTGGAGTGACACCTGACAGTCGACTGGGTGGAGCAATGTTGCCAATCTAGGTTATAATATATAGTGTAAAATAAAATAATTAATACTGAGTCTTATAACAAGGTCTAAGCTAAATTTATAAAGTGGGGGGGGGGGGCAAATTTTCCAGACAGAGCACTACCACTAGTGGGCAGAAAACTGAAAGGACACACGATAGAGACTGTTCTATAAGCAGTTAGATATGAAGTAAGTGAATGAATATCAAGAGCTCAGGTGGAAAACCAGTCCTAAACAAACAAGGGAAAGCTGGAAGGTGGAAGGAGTGTACAGAGGGTCCATGCAAGACAGATGAAGTCAGTATTATAGAAATAGAAGAAGACGTAGTTGAAGATAATATGGAAGATATTATACTGCGAGAAGACCTAAGTCGAAACAACGCCCGGGTGTACATAATATTCCATCAGAATTACTGATGGCCTTCAGAGAGCCAGCCAAGACAAAATTTTTGCATCTGGTGTGAAAGATGTGTGAGACAGGCGAATTACCTTCAGACTTCAAGAAGAATATAATAATCAAAATTCCAAAGAAAGCAAATGCTGTCAGATGTGAATATTGCAGAGCTATCGAATTAATGCGATGGTTACAATATCGTAGCACAAATTTATTACAGAAAAATAGGAAAACTGGTAAACTCCGACCGCGGAGAATGTCAGTTTGGATTTCGGAGGAATGTAGGAACACGCGAGGCAATACTGACCATACGACTTCTCTTCGAAGTTTATACCAATATGAATCAGGATCCTCCTACTCATCCTCTTCCTTTTATTAGTAGAGAAAATGTGTGGGCCTTGACATTCTGGTTCTGTATGTTGTAGTGAGAGGAAGAAAGAATCATCGAGCGGCTGCAGCAGAGTTATCACACTTACAAAATTTCGGCAAACATTGGCACAGCTTACGGTGTTAGATTCTTGGACATTACTGAGTGTGGCTAAAACTCTATAATTTTATGAGATCGTTGCATGTTTTGCAAAATGCCAGTAAAATATTGGTCCTCTAGACGAACTGTGCGTGACATCGTGTTACCCTACATGAACCAATTTCAACTAAACGGGTACACAAAACACTTACCGTCTGGAGAGAATCGCTGTGAGGGCAAATACAATCCATCTACAAAAGCGATGGGGTGAGGGTGAAACAGTATTGTAGTCTACTACGTGTGAGTGTCCAGATTTTATTCTTCCAGTATTTGACATGAGAGCGCTTATGACTTGCAAAAAACTTCACACGTAATTTGAAATTCTTACGAAACTTTATTTTCTGCTGACACCTCCACAAAATGATGAAAGTGAAATAGTTTTTCTATGTTCATGCAGTAAAAAAGGCGCATCACGCACATTACATAATGTACCTGCAAAATTATATCACTGTGTGAAACACAGTACGATGACGTCCTGGTCACTGAACTGCGTGGGAAAATTGGTGCATCACGTATGACGTTTTAATTTACTATTTCCATGCCATTAATTCTGTTGGCAACAGATTTAGCAGAATTTTATCCACACGTCCAGTAAGAAATTTATATTCTGCAGTGGAGAGTGCGCTGATACGAAACTTCCACGTAGATTAAAACTGTGTGCCGGACGGATACTCCGACTAGGGACCTTTGTTCTTCGTGGACAGGATGGAAGGAAGGAGATAAGTTAATGACGGAAATTCAGTTGTGAGGACGGGTCGTGAGTCGTGTTCGGGTAGCTCAGTTGGTAGGACACTTGCCCACAGGCGGCGATGGTCTCGAGTTCGAGTCTCGGCCCAACACACAGATTTAAGCTGCCAGGAAGGTGCAGTATCCACATATGCCGCTGACTGTACCTAAGAGGCACATAGCTCAGGAGAATGACGTCATAAATATTGAGCTGTTGAAAGGAAACAGCAGGGAGAAATTCGCTAGAGATACAGGTGAAATATATGTGGAAATACGTGTTAAATATATCAAATATATGTTACATATACGTGACATGCGAGTATAGGGGCAAGACCACGTGTAAAAAATTCCTTCTAAACTCCTGGATTGATTTCCACCAAACTTTTATGTATGTATTGTATACAATCTCAACAGAAATTCTGTCGCGGTTTGAAGGGGTGACCACCAATTGGGGTGGGTGTGACAACGTTGAGAGAGAAGGGGCGGGAAGAGATGGACAGATGTTGGTTACTACAGTTTATTTTTTTTTTAAATACGCTGATATTGTGCAAAAATTTGTTTCCGCAGTGAATTACTTACAACAAATTCGCTATTCCTGAGACTTCAAATGATGATCAGATACCACAAACGATATTTAAACAAATAAACTTCTACGTAACCGTTACATCACTACTTTGTGACGCCTTAGTGTATATTTTAAAACGGGTGTATCGTTCTACTGGCAGAAATATTATAGTAAGCTAAAAAAGTATTGGGCATTTCCTGTAAATCCTCCACCTCCCACTGCTGTTTATAATTTTGTCTGGTTTTCACTAACGACAACACATTTCTATTTTAAGATACATGTAAATTCAGTATTTTCAAATGTTAAACAGTTTCTACAGTGCATTACTTAATAACAAATACTTTACTGCTTGTGCCTTTGGAAGCACACTGACAAATGATGACATCCATCTATTACTATTTACTGCTATTTTGTACAGCTGAGGAGAGACTGAATCTATCTGAACCACTCTGCCAGGTCCCTATGTGTAACCGTCTCCAGCACAATATACCTAGTAACTGGCTGAAACCATACTGCCGCCACTGTTCGCTAGCAATCACCTCGCCATAGCTAGGAGAACTGTAACACTCGCCACGCACCAGCCCCGTACATCACGCAGGCAATATATAAGAGAGAAATACGGGCAACATGGCCGTTAGAAAACAAGACAGCAACTGGAGAATGTACAGAATGCCTACGTGCTGGCATTTAATCAGACGATAACCGCCAGAAGCAGAGGATCGATAAGACAGGCACGAAGCCATCTGTTGAAACACCCAGCAGGAGAGAAAGCAATCTTATTAACTGCTCTCATAATAACTTATATTACATGTCTCTCTAATCATGGAGAACGTAAATAACACTGAGCGCTTTCCACCTTTATCAGTGAGATTCTCGTGATTTTATCGGTAGTAGTGAAAATATGTGATCCATGTGTGTGTCACTATTCGTTTTCTCAAATTATCGCGCATTACATTACGTCTAGCTATATGATGATTGGTAATACATACACTGACGTGCCAGAAGTCATGGGATAGTGATATTAGTGATATGTGCATACACAGATGGCGGTGGTATCGAGTAGACATGGTATACGCCTATGGCTAGTCGTCTGCATAGGATTCAATACGTTTCATTACATCTATTATAATTTTTCTGTTATAAATTCATGTTATGACTCGTTCCGCGACCGTGGAAACTTGCTCCTCAGTTTGGTCCTATAGAACATGAAATACAAAAAAATGACAGTGCACTGGTGGAGCTGTCATTTGTACTCAGGTGATTCATGTGAAAGGTTTCGGACGTGGGTGTGGCCGCGCGACGGGAATTACTAGGCTTTGTATGCGGAATGACAGTGAGACTTTCCATTTCGTCAGTCTTTAGGAAATTCAGTATTTCGAGATCCACAGTGTCAAGAGTGAGCCAAAAATACCAAATTTCAGGTATTACCGCTCACTAAAGCGCCACGGAAAACGCAATGGCTGACGGACTTCACTTAACGACTGAGAGCAGCAGCGTCTGCGTACACTTGTTAGTGCTAACAGACAAGCAACACGGCGTGAAATAACTGCAGAAGTCAATGAGGTGCGTACGACGAACGTATTCGCCGGGACAGTGTAGTGAAATTTGGCATTAATCGGCTATGGCAGCAGATGACCGATGCGAGAGCCTTTTCTAGCAGCACGCCAACGCCTTCAGCGCCTGTCCTGGGCTCGTGACCATATCGAATGGATGCTGGAAAACCATGACCTGGAAAGATGAGTATCTCAGTTGGTTAGAGCCGATCGTAGCGCTAGACCCTACGAAGTCATGGACCCAAGTTGTCAACAGCGTACTTTCCCAGCTCATGGTGGCTCCATAATGGTGTGGGCTGTGTTTACGTGGAATGAACTCGGTCCTCTGATTCAATTAAACCGAACATTGACTGGAAAAGGTTATTTTTCGGCTACTTGGGGACCCTCAGTAGCCATTCGTGGACTTCATGTTCCCAGACAACGATGGAATCTTTATGGATGACACTGTGCTGTGTTGCCGGGGCGCAATTGTTTGCGATTGGTTTGAAGACCATTCTGGACAATTCAAGCAATGATTTGGCCACCCTTGGAACATTTATGGAAGATAGTCGTGAGATCAGTTAGTGCAAAAAATCCTGCAGCAGCAATACTTTCGCAAATAAGGGACTGCTATAGAGGCAGCATCGCTCAATATTTTTGCAGGGGACTTTCAACGACTCGTCGAGACAAAAGAAGGCCCGACACAATGTTAGGAAGTATCCCATGGCTTTTGCACCTCGCAGCAGTGTCTTGTATTATACCCTTGAAGCGGATGCAATAGCTACGCACTTGTTCCATTACAACATGAATTTTAATGTCAGCCAACTCTGGTTTGTATGATGCAGTCGTAGGTTACTTATATTCCCTCTAATTGGTTTCCGGTATTTCCCTGGTAATTTTTTTATATTTTTATCATTTTCCTTATTTTTCCATTTTTCCCATATTTTTCATTATTTTCCATATTTTTCCCATATTTTTATCCATATTTTATTCAAATATGCACAAGAATATTTATGCTCTTATTGCATATGCCACCATGTTTCTTTAGCATTCATTAATTGTTTGGATCCATTGAACATGACAGAGAGATTCTATAACGTGACTGCCAAATCACTTGTTCCACTTTTTGCTCCAAATGATAACCCAAAAGGAAACCTTCCATCACCATATAATGCCAACTATCAAACCCAAAACTTATATGCGCTAAAGCACACACACAAAATTACGTGAACTGCTGACTTTAGGAGATACAGTTTTACACCTACTGATTCTTAAAAAAAAAGTCTCCATGACCACCCAAGCCGGCCGCTGTGGCTGAGCGGTTCTAGGCGCTTCAGTCCGGAACCGCGCTGCTGCTACGGTCGCAGGTTCGAATCCTGCCTCGGGCATGGATGTGTGTGAGGTCCTTAGGTTAGTTAGGTTTAAGTAGTTCTAAGTCTAGGGGACTGATGACCGCAGATGTGAAGTCCGATAGTGCTTAGAGCCATTCCAACCATTTTGACCACCCAACAATGATGACATCCGTGTTCACTTTCTCATATCTTAATAAAACAGAATACAGTCCACCTACGGCTGGAAAAGCTTAACTTACTTTTCCTATTGTAAAAAAACATAGGTGAATTACTCTATTTTGTGTGTCGGTTTCTCAGAGAATTCTCTTCACTGTCTGGCATACATTCGGGATGCGGCTCGGAAGTACATCTACCTGTGGTAAGTACAGGGTGGTGTTTGAAGATGGATCCAACTAATTTAGGCCCAGGATAAAATTTGGAGTGGATCATCCAGCATTAAGGCCGGGATAATATTCAGGGTGTATCCGCCAGTGTTATGCCAAGGATACTGTTTGCGGTTGGTCCCCCAGTGTAATGCCTAAGACTTTGTTTGAGTTGGATCCACCAAAGTTACATCCAGCGTAACGTCCACAACTGAATCCACCAGCATTACATCTGAAGCAGTATCCTTAAGTGGATCTAGCCACAGTAGATCTGTGGGGGTGGGGGCTTGGGGCCAACACGTAAAACGGTATAATTGAGCTATGTTTGCTTACAATAGGATAACGTTAGCTCTATGAACATTATTATTGTTTCCAGAATGAGATTTTCACTCTGCAGCGAACACTCCGCTGCAGAGTGAAAATCTCATTCTGGAAACATCCCCCAGGCTGTGGCTAAGCCATGTCTCCGCAATATCCTTTCTTTCAGGAGTGCTAGTTCTGCAAGGTACGCAGAAGAGCTTCTGTAAAGTTTGGAAGGTAGGAGACGAGGTACTGGCAGAAGTAAAGCTGTGAGGGCCGGCCGTGAGTCATGCTTCGGTAGCTCAGATGGTAGAGCACTTGCCCGCGAAAGGCAAAGGTCCCGAGTTCGAGTTAATCTGCCAGGAAGTTTTCATTATTATTGTTCCCTTCTATCACATATATATTGCAAGCTTTCAGTATATGTATGAAGCTTGGCGAGCTGTAGACGGAATATATTGTGCTATTAACACACAAGAAAGGATAAATGGATTTCAACGTTGTTAGGTTGTCACGGAGTGATGTTTTTGTAATAATCAGTAGGTATAAAGCTGTATTTAAGATATCTAAAGTCTTAAATGCATTTTGTGTATGTGTTGTAGCTTACATGATGAGTAGCTGCTTAAGTTAGCCTTATGTGTAGACGAAGATTCTATTTCTGGATTACCATTTGCAGGAAGGGGAGGAGTAAGTGATCTTGGAGACTCTATCTGGCTTGGTTTAGAGATGCAAATCACTAATGGATGCTAAAGAACCTTGGTATGGTATGAAACAAGAGCATGAATATTCTTGTACTTATACACAAATGGATAAAAGATGTGAAAAATATAAATAAAATATCGAAAATTTTGAATATATAGGAAAAGTATGAGAAAATAACGAATATGACGAAAATCTGTATCCGAAATAGGATTACAGGATGTTCTGTATTTCTACAGAGGGAGTAATCGAAATTTTCAGCATAAGCATTTTATGTGCAGGATATAAATGACGCTACACACTCTTGAAAAAACATTATAAAGAGGCAGTCACCAGGATTCCTGTCAGCAATAGTCTTTTGCGATCTAAACTACCCCAAATGCCAATTGCATGTAGTTCCCGAGTAACATTTGCGAGGAAATGAGTTGTGATGGAACTGGCCACTCACCGCAAAAGTTCCTGTCGCGCTTGAAACCAATTGTCTTTGATACGGTATGATACTCATGTCTGATCCCTGCTGGGCAAGACTGGGACTGTTCCTGCATCATGTTACATGGCTGCGAGCGACACATCATTCCTTCTAGAGATTACAGACAGTGCGCGTCGATACACCAACGAATCGGACAAATTCATTCAGGGTTTGGCCATCTACATCTACAACTATACTTCCCAAGCCACTTTACAGCGTGTGGTGGAAAGTAGTTTGTGCACCACTCTCACTTCCCTCCTCTCCGGTTCCATCGTGAATGACGCCCAGGAAGAACTATTTTCAGTAGGCCTCCGTGTGAGCTGGACTCTCTAGTTTTACGATCATGACATTTTCGCAAGATATATGTAGCAGGAAGTAACATATTGGTTGACTATTCTAGACACATACGCCCTCGGAATTTCAAAAGAAGACGACAGCGCGCAGCATCTGTGTAACACTTTCGCGCTTACTAAATAAACCTGTAACGGGACGCGCTGCTCTTAAGTCTTATTTCATGGGCAGCTCTAAATACAGTACCTCCTTTCTGCCATTCTGTCATGTCACCACGTCGATCCCTCTTCGTGCACTAACTCCATACGAGTGACTGACGCATAAACACTACTTGACTTTGGTGACTTAGTTAGCGATAGACTGTCACATAACCGACTGGTACTTCTACGCCATCTATAGAGCTACATAGCAACCAGTGTGCTCTTTAAGGAGGCGTCTGTGTGCGGGACTGACGACCTCTCCGTTTAGTCCCATAACCCCCTCAGTCAATCAATCAGTCAAAGAGTTTACTAATACTTTTCCGGCAAGATATGCGCCCTCTGTTTATAGTTTCCACGCACAACAAAATGCAGATTATTCCAAGTTGTTCACTGAAATGTTTTTCGGATACTGAATTTATCGTTAGTGGTTTTTCAGTATTTGGAAAGAGCTGAATGTACTATGAACTTACAAAATTAACAATGAGTAGAACAACATGAAAATATTTAAAAACTCGTTGCTAAATATTATTGAGAATTCCTTCTTTTAGTCTCTCCTTAGTTCGATTAATTAGACTGAAGTGACAAAAGTCCTGGGATATCACAAAATAACACGTCGGGCCTCCTTCTGCCCTGCGTAGTCCAGCAACTCGACATGGCACCGACTCGAAAAGTCGCTGGAAGTCCCTTGCAGAAATACTGAGCCCTGCTGCCTGTATAGCCGTCCATATTTGCGAAAGTGTTGCCTGTGCAGAATTATGTGCACAAACTGACCACTCGATTATGTCCCAAAAATTGTCGATGGTATTCATGGAGAGCGATCTGTCTGGCCAAATCATTCCCTCTAATTGTTCAGAATGTTCTTCAAGCCAATCTCGAACAACAGTGTCTTGGTAACATGGCGCATTCTCATCCATAAAAGTTCCATCGGTGTTTGGGAGTGGTTGAAAATGGTCTCTTAGTAGCCGAACACAACCGTTTCCAGTCAATAATCAGTTCAGCTGGATCAGAGGATCCAGTCCATTCCATATAAACACAATGAAGTCACCACCAGATTGCCCATTGCCTTCTTGACAACTTGAGTCCATTGCTTCGTGGGGTCTCGAACCCTACAATCAGCTCTTACCAACTGTAATCGCTACTCGTGTGACGAGGGCACGGTTTTCCGGTCGTCTGTGGTCCAACTTGTATGGTCACAGGCTCAGGAGAGGCGCGCCAAGCAATGTTATGCTGTTAGCAAAGGCACTCACGTTGGTCGTCTGCTGCCATAGCCCGTTAACGTCAAATTTCGCTCCACTGTTCTAACGGATATGTTTGTCTTGTCTCACATTGATTTATGCGGTTGTTCCACGCAGTGTTGCTTGTCTGTTAGCTCTGACAACTCTACGCAACGCCGCTGCTCTCGGTCGTTCAGTAAAGGCCGTAGACATAGTATTGTCCGTCGTGAGAGGTATTCCGTGATATGTAGTATTCTCGCCACACTCTTTACACTGTGGATCTCGGGATACTGAATTCGTTAACCATTTCCGAAATGCAATATCGCATGTATCTAGCTAGAACTATCATTCCGCGTTCAAAGTCTGTTAGTTCCTGTCGCGTGACCATAATAACGTCGGAAACCTATTCACATGAATCACCTGAGTACAAATGACAGCTCCACAATGCATTGACCTTTCATACCATGTGTACGCGCTACTACCGCCATCTGTGTAGGTGCATATCGCTATGCCATGATTTTTGCCACCTCAGAGCATAGCACTTTCATCTGGGAAAATAAAATCGCAGGATGATCTGTCTTTGCTGTTATCCAGATGCATCCTTCTTACTAAAAATCACCAATTTCTTCGGAACTCGTGCTCAAACTGGCCTACTAAATTCTGATATGATTCTGTGCTTGTTGGTAGATGGCTATGTCGGGAGATACTGTTGACCCATTTTCCGTGTCAAACAGTTGACTTAAGGTTTATATGCTATTTTTATACCAGTATACGTTTTTTACACATTGTGATTCTCAATATTGCGTCTGTCCTATGTGGCCTCCAGCTAATTTCTCCACCTGCATTGCAATGCATTTACGGACTTGTATGTGCACATTTTATTTATTTTACTGTTTCACCTGTTAGGCTCACCTCAGTTTAGTCATATTAAATGTGATGATCCTCCTTGGTGTATCCTCCGTGATTTTGGTGTGGGACGGATGCAGATGGTGCGCTTATTGCCACAGATACCAGCCGTGGGGAGTCTCCAGTTGCGGCCACTTCCGCACCGGCTTACGTTCCCCATAACTGGCCACTTTTTTCTAGATGCCGGGGTAATAACTCAGTTGTAACCATCTGACTGAAGTTACTGTCACGAGAAATTCTACCTTGATGATAAGGTCAAAGACGCTGGAGCTAATCATTCTTCTTCCCCTGTATCACATCATTTTACGTGAGTTTCCAGTGGAACGGGAGACTGAAAACTGAGATGTTTAGTTCCTTTAACAGGATAATTGTCATCGTCGTTAACTATCACTGTACCGGTAAACAATATCCAGAAAAATGTGTATAATACAGCTTTTGTGATAACGCTGTGAGATGGTAACACAGTGAGATGCGGTGCAACAGTAAAGGTCATAGAAATCCTGCGTACAGCATTTGACTAACACTTCATTTCAGTCATTCTTGTGACTTGACACTTGCTCACCTCTGTAGCTCCCCATCCGACCACAGTGGCTATGGTCCCGCCTGGAGTCTGCTGTCCCTGTTCCGGCAGAGGGATGGGCTGTATTGTGGGGCCTAAGGTGAGAGGCTGCACCAGCTGAAAGCAGTCAAAAGAACACCGTTAGCACACTTTCAATTCTATTATTAGTATGGTGATGATGCGCGCGCATTATAAAGAGGAACTGAGTACATGGAGTATACACTCGCGTGGCTCATAGGTTAGTGCAAACCTTTATGTGGTGGACTCAATTTGCGTGGCATGAATCTCAAGTCCCTTTAGAACAGAACACTAATGTAGGCAAATGTGACGTCTGGGTATTTGTGTTTGCATTGGTGATGACGCTGACACAACGGCAGGCAGCCTACACATCCTGAAGAGCACTTTGGGAACCACAAAGGTTTAAGTCCCTAGAAGGAGGACTGGTCACCAACAATATTGTTACATACCCCCATACCATGACACACTTATCAGAGATTTGGAAATTAGCTCAGAATTTGACCCAAAGTCTGTTGATCAGCGTAATGCTCTTCAACAAGATTCGAACAGGCTACATCTGACTCGAGCGCCACTGCACAAGAGCACCTCAGTAACCTCGTATAAATCAAGTGGCGAAATAAGATCACCTCCCGAAATACCAGGGAGACATTTTTCATAATTATTCCCGTTTTTGACTTAGAAACTCGGTTGTTTGAAAATGGGTCCCCCGCCCTCAGTTTTTAAGAGACACAGTATGGTATTGAGTTCTTTACAACAAATATCCATACCAATAACTCAAACAGCATTTGAACAGGAGTCACTAAACAGGATAGAATATTCCAAAATTTTGGAAGTACATAGTGACGTAAACTTGAACAGGGAAAAGCATATTATGGAGCTACTCACAGAATTAAATTTAGCTCCTTTTGCTCTTCGTATAATTTCAGTCTCGAAGCGAATCAGACCCATGACATGTTTTGCAAATTTCCACATAATAATGCATTATGCAAAAATTTTATACGGTAACTTTATAGAGTACTGATTACGCAAAAGTGAGCAATGAGAATAATATGTAGGAACCTCTTCCAGGAGTTAGGCACTTTATCTGCGCCATCACAATATTTATATTCGCTAATGAAATTCATCATAAATAATCTACGAAAATTTGAGAAGAATAGTGATGTCCATACCTACAACGCTAAAAGAAAAAATGGCATTTATTACTCATTATCAAAGCTGTCAGTGGCTGAGAATGTAGTGTAACAAGAATCAACAAAATTTTTGATAATTATTTCCAATAAGATAAAATGTCTTGCAGGTAGCAACACAAGTTTTAATGTAATCTAAAATAATTTCAACTGGGCTGTTCCTTCTGTTCTAGTGACAAATTTTTATTTAAGAACTAACAACCAATAAAGAAACAGCTGGTTTACAAGGGTAGTTGAAACAGAAGAAGTGAGAAATATATACGCTCGTTACTGTTAGAACTAATCACGTACACACATACCGTCGACTGACTGGACCTACACCACTTTCATTAACAAATCGTTCAAACAATCAATGGCATTTGTAACTACATAGCTAAGTACCTAGTATGCATATGTTTTCAAAAATAAAATACTGGCCTGAAAGCGGATAGCCCTTGATGGGTATCTCGTTCGTTATTTGACATGACAATATACGGCGTGAATAGGCTGTTTATGAGGTGTATGTGTTGTCAAGTGTTGTGCGTTTCTATGCATGATGTCACTTGATAGTTAAGAAAACGGAAAAGAGTTCAGAGAAGACCACTGACGTATTGTAGGAGTCCAGTTCAGTCTTAGGATAAACATGAGAGCAGGCAATTTTATGATACCCAAAATAACAGATTTAAAAACTAATTAGTTGAAAAAGTGTAACTGAAGTTAGATTTGAAGTACAATCGTTTACACGGAGGCGTATAGCGATAAAGAAACAAGAGCCAGTTCTCTACGAAAGGTAGAGCTTTTACAGTTTCAGAACAGTACCACGTAAGTTAACAGACGATTATATTCTCTAATTATGTTGCATCTAAAAACACGGCATTGAAACACATTGCAAGAATACTAATGCAACACATATACGCTACAATGTATATATAGTGTACATGTTTTCATTGTCTACATCCAAATGTATGTCAAGTGCTGCACATAGTGTCACATAGTGCATCGACGACCAAGTGAATGATCAACTGTTAACAACACAGGGCCGAAGTAAGTCGAGATCTGACATTAATTTGCCAACTACAAAAGATACTGTAGTAATGTAAGGAAATTCATTAAAATTTCCCAAAGTTCGCATGTCCTAATAGAAAAAATAATGCTCTTCGTATAATTTCAGTCTCTAAAACAAGCGAATCAGTCCCATGACATGTTTAGCAAATTTCCTCATAATAATGCATTATGCAATAATTTTATACATCAACTTTATAGAATACTGATTACGCAAAAGTGAGCAATGAGAATAATATGTAGGCACCTCTTCCAGGAGTTAGGCATTTTATTTGCACCATCACAATATCTATATTCGCTATTGAAATTCTTCATAAATAATCTATGAAAATCATTAAAACTATATGGAACTGTGTCAAACGACAAACAGAACAGCCAGTTTGTAAACAAGACTCCCTAACAACCTAAATTAACAATGTTGTGACTGATAATTCCCAGGTTGCAAGTACTTTTAACAATCACTTTCTAAATGCAGTAGCAACTACAGGATTAAATAGTTCAGTTAAAGAAGCAAGAGAATGTATTAAAAGTATCATTGCAGAAAACATTAAGAACTAAAAATACCACCAACATCCTTCAGTGAAATTACTATAATTATAAAAATTCTAAAAAACGAAAGCCCATGTAGGAATGATGGAATTTCAAACATAATTGTGAATAGTTATTCCAAGTTAATCAATAATGTCCTTAATGATACATACAATACATCACTGCCACAGGAAATTTTTCCATGGAGATTAAAATATACAATTGTATGATAAGAATGTGATAGGACGGACTTAAAAATTATAATCTAATTTCCTTACCGACAGCTTTTTCCCAAATAATCGAAAAAGTAATGTTCTTAAGAGTACTTGCACACTTCAGTGGAAACAATTTACTTAGCATAGCACAGTTTCGATTCCCAAAAGTTTGCTTGACAGAGTGCTATTTATACATTCACTTATCAAACAGTACAAGCCGAATATAATAGCATATCGCAAGTTGGAATTATTTGTGATCTTTCTAAATGTTTCATTTTGTAGATCAGGACACTCTCTCATTAAAACTCCAGTTTTATGGACTTGATGGCTTTACACATAGCTGGTTTGAACCATACTTAACAAACAGAGTGCAAATATTTATGCTGAATAATTCAGACAATGCCGGAAAGATGAAAATTTTAGAGACTGGGGAAAAAATCAAGAAGTGAGTCTCACAGGATTCAATTATCGGTTCTCTCCTATTCCATATAATGTGAATCTCCTTCCACTTAACATTCAACAAGCAAAACCTGGTACCTTTTGCAGACAATACTATTATTATAATAAATCCCATTACAGAAAAAGCAACAAAAGAGTTGGTAAATGATATTTTCCAACGAATTATTTAGTGATTCTCTGAAAATTGACTCTCCCTAAATTTTGAAGAAAAACATACTACATTTAGTTCTGTACAACAAATAGAGTGATACAAACAATTGACATAGCAATTGACGTCAATAAGCAAGGTAGAATGCTCCAAAGTTTCGTGTGTAAACATTTATGCAAACTTGAAGAAGCATATTACCAAGCTTCTCAAACAATTAATTTCAGCTACTTTACTCTTCGTACAATTGATAATCTTGGAATCAAACTTATCAACGTCCTAGCATATTACGCATAGTTCCACCCAATAATGTCGTACATAATAAATTTCTGAAGTAACTCATCACTTACAAAGCAAGTATTGATCGCACAAAAGTGAGCAGTAAGAATAATATGTGTTAACCCACAGACTTCATGTAGATACCTCTTCAAGGAAGTAGGCACTTCAACTGCGGTGTCACAACTCATATATTCGCAAATGAAATTCGCCATAAATAATCCATCACAATTTGAGAATAACAGTGGTGTACATACCTACAACATAACCTTTATTACCCATCACTGAAGGTCCCAGTGGCTCAGAAAGGAGTTCAGCATGAAACAAGAAACTTTTGATCATTTTCCCAAAAACATAAAATTTATGACAGGTAGCAATGTAAGTTTTAAATCTAACCTAAAATCATTTCATGTGGACGGCTCCTTTCGTTCCACTGACAATACAGCCAGTAAAAAACAATTAGTATACAAGGGTAGTCGCATGAGAAGAACTGAAAAGTATATACATTCATTAATATGAAAACTAATCGTACAGACATATACTGGCAATTGACTAGTTCCAAATCATTTCCCTTAGAAAATCGTTCAACTGATTGACGAAATAGCTAGTATTCATATATTTAAAAAAATACAAGTGTGACAGCAGATAGCCCTTGATGGGAATATCGTTCGTTATTTGACCTGAGAACATCCAGAGTGAACAAACTGTTTATGTGCTGTGCTGTGAAGTGCTGTGTGTTTCTGTCCATGATGTCAACTGATTGTTAAGAAAGTCGACTAGAGTCCATAGAAGACTGGAGGTGTATTCCATGAGTTGAGTCCAGTCTTAACAAAAATATGAGAACAGGCATTTTGATAACCCTCAAAATAACAAACTTTGATTTTAAATCAACCTTTTACGTGAAAGTGGATAGTACCCACGTAATAATTTCGTTGTCATGTTCTGTGGGGTATAGTATGTAAGTTAACAGACGGTTATGTTGACTTATATTGCTACATCTGGTAATATAGCATTGATAGACATTGCAAGAACACTAATGCAACACATGTATACTATAATGTATATGCATTCATTATGTGTGTCTAGAATACCTCCCTGCATGTGCTTTTTTCCATTGTGTACGTGCATGCACACGAGAAAAGGCGCACATACATTGGCACACGTTAATAGTGTCTTAGAGAGCATTGAGGACCAAGTGAATGACAACCATCTTGACAATGTTACCAGCATTATTTCGCGACTGCTATCTTGAGGTAAATACAAATATGATGTAAGTGAACTCGCTTCAGTTTTTCACAGTTCATACAGTTCCTCTAACTTGTGATATCAGTGGTTCAATGATCTTACGCCATAAAACTATCTACATTTCCAACAATTTCCGCTTAACTGTGTGCATTGAAACACCTCTTTCTCCAACTGGTTTCTGTTCAGCTGCAAAGTTTTCTCAGTTAACGTAGGCTAGCATATTCATTAACATTATAAGAAATGGGCATAAGGTTTTACTTACTATCTTGACAAAATTAATTTTGAAACTGTTTTTGTATAGTTGCAGGTACATATCTGCAGTCCATGTACACTCTGAAATCCCTGCGCTGCCGTACCGTAGCATGCCACTAGGGGAGACAGGACAAAATGAAATGGTGCAGCCCGTCTCCTTGCCATCAGTAGACTGATGCATATTGTTTTGGTTTTCCAGCAGCTCACTGCAGCGCTTTGACGTGTAAACTTCGATGTTTACAAGGACTACACACATGTTATGGTATAGAACAGAGATCATGTTGCCACACAAAAGTTGGCAACGTGAATCGATAGCACAGACACTAGTGACGACTCGCTGCAGTCCGCAACGGTATATGGGATGGGCTCGTGAGGGCCACGCCTCCCCTATCCGCAACAGTAGCGCCCTGACACAGATCAGTACAGCGTTGACCATGCATGAGCTCAGCCCATTTCGAGACCTCAATTACACCAGTCACCATCATCGTCTAAGACCAACAGTTAGTTAAAGTTTCTGATAAAATGTACACCATAAGGTTGAACATTGTACTGCAAGAGAACAGCGTGTTAATTAAAGCATCAAGTGATGCTTCGCTGGTTCATTACAGTTGTAAATTATCCAGTACTCCTGTGGCAAAAACGTGAAAGAAAGTGAAGTACATCTACAAAGTGAACTAATATCTAAAAAGTTCTAGTTTGATGAGCCTTCTCTCAAAGCAATCAGAGAACCCACAGTTGTGACTACATGAGAGTAGTTTCATGTGGTCACAACACATGTAACTGGAAAAAAATTTAACTTTATATTTCCAAAGTGGTAATTAAAAGTTATGCATTAATGATGGCGTTAGCGTGTGAAAAACATATGACCCTCGGTTCCTGTTACACCCAAATACAGACACAGGAGCGTGACATTAATTTTTAAAGCTGGTACTGAGACAGTCAGTGCTAGTGTGTCTCTATTGGCAATATATCTGAGAAGTTATTATGGAAGGAGGGCAAGACTACATAAAATTTAAAAGAGAACTCAAATATTAGCATTTATTTCATCTCCTTTCAAGTAAATACTCTCTATTAAAGTAATATGTACTATCAAGGACCATACCTACACGTCTTATCCTCTGAGAAATCATGCAACGCTGAACCAATAACTTCTACCACCTACTGATGCTCTGTCATAGACATATATATATATATATATATATATATATATATATATATATATATATATATATATATATATATATATATATATATATATATAATCACTTAATCTGCATACAGGAGTCTGGAATTTACCTTAATCAGAGCTACGTCGTTTATGTAGTCGTAATGGTAATTATCGTGGAAGACGAATTCGCTGACGTGGATGAGTACTCCAGTATCATTTCTCACACTGTTGGTACCGGCTCGAACATCGGACACGCGGCTTTCTGAAATAGAAATGCCACGTCGTCTCAGGGAAATTACCGTAATTTAATGGTCCATGAAATTCTGCCTAACAACATGTGTTCTGCTTCTTCAGTGTTGTTGTACTTTACCACTTAGTATCAGTATTAGTCTGCCATGAAGAGAGATTAATTTGGAAAATGCCACTTTGACAGATACACAAAAACCGAACGCTAAATAATTAATAACTGTCGTAAAAAAGCAACTCGGCGAGACAGATAAGCATTGATACAGAACAAGGCCTAACAAAAGCAGATACAGAGTGTAATAACTAATGCATAAAAACACCAATTTGAAACACTACCGATTGGCTTGGATGTTAGTAATCATCAAGTAGGAGCCTAATAAATGAGTTATATTGACAGTGTCCTAAGGATAAGGCGCTGATCGGCTAATACTGTTGTGAGACCTGTTTTGTATCAGTGTATCAGCCGCTGAGTATTGTATTAACACAATCAATAAGGTTGTGTCGTAACAATAATCACTACAGTGTACAGCTGTAATTAATTACTATGTTCTTGATTTTACACTAATTTGAGGCAATTTAATGGTGGTTACACTCATCACAAGGTCACTCTTTGGCACCTTTACACGTTATAGTATTAATTAGCACAAACACATCATAGTTTCAGTACAATAGGTTGTCGGTGCGGGTGACGCAGAACGTATAATCACGGTACAGTACAGATAATAAAACACTTCAAAATAAACTCTTTTGTCACGATCGGTAAATTGCTGAGGGTCAACTCGCTCAGTCGACAATAGGCATTACGGGCGACCTTCATCCATTACACCACGTCCTGCTCTCTTAGAACTCTGTTAGCGACACTTTCCTGCATACTGCCTGCACTTCGCTTACTAACAATTGCTGTATCTTACTCGCGCTGGCGGCGCCCGACTATCGATGTCGAAGCACACCTCGAACTGTGTGAGGCAAACGTACATCTACTTTTTCGTAATGTGCTGTGGACCCCTTACAAACTGACACACCAGAAATCGAAACTGCTTAGAAGAAGTTGAACAACAACCAAGTGACAAGGACAGACAATATTTCCACTCACTTAATAAAATATGCTGGAGATTAACAAAAGGAAGCAGTATGAAGTATGCAGGGGGACGAAATTCTATTAGGGGAATTTACAACAATAAAAAACGTTACCACGCTTAAGAAAGGAAATGCCAATGAATATTCAAATTACATAATCCTGACATTTCCATCACATGCATCAAAAACTCAGCTTAAAAAAGGGCAGACTCTCCAAAATTGAAACGAAGAACAAGAGAAGCTGTAATAGCAGTACGAATTATATTGGAAAGAGTGACTGAAAAGAACAAGAGCATCTTTACCTTATAAAAGGCTTTGAACGGAGTGAAGCGGTAAACGTTATTGGAAAAAAAGAAAAAAAAAGCTTGTATAAAGGAAGACTGAGCTTAGAGTTACACAAAAATCAAAGTTCATAAACCTACTGCCAGAAAAAATTAGTACACCGGGAAAGACGACGTCGATTTTGATTCGATGATGCCATGTGGCACATGGGAGTAGTAGGTGTGTTGATAATGGTTTCATCGTAGCGGTATAGCTGCCAGAGCGCCATCTGTATATACCATCTACTACGGAATACTCAAATCCAGAAGGCTCGCTGTGGTGCAGACGTGTGAAGCAAGCAGGCCACAGTACCATTGGGGCCACACTCGTGCTTCCTACAGTCAAGGGTGGGCATTTGAAATGAGTCAAATCGTTCCACCTCTCGCCCCTCCCCCCTCCGCCACTCACATACCAAGAACCATAGACCGTACATGGTGGGTTAAATTGTGTGCCTCAACGGTATAGATGGTAAGACCGTAAGTGAAGGAATAACACACACTATGTGATCAGAAGTACCCGGACACCTCCCCAAAAGTGCGATTTTCATATAAGATGCATTGCGCTGCCACCTACTGCCAGGTACTGCGCATCAGCGACCTCAGTAGTCATTAGACATCGTGAGAGAGCAGAACGGGTCGCTCCGCGGAACTCACGGACTTTCTAACGTGGTCAGGTGATTGGGTGTTACTTGTGTCCTACCTCTTTACGCGAAATTTCTACGCTCCTTAACATCCCTAGGTCCACTGTTTCCGATGTGATAGTGAAGTGGAAAAGTGAAGGGCCCGTCGTTGTGGCCGAGCGTTTCTAGGCGCTTCAGTCTGGAACCGTGCGACCGCTACGGTCGCAGGTACGAATCCTGCCTCGGGCATGGATGTGTGATGTCCTTAGGTTCGTTAGGTTTAAGTAGTTCTAAGTTCTAGGGGACTGATAACCTCAGATGTTAAGTCCCATAGTGCTCAGAGCCATTTGAATCAAAAGTGAGGGAACACGTACAACACAAAAGCTTACAGGCCGACCTCGCCTGTTGACTGACAGAGGCCGTCGACTGTTGAAGAGGGTCGTGATGTGTAATAGGCAGACATCTATACATAGCATCATACAGGAATTCCAAACTGCATCAGGACCATAAGCCACACATCACGCCTGTAAATACCAAACGACGCCTCGCTTGGTGTAAGGAGCGTAAACATTGGACCATTGAACAGTGGAAAAGTGTTGTGTGGAGTTACGAATCACAGTACACAAGGTGGCGATCCGATGGCAGGGTGTGGGTATGGCGAATGCGTGGTGAACTTCATCTGACAGCGTGTGTAGTGCCAACAGTATAATTCGGAGGCGGCGGTGTTAAGGTGTGCTAGTGTTTTTCATGGAAGGGGCTCGTACCCCTTGCTGTTTTGCGTTGTACTATCACAGCACAGGCCTACATTGATGTTTTCAGCACTTTCTTGCTTCCCACTGTTGAAAAGCAATTCCGGAATGGCGAATGCGTCTTTCAACACGATCGAGCATCTGTTCATAACGCACGGTCTGTGGCGGAGTGGTTATACAACAATAACATCCCTGGCCTACACAGAGTCCTGACTTGAATCCTATAGAACACCATTGCGATGTTTTGGAACGCCAATTTCGTGCCAGGCCTCACCGACCGACATCGATACCTCTTCTCACTGCAGCACTCCGTGAAGAATGGACTGCCATTCCCCAAGAAACGTTCCAGTACCTGATTGAACGTATGCCTGCGAGAGTGGAAGCCGCTGGAGAGTGCCACGAACTTGTAAGTCATTTTCAGCCAGGTGTCCGGATACATAGTGTATGATATCAGAAGACAGATAGCAGCCTTTTCACTGGGTACGGGAGTAACAGTTAGGATATGTATTATTAATATTAAGATATATAATATTAATATTATACAATATGGCCATGCTACGTTGTTACTGTGAATGCATGAATTCAAGATGAGCAGTATACCTGTGTGGCTTAATGGTGATACCATTCTCTCGGATAAAATAATCTGCAGATAAAACAGTCCCCCATTCAGATGTCTGGGCGAGAACAATCAAGGAGGATATTGTTATCAGGAAAAACCAAATTGACTTTCTACCCCAGTCCATAGTTTAAGCAAACTGTGAAGGAAACCAAGGAAAAATTTAGAATGAACATTAAAGGGAGATGAAATTGAAACATTGACGTTTCCAGATGATATTGCAACTCTCTCAGACGCTGCAAAATATTCGGAAGATCAGCTGAAAGTATTTTATTGTGTCATGAATAGAAGGTATAAGATTTTCAGAAGAAGTAAAACAGCAGTAATTGTGTGTAGTGGAATTAAGATATGTGATGCTGAGGGAATGAAATATGAAACGAGATACTAAAAGGGCCAGATGAATTTTGTTATTCGGTTAGCAAAATAACTCTTGATGGCCGAAGTAAGGAGGGTACAAAAAATAAAGTTTCAACAACAAGAAAAGCATCTCTGAAAAAGAGTTTTTTTTCCATTCGATGAAAATTTAAAAATTAATCTTTCTTTAAGAGTGTGGACTCTGGTCAGCAAAGTAGAAAATAGAAGATTTTGAAATACGGTGCTACAGGAGGATGCTGAAGATTGGATGGGTGAACCTAGGAAAAATCTGTGCCACAATTTGATTTAAGTAAGAGCTCGCTTGATTTTGAGTTACGCTGTATATTTAGTTACACAACACTGCTGCTAGAATATATTTAATAGTAATTGCCTCTCTTAAGTTTATATAAATGTTATGTCTCATGTGTGCCCGGTGTTTCAAAATGAATATCGGGGTTTAAAGCTTGTAGCATTTATTGCATTCACCACACAGTACATCAAAGAGCAACTCAAACAGGTTTTTTCTTCGCGTGTTCAGTGGCAGTAGCATTCTTCAAGCGGCACACAACGAGTAGACAGGCTAGTCTTTCCCAAATCTTGATCAGTGTGTCTGGAGGTAATGTTGCAACAACTGCTTCAGTCCTGGTCCTTAAGGCTGGTAGATCAGCTGGTAGCGGAGGCACATACACATGGCCCCTTATAAACCCCCAAAATTGAAGGTCGCATGAAATCAGATCGGATGAAGGGCATGCGAAACAAGCTCTATCATCTGGCCGTTGAGGCCATTCCAGCGATCGGGTACAACTTGATTTAACCAATCGCGTACTGAGTTGTGTCCATGTGATGTGGCGCACCATCTTGCTGCCAAATAAAGTTCTTAGGTTCAGCTTCTTCCAATTGAGGAAAGGGCTGTAGTTCTAGCGCACCAAGATAAGAAACACTAGTTACATTTGCTTCAGCGAAAAAGAAAGGCTCACAAACTACCCGCCGGGATATGATACAAAAATATTCACCACAGCTTTAAAATACAGTTGTAAGGTTCTTTCATCGGTTTCGGGCTCTTATACGCCTAACTTCAGGTGTCCTAACTCCATGCTCTGCGCTCGTTGGTAGCACACCGCGTCTTGTACACGTCCACCACGGCGCTCGGGGTCACAGCACCAAGTTACGACACCTAAAGATGGGCGTATAAGAGCCCCAAACCAGTCGTGCGTTAAATGAAAGAACCTTACAACTGTAGCGGTATTTTCAACCTCTGGTATAATGCTCAGTTGTGGGTGTTCCTCCGACAGGATTGTTTTTAAAAAACATTCAGTTTAGGGGAGTCGTACTTTCTTGAAAGGGTTTGCCTATACAAGATGCGCACATTATGTGTGTTCACATATCCACTTAGGTGAAATGTCTATCCATCACTGAAGACGTCGCGATACAGAAAAACGTCATCGCCATGCAGAAACATTCTTTTGTAAAGCTGGCACCTAAAACATAGTCTGTAAGCTTGTAGAGTTTGTAACAACTGCAAACGATAAGAGTGTAGTTGTAAGGGTCTCCATAAAAGCCTGAATGCAGACGTCACTGCAATTACTAATTCACGACTAGCCTTCCGAACTAATTTCTTGAGGCTGAGCGTGAAAGACTCTCTCACTCGTTCAACACGTTCTCCAGTCACTCTTGATGGACCAGCTTTGCAAAGACAGCCGGTGTCCTCAAACTTATGAAACCAACTACGGTTGTTATCATTTGGAAGATCACAGCTGACCGGTGTGACCGAGCGGTACTAGGCGCTTCAGTCTGGAACGGCGCGACCGCTACGGTCGCAGGTTCGAATCCTGCCTCGGGCATGGATGTGTGTGATGTCGTTAGGTTACTTAGGTTTAAGTAGTTCTACGTTCTACGGGACTGATGACCTCAGATGTTAAGTCCCGTAGTGGTCAGAGCCATTTCAACCATTTTTGAAGATCACAATGGAACTTAAAACGGAAGGCTCGTTGCATGTAACAACGGATTCAGTCCTTGCAAACTGTAAAACAAAAAAAGCTTTGTGTTCACTGGTCGCCATCTTTGCTAGTCAGTTCTGAGCGAGACTTTAGGCTTGATGGTCGTATACGTATTTGCTGTGTCGTGAGTATTCCGTTTTTTAAAATGGAAGCTGAAACCGAGTCATGCCAGATTACACTTAGTGACCAGCGTCCCTATAGCAAAATCGATTCCCTACGTGGAAAGAACCCAGCGGTAATTTACAACGCTTTGAGAGAGGTGTATGGTAAAAGCCCAGTGTCACGGCGGTCTACTCCTTTCCATGAAGATTGGACGAGCACTGAGGACAATCCAAGAAGTAGATGGCCATCGCCTGCAACAGACTAAATATTTCAGGTTATCGTGAATATCGTCTTGAGAGAGGATCGACGAAAAACATGAGGAAATTACATATGAGCCCAGAATGTCTACCACTTCTTCGAAACGCCATAACTGCCTTCCATTGTGACGCTTGCCTTTGCGATTTGGCTCAAAGTTGACTACAATCTTCCCCTGCAACAGTGAGAAAGCTTGGCGCCCTGCGACCTCACCCTATGACTCAGCGACACGTCAAACAGCAAGGTGTCGACGCATGCGAAAAAGTGGTCTCATCTCAGCTGCTTATATGAGTTGTAATTGTTTCACATTGACACCAAATTTCACTATAATTGTGTTCAACGCTATCGTGGACGTATCACGTGACAGGAAAGTTGTCACATCTTCTATTACCTACATTTCACCCCCTTCTTTTAACGGTTCTGCGGTCGAGGTCAGAGCCACGACACACAGCATTAATATCACGCGGTTTTTTACGGGTGGTCGAGGAAAGCGTTTCAGTCAAACAGCCGCTCGCTGAGAACCGATACGAAAAGCCCTCAGGAGATGGCGTAAAGGTGCTCCATGAAACCACCATTGACCTCGGGGCGTTGATTGCCACACATTTCGCTACCGAAAACGACAGGTCACAGTGTGATGAGCAACGGGACGACGTTCTTGACCAGGTTCGACACTGATGACACCCTCTGGTGATTAAGTCCTACTCTAAGGACACCGTCGGTCTGCCATCCCATTGAACGTGATCTGACCCTTTTGCAGTGTAGCGCGCCCACAATATTTGCTCGAGTATCAAGGACAGGACTACTAGGGGCGATTCAAAACCTTCTAAAGGTGGTGCGAGGCAGCAAAGGGTGTTAATCCTCTTTCGGCCCTCCTGTTTTGCTCCCTCCTTGGCGTGATCACGAGCGCATTGACATACCCCACCCACAGTTCAGCAACACCCGTTGTGCTACGCTCGCACCTTTAATCATACAATGAAGGCTTTCACGACCGGATGGTACTGTTGTTGATAATTCCATGGACCACGGCCATATAACCCGGAAGAATTATCAACAACAGCTCGCACCTTTGTTGAGCACGTTAAAAATGTACTTGTAGAGACTTCGACACCCATTCAGCTAAGTGGTGCTCTGCTGCTGCTCTGGCTCACTTAAAAGTTATCGATGTGAAGACACTACGTGGCAACTTGGAACTGCGCTGGTGGAAGAGCTCTCTTCGAACGAGCGGATATTCGGCTAATGGACTGGCCTTCCCCTTCCACTGTCTTAAATCATAGTGTCCACGTGTGGGATATGTTAGTGGCGACTATCACAGCACATCCACATGCACCAACGAACATCCTTCCGTCGTCAAAAACCTTGGTGGAGGAATGGAGCGCCCTTAACAAGCTGGTGGCAAAATGGGAGCACGTTGCATACCATGCACTGTGTGGTGATCACACATTCTATTAAGGATGTTGGATCACCTTTTTTATTGTCCAGGGAACCATCGTAAATCGCAGTACTAAAATGTAACTATTGTCTGTGACCGAAAGTGTCATTTTTGTTCGTTTCGTTTCCTGCATCGTTCAGTTGTCTTCTGTACGTTCGTAGTACAGTGTAGCGATCTAAGACAAAAAAGAGGAACAACGCACCACGAAGGAGTTATCTGAATTGGACAGATATCGGTAGATGTGATGTATATGTACAGACGAACAAACGAATTTTCAATTACAGAAACATTTGGTGATTTATTCAAGAGGACGAGCTCCACCAATTGATAAAGTGAACTACGGTCTTATGCAAGCAATTATTCGGCTTCCTTTGCTTCTTAGACTTTTTGGATGTCCTCCTGAGTGACTTTGGGCCAAATTCTGTCAAACTTGCCGCATTAGATCATCAAAATCAGTATTTGGTTTTAGGGCCCTGCCCAGAATGCTACAATGCTACAAATATTCTCAAATGCAGAGAGATCCGGCGAGTTAGCTGGCCAAGGTAAAGTTTGACAAGCACGAACACACTAGTAGGAACTCTCTCTGCCTGTAGGTGAAGCATTATCTTGTTGAATATAAGCCCAGGATGGCTTGCCATGAAAGGAAACAAAAAGTGGCCTACAATATCATCGAGATATCGTTGTGCTGCAAGTGAGCCGCATGTGATAACAAAAGGGGGCCTGCAATGAAATGAAATGGTACTCCAGATCATCATTCCTGGCTGTCGAGCCACTTGTAGGTCGACACACAGACTGGTATCCCACAGCTGGATGGGGCGTGTCCACACACATTTACGTTGGTCATAGGGGCTCAGTCGTAGCGGGACTCATCACTTAAGATAATTCTTCTCCATTCAATGAGATTCCAAGTCGAAGACGTACCTGGAAACCCCCCAGCACAGCAGGCATAGAGGATGATAAGAAAGATAAAAATAACTAGCAATTCCGCATCCATAATACAATCTACATCTACTGGAAAGTGGAAAAAGCAGTTTGAAGAACTTCTGGTACAAAAAAGAAGAGATCACGTGACACAAGTCTACAACAAAAGCAATACACTACATAGTTCAGAACTTATACTAGAGCAAGAAGTGAAACAGATTCTGAAAAACGCAAGAAATGGGAAGGCAAGTTTACTGGGGGGAGTTGTTACTGAACTGTGTACGAGTAAATATGTGCCCCCTTCAGACGATGAGACTTATAATATAAATTGCTCGATCTGATTGTAGAGGGAAACGAAATACGAAGAGAATGGTGTGTATCATACATATCTACTATCTAGAAAAAAAGAAAACAAGAAACAACCAAATAACTATAGGGTTAATTAGTGTTATGGCATGTATCACGAGACATTTTAGCATTATACTGGAAGACAGGCTGGGGAATAAGACTGAGGGAAAGATGCGAGAGGAACAGGCATGTTTTAAGCTTGGATGATCTTGTAGGGATAATATTTTTACCCGAAGACAAATAAGTGATAAGATGTATTCTAAGGATCAGGAAGTATACCTAAAATTTGGGGATTTAGAAAAAGCGTATGAATCTGTACTCGTTAACGCACTAGAGGCGATGGAGTATATAGGTGTAAAAGCACAACAAATAATTCAAAGAATATACCAATAACCGAACACAGCCGTGAAAGTAGGGAGAAAGATGAATGAGACATTCCAAACATGGAAAGGACTTACACATCTACATCTAGAGCTGCATGGATACTCTGCAAATCACATTTAAGTGCCTGGCAGAGGGTTTATCGAACCACCTTCACCATTCTCTAATATTCCTATCTCGTATAGCGCGCGGAAAGAATGAACACCTATATCTCTCCGTACGAGCTCTGATTTCTCTTATTTTATCGCGGTGATCGTGTAGGTCGGTGTCAACAAAATATTTTCGCATTCGGAGGAGAAAGCTGGTGATTGGAATTTCGTGAGAAGATTCCGTCGCAACGAAAAACGCCTTTCTTTTAATGATGTCCAGCCCAAATCCTGTATCATTTCTGTGACACTCCCTCCCATATTTCGCGATAATACGACCGTGCTGTCTTTCTTTGAAGTTTATCGATGTACTCCGTCAGTCCTATCTGGTAAGAATCCCACACCGCGCAGCAGTATTCTAAAAGAGGACGGACAAGGGTAGTGTAGGCACTCTCCTTAGTAGGTCTGTTACATCCTGCCAATAAAACGCAGTCTTTGGTTAGCCTTCTCCACGACATTTTCTATGTGTTCCTTCCAATTTAAGTTGTTCGTAATTGTAATACCTAGATATTTAGTTGAATTTACGGCTTTTAGATTAGACTGATTTATCGTGTAAACAAAGTTTAACGAGTTCCTTTTAGCACTCATGTGGATGACCTCACACGTCGTTATTTAGGGTCAACTGCCACTTTTCGCACCATTCAGACATCTTTTCTAAATCGTTTTGCAGTTTGTTTTGCTCTTCTGATGACTTTATTAGTCGATAAACAACAGCGTCACCCGAAGACGGCTGTTCAGATTGTCTCCCAAATCGTTTATATAGATAAGGAACAGCAAAGAGCCTATAACACTACCTTTGGGAACGCCAGAAATCACTTCTGTTTTACTCGATGACTTTCCGTCTATTACTACGATCTGTGACCATTCTGACAGGAAATCACAAATCCAGTCACATAACTGAGACGACATTCCATAAGCACTCAATTTCACTACGAACCGCTTGTGTGGTACAGTGTCAAAAGCCTTCCGGTAATCCAGAAATACGGAATCGATCTGAAATCCCTTGTCAATAGCACTCAATACTTCATGTGAATAAAGAGCCAGTTGTGTTTCACAGAAACGATGTTTTCTAAACCCATGTTGACCGTTTTCTTCGAGGTAATTCATAATGTTCGAACACAATATATGTTCTAAAATCCTGCTGCATATCGACGTCAACCATATGGGCCTGTAATTTAGTGGATTACTCCTACTACCTTTCCTGAATGTTGGTGTGACCTGTGCAACTTTCCAGTCTTTGGGTACGTATCTTTCGTCGAACGAACGGTAGTATATGATTGTTAAGTATGGAGCTAATGCATCAGCATACTCCGTAAGGAACGTAATTCGTGTACAGTCTGGACCAGAAGATTTGCTTTTATTAAGTGATTTAAGTTGCTTCACTACTCCGAGGATATTCACTTCTACATTACTCATGTTAGCAGGAGGGGATGGACTAATAGAAAATTGAAATAAATACGTACTTGAGCCATTGTTGGAAAGTTTAAGCCGGCCAACAAAAACAAAGAGAGACGTGTTCACTATTCAGCACAAAGTGATCACGTCCTTTGTATCAGAGATCTGCGGAGACTGGATATCTTATTGTGGCTCCTAGAATGACTACATGCAACTCGATTCTAGCTGATTTATTTCTGTCAAGGGACCTGATGACGATGTAATGCAACATGGAAACTGGTAACTTAATATACTTCAAAATTTACGGCTGAAGGCGTACTGCTGTTTACTTCACATATGTGATAATCTATTTCACGCCAGATATTTGCATTCTTCAGTGAGTCAACGCTTACGGTCAGTTACACCCCTTTTTGTACTGCATATTCGAATGATATTTGTGTGGAAAGTGAACTTGTTTTTACAGCTGGTAAACAGAGACAGTGACAGCTCAATATACAGAAATTGACAGTGAAGACGATGGGGAAAAAAGAAAACATGACAAACTGTAAAGAAAAACAGGCACTGTAAAAACGTAATACAGCAGGAAAACCACACCATGTGATAAGGAGCGATAAAATAAAACACCCACTGATGATGCTACAACAGCGGTGAAACATGTTTGTGACAAAAAACAAAACTGTGTTTTGCTAAAGGCGTACCCCATTAAAACACATATGTATCTATATGCATTGTAAACTGCCATGTAGGAGAAACGTAAGGAAAAATTTCATTTGCCTAACTGATAGTGAAAAAGGGAAGATAGGACAGGTGTACGTAAAACACTGAGTTAATCCCGTCAGTACCTGTAGGTAGGTGTTGCCAAAGTTTACATCGCAGTGAACTTTTGTAAACATAATATACTACAGGGTGCAATGAACTGTGTGCAGTCGAACGTGGTTCATCCTTCACTATTGATAAGGATATATATTTACCTGAATGCGACAGCAGCCAGGACAAACTCAACTCATTTGTCTACGACACAAGTGTACGCAGGAGGATGCATAAGAGTATTTGTGTGATTAAGAGCAATACTGAATTTTTGAGTGCATTTACCCTTAGCATTTGTTGAGTACGAACTCATTAGCTTGTGATCAGAATGTCGTTACCCACAGGCTACTCCCCTTAGTCAAGGGAATGAACCCTTTGTCTGCTTGCAGTTTACTGAATTTCGCAATTTCAAGAGACATTTTTCTTATACCCCAGTCGAAAACCACCATCGGCATGCGTACTGTAGCCTGCGTAAATATTTCAAATGTATCGACTCGTGCACGTGGCGCTCGTTCGACATGCTAGGACGCGCAAAAGGCATATGAAATGGTTAGATCCAGTCCCAGTCAGCACCCAAACACCAAAACGGTTGGAACAGCTCGCTGCCATTTATGAAGTCTCGTTGTTCACGCCATAAATGTCTGCAGATATCCACGCTCCTTGTGTACTTAGATTCCGCATTATATGTTACTGGACTGTTTACAACAGCTCAAGACGAACTTGTCGTTCACACTTTCTTCTAAAATGCGAGATTCGCTGTGTTTTCTTCTGTCAATCGTTAAGCACAATGTCTCGGTGAATCTGCAGAGGTACAAAAACCTTCACGTGGACAACAGGCTGCACTCAGATCAGTGACACATGTGTCTTCTGGGTCAAAGCTACGTGGCACACTGGTTTCGCCATTAGAATCATATTTGGAAAAAAGCAGAGCATAAAACCCCATCTTGCCATCGGGATGTACTCGTGAGTTTCCTGTCGTTTCTTCAAATGGATTATGGTAAATTTTCGGATGGTTCGTTTGAGAAAGCCATTGTCGGATTTCTGCCTCATTCCTGGGTCATCAGAGCTCGAATTCTAATGGCCTCGTCGTAAACGGAGCTCAAATTCATGTTTTGAGGGAGTGAGATTCAGGAACGTCGTGCCATCCTTTAGTTATACTGAGAAGATTCCTGCAATAGACAACGGCCGTTTAGCCCACCATCCCCAATCTCCTACACCAATGGTTGGTCTCCTGAACTATTATTCCAGATGGAATGACCTCACTGTGGATAAGAGGTTAAACTGTAAACTTCTACTTTTCTTCGTGTCGTAAGTGAGCTCATGTAATTGAAAGGTAGCAGTAATTCAGAGCCCCATTGAATGTGAAGCTATAGGCGTAAATACACTGAAATTTATTCGTAACACCATAATTTACCAGTTGGACATAAAATCTGCAAACAAAATTACAATTTAGTTTCTGGTTTTTAGCACACTGAAATACAGCGATCTCATCTATAGATAGCTAAAGAAATATGGTCAGACGTGTATGTTTTTGTCGTCACGGTGAGGTATTCTGGTTTTCCTTACCCATCCACACAGTGGCCAGCGGTCATGACCCAGTATTCGTTGATGATCGTAGCACTGCATTCTGGTACACCGTAGCGAACGTATTGAGCCTGTAACAAATAAAATTGGTCTACGTTTTCAATTTACCTGTGTTGCATTCGCTGATTACACGCCATACGCTTCAACCACATCAGCAGATCTTGTTACCCCGCTGATTTCTTAGTTATGCACTAGAAACATAAAGCTATTTATCGTTATTTGAAATACCTTACATGTAGGCGTATCTGTGTGGTCGACCATAGCGAATGTTACTTTATAATGGATGATTACTGGACTCAGGAAGTAACTGCATCGGTATCAGATCGGTGTAGTGGATACTCAATTTTAATTTATTGTCTAATAATACTAGACTTCGATGTTGGTAAAAAAAGTTAGGAAATTAGGGAAACACTTTCTAAAATTGTTACGGGAACAGGGTCATCATGTGTGATCAACAGAACATCCTTGTAAAGAGTGAACAGTTCATTAGTGGTACATAGAAAGAGAAAATATAGCTATAAGGATCACAGGATCACGGTAATGACTCATTGTAGCATGTTCCTCTCTTGGATCAACTTTGATGTTTGTATCATTATTGCACGAACAGCATGTCTTCCCCATATTCGTACCAGTTCCTGGGCAACGTAACTGCGGTATCTCCTACAGCGTCTTCGTTTGCGGAGTTGAGAGGTTGATAGCCTCTCTGTTGACTGATGGCCTTCTGACTTTGCGCTGTGAGTCTCAACACGAATGTCATGTGACCAGACAGTAAGGTTTAAATTATTTGGAGAAAAAAATTTTGCACTGGAGTGTGCTTCTTGGCAGATTAAAACTGTTTGCCGGACCCGTATTCGAACCTAAGACCATAGGAAAGGTCCCAAGTTTGAGTCCCTGTCCTGGAGACAGTATTACTCTACCATTATGTTTCATGTTTAAATTACCCAGAATGCTAATATTTCCAGGATGACTTATCATTAGCTCCACGAAGCATTTCTGCTTCGGATTTGAATCTGAATTTCTAATGAAAACAATAAATGGCCAATTAACGCTGGCATTTTACCATGAAAGGAAACTCGTTATCTCCCGCTTCTGTGCCGTTTACAACTCTTGAGTCACTCTGGCCTGGAGGTGCACCTGCAAAATAAAAAGAAACGTGTATTGAATGTCCCACATGTTTCATAATTGTTGCACTTAAGCATATTATGTTCCATGCACACTCACATATTATAAAATGGTATCTGAAAGTCCGTCTGACAAGACAGACTTCACTTGCAGTAAGTGCTGCCTGAATTGTCTTACGTGACAAGTTCTTGTTGCATCTAGTCACGTTATTTTGTGTGAACCAGCGCCACCATGTTTGAGAAAACTGAATCCAGAGGTGTTCCTCACAAAGAGGACTTTCTTTTTCTTTTCAAACTACCCTGCGACTGATTTTGAGTGAGTCTATCGGCACATAGCAAACTCCAGGAAATCATAATTCATTCCCGAGCGCCATGTGCTCGTTCTGTTTCCTGTTTTGTAGGCACAAGAAGAGCTGGCTGCAAGCTGGCTTCACTATTCCCCACAACTTCAGCCTGTCACAAGGTTACATTACTGTAACTACAGTTATAATCAGTGCTTAATAGTTGACTTTTATTTAAAGTGCTGGAATTTTTTGAAACAGTGTGTATGCGAGATTCTAAGAATAAAAGTAATCCGTTGTACTTTTTTCCATATTTTGCATCGCTTTACCGTCTGTAAGGTATAAGTGATAGTTTACGAGCTTCTTGCAAGAGATCAGATGTATTCGCTGTAAACTTCTTCTGATGATCAATGTGTAGCTACTAATGTGGCTCATTTTTGGTATTGAAAAATGTGCTAGGTGATATTGTATCTCAGTGACATGAAAAGAGAGAACTATGCAGTATTTTTCTACCACTGTCTCGACTCAGCAACCGTTAAGCACATCGAGAGCGGATCTGCGCAAGGCACTTACAGTGCACTGCCAACCAATGTACTCATGAAATGGATGTGAAGGAGGGAGGGACGTGCTAGAGGGATCAGGCTTATCAGTGGGGATTCCACTGCGCACGCCCACCGCGCAGAGGGGAAAGCACAATCGATATCTCAGTCCTACTCAGAAGTAGAACTTTCAGCTGCAGCTGGTGGGTTTGCAAGAAATTATATCAGTAGATTGTGTCAGGACAGTCAGCGCTTCGATAAGGCAGTGATCTCTGTCTAGGGTACCAAAAAGAAAATCAGTGCATAATCAGCTGAGACAGCCGCATGTAACTGAGGAAGTTCTCACCTTAGCAAAAGACTGTAATGTAAGGTAGCTGCTCCTACGGAGAAAAGGGTCGACTAGCGCTAATATTGAGAAGGCGTTTGTTCGCAGGGGCTAAGTTATTTTGCTTGAGCTCCACCGCTGAACAGTAAACTGAGCGACGGGCCTGCACAATCCATCAAGCAGCCCCGAGGTGACCATGCTCCAGTTCATCACCCTATGTTCCGCAAGCCTAAAAGCCTGACTGTTCTGCAAAAGGAAGTGGTAGTTTTACAATATAATGTCTTCGTAACTAAATCATCTAAACGTGTGCTGGAAAACCATAAACCTTTTCATGAAACTGACCCTAATTGTTCCGCGTCGTTGTCGCCACATGGCAGCATAAAACAATTACTTGTATCTTGATAATTATAACTTCTAGTATTTAAATCCAGTTACTATTCACATACTGTTCATTTACTGTAGGCTGAATTGCACTGGGGTGATGAGCTTCAAATTATTTTCACGGTACTTAACGGTATTTAGTGGTAGTGCAAGAAACTCATTGCCTTGCTGAGTCTCGCCATAACTGAAACGTGGCTCACAGCATCTCCAGTTCTAGTTTGCTTACAATTTTTTGAAACAGTGTGTATGCGAGATTACAAGAATAAAAGTAATCCGCTGTACTTTTTGCATATTATGCATCACTTTACCGTTTGCAAGGTATAAGTGATCGTGTGTTTGAATGAAGTACGTAACGATTGACATGAATTGAGTGATTTAATGGGTTTATTCCTTTCATCTGTTTTCATCTGAGCCGGCCGGTGTATCCGAGCTGTTCTAGGTGCTTCAGTCGGGAACCGCGCGACCGCTACGGTTGCAGGTTCGAATCCTGCCTCGGGCATAGATGTATGTGTTGTCCTTAGGTTAGTTAGGTTTAAGTAGTTCTAAGTTCTAGGGGACTGATGACCTCAGATGTTAAGTCCCATAGTGCTCAGAGCCGTTTGCCGTTTTTTGTTTTCATCTGATTCTAAGACAGTTGTCTGAAGTCAACATTGCTCTCTGCGTCGACTGTTCCTATACCCTTTTATACCTATTGAATGTGTTCAATTGAAAATGAAGTGTCATTAGTGGCGCATCGTACAGTTGTCAGGCATTTTGGATGGTGGTGTCACACCTCGTCTGCCCACCGTTTCTGATGACAGATGACACGCAACGAAGGTGAGATCATGCTGTGTGCATCTGACCCTATCCTACTTGCAGGTATGGTTCCAGCAGTCACTCTGATCAGGCATTAATCACGGGGATGTCGGTGAACATAAAGGGCAGTATAACAGATATAACTATGGGAAGGTTCCTAATTCGACTCCTTAATTGTAATGTGTTCTGCAATCAGGATTTACAAGGCTACAGAAAAGAATGTTAAGCACAGAAATCAGAATGAAAATGTGCACTAGCTTTCAGAGTAAAAATCACACGTTATCAACCAACATTAATATAAAGGTTATAAAGTTGTGTTCAGTGAAGTCCCTTTAAGTTTGAGACGACCAAGAGGGAGAAACGGTAGCAGTGAGAAGCGACAGCCTTACATGATGACCTGTTACCTAACCGCCAGCGACCGGCGATTCTCCACGTGACCCTCTGTGACAGGCACGGACCCTGCGTGTTGGCTGCTCCGGGATAAAAAGAAGTCTGAGTGACCCTGCCGGATCCTGTTCGGTACCAGGAAGAAAACAAGAGACTGTAATGGAATTACTATTTTCTATTGGCATCCTAAACGGCTGTCTCTTAATAGTACAGGTTGAGCACAAAGTCTTGTCCTGATTATAAAAATTTGTAACAGAATAACCGTTTGACATAATAAGTTACATTTGATACCGTTACATAGATTAGTGTTACTAGTTTCTTTATAAGCCCACTTACTTTAATAAACCTCAAGCCGGCCGCGGTGGACAAGCGGTTCTAGGGGCTACAGTCCGGAACCGCGCGACTGCTACGGTCGCAGGTTCGCATCCTGCCTTGAGTATGGATGTGTGTGATGTCCTTAGGTTAGTTGGGTTTAAGTAGTTCTAAGTCTAGGGGACTGATGACAGATGTTAAGTCCCGTAGTGTTCAGAGCCATTTGAACCATTTGGGTAAACCTCAACGTGTGCTCCCTTGGTAGCTCTAAGAATGGCGAGGAGGTATTCCAGTTCCTGCCAGGTGTTTCATAACATGTGTTCTGTCACAGTACCCACAGCAGCTTGTATCCTAGCCTTCAGATCGTCGACGTCAGCAACTGGTGAGACGAAGACTCTGTCCTTGATATAGCCTCAGAAAAAAAAGTCAAGCTGCCTAATGTCTGGAGAGCGGGGTGGTCTTGATGTTGGACCATTTCTTCCAATCCACCGATCCGGACATCACTCCCCTCTCCAGACATTACGTCCCTTGACTTTTTTTTCTGAGGCTATATCAACGACAGAGTCTTCGTCTCACCAGTTGCTGATGTCGACGGACTGAAGGCTAGGATACAAGCTGCTGTGGGTACTGTGACAGAGCACATGTTACGAAAAACCGGGCGGGAACTCGAATACCGCCTCGACATTCTCCGAGCTACCAAGGGAGCACACGTTGAGGTTTACAAAAGTAAACGTTCTTAAAAAATTAGTATCACTAACCTATGTAACGGCATCAAATGCAAATTATTATGTCAAACGGTTATTCTGGAATAAATTGTTATAATCAGGGCAAGACTTTTTGGTCACCCTGTACTTAAGTAATATCACTCCTCTTTCCGCTCAAACACTGGCAGTGAAAACTTTTCCACCACCAGGATTAGAACCGGCTTACCCCCAGGTCGACCGACACCCCCCCCCCCCCCCCATACGCGTGAGTTAGCGACGTTTTTCCAGTTACTTGCTCTTTTTTTTTTTCAGTAAGTATAGTAGTCAGCTTCGAATGGTCGACACAGAGTGCGCAGGGGTCGAAATCCAAGGCGTGGCCATGATGCCTCCCCATTATCGTCTCTGAACCGCTCCCCTCCAGTTCTTTTTGATAGGGAACGGGTTAAGAAAACAAAACATTTTTACTTGTACAAGCATAAATACAACATAAATGCCATCCTTTCGGTGGAACCATCCTGAGACATTATACATGAACAAGGCGTGCAGAAGTTTATTAACAAGGTCTGGGGAAAAATAATAATAATAAAACTGAAACAAAACTAAGAGGTGTGAGGCCGTAGACAAAGAGGAAAGATGGGGCGGAGGCACGGTAGAACTTGCATGCTTGCACCTGCTCGACAGATTGTGCGTGCTTGCAGAGTGGGCCGCATTCAACATGAGAGGGCTGACCACGGTGTCTTCGGCACCACAGCCGGGAAGAAGCACTCGTAAGGAAGGCAGGGGCCGTGGAGGGAGGAAAATATTGCACGCTCTGGTATAGTGCATAAGAAAAAGGGACGCGTGACCATGTATCTACCGCGCTCTGAGGTACGATATAGAAGTGTAATGCCCCGATTCTCAGATGTCAGAAGAGTGGGGTGGGGAGGGGAAAGGGGAATGTCATACGCGTTTTGCGCCATCCAGCTAAGCGCGAGCTACGTAAAAATCGCGCGAATGTAATTGGCTAAGAAGGTGCGGTAGCGCAGTCGGTGCTAGATTTCACTGTGGACGGTTTGTAAGTACTGCCAGAAGTCAAGGCGTGATTTATCACCATCATTATACAGGTAAGTGATTGTCCATCCCTTGCTAGATTTCACTGTGGACGGTTTGTAAGTACTGCCAGAAGTCAAGGCGTGATTTATCACCATCATTATACAGGTAAGTGATTGTCCATCCCTTGACCCACACAATCGCATGATTTTCGATGGTGGAGAAATAAGTATCCTCAGGATGGATAAAAGTCAAAAAAATGGTTCTGAGCACTATGGGACTTAACATCTGAAGTCATCAGTCCCATAGAACTTAGAACTACTTAAACCTATCTAAAGTAAGGACATCACACATAGCCATGCCCGAGGCAGGATTAGAACCTGTGAAGCACCTAGAACCGTTCGGCCACAGCGATCGACCAACTGACGTCTGGTAACACAAACTCCTCAGCATGGGTGTTGGTAATTTCCTCCTGGTATATGGTGCGGTAGTGGTCTACAAAGGCATTGACAATTTCGGCGTGCCAAGTGATTTGCCGGGCGCGACAGGTGTAGATCTCGGTCATGAGTCGTTGTCGTCGGTGTTTGATATCGGAGGCTATATGATGTATGTTGAGGTGTTCCTGTTTCGCCGAATCTTGACGTCGGATTCCCGCCATCGTCCCCTGCAGTCTACGGCGTGTCAGCGTTACGACGTGTGCCTTACTCCTGCAACGTTACCTCTTGGTTTCAGGGGTGGGTGGATTGGCGTCCAGGTCGCGGAAAACAGCTTAGAAATAGTCGGTAGTATGCTGGCGCCACGCAGCTACTTCCTTGCCATACTGAAACAAGGTACGTCGAATGGCAGGTTTGGGTCTTTCCAGCCACTAAGTCAAGTTTGTGCAATACTTAGGTAAGCGACGTTCACAGGTGGCCTGTGTCTCAGAAACGCGTTGGAGACAGTTAGGATCATAGGGGTGGGAGGTGTTTGGCTTTCACGGTGCATGGCTGCTCCAGACCCTTCTAGCAGGAGGAGAATATTGCGGATGTAGGAGCAGTGGCCCGAAAAGGCCAATGGCCAAAGTTCTGCATCGAATGCAGGTGTGAGTTCCGAAATACCAAAATTCTATCAAGGTGGCTCGCCGAGTGACCCGTCTGGAACCTATGTCCAGGTGCATCACCGTGCCGAACTTCCCAACAGATCATCGACGACAACAAACAGTTCTTGAAAGGTGTCGTAGGGGCATTTGATCCGTAGGGTGCAGGACACAGCTGAAATCTTCCCCAAGCAATTAATGGTCACAGCGCCCAAGATATAAAGGGGCGATTTCTTCTGAACAGAAGTGTGCTCTGTCACTTCTCGGGTGGAGCCTGACGGAGCGTAAAGGTTGGCAATGCGTGTCCCCATGACGACCATTGCCATGCCTCTGGCGGACGGAAGGTACTTGATACCAGCTACCGTAATGCCCTCGCGTGCGCAGATCGATACGCCATACCCCTGGTGGTCACCAGGAGAGAGATAAGTGTTGTACCTGACGACTTCCAAAAGTATGGCCAAGTGTGCTTCCTGTAGTACTTCGATTTCGACGTCTGATGCCCACATCATTTCGCGCAGCAGTTGAATTTTCGATTGTGAGCTAATGTTGCTAACTTTGATCGTTGCTATTCGGTACGTTTGAAGTCGAGGCCCGCCATTGAGGGGAACTCCATCAATGGGAGCTGAAGAGGAACGAGCCAGTGGCGAGCCGTGTCCCACACCATCTGACGGCCTTATCATCGGCTTAACTAGGACTGTGTCTGGGATAATTCTGTCTCCAGGATGTGGTTCCAGCAATCGTCGATGTCGTCACTCCACGCCATCAAGGGCGCTGTCGTTGTGGCGTTAACATGTTCCCCACGTCGTCCGTAGAAGCGAAGGGCGTCTCGGTGACAGTCATAACGGTGGAGTCCATTGGTTCAGGTGCACCTAGACGAGTCAGCAGAGTAGGTACAGGCACAGTCGAGCCGGCGTCGCATTGTTGTCATTCTTGTTGTCGTGCAGGTTCTCCGAGGCGTCGTCGATGCTGAGTTGTGTCGTTCCGACACCGTGCCGTAATATGGCACGCGGCAACGGAGATCGATGGTGATCTGTTGTACACAGTTAAGAAAGGGGTACGCTTGGAATTGCGCCCGGCGTTTAGCAGTGTGACCATGTACAGCGCCACAGGGGCGGAAAGTCGCTATAACGTCTTCCACAGAGAGCTCGAATGGTAGTTCGAAAACTCGTTGGTGCGCTTGCTCAAACTTGTGTGACCTACAGTGACAGCGCCGACATTGCCTTCGGCGTGGCAAAACCGTAGGCCATGTTTGATGTCACACACGCACCGTGTCAAAGATGACTTTGACCTACACCGTTTGCTTAAGATGGACAAAGGGATGACGAAAATATCGGAAGCTGTGATCTTAGCTACGTCACTTAGGAGGCGTTCCGCTTCCAAGGATGCTGGACGGATGTACTCATTACAGAAGGTGAATCACAAAGTGTATTTTCGAAAACGGCTGGCCATGGCCCAAGTAGATGTAAGTGACGGCCGCTGAAAGTAAACAACGCGAACGAGCGCTCCACAGGCGGAAACAACAGGAAGTCCGCACTGCATGTCTGCGTAAGCCAGATGTAACTCGGCCACAGAGACGGGTATAGACCCAATTCTTAAATTGATTCTGGCAAGTTGTTGGTTCCAGATAAAAATTAGAATATACTGTGCGAGTGTCTGCTCGCGTGTAGCTGTAAGCTTACTGGATAAAAAATTAGTCACCCCCAGAGAAATCATTACAAGTATCAATTAATACGTGTAATTTCGTCCAGGGCCCTTGATGACGTCCTGGATTCGGTTAGGAAGTCAGTCTTCAAAGTTAAGCGGTTAAGTCGCATTCAGGTTAAGCCATTTCCTGAGGTTTTGATATCGCAGTTCCACCAAATTGTGGGGATGCTGAAGTCGGAGTTTCATCCGCTTTTCCGGCGAGTCCCACAGATTTTCTGTGGCGTTCAAGTTACGTGATATTGCAGACCAGTAGATATGTAATATGATGGGCGAGTTTTTCTGAAAACCAGTCACATATTCTTCCAGACCAATGAACTCTGCTGTTGTTGTCTTGAAAAGTAGGTTATCAATTGCAGATGTTGACTCCAACACAATACCTGCTCATTCAGAACGCTTAAAAAAACATGCTGGTTAATGTTACGTCAGTGAGCTGGCCTAATTCATGAGAAGAACCCCCTCCCAAAAAAACAAAAGACATCACACACTCCCCTCCGGCTTGAACGTGACTATGTACACATTCAAAACCGCTGGCTATGAAGACAGCAATTTTACAGAGAATACGAGCAGCAGATCAGCGTAGAAAACTGGCAGAAAGCAGGTGAACGAGAGTATTGGAAAATTGGTACAAAGCTACGACAAATGTCGGAGCAGCGACTATATAGAGAAGTAGACTATTTTCTCGAAGCGCCTGATTGACCCGCAGAACAAGATCACTGGTTGGCATTTGCTTCCTTACATGACTACATACATCGTGAATTCCTGTACATCCAGCTTCCAGCGAACTTTACTGACACGCGTGACAGTTCCGTTATTTGGTCTCCATTAAATCACGTGGAACCGTCAACATCAAGAAATCTAATGACAGCACGCACTTCGCACTTGGTGGAAGACTATTATTCTGGGCATCTTTACGTGCTCAGTGTTCGCTCTGATCTGCTCTGATCTGAAAAGTGCTACTGACGCAATCGACGAGCAAACTCGAGACACTGCGCAAAGTATCTGCGCAAAGCTTTATCGGATTTCGTCCGTGGTTTTAATTTCGCAACCAATTGGACCTTGGACAAAATAACACTCGTACATCAAAAATTAAAGTATGCTAGTTTCGCAATATGTGGAGTACTGTAAATCAGACACTGAAGAATAACGTCAAAGCTGGCCGGAGTGGCCGAGCGGTCATAGGCGCTACAGTCTGGAACCGCGCGACCGTTACGCTCGCAGGTTCGAATCCTGCCTCGGGCATGGCTGTGTGTGATGTCCTTAGGCTTAAGTAGTTCTAAGTACTAGGGGACTGATGACCTCAGAAGTTATGTCCCATAGTGCTCAGAGCCATTTGAACCAATAACGTCAAACATGACACAATACTGGAATTCTTTAAGCCAGTGGCAGTGTCTACAAGATTGTATTAAAGTGAAAACTAGATACCCATTCTCAAGGAAAAAATCTCATCTAGAGGTTGGGCGCTTGAAATGAAACCATGTGGAGGTAAAATGTATTCTACTTAACAGTGAAATTAATAAATGTAAAAAGTGCTGTGCACATATTATTTCAGTGAAAAGGATGCAACAAGGTCGACAAACATGGAGAAGCTGTTTGGAAGAAAGGGAAGCCGTCAGATTACATAAACATGCCATGCTGTACCATCCAATAGGAAATAAGAATGTTAAAGACGGATATAAGTGGGAAATTAGAGAATACAGTGTCATACTTGGAATGCAGAACAAGAAAACACCGAATTTGCAATACAGTCGTCTAGTACCCATTTCATTGACTAGCCAATAATAAACACATTTTCCATATAAGTTTTAATGTAACTTGTCAACATTAATTAGGTGTTATTTATCATCTATGAAGCCAATGATTTATGTTAGGTAGAACCTTCTTTGCATTACCACTTAGGGGTAGCGCCGTAACACAGGTCTGCTGATCAGCGTTAATACATCTCTCTATCCTTTCTACAAAGGTTCATAATAGAGCTACCGTAGATGAACTACTCGTATGTTCATCTCAACATAGCTGTGCTCAGTGGGTCTCTGAAACACCCTGCCGCTTTAAGAGCATGCACTGTGGCAACAGCCCTACAAACAGTAAAGAAGAGCTTTCTGTACGTTGTGTCAAAGTGGTGACTGCAGCATCCTGAACAACTCGCTCAAACTGATACGACCCGTTCTCGTTTCAACATAAAGAAGCAGTGCGAACACGCATAATGTAAGTGATTGTGAAAGCTATAAAATCTATTTTTGACAGTTTCTTACAAAAGAATGAAATCTAAGTCTCGCTTGGATGCTCATGGAACAGTGAGTGCATTAGTTTGTTCTATCCTGATGCTCCCATTGTACGTTTAGATAAAAAAAATTATGCGTTTAAGAACATTTTTGGACGGATCAATCACAGTATCAGCGACATTTATATGTAAGAAAAAGGAAATTCCTTTGTGGATTTTGTACCTTTTCTTTTATTGCTGGTCACTTAACGTAAAGGTAGGAAACAAAATGTAGACTTCAGGGCTTAGTACAATACAGTGAAGGTGTATATTTGATCTTCTTCTTCGTAGTGAAGTATCTGAATGATGTTTTGTTGCAAGTGCCTTGCCCTTCAGTAAAATTACTTTTCGCGCACAAACTTGTAGTGACAGCGTCAACAATTTCATTCTTGGCACCAGATGCACACGAAAGCTCCTACTCATTAAATTGCTACCTCTGACGCTACTGTGGCTCATCTGATAAAATATGTCGATAAAATTAACTGCTAAAGCCATCTCCATCGCTCATACCTTCACACACACACACACACACACACACACACACACACACACACACATACGTGGTTGTGTGTGTCTGTGTGTGTGTGTGTGTGTGTGTGTGTGTGTGTGTTTGTGAGTGTGTGCCGAAACTAGATTTCTTGTATTTCATTATTAAAAGAAGAACAACACCTGTTGTACAGGCGATAAGTTTCGTAAAATAGTTATTTGCACCTTTTAATGTGTTACAGTATCTGCCCATCTGAAACCGTCAATCTTTATTAGCATAGGGCACGTTAGTTTTATTATAAAGTTATTGTTGTCGCAGTGAGGTAAAAATTCGTGGTAATCTCTATTACGTTTGGCACGTTTGTAGAGGCAGCACAAACAACGATATCAGTGATGACACGTGTTTCACATCGATTTACAAACACAACAACATGTACATTTGCATTTATGATCCGCACAGAAGTATAACGCTTTGTCGATCAAGAGCCGGCCGCGGTGGTCTAGCGGTTCTAGGCGCTCAGTCCGGAACCGCGCGACTGCTACGGTCGCAGGTTCGAATCCTGCCTCGGGCATGGATGTATGTGATGTCCTTAGGTTAGTTAGGTTTAACTAGTTCTAAGTTCTAGGGGACTAATGACCACAGAAGTTGAGTCCCATAGTGCTCAGAGTCATTTGAACCATTTTTCGTCGAATAAGACTGTCGTTAAGAATATGTTGATTTGTATTTACGGCGATTTTCGCTTGATTTCTCGCTTATATCGGGAAATGACTTCTGCTAGTACATTTCCCGATGTAAGCAAGAAATCAAGTGAAAATCACCGTAAGTACAAAAAGTACAAATCAAGATATTCTTAACGAACTGTTTTTCAATCTAAAAGCAAATCAAAATGTAAATAATTCAATTACAGACCACTGTTGATGCCTTACCTCAATAAAGTGAAACGCGTCTGGTGAAAAAAATGACGCATTTTTGTAGTTGCAATAACAGAACAAAAATACCCTCAAGAATTGTAGGGCAACTACGGACACTATGGCCACACAAATGAAAGACTGAAAATGTTATTCTGGTTAAAAGCTTCCAACAGGTGTTTGGCTTATGAAATTATGGACTTTCCTCAAATTTCTAGCCTTCACAATGTCAAAGGAACTCGGTTTTAAGCAGATATATCTCGTAAAGCCATCGGTTGGTAGGACATGTTCTGAGGCATCAAGGGATCACCAATTTAGTATTGGAGGGCAGCGTGGAGGGTAAAAATCGTAGAGGGAGACCAAGAGATGAATACACTAAGCAGATTCAGAAGGATGTAGGTTGCAGTAGGTACTGGGAGATGAAAAAGCTTGCACAGGATAGAGTAGCATGGAGAGCTGCATCAAACCAGTCTCAGGACTGAAGACCACAACAACAACAATATCTCTATAACATGTTACATATGCATAAATAATTCTCTGTACATGAGTACTATGGCTTGAATTTAACAAAATACAAAGAGTCACCAAATAAACACCATCTGCCATGTTAAAAAGGTTTTATCACCGCAAGTTCTTTGCCATGTAATTTTACTCGCCAGTTGTAAACAAATCCTGGATTACCCTAATGTGGAACCCGTGGCGGCATACTAATATTTACAAAACATTTGAGACTTTTGTGGATACTTGTTGGCATACTGCCTGTTAGCATCTGTCACTGATTCTTTGACTTACATCTATTAAACTAATATTTCCTAAATACTCAGATTCAACTATGATTAAAGTCCTGGTGTTTGAAACTTTCATCCAAATAAGATTGCTTGACAGCAAGAATACATGGTAGTCTACAGACGACATCTTCCATTCAGTTTACGCCAGCAATGTGGGAACTGCAGAGGAAATAGTATCTCCTTTTTCATAAAAGAAACTACTTAAAGCAGCATCAATAGTGGAAATATTCAGTCTTCAGAACCTAGGATCAAACAGTAATTGTAGAAGCAGTTTGAGCCCATGAACGTCACGTGATAGCGAAACATGAGTAGTAGAAGTGAGAATCATAATAAAAACTGGTTAATTAGAATGTGAATTCTAAATATGTTGTGTGCTTAAGGGATTATACTGGATCACAGAAACATAAAAGAAATTATGAATGTTACAGACGCACTATCAGCATTAATAAATATGGAAAGCTGAAAACTTTAGATATTTGTTAAATAGCTTGTATGCACAAATGTATTGCTTTGCAGCCAATGATTTGAGCATTTCACTGTTGAAACATTAGTCAGGCAGTTGCTATGGACAGATAAGCTCAAGTATTTTAAAAATACACGCCATTGTCTAATAGCTGTTACGCTAGTGTGTTATGTAATAAGAGTTGGCACACTGCACAGTACATACTGTAACACAGATTGGCTGAAAGCAGCAATAACACGGACCCAAACACAAAAATCATAGTGAATGCTAGGAACGGGGCCTTCTTTTGCGACAATGTCCCGTGTAAATACCCAAAATAATGCATACATTTCTGCTAAGTTCGAATGATAACAAATTTATCTAATCTGTTGTTATCAAAACAGATGATTAAATACCACCAGCCGTTGAAAGGGCTTATTCCGCCTCATAAAATGTATGTTGGAAGAATATCTTGAGTGTCACTTTCAGAGATCTGAGAGAGAACTAAAGTAGCGTTGGAATTTGTCATTTTTCCTCAGTTTAATATATAGTAAAATGTCGCCTGATCGCGTGCGCGCGTTACTGAAAAGAGCATTTATGAGTAGTGGTGATTTATTTGAATTAATTATTGTCTACAGGACGGTCAGTATTCACTACTTCGCAAGAATTATTCATTCATAATTCTAAATATATGGGCTTTAACATTACAGTTCAGAATATACAATTAAGGAGCTAAATATGAACCAATACTACCTTCACAGTGCACATTCAACTCGATTTTGTTTTTTGTTTGGAAGTCATACATAGTAGTAGTATTATGAACCCGGAATAATTCCACATATTTTATACTATCATTAGAACGTCTGTGGTTATACTGAACTCGGAAATAATACAATCAATATTTAATAGCATTAACTGCGCCAGAACTATGCAGATTATTGTAAAACTACTATCCCATATTTATTACAAGAGGGGGGAGAATTTTCTATAACACGCGACGTAGAAGGTTCAGTACGAACGCTGTCAAAGTGTTATTCAGCGAATCCATCGCTAATGAAGATGCACGAACATTCCACCACAAATCTCTGAATCTTATGCTCAACCTTTCCATGTGTCCCTCTTTGTGTAGTACTTTGCAGATGTCAATTACGTTATGTGTTCCGCAGCTTTCCAATTTCCAAACAAGTATGGCTTATTCAAGATACTGATAATGTCTTAAAGTAGCGTCGGCTTAAGCTGATTTACCGTCTGTATAATTTCGATCTTCTAGGTTTTTGACGCCCTGTATACGATCTCTAAGGTTGACCTCTCACTGTGTTGTGAAGTCGCCACGTGCTGTAACCACGACCCTCAATCGTTGTGGCAGACACGAGATCATGAAGGATATGCTCATGGGAAATACTGCTGCACATTGATGAAGCTCCATCCTACTGAAATATGCCATTTGACGCTTTTTTTAAGGAGGAACCTGGACGCTGAAATCTCCATTCTGTTATGATTTCCTCACTACATAGCAACCAAATGGTACTCCATACCACCGCAGAATTTGTACGCTATTCTGCTGTCGGACTGCGATTAATATAGTGACTTATGACATGTATGAGCCCGTTGTAGTAGATCTGACAGAACAGGGTTCGTCTGAAACCACCAACTATTCGAGACGTCAAGCATTCAAGTGATCATTTTAATGCGAGGTGTTAGTGATTTCTGAATAACTGTAGCCTCAAGCAGCGGCGTGGGAGACACCAATTCAACGTGCAGCATGATTGGAAACAGGTTTCACATCGACTGATGTATGAGCTTGTAACGGGTCGAAAGAATTTATGGCATTTGGCTTCACGGTAATACACTCTAAGACAATAAATAGACATACGACGAAGGAATTATTAGATTGGGGCAGAAATCGGTAAATGTGATGTACGTGTGCAGACAAACAAATGATTAAAATTTAAGAAAAGTTAGATGATTAATTCAAGGGAAAGACCTTCACAAATTGGGTAACTCAGTAACGTGATGGTCCAACTCTGGCCTTTGCGCATGGAATTATTCTGCATGGAATTGGTTGACACAGTTGTTGGATATCGTCCCTTGGGATACAGTGCTAAATTCTGAGCAACAGGTGCTTCAGATCGTCATAATTTCGAGCTGGTTTGAGGCTCCTGCCCAAACTCCTCCAAACCTTCTCCACTGGGGAGAGATGTGGCGCCATCGTTGACCAAAGTAGGGTATGACAAGCACGAAAACAAGCAATAGAAACTGTCGTCGTCTGTAGGTGAGCATTACGTCCCTCAAAAGTTAGCGGAGGATGACTTGAGATGAACGGTAACAGCCGACCGTTGTGGCCGTGCGGTTCTAGGCGCTTCAGTCTGGAACCGCGTGACCTATACGGTCGCAGGTGCGAATCCTGCCTCGGGCGTGGATGTGTGTGATGTCCTTAGGTTAGTTAGGTTTAAGCAGTTCTAAGTTCTAGGGGACTTATGACCACAGATGTTAGGTCCAATAGCGCTCCGAGCCATTTGAACCACTTTTGAACGGTAACAAGGTGCGACCTAAAATGTCGTCGACGTACCGCTGTGTTGCTAGGGTGCCGTCGATATAACCAATGGGTCTTGTTGTGAAAAGAAATGGCACTCCAGACCATCACTGTTGCTTTCCGGGCCCTGTGGCGCGGCCGGCCTGGGTGGCCGAGCGGTTCTAGGCACTACAGTCTGGAACCGCGCGACTGCTACGGTCGCAGGCTCGAATCCTGCCTCGGGCATGGATTTGTATGATGTCCTTAGGTTAGTTAGGTTTAAGTAGTTCTAAGTTCTAGGGGACTGATGACCTCAGAAGTTAAGTCCCATAGCGCTCAGAGCCATTTGAACCATTTTGAACCTGTGGCGCGCCACGGTGACGTTGGTACCGCACAATTGTTCAGGGCGTCTCCAGACACGTCTTAGATCTGGACTCTCATTAGTAGTATTAGTAGAATTGTCTTGAGTGATGATTCCCGCTTCGAACTGAGGCCCGATGACCAGCGTTAAGCCGTTGGTGCCTACATCAAAGAGATACTTAGTGCGATTTTTCGCTGTGAAACGGTTTTGGGAAAAGACTTTTCATATTTCCGGATTGGTTTTTGTCATCCGTTGTTTCAATGCCATTATGATCACAGAGTGTCTGGACAGATGGCTTTCATCCTTTCACTGATTTAACTTCTCAATTTTTTCTGTCATCGGGGGACCGAGTTTTAAGTTAGAATTCGTTGAAAGCGCCACACATGACCATCTTTACGCTAATTTTGGCTGCCTTTACTATTTGTTTGTCTATGAGGCTTTGGCTTCGTTCAAATTAGTTTTGAAGTTCTCTTTGCACTCAAAGTAGCTTTCTGACACTACTTTCGAACGACGGTTTCCATACCTCATAACTTAGCTCGGCATATATCTGTCAAAAGCATATTGTACGTTGCTCTTGAACTTTGATCATTGATACTCATCATTGTTAGAACAACAATATCTGAAACTGAGTCCGCCTTGATGCAAAACACCTAGTTATTTATTTTCCCAAACTAGTTTCGGCGACAAATATCACTATCATCATAGCATAGCTATACAAACACAGTAACACATTATTACATTTTTACTGTTCGTTTTTTGAAATATAGTTTTCTATGGATACTTTCATATTATCTTATTTATTGTAAGTTATGTCATGATTTTACGAATTATTCTCGCTGTTTGCCGCATGTTTTTTGTGCTTCTTTCTGTTGCCGTTTTTTCTCAGCGTACATCATGTCATCTGCAACTGGGTGAGCGGCTATTAGTAAACAAATACCAAAATAAGGACTTAGTATTTCGTCATTATACACTTGAGTTGGGGTAGTGTTGTGGAATCCAGTTTCGGTGTGTACTGGGCTATTAATTAGTTATTCGTGTACTCACATTCTTTGGATGGCATGTAGCTGTACACAGAAAACCAAACTTTCGCACTTTGTTTATAATCAAGAAACATTACGCCAAGTTGCTGTTCGCGTGTGTCGCGAGAGGAGCATCTCTTGTTGCGAGAAGGCTATGAAAGCTGTAGCGGGAATTACGACGACCTCTGTTCCTTATTTATGTCTCTGTGTGTGATGGGGTTGGGTTGTTTGGAGAAGTGACCAGACAGCGAGGTCCTCGGTCTCATCGGATTGGGGAAAGACTGGGAAGGAAGTCAGCCGTGACCTTTCAAAGGAACCATCCCAGCATCTGCCTGGAGAGATTTGGGGAAACAACGGAAAACCTAAATGAGGATGGCCGGACGCGGGATTGAACCGTCATCCTCCCGAATGCGAGTCCAGTGAGATAGCCACTGCGCCACCTCGCTCGGTGTGTGCGATGGGGAAGTGGTTCCTTTGCTTGTGTCTGCTTTCTGTTCTGTGTCCTTGGTCAGTACTCTCAGACCGGTAAAGAGTGTGTTGATGCAAAGTGTTGTGTTTTTGTTTTATTAGATTGTTCCCTTTCACTATGGCCTTTTGTATGTAGTAATTTTCTTCTGTTGTTATCTGTCGGTATAGACTTGCTGTTTTTCAGAATGTGTAAATCGTTTTCGATATTAGTGGGCTTTTGATTTTTGTTCATTTGATATCCTGCAAAACTTGAATGTGTGCTGTCACTCTTTAGAGCTCTCATGTGCTGTGTGTACCTCGTTCGGAAGTTTCTGCTTGGTTGTCCTATGTATTGGGCCTGACAGGAGTTGCAAGTGAGTTGATATATTCCAGCGTTGCTGAATTTGTCTGAGGTTTTTCTGACTGGTCTTAGCCTTCTCCGAACTATGTTGTTTGTTCTGAATGTTATTGGGATCCGTTGCTTTTTTAAGATGTTTCCAATTCTATGTGATATTTTGTTATTGTATGATAGTGTGTACCATCTGTCTCTGTCTGTGGTGTGGTCTACTGTGTTGTCTCTGTGTATTGCCTCTGGATTTTCCGATCCTTTAGTTGTGCTCTTGAATGGCTGCCGCTATTTTTATTTTTCATTTTTATCTTGTTGTTGAGTTTGTTTAAGATGTCTGTTTTGTAGTTGTTTCCAACAGCAATTTCTTTGATTATACTTAGTTCCCGTGTGTAGTTTTCTGGCTTAAGATGTGTTCTGTTTATCCTGTGGAGCATGTGTGTGAAACTGGCATATTTACGCACTGTTGGGTGGCTGGATGTATGTTTACAGAAAACATTCACATACGCAAACAACAAAAGTCTCAAAAACACAGGAGACAAGCGCGGATGTTACCCCTTACTAAATACAACACAGTAACGTTACGAGGCGAGCCGGCAATGTGAGGTGTGAAAACAGCTGACACAGCCATTACCTAAGCGAAAGAGGGCCGAAGCCGTTCCACATCAGCCGCCGCGGAAGTGTTCAGGATACGTGTCGCAAGGCACAGAAAACCCCAAGTACGCGCAGCCCGAAAGCGTATAAATACTTAGCTGTTTTGTACTAAAATCACTTGTATTAGTATCGCAGCTCTACAACTACAGTCGTGTGACGGTCGCGGCGTCATCCGGAGTGCTGTTCGTAGTCCACAGTTACACTCGATGAAAGGTTTGCTCTGTGGTGAACCACTGCAAGAAGCCGTAAAGAAGTTATTTTGGAACTTAAGATTGTTTGTCTGGCCTTGCGTGGCTCCCCCTGCCCCCTCTGGCTCCGGACCACTTCCCAAAACGTCGCTCGATGTGACGACCATCTGCATCCACGACATCCCGGAACAGCACTAGAGAGACCATTTCACAGTTGTTTGCAGCACAGTTTGACGACGGAATGTTCAACTGTTATGGCGTAGTTTATGCACTGCATCAAGTTGACACATTCTCAGTCGTGGAAACTAATTTATTCAACATTTTTTTGAGAAATTGCCAAATCTCAAGAATTCTAAACTCGTTCTTCAGCCGCAGAGTCGATACTGGCGAAGAGCAACAGCACTATTTCAGAAGTTCTGATAAAACAGCTTTACGAAAGAATCTGTGCTCCCCTCATCCACTCTTGTGTTGACTGTCCCAGATGTAATGCATGCTGATGCTTTTGTTTCAATAGTAAGTCGCTGTACCAGCACCTGCACCTAAGAGCAATACATGGAACTAACACTTCTAACAACGTAAGACCTGCAGCGCACATTCTGAACATCATTCCAAAATAGTTTGTTACCTATACGGTAAATAATTTTCCGTCCACTCTGGCTCAAGTAGTGTAAGTTTAATTATAACCATCCTGCAGGCAAATCTTCAAATAATTAATATAGAAAGTTGCACATTGAAGACTTTCAAGCCCTATTTTTATTGCAAATGCAAAAATTTCTATCTGTCCTTATAACAACTTCATTGCAATAAGTTGTAGGAAAAGAAGAGTAGGTGGAGAGCATTATATTGGCAGACTGTTTTGAGAATGATGTGGAACTGAAAACACGAAGAAGGACCTTCAACCAAACTTTGGAAAGAACGGACAGATCTCAGAGTGTATTTGGTGGATGTCAGGTGTCGCGATAATGTGCTGAGGTTGGGAAGGGGCATGGAGAAAGTGCATATTGATATGAGCGCAGTACATTCTGAGGTTTCATTATTAAGGACTGGTGGTTGGTGTCAATTTGGAGAAAGTATAGATAATCCGAAGATGTTCAGTGTAGAACAGGAGAGGAGAGGGGGGGGGGGGGGAGAGTAAACTGACATTGAAGGCAAGGAGGAGTGCGTGGAGTTTCAATTTGTGGAAGGAGTGACAGAATTTTGCAACAGTGTAAATAATGTCGACAGTGATATGCTAAAGGATAGGTCGAATTATGGCACTATAGGTGTGGAGTGTAGAGAAAAGTTGCAAACCACATAACGGCCAGTTAATAGTAGTTTAATCCATTGCGGAATATTTTCTTGCACGGTTATTAAGTGCGGTTTCCACGTTAGTTTACGGTGAGGGTTAGTGTGAGGTATTTCAGTTTGTTCATCAAATTGACAGAGCGGCTGTAGGTTCCGTAGAATTGTTGGAATGGTTCGTGCTAAAATTGTTGCTTGGTTCATGGAATAGTTGATCTTCAGTTTACCTGGTTGTACGACGAGGTAAATTGCCTAAACGGACTTCTGGGGATTTTTGGAATTTATGGAGGGTGGAGTAGATGTTAGAGACGTGGTACAGTAGGTTTACTGGAGGAGGTGGGCAAGGGGATGTGGTTTAGGAACGTAGGGAATATAGGAGGGGAGATAGGACAGACTCTCAGGAAGGCTTGCAACGGAATAATGGAAGATACTGGTTGCTGATACAAGACCTGACGCCTACTTCTTCCGGGGCAGCCAGCTTACAGCGTACAAAAGAAACAGACAAATAACTAATTGATGCGTCGCAGAAATGACACCACAGTTGATAGCGAACTGGTAGAGCACAAGGTACAGTGTCTTCGGCCACTTTTCTCAGTAATAATAATAATAATAATAATCACCACGCACAACATCGCACACAATTTTCACAGTCACTAATTATTGCAATGCCGAACAACACTGTTACGTAGCTGAGTTTGCCAACGATCGTAAACATTCCATAGTGGCCCAAAATTAGTCGATTTTCACCGATCGGAAAGGGGTCATCGTATAGTGTGCGACCGATGTGATTTATTTGCCTGCAGCCGACATAACATAACTTTCTTCCAGGTCATCTAATCACTTTTCGGTGACTTAAATGGTTACCTCAAGAGAGCAGTAGAGAACTCTGCTCTGTATTATGATCAATCAATTTGTAAATATAATACTACGATACTACAAATAACAGGAACATTTCGTTGGAGCGAAGGCAGTCTACAACGCTTGTAAAATCAAGTTCATCACAATAACTGACGTTTCATAAAGTAAGTATCCACCTGAAATTAAAAGGATCGATCAAATAGTTCCAGTTTGAGGGCCGTGCTGTAGCGTATATCCAAAGTCGCGCAAATCCGACTCGGGTATGTAAGCACCTACATGTAGGCAAGGGATTATTGTGGCGATCGTGTCTTTCCGACGTGCGTGTCGTAAATGAGAAAACGTGAACTATGGCAACGTTATTACCAAATGCATTCAAGCAGGATCAAAGTGCTCATTCTTTTCTTGCCTGCCGAAGGACAAACACCGGTAGTCATCCATCGGAGAATGAGGAATGTGTATGGGGCAGTCTTGTCAGTTATCGTCCCTTCGTTGCAAGAATCTGCTTGAAAAGTGGTGCTCACCGTGTTCTTTGATTACCGTGGCCAATTGCTTATTGATTTCAAGGAACCTGCTGTCTCCATGACCGGAAAGAGCACTCATGCGATTATCACGCCTCCGGTACCTTAAAAAGGCCTTGATGTGTCGACGACTGCTGTCTGATGAGGGTGTGCAGCAGGTAGTTACGGACTTCTTCACACATCAGGGCGCGCTGTTTTATCAGACATGAGTACCTTGAACCTGGTGTGACGGTGGGATGATTGCCTCAATGTTCACGGTGATTTTACCTGACTGGCATTCGGATTCTGAACTCTATGGCCTTCCAATGGAAACTTTTTGATGGCCTCTTATAAATAGCAATTTACTTTTTTTTTCACTGGGACTACAGTCCAGCAACAACTGTCCGTGTCAGTTGACCCCGAAAGGTCTGAAATATGGTTTCATTCAGAAACGAGAATGCATTTGTGGAGGCCGTAGTCGAGGCCGAGATGATTCTGTGCTAGTGTTTCTTGCACCGTGACTTGGGCCATTCATTCAGGTTACCCGTAACATGAAGCAGGATACCGGTAAGTTTGATGCCTATGTGCTACAGATATTTGTGAGTCTAGAAGTTCATTAGAGTGTAATAAATACTAACAGTGACACGCATTAAGAAATTCTATAAAAGAAAATTTAAGGGTAACTAGTTTACAGAGCAGTCCATATTATTGCAAAGAACCTAAGTATAAGTTAATTAGTAATTATTCAAATTTTTATGTTTACAGTTACGCTGTTTGTTGTGGATCCCAAACCCTTCCGCTTAGTTTGTTATTCAGTTACTTTCAACTAATCTGTCACATTGTTTATATTTCGCCGCGTCCTTTATCAAACAAGGTGCTTCCATTATTAATAACTGATATGAAATTATATCATAGTAGCCCCAGAATTTTACACACAATGATACAATAAATAAAGAATTCTATTACTAGGCAGATACAATTTCTTTTCAGCAACTGTATTTTCATTTATGGAAAATGTATATATTTCTCTAGTAAACTCAACAACAAAGAGAATTTAATATTTACTTTTCGACCATATGTAAATATAAAATAATGTACTTTACATTCACCAGTGAACCAATAAATACTGAAGAGGGATGCCAAAAGGAAGCCTGAATATGAATAAATGCAGTTGGACGAAGATTATGTTTCAGTAATATTCTGAGACAAATTTTAATATGAGTCAAATCGTAATTCGCAATTTTCAGAAGGTTGTACGTTTCACAGTTTAGTTATAAAGAATTGCACAAATATTTTGTCTGTTGACTGCAGTCGTCTCTACGTATCTAGTACCTAAACTTTATCAGGTAATCAGCTGAATTATAGATAAATAAAAATTTTGGCTAGGAAAAATATTCTAAAAATTAAAATTAAAGATGTAATAATTTGATTCTCGTTAATACATCTAATGTGTAGAAGTAGATAAGTCCAGCATCTGAGCCAACATATAACTCAAAACAGGAAAACATTTGGTCTGCATCAAACGTGTATTAGTGGATTAAATGGTACTAGAATTTCCAGCAGCATCTTATAAAATCTTGTGCATCATTTCTTAAATTACTTTTTTATATACATCATTATATCAAATTGTTCAAAATATTTGCAAATTGTTTAGAAAGTATTCTGTAATAACTGTAATAAACTGCAAATCGTAAGACATATACAAAGGAAATAGCGTGTGAAAGAAGTGGGCTGTAGTAATAAACTTTTATTGCTCTGACATACGACTGAAGTTTTATAGCTGCTCATGTTATCGATGAAGTAGTAAGAGGTGTCTAGGAGACGATGGTTATGGCCGTCAGTACCGGTCTCGTCTCGTGGGTAGCGACACTGAAAGTGTTATCCTCGCCTTGATGTTTTAATAGGCTATGGCGGGTTGCATGGGTGACAAAACAAGTGTCTCAGCCGGTGTGCTTAGTGCTGTGCAGAGGTCAGCAGCAGAGGGCCGCCTTGTTTCTGTGTGAGGCAGGAGAAGGTGGTGGGGCTTGGCAACTAACAGCCTTAAATTAAAAGCAATGAATATCCACAAAGTCAAAAATGGCTACGGTTGAACTACAGAGTGTAGATATATTTGGTATCAGCAGAAGCCGCAGAACTCAATAAAATTGTCATCATTTCTGGTTTACAAATTTTTCAAATTTATCATTTGTTGGAATGTTATTAATATATGGACACATAAACGAAAGGGTCATGACTGCAGCTACATGATTGGCAAGGTTGGCTTTGCCTTCTGTACGAAACTAAGCAAACTATTTATAATATTTAATTCAGCAGTGATAAAAAGAAAGAATTCGGCACATGCATACTATGACTTACCTTCTAAATGTTGACAATGCTGTAGCGACTATGATGTAATTATTTATATAAACAGCATTTGTTACGGTCGTGCGAATTAAGAGACGTAAATCGGATCACATAATACCGCAACGTGACCACACACTACTGATGCAGTGCCCCTGCTCATTAGCCTCATTACTCGCGTCACCTCGCCGCTCCCTGTAAAAAAAAAAAAAAAACGACCTTGCCAGAATGAACAGACAGCACATACATATAATTACGGCGATGATCCCGTCAGTGCGGAGCTTGAACTCTTGCGGGAATAGGGGAGATGTCCGGCAATTCAACGAGGCATATTCAGTTCCAAGCTGGCACATCTCGGACTACGATTGTAATACTGCCGAACTCGTTCAATTGGCGCATCAGACACTGGCCGACTCTGACCCGGCGTCCTATTATACACAGCCAGTTTCGGTGAAATGATTCTAGCAATTAATAAAATTATTTGAATGCATAGTGTCTGTTCCTTCGAAAGAGCAGACACCACGCAGATCCAGCAGCTGTGCAACCCTATATGGAAATTGAAGGAGAATCACTGCTCTCAGCAGCAGTGGGACATTAAACGGAGTCAGTGGCGACGAACGAAAATGTGCACCGGGCTGGGCCTACTTACGAGGCACGTGCCATAACCACTCTGCTATCCGTGATGCAGCGTTATCGCAACTGCCTGGTACGCAGGAGATCCCGGGTTCGAATCTCTGCCCGGCACACATTTTCGTTCGTCACCACTGATTCCCTTTAATGTCCCACTGCAGCTGATAGCAGTGATCCCCTTTCAATCTACATATAATTTATCAAAGTTTGTCTTTGGGGTTGTCTTGGATTGCGATATTCATCCCAAATCGTCTCTGAACTATAGCAGCGGATTTGGGTTCATGAAACCACAAAAAAACATTGTGAACGCTCTGCACCATTATACGATGTTGTAATAACTCATTTGCGCATACCATTTAGTGGAAACGTGGGGAACTAACAGTGTTAGGCTAGAATAAAACATAAAATATATACTACATTCAGTAATGTATCAAACGTTTCTGTAAATTATTTATCCTTTTCACAATTAAAAGTTACTTTATATAACTAATTTATAAACATACAGTATTTGGACCAAAAGACTTCATTCAGTACACAGCCGACCCTTCGATATGATAGAGCCAAAAGTATTGTAGGTTGTGTGTTTGTCCAATCACTGCATATTGCTGTTTATAGGACCTCATCTGCCACATAGATGGTTTGATTGTCCCAAAAATAGCCCAGTCAGCTCGCACATGGTGGAGGAATCCGCTTCCAGACGGTTGAAATGGTTCAAATGGATCTGAGCACTGTGGGACTTAACATCTGAGGTCATCAGTCCCCTGGACTTAGAACTACATAAACCTAACAATCCTAAGGACATCACACACATCCATGTCAGAGGCAGGATTCGAACCTGCGGCCGTAGCAGCAGTGCGGTTCCGGACTGGAACGCCTAGAACCGCTCGGGAACGCCGGTAAAACAATGACTAACGTAGCGCCTTCGGTGATATCTAGTGTGGCAAAGAAGAATCAGCAATAGTTGGATTTCTGCATGATTGTTACAAACTTCACACTAGCGAGACGAACGTGAAGACTGGGCCGAGCACAGCAGTGGTGTTGCTGGGATTTGGGAAGTGGTATGGAGCTACCATAGACCTATTATGCGGACCGGGAGATTTTCATCGTCCATTCGAATCTGATTAGCTTCGGTACTTGAATGTCAAAGTACACACCTGCTTCTGGGGTAACGGCTGCTGAGGTGGTCTTTCATAATGAATAACTGGTCTATGTTTGGCAGATGATTAGCTTCGGTACTTGAATGTCAAAGTACACACCTGCTTCTGGGGTAACGGCTGCTGAGGTGGTCTTTCATAATGAATAACTGGTCTATGTTTGGCAGATTTATATTACAGCGAAGTGATGATGCTTGCGGCGATTGTGACGACTTCTACTGTCGAAGGACGATGGTGACCCCAACTTACTCTGGGAATGTAAACCGCATGCGTATTTCTCTAGTCTCACAACGTCTAGAGCCAACGTCCAGGCACCATTCTTAAGTTTCAACATTTCGTTGATATGGAATAGCAACTTTATTTAAATTCCTTAAAGCGGTTATTGATGGTTCTGTCAACAGTTGCAATATTTATTAGGCGACTAGTTTCGAACCTTTGTAAATTATTTTTCAAACCTGGCCTACTGAAACTGCACTGACAGTGTATCATCTTAATGATAAATATTCAGTGGCGACATATGTTAAATAAATGTCTGCAAGATGAATGCCATAACTCAGCAGGCATGAGTACATTGTTGCATTCATCCTGCAAACATTTATAGAGCATGTCTTGCCACTGAATGTTTATTATTAACATCAGGCACTGTCGGTGCAGCCTCAGTAGGCCAGGATTGAACATGAACCGGTAAGGTATTGAAACTAATCACCTAATAAATACTGCAAATGTTGACAGAACCATCAACAAAGGCTTTAAGGAATTTCTGGCACCACTAATACAGCCGCCATCGAAATTGAAGTTACTTTTGCGCGTATAGATCTCTGCAACCTGTTGCCTTTATTTCATCAGACAGCCCAAAATGAAGCTGTGACGGCAAGTCGTGACAAGGAATAAGAACTACGCGGGAAATACTCGTACGTATCAGTGCTTAAGTTTCACACACAAGATCGGATTAGGTATAAAATAACAATTAAGTGTAATGGGCATAATTGATGATCTGCACTAGGGAAGAAGAGAGTAAAAGATGAAAGTGACAGAGCGATGGAGAGCGCTAACGATTTACTTATAAGAGTCAGGAAAGTATATGTACAAGAAGTGGAAGAATCCAAAATAGTTAAGATGTATGGTCCAGAAGATGACTGATGCAAGGGGCGATATCGGCAGAAAACTGGTGTTAGCGAAGAAAATCTCGGTCAGCATCAGAAAAGGTTTAGTGATACCAAATTATATCATAAAAATCAGAAAGATGCTACTCCCGGAGCAAACAGATTTTATGATGTCAAATCAGAGAAAAAGAACTGGTAGCGATACAAAACGATAAAGAGATACTGGAACAAATAGACGACGAAAGAAAGCTATGTACATCTGTTAGATGAAATAGTAGTGACAAACAGAAACAGCTAAATTAGCACTGGAAAAAATTCCACTTCTTCTTCATGAAGGGTCGATCCGTTTACGGATTTTTTGCGATCCATTTTTCATTTTTCACTTTCCCCATAGTTGTGAGTAAAAGGTATTTCAATAAAGCCTGATATAAGGTTCTTCCTTTCGTGAACGACGAAAATATTCTTTTTCCTCGTTTATATCTGAAAACTATTTTAGAATGAACTGTTAACTGTAGATGACTGTACCTTCAAAAATATTCATCTCACTATGAAGATACTCAAATTTCTGTTTCTTCGTGGCATTTGGCACTCCTTTTCAGACTTATTACCAAAAGGAGTAGAGTTGTAAAAACACAGTATTAAAGAAGCTGTTCTGATTGTTTGTGTTGCATTATTTTGTTGATTTATTCTTTTCTTTTAGCCCAAAACAGAATTTTACAGATACTGCACGTACTAGTACAGACTTTTGATTGATCGTTGTCTTTTTCAATTCATTGTCGTCCTCAGAGACGTCATTTTGTGAACTCAGAACTCTGTTGAGAAGCAGTCTCCAATCAATATCGTGACAGATGTCGTTTTCCTTGTATTTGTTTATTAACCATAAGATTCGCTAAACTCTGTTATTCTGTCTACAGCTTCTGAAGGTTATCAAATGAATCAGTAAACACTGCAGTGTCAGTATCATGCCTCCTATTGTTAGATATTCACCATGCACAAAAATCCCCAGATACAGGCCTCTGGGAGCTTCACGGAAAATTGTCGATGGGTACATACCGAAACTGAAAAAAGTAGGAGAGGAGAAAAAGTTGTGAAAGCGGATGAAGATTACAAAATGCGAAAGAGAAATCTAAATTCGTCTAACCCTTACATTATCGCAGAATACCCGCCTCTGTAGCCCTAGGCTGTGGCGCTAGACTCGGAAGTACCTGGTTGGAATCCTGGTAGTGAATGAATTTTTTCTGCAAGAGGAGGAGAAGTGGCAGCGTAGAGATCCTGATCGCCAGTCTCTGTGCAAATGTGCTGCATTAAATTCCAAACCTTCCCGCAGTATCTAATTAAGTGAGGGCATGTAATATTTGATGGTGATGTGTCCGTCGGATGGGGACGTTAAGCTTGGCGGCCCGTTGGTGCTATTCGAGACGAGTAGGCTAAGTGCTGGCACATGCTTTCTCCCTCGCTCTTCAAGCTTCACCGTCGCACGACACAAGCACGACTACACTACACACGCATCTATTACACCCAGCTACACACCGCAAACACACGTACGACACAACTCTCACATATCCGCTGCAAAGAACCAAGTAAAAACCATTGATACCTCTGTCTTCGGAGACCATATCTAGAAATTCTTTCTGCATTTAACATATCTCTTTATGTACCGAAATCGGCAGCTCATGACACCCTGGTGGATGTTAATGCCTATTTTGGACTTGGTAGACGGAATACCAGTTCTATAGCGGTGCGAGGAAGCAGAAAACAGGGACTGATGGTTTTTCCCAAAACAAGTATCTAAGTTCTGTAAAAAAAAAAAAAGAAACCAACTGTATTTCATTTTCTAAAGCTTGTGCTTTCCCCGACGAGCGCCCTCCAAGCAAATTGTTTAACTTCGTGAGGGAGATAGCTATGTTCGTGATCCTACTTCACTTCATAAAACAATACGTAAGCCGCAAAGGCATTGGTGAATCCACAACTAAAATGAAAAAAATGGTGTAATGTTAATTAGCATCCGAGATTTATAAAGGAAGTACTCCAGAAATTCGTTTTTATACTAATCACAGCTCTACTCGTATAATATCTATTTCATGCAAGAAAATATTGGAAACGACACTTTCACCATCTTCAGCAACAGGTAAGTAAGTACAATGTCTAATTCACGATCTCCGCGCCATTAACGTAAGCTACTAGTGAGCGAGGTAATGCAGCCATGGTTTCGCATTAGGGAGGACAGCTGTTTAGACCCACGTCTGATTACTCAGATTCTGGTTTTCAAACGCCAGGATAGTTTGTTTCAGAAGGAGACGGTCGATTTCCTTCTGTGCGTCTCTAACAAACTTGTCGTCGACGGGACATTTAACCCTCCTCTTCCCATATTCGCACGTTAGTGTTATGGCACTCAAACTAGCTGTGGCCACTTCTGATTCTGGTAATGTGATTTCTCTTAAATCTCTCTGAATGCACACAGTCGCGGTTCGTACACTAGAATGCTAGCTCTGATCGTATCTCCAGTTTCAAGTAATGCTAAACACGTCTAACTGAAGTCTCTCATGTTAAGCAGCCCAGGAGAAACAGAAACGTCATATTGATTCTTCAATTTCGGAAAGCTAATTGACACATGTAGACTCTTCACCATCTTATTTCTCTTATGATAAAAATTTCTTGAAGTTTATTATAGGGGAAACAATTTGTTGCTTAGTATCTTCTATCTCAGTAGGGCGCTTTATAGCTGAAATATTGGCTTCGTGCATACGTTCGTAGCGATTTTCCGTAAGTTTACACAACAGATACACATAACGGAGACTTGAGTGATCCTTCACTATTTATAACAGTCTGCCAACGCTGAGTAACTTTTTGATTCCGCGGTTGTAAAAATCACGTGGTTTTGAGGCGAATAACTCGTCGAGCCATGCTCGGAGCGCATTTTCATCCGGAAATGAAGTTCTTTGAAGATTGTTCTAGAGGAAGAGGAAAACGTGAAAATCTAAGGTTGTAAGATCAGATGAATAAGGTGAGTATAGAATAACTTCTCAACCCAACTCATGGCTAGTGTTTCTCATCAGTGTAGCTCAATGCGGTGGAAGTTGTGTGGAGCTGCACCACTTCACGCAGTCTTCCTGGACGTTGTTCATGGACTGCGTCTGCAATGAGTCTCAGCAGTCGACCAGAATTGTCAGCAGTGATGGCTGCACCCCGGGGCAGCAATTCTTAGTACAGCATGCCGTTGCTGTTCCACCAGATGCGTAACATTATCTTTTGTGGATGCGCGCAGGTCTTTGTACGGGCAGATGCTGCTTTGTTTGGGCTCAGCCATTACTTTCCTTTCCTTATATCAGCACAAAGACACCATTTTCCGTCACCAGTATCGATATAGGGTAGGAATGGTCGGTCTTGTTCACTAGGCAATTTATGAAGAGCAAGCAGAGATACACATATGACCATCCACCGATTCTTGTGATTTTGGCTCAGAGCATGCGGTACCCACACACACGACTTTTGAACCTTCCCCATTGCATGCAAATGTCGTACGATGGTGGATTGATCGTAGTTCTTCACATTTGCCAGTTATCGAGTACATTGAGGTGAATCATGGTGGTGCAATGTGTTTAAATTATCTTCACTAAACCCCGAAGCCGTTCCTCAACGTGGGAAGTCACTAATGTCAAACCAATGCTTCTTAAAACGAGAAAACCATTTCCTTGCCCTGGTCTGAGCAATGCATTATCTAGCCACATGACGCAAATGTTTCTAACTACCTCCGCTGCTGTCACCCTTTTACTGAGCTTAAACAGAAGAATTATATGTGCGAAATCTTCCGATTTTATAGCATCCACAGCCCCACTCACTATCTCCAAATGACAAAATGACAATATGTAAACTCAACAACGCATAAAAATGACAATCGATATATAAATCCAGAGAATCCGGAGTACCAACATCCAAAACCAAAACGGTACGAACATATCAACCAGCCTATTAGTAACGTGAAGAATCGAACGTCTTTCAGAACTTTTAGTAGCATTTTATGACATAAATACACATTCACTACAAGAAGAGATTTATTCTCGAAAGGAAGTAGTTTTAATTTTATGTACTACGTAATTATGATGTGCAGCTACCGTTCAACTACGTGTCTAATTAGTATCTCCAAAACGCAGCAACTCCAATTACCTAGTTATTTGCCTCGATCAAATCCTATATTGAGCAAGGTTGTTCCATTAGAGTAATTTGACCTCATATTGAGTTGTTCTGCACCTGCAGGACACATCTCGCTCAGCTGGAAGGCTGCCCAGTTTTTGCATATTGATCTTGCAACGGGGAACGCCCATCCAAATAGGGTAGGGCAGATTGTATCCGGGGATAGATCTTCCATTGCAAGAATGTCCAATGGCATTTTGTGACACAGTTAGGAGTTCCCACCACTGGTTGTGACGCAACGACGCTTATCATAATGCCATACTATCACTTCATTTCAACATGTAGATGATGACGTGGATCACTGATCTACTTCGCCTTCGTCGCATTGGGAACAACGATTCTTCTCATAGTGGACGGAGCTATTCCAACTGCCGTGTAAAGTTTCTCGCCAGGAGCTGCTTTCATACATTCAGACAAGATTCGGACAGTCTGACAGCAGTGCCAACCTGCTTAGTGTGAGTAAATAGACTTCAAACAGGTGAGGTGTACTATGCAGCTGAAACACACAAACCAAGACGATCTCAGGATGTGAGGACTAGCGCTTCTGTTGGTGGCTGTGAGCTTCGTCAGAATATTGGTCCTCGCACTGAACTTGAGCCTGGCCTTATGGCAAGATTAATACTCAGAAGTAGAGGTGTTGGACAATACTAAAGTTGTCAATAATTTTTTTCTGGTTTTGTGACCGAATTGCCAATATGTAAAACTACCGACGTTTCGGTCACTGTTGCAAGTGACCTTCTTCAGGATGTTTTCGTTTACTGATGAATGAGAAAACTTTATTTCTTATATACCTGCAGACGTGGCTTTTATCTAATTCTGATAGACTGTTAAGGATGAAGAGGAGAGATATTAGAAGTTCTTTATTGGTGTTTGTATTATTTCTTTTCATTGGTGGACACCCGATGTTTTGATTAGTGTTTGCATTACTGCTTCTGGCTGGTGGAAACTGGCGAATGGAAAACCAGGCGGCAGTTGTGACGTGGCGTTGTTTTCCTGCCTTCTAGCTCCAGCTGAGGCTTCAGGTACCCTATGTACCTGCTGCCGCTGAGGTCTCCCGCACGTCTGTGTCTATTGCTGTCGTCCCGTAACGCTGCTATTGATGGCAGGCAAGACGTCGGAAATTGGTACCTGTCTTCTCTGTTCATGTTGGCGGATCGCTTGGCTACTTCTATTGCTTCTTTAATCTTCCTTCTGAAAGTAAGACGCCGTTTCGCCAGTACGCGAGCTTCACCAAAAATCTATCTGTTTGCCGCACTAATCCTGGTGTTCTGCCACGCTGACTTGGTATGTTGTCATAGTCGGACATATCTTTCGTGTTAAGATATCCGTGTGCTGGTGGGTCGCCGCTGAAGAATGTCACTTGCAACAGCGACCGAAAGTCGGTAGCTTTATATATTGACATTGTGATCACAAACCCAGAAAAACTTTACTGACTTTGACAACAGCCTCGGAAGCCTACGTTTATAATATTGAAGTCCTATGCCTTTCCATTTCGTCCTGAGCTTCGCCATTCCGTAACTGAAACACGCCCACTATTAGGTTACAGCCCTATTAGAATGAATGCCAAAACTTCAAACAGCAGATGCGGCTGTGCCAGAGCGTCTTGCTGTGGTAGGAGAGAGAGAGGCGACAGCGCGCGTGAATTTGACAGCAGAGTGATCGTGTCGGCTACACTGAGCTGCACCCAGTTGCGAGACATGCCAGGGCTGTGACGTTCGTCAAGAGGTGCCGGCGAGGCTCGGCAGACGACTGTAGTATTTGGACAGTGATCAGCGGTTACTAACATCATGAAAAATTCCACGTCTGAAAGAGAGCAGCAGGTAAACTCGTGCCACTTCACTGGCTGGAAAAACCCGATGCCCTTAGCCGTTGGCCAGGTGTAGGGAAGGGATGCCCCACCATGGACGAAATGAGCAACTATCCTGACGATCAAATAGACATAAAATGAATAAAATCTCGTCATACACACATACCAAAATAAGGAGTAACTCCTCTAGAAAGAGAAAAACGAGACAAGTACGTACGTCAAAAGGAACTGCCGATGAAGCAAGTCGTTCTTTTAGTTATTCGGTATCAAATATTTTACAGCTAAAATGAACTTTAAAATTAATATTTCTCAGTTACCTTGTGCGATTGCTGTAAACTATGTGTCCATGGTCAGAGCTCGTGGAGCTCTGTCAGAACATACTAGTAGAATTTTATAAATATTATATATTTGAAAGCACATGCCAGAATATGCACTCCGAGCGGGAAAACGCCAATTTTACGAAAATTAATAATGTACTGAAAGCAGTAGTAACATATCAATTTAGAATTAGTTATTTATGTAGGAGTATAAATGTACTTCGTTTCTGATTTGTTAACAGCAAGAAACCTAAAGTAGCATTTATATTTACAAAACTTCGGTTATTGAGCAAACTAGTGAACTGAGCATAAAATTAACGGTAGCAACGAAAAGCTGAGGAAATATTCATTTTATTCGATTCATCACTCATATGTTTAGAGTAAGATTAATAGTTTAAAGTGTCTATGGAAAACACTTTTACGTAAGCAATTTTTTGTAGTGTCTCTTTGAAGATGTACTTAAAAGGGCGGTCATCATCTTCTCTAGGGTCATTCGTTTGTCTAAGCTAGAGTAGTGAGAACATACGTAGAAGTGGGAATTATGTTGCATTTCTGTATGTTTAGAAATTTTGTACTAGTCATGATACTCACGTGGCGAATACTTAGAAAATGCCGGCCGCGGCAGCCGAGCGGTTCCAAGCGCTTCAGCCTGGGAGCGCGCGACTGCTACGGTCGCAGGTTCGAAACTTGCCTCGGCATGGATGTGTGTGATGTCCTTAGGTTAGTTAGGTTTAAGTAGTTCTAAGTTCTAGGGGACTGACTTCAGATGTTAAGTCCCATGGTGCTCAGAGCCAGCCACTTAGAAAATGTACGGATATAGAGCCGTGTGCTCTTAGGAAGGTCTCAGCGATTTAGCAAGACTGCAGACTTGTTGTAGTTCATGTGAATTGGAAAATATCTAACTCTGAAACATTTTCGCGTTTTGGACTTGCGGTGTTTACTCCTTAGCTAGTGTGGATCTCTAAATTTGGACACACATGACTCAACTTGGAAGAATTTTCAGTAGTTTACCGGAACTAGTCATCAGTTACGAGAGTTGGAACTTTAATAGTGGCAACTATTTATTTGCACCTCGTACAAAGTGATGCTTGTATCAAAGTTTTACTGGCCTTCAAAGTAGTCACCAGCATTGTGTATAGCCCGTTGCCAGCGATGTGAAAGTCGTAGGATACTCTTAGCAGTGCCAGTTGTGTTGACGGTTCGAGCGGCGCAGTCTATTGCCAGACGAATTTGTGGCCATTGTGAAGCGAATGCTCTGAAGTGTTTCCTTCAGTTTAGAAATCGAGTTGAACTCACGAGGGCTTAAGTCAGGGGAGTGCAGTAGGTGGTATAGCACATAGCAGCCCCATCAGTCAAACAAATCAGTAATAGCTTGCACTGTATAGGCATTGTCGTGCAAAATGATGGTCAGGTCCTGCAGAAAGTGTCATCACTTTCGTCTCTAAGCTGATCGTAGGGTGTGTTCCAAAAATTAACAGCATAGAGACAGAAGTGATGACACTTTCTGCAGGACCTGACTATATTTTTGCAGGACAATGTTCTTATTTCTTGTTCACATTCCTTAGACAGACATACTAAAATTGTTTAGCTGCACTGCGGATCTGTTTGTATGAAAAGTGGAGTTGGAGCAATAAATATTGCTATAAAATAGAAAAGATTTTGTTAATGCTCCCTTCTACTTATGTATCCAATGTGAACAGCCGGAGCAGTGTGTAACACTCTTTATCCCTGTGAAACTGGAGATGAATATGTGTACTCGATGCAAGTCACGAGTATAGTTGATGATTATGCGCCTACTAATGACATGTGTCATGTTATCACAAATACAAGTGTAAACGTTGAGTTTATAATAAGGAACCGTGTAATGATTGCATAATTTGCACGTCATCAGGGAGCTGGATTAACTGAACATTGGACAGTGATAGGGTGGAACATGTAGCGACAGATAGTACGTTTGGATGCTGTTTGCCCGCAGAAGGGAAACAGCAATGGACTAACGTATTCCAGAGTCTCTCATGATATCTCTGAAGCTAGCATGTGTATTGTAACGATACATAGGGTGTTACAAAAAGGTACGGCCAAACTTTCAGGAAACATTCCTCACACACGAATAAAGAAAAGATGTTATGTGGTTATGTGTCCGGAAACGCTTAATTTCCATGTTAGAGCTCATTTTAGTTTCGTCAGTATGTACTGTACTTCCTCGATTCACCGCCAGTTGGCCCAATTAGAGGAAGGTAATGTTGACTTCGGTGCTTGTGTTGACATGCGACTCATTGCTCTACAGTACTAGCATCACGCACATCAGTACGTAGCATCAACAGGTTAGTGTTCATCACGAACGTGGTTATGCAGTCAGTGCAATGTTTACAAATGCGGAGTTGGCAGATGCCCATTTGATGTATGGATTAGCACGGGGCAATAGCCGTGGCGCGGTACGCTTGTATCGAGACAGATTTCCAGAACGAAGGTGTCCCGACAGGAAGACGTTCGAAGCAATAGATCGGCGTCTTATGGAGCACGGAACATTCCATCCTATGACTCGCTACAGGGGAAGACCTAGAACGACGAGGACACCTGCAATGGACGAGGCAATTCTTCGTGCAGTTGACGATAACCCTAATGTCAGCGTCAGAGAAGTTGCTACTGTACAAGGTAACGTTGACCACGTCACTGTATGGAGAGTGCTACGGGAGAACCAGTTGTTTCCGTACCATGTACAGCGTGTGCAGGCACTATCAGCAGCTGATTGGCCTCCACGGGTACACTTCTGCGAATGGTTCATCCAACAATGTGTCAATCCTCATTTCAGTGCAAATGTTCTCTTTACGGATGAGGCTTCATTCCAACGTGATCAAATTGTAAATTTTCACAATCAACATGTGTGCGCTGACGAGAATCCGCACGCAATTGTGCAATCACGTCATCAACACAGATTTTCTGTGAACGTTTGGGCAGGCATTGTCGGTGATGTCTTGATTGGGCCCCGTGTTCTTCCACCTACGCTCAATGGAGCACGTTATCATGATTTCATACGGGATACTCTACCTGTGCTGCTAGAACATGTGCCTTTACAATAACAACACAACATGTGGTTTATGCACGATGAAGCTCCTGCACATTTCAGTCGAAGTGTTCGTACGCTTCTCAACAACAGATTCGGTGACCGATGGATTGGTAGAGGCGGAACAATTCCATGGCCTCCACGCTCTCCTGACCTCAATCCTCTTGACTTTCATTTATGGGGGCATTTGAAAGCTCTTGTCCACGCAACCACGGTCTCAAATATACCGACACTTCGTGCTCGTGTTGTGGACGGCTTTGATACAATACGCCATTCTCCAGGGCTGCATCAGCGCATCAGGGATTCCATGCGACGGAGGGTGGATGCATGTATCCTCGCTAACGGAGGACATTTTGAACATTTCCTGTAACAAAGTGTTTGAAGTCACACTGGTACGTTCTGTTGCAGTGTGTTTCCATTCCATTCTTCTTCTTGTGGTCTTCAGTCCTGAGACTGGTTTGATGCAGCTCTCCATGCTACTCTATCGTGTGCAAACTTCTTCAACTCCCAGTAACTATTGCAACCTACATCCTTCTGAATCTGCTTAGTGTATTCATCTCTTGGTCTCCCTCTCTGATTTTTACCCTCCACGCTGCCCTCCGATACTAAATTGGTGATCCCTTGATGCCTCAGAACATGTCCTACCAACCGATCCCTTCTTCTAGTCAAGTTGTGCCACAAATTTCTCTTCTCCCCAATCCTATTCAATACTTCCTCATTAGTTATGTGATCTACCCATCTAATCTTCAGCATTCTTCTGTAGCACCACATTTCAAAAGCTTCTATTATCTTCTTGTCCAAACTATTCGTCGTCCATGTTTCACTTCCATACATGGCTACACTCCATACAAATACTTTCAGAAACGACTTCCTGACACTTAAATCTATACTCGATGTTAACAAATTTCTCTTCTTCAGCAACGCTTTCCTTGCCATTGCCGGTCTACATTTTATATCCTCTCTACTTCGACCATCATCAGTTATTTTGCTCCCCAAATAGCAAAACTCCTTTACTACTTTAAGTGTCTCATTTCCTAATATAATTCCCTCAGCATCACCCGACTTAATTATACTACACTCCATTATCCTCGTTTTCCGTTTGTTGATGTTCATCTTATATCCTCCTTTCAAGACACTATCCATTCCGTTGAACTGCTCTTCCAAGTCCTTTGCTGTCTATGACAGAATTCAATGTCATCGGCAAACCTCAAAGTTTTTATTTCTTCTCCATGGATTTTAATACCTACTCCGAATTTTTCTTTTGTTTCCTCCACTGCTTGCTCAATATACAGATTGAATAACATTGGGGAGAGGCTGCAACCCTGTCTCACTCCCTTCCCAACCACTGCATTCCTTTCGTGTCCCTCGACTCTTATAACTGCCATCTGGTTACTGTACAAATTGTAAATAGCCTTTCGCTCCCTGTATTTTACCCCTGCCACCTTCAGAATTTGAAAGAGAGTATTCCAGTCAACATTGTCAAAAGCAGTCTCTAAGTCTACAAATGCTAGAAACGTAGGTTTGCTTTTCCTTAATCTAGCTTCTAAGATAAGTCGTAGGGTCAGTATTGCCTTACGTGTTCCAATATTTCTACGGAATCCAAACTGATCTTCCCCAAGGTCGGCTTCTAATAGTTTTTCCATTCGTCTGTAAAGAATTCGCGTTAGTATTTTGCAGCCGTGACTTATTAAACTGATAGTTCGGTAATTTTCACATCTGTCAACACCTGTTTTCTTTGGTATTGGAATTATAATATTCTTCTTGAAGTCTGAGGGTATTTCGCCTGTCTCGTACATCTTGCTCACCAGATGGTAGGGTTTTGTCAGGACTGGCTCTCCCAAGGCTGTCAGTAGTTCTAATGGAATGTTGTCTACTCCCGGGGCCTTGTTTCGACTCAGGTCTTTCAGTGCTCTGTCAAACTCTTCACGCAGTATCATATTTCCCATTTCATCTTCATCTACATCCTCTTCCATTTCCATAATATTGTCCTCAAGTACATCGCCCTTGTATAGACCCTCTATATTCTCCTTCCACCTCTCTGCTTTCTCTTCTTTGCTTAGAAATGGGTTTGCATCTGAGCTCTTGATATTCATACAAGTGGTTCTCTTTAATTTTCCTGTAGGCAGTATCTATCTTACCGCTAGTGAGATAAGCCTCTACATTCTTACATTTGCCCTCTAGCCATCCCTGCTTAGCCATTTTGCACTTCCTGTCGATCACATTTTTGAGACGTTTGTATTCCTTTTTGCCTGCTTCATTTACTGCATTTTTATATTTTCTCCTTTCATCAATTAAGTTCAATATATCTTCTGTTACCCAAGGATTTCTAGCAGCCCTCGTCTTTTTACCTACTTTATCCTCTGCTGCCTTCACTACTTCATCCCTCAAAGCTACCCATTCTTCTTCTACTGTATTTCGTTCCCCCCGCCGGCCGGGGTGGTCTCGCGGTTCTAGGCGCTCAGACCGGAACCGCGCGACTGCTACGGTCGCAGGTTCGAATCCTGCCTCGGGCATCGATGTATGTGATGTCCTTAGGTTAGTTAGGTTTAAGTAGTTCTAAGTTCTAGGAGACTGATGACCACAGATGTTAAGTCCCATAGTGCTCAGAGCCATTTGAACCATTTATTTCGTTCCCCCATTCCTGTCAATTGTTCCCTTATGCTCTCCTTGAAACTCTGTACAACCTCTGGTTCTTTCAGTTTATCCAGGTCCCATCTCCTTAAATTCCCACCTGATTAATGTGATTTGAAGAGAAGTAATAAAATGATCTCTAACATGGAAAGTAAGCGTTTCCGGACACAAAAATGGCTCTGAGCACTATGGGACTCAACTACTGTGGTCATAAATCCCCTAGAACTTAGAACTACTTAAACCTAACTAACCTAAGGACAGCACAAAACACCCAGCCATCACGAGGCAGAGAAAATCCCCGACCCCGCCGGGAATCGAACCCGGGAACCCGGGCGTGGGAAGCGAGAACTTTCCGGACACATGTCCACATAAAATATTTTCTTTCTTTGTGTGTGAGGAATGTTTCCTTAGAGTTTGGCCGTACCTTTTTGTAACATCCTGTACAACGTGAATCTTCCTGGCAGATTAAAACTGTCTGCCGGACCGAGACTCGAACTCGGGACTTTTACCTTCGCGGGCAAGTGCTACACCATCTTTTTTTTTTTTTTTTCGATATTGATCGTTGCGTTTGGTCTGCGCGGACGTCACAAGACATACGTTCAAGTTGATCGTTGATTCTTTTACTCAGTTTTTTTATTACAGAGGGCAGCTAAACCTCTGACCGAACACGCTGAGCTACCGAGCCGGCATCTGAGCTACCCAAGCACGACTCACGCCCCGTGCTTACAGCTTTACTTCTGCCAGTACCTCGTCTCCTACCTTCCAAACTTTACAGAAGCTCTCCTGCGAACCTTGCTGAACTGTCACTCCTGAAAGAAAGGATATTGCGGAGACATGGCTTAGCAACAACCTGGGGGATGTTTCCAGAATGAGATTTTCACCCTGCAGCCGAGTGTGCACTGATATGAAACTTCCTGGCAGATTGAAACTGTCTGCCGGACCGAGACTCGAACTCGGCACCTTTGCCTTATGCGGGCAAGTGCTCTACCAACTGAGCTACCCAAGCACGACTCACGCCCCGTCCCGAGTTCGAGTCTCGGTCCGGAACACAGTTTTAATCTGCCAGGAAGTTTCATATCAGCGCACACTCCGCTGCAGAGTGAAAATCTCATTCTGGAAACATCCCCCAGGCTGTGGCTAAGCCATGTCTCCGCAATATCCTTTCCTTTAGGAGTGCTAGTTCTGCAAGGGTCGCAGGAGAGCTTCTGTAGAGTTTGGAAGGTAGGAGACGAGATACTGGCAGAAGTAAAGCTGTGAGGACGAGGCGTGAGTCGTGCTTGGGTAGCTCAGTTGGTAGAGCACTTGCCCGCGAAAGGCAAAGGTCCCGAGTTCAAGTCTCGGTCCGGCACAAAGTTTTAATCTGCCAGGAAGTTTCATATCAGCGCACACTCCGCTGCAGAGTGAAAATCTTATTCTGATATACAACGTGTTACATAGCCGACAAAATAGAACAATAAATCCATTGATGTTGCACAAGATTATGGTAGTACGTGAAGTACACCAGCGGCAAGAAGCAGTCAGCACCTTCGCTGCACAATAACAATGGTAATGTTATTGATGACAGTGCCACTAAAGCTGACTGACTAAGTACAGTTTTCCAAAATTCCTTCACAAAAGAAGACGAAGTAAATACTCCAGATTCCAATCAAGACCAGCTGCCTACATGAGTAACTTAGAGGTAGATATACTCGCTGTGGCGAAGCAGCATAAAACACTTACAACAGGCAAAGCCAGATTGTATACAAGTCAGGTTGCTTCCAGAGTACGCTGCTACAGTAAGTCCATACTTAGCAATCATGTACAACCGCTCGCTCATAGAATGATCCGTATCCGAACACTGGAAAGTTGCACAAGTCACACCAGTACTCAAGAAATGAAGTAGGAGTAATCCGCTGAATTACAGACCTGTATCTCTAACGCCGATCTGCACTAGGAGTTTGGAATCATCTCGAAGAAAACGGTTTGTTGACAAACAGTCAACACGAATCCAAAAAACATCGTTCTTGCGAAACATAGCTACTTCTTCCTCCTTAGAGCGTGAAAATATTTGGTTGGCGCCTGTCTATATAAGAAGAAATGATTATCATAAGAAAATAAGATCTGGCACGGAAAGATTTAAGTGTTCGTTTTTACCATGCGCTGTTCGAGAGTGGAACAGTAGAGAAGTAGCTTGTAGGTGGTCCGATGAACTCTCTGCCGGGCACTTAATTGTGAAATGCACCGTATTCATGTAAATGTAAATGTTTTAGTGTCATAAAATATCGTTTCTCTTAGAAATCTTGTGATTTCTTATAGCCAAAAGTCGTGGTTGGAAAACAATAATCCTCGTGACGCCTAACAGTGTAATTGTTACCATTAATGCAAAGTGTCAGCTTTAGCTGAAAACAGCAATGATAATCGGACTTAATTCAAAAATATGGGCTGCAGGTTCCAACGAATTCGTATACAATGGCGTGTTAATGGGAGCCATCGTTGGATCAGCAAACCGACCACGTCCAACCAACTTAACAGACTGTAAAATAGTTTATATTAGAGTTTATAATAGTGGAGTAGGAGTCTATTAATTAACACAAAATGCACTTTAAATATCTAATTACTATTTTATCATAAAATTACGCTACGAAAATACACAGCAACACTTCCTGTGGAAGCTCGAAGAAGAGAGAGAGAGAGAAAAGAAGAAGTTGTCATCGTCTTCATATCTTTTTAAGACAATAGAGAAAAGAAATTCCGATCGATAGTAGAATATGTATCACAGATAAACTTTACATATGTCCTACAGTATTATAACCAAAGGCTGCAAGAAGATCTAATTAGGTGGGTGCCGTCTTTCTAGGCCTGCTCTTCATCTTCCGTGTTACATTCCGCTGCCCTACCAGAACGTTTTGTTGCATATTCGCTGTATTGTCGTTTGTAGGTCTCCATTCTCAGGATATGTTTGTACGTACAGCTCAGCTGCTATCTTGGCGCTCCCTCTACTTTGTCCGTAAACAAGTCGAACTCTTGATCTCTCTTGTTTTTTTTTCCCGAAGTAACTATCGTTTGACATTCACAGATAGAATAAAAAGCTATATTTCCTTTGTGCCTTTTATACTTATATCAGTGCAACTCCATTTTCTCTCTTTATCCTTATCAATTGGTTTGACGTCAACAACAGACAAATACTATCTTGTAAACAGTGTGATTTCTCCAGAACTACTTATTTGTTTTCGGATAGTGACGCGCGTTTGAACTGATCTCTGATAAGTACTCGATTACCAGTAAAATTTATTACAGTTTATTTAAATTCGAAGAGCCCAGGGAAAAACCAGGAAGTCACTTTTGTCATTAAGCACTGAAAAAGAATTTTTTAACTTCAGTAGCACAATATATGCTTCACACAAAGAGCAATTCTTTTCAACAACGTGAAATACTTAAGTTTATACGTACTCAACCTAATGAAAAGGTTCTTTATATGCGTAATGTGAACAATATGAAGCAGAGCTAGAAACTTTACTCAAGCACTAACTTTTTCCAGGAAAAAAATTTGTAAGTCTCTTTAATGAGAAAGAGAACCAGGCTCATAAGCTACTCTTTCAGTCATTTACTAATGCATGGAGAAACGTTACTGCTGACTAATCGCAATACTTCATGAGACTCATAATTACTGATGATTAGCTCTGTAAATATGTAGAGCTGAAGACAACATAGATTTGTGACATTTTTGGACATAACAAATTTAAGAGAAAATTTCGAAGAGAACGGCTTAAAATTAACTGAACAGGGCGAAGAAATTTCAGCTTCTCCTGTATCGACCGAGCGAGGTGGCGCAGTGGTTAGACACTGGACTCGCATTCGGAAGGACGACGGTTCAATCCCGCGTCCGGCCATCCTGATTTAGGTTTTCCGTGATTTCCCTAAATCGCTCCAGGCAAATGCCGGGATGGTTCCTTTCAAAGGGCACGGCCGACTTCCTTCCCTAATCCGATGAGACCGATGACCTCGCTGTCTGGTCTCCTTCCCCAAACCAACCAACCAACCAATCTCCTGTATCCTATGTTGAAGGTTCGAGTGGTTCAAATGGCTCTAAGCACTATGGGACTTAACATCTGAGGTCATCAGTCCCCTAGAACTTAGAACTACTTAAAACTAACTAACCTAAGGACATCACACACATCCATGCCCGAGGCAGGATTCGAACCTGCGACAGTAGCAGTCGCGCGGTTCCGGACTGAAGCACGTAGAACCGCTCGGCCACAACGGCCAGCATATTGAAGCATCTATGTGAGTCTCTCTTATGACGCTGGTTGCCATGGCGACATTTAAGTGCCTATCCTGTTCAGTGGACGAAAGCGAATTTGTGAGACCCCAATTTCCTTCACCTGCTTGGCCTTAAATCGACATTTCGGTACATATTTGTGTTTTGGAAACTCTTTACAATCACAGACAAAATTCCTAATAGACTCTCTCCACAGTGAAAGATGACGGTTTGATTTTTGTTTTTGTTTTTTTCTGGTTACTGCACTGCCATCTGTTATAGTGCAGTCGACTTACTTGTTTTCTTTGTCAGAATAGTTAACTTACCTGCTTTTTTTCCGTATGCGAAACCTTTTATTCCAAAGGGACTCATGACGAAGGCGTTTCTATTTCTGTTTCATACATCTAAGAGGTAGTACTTTCGACAGAGAATCATATGGAAGTTAAAACTTATTTCCAATAGAAAAGTGGCTTACAAGATTTTTTTTCCGACGAGCTTCATTTGATGTTGCCGTTTCTGTAATAAGTATATACATAACAGAAGACAATAGGTCGTTTTAGGAAATCATTTGTAGCAGAGGCATGTAATTTTTATTTTTATGGGTTATCTATGTGACTTTTGTAAGTTATCGACGTGCACGTCAAGGAAATAGGTTACGTTACTCTTAAACAATCTTCGGTCTTGTTGTGGCACAATCTTCGCCTCTGAGCAGTCTTATGCACTCTTAGTTGAAATGTGTTAGGTGATGGACGTATTCAGTACTGCTGTGGTGGCTTGTGGTTGTACCTGTTAGGTGAAGAAAGGTTTATTGTAAAGGACAAATGTTCAAATGTGTGTGAATTTCTAAGGGCTCATACTCCTGAGTTTATCGTTCCCTGGACTTGCACACTACTTAAAATAACTTATGTTAAGAGCAACACACACACTCATGCCCGAGGGAGGACTCGAATCTCCTGCAGGAGGGGATGCGCAATCCGCGACATGGCGCCTCAAACCACGCGGCCACTAAGTCCGGTTGTAAAGGACAGCAAGGCTGGATATGGTCTGTATTTTGGAACGGGAGAAGAATAAATTTTGTTTAATATTATTATTTTTGAAGGAAGAAGTTCGAGGTAAGACTGCAGAACTAGACATCTAGTTTGTCGGATTGATTACTGTCAGCTTCTTAAATTTCTAAGAGCTGAAAGAAAAATTACCCCACTACCCTGAGCCATGCATTTAAATATCAAGTAATTAAGCTGTTTGGGTTTTATATAAATTCGTTGTAAACACTGTATCCTTTTAAAATCATTGTTCACTTTGTTAAGCATAGTATTGTTCATACCAATGTTATGTGCGAAGATCACGCGAAATTTTACTCTGTCTTTGAAATACATACTTCATTCTAAAACCGTTGTATTGGATTATCATTTCATAGGAATAGTTACTCTCCTCATCCCACTCTTTAAAGAAGGTTTATCATTACACATTACCACAGTGCGCCATACAGTATGCAACAGCTTGAATACTGTTTGGAAATTTTATTTAAAAACAGAAATATAGATTACCCGCTGACTGCTTACAGTTTGCTGTTGTGCTTTCAAGAATTCTGCAACACCGTTGTCGAGACGCGAGGTACAGTAAGTGAAAATTTTGATTAGGGCTAGATAATTGTTTTACTTTATCACTTAAACAGTTGGCATAGTAGTACAGATTCTGTGTCGCTTTCATTCATTGCTAGCAATTGCGTGCAGGATAGTACTGTTTTTGTTTTTGTTTGTTTAGTCATTGAAGCAATTCTGTTTTTCCAAGAAATTGTGTTTCATCGTGTTTGCTCAACAGAGAGTAGTATGGAAGTCCGTCGTAGCACAAGCTCAACAGAGAGTGTTACAAAATAACTAGCCGGTACAGGGTGAGATAGACCACGTTCAGCAATTCTACTATCAGTAGTTTACATGAGACTCCAGAAAGTTCAAATGGCTCTGAGCACTATGGGATTTAACCTCTGAGGTCATCAGTCCCTTAGAACTTAGACCTACTTAAACCTAACTAACCCTAGGACATCACACACATCCATGCCCGAGGCAGGATTCGAACCTGCGACCGTAGCAGTCACGCGGTTCCGGACTGAAGCGCTTAGAACCGCTCGGCCACCGCTGCCGGCTACAGAAAGTTGCTGCGGATCCATAATTATTAGCCAATTTAGAGAAAAACAATGAAACAGAGCAAACGATGGTCGGTCGGCAATAAGTCGCCACAGTCTAGTGAAAGCTTACAAAAATTGTGTGAAATTTTACAACTGATAACAGACACATCAGAATCAGGTTCTGCGTCAATGTCTTTTAAACGAACACAACCCACATCGCCTCCAGTGAACAATTTTATAGTACCACACTGCATGATTTTTCTAGAACCAAGTCGTCAGATACTTAAAGAAACAAAAGATGAAATTAGTAAGAAAATAGACGAAACTCAAGATGAAATGACTAAGAAAATCGACAAATCACAGGGAGAGAATAGAAAATCACAAGAAGAAATGAAATTTAAAACACAAAATTTATCAGTTGAGATTAGGGAAGAAATTGAAAATGACCTTCAAACAATAATCGTCTTGCACAATGAGAAATTCTTAATCTGTCGGGAAGTTTTGCAACTAGAATACGTAATCTTGAAAGAGAACACGAAAATTTGAAAACAAACCAGCGTAATGAGAAGGACGAACTGTTAGCTAAAATTAGCTCTGTAGTTCCGAATGCGATTGTTATACTGCCAAAAAATCGTAACGAACATCTTAACACAAGGTCAAAAGAAATTTGCGAACAAGAGGAAACTTTGACATTAAAAAAGAACAAAAAGAACAGTTAAGCACAGTTAAAGAAAAAGTTGACGACCTGACAATGAAAATGGCAATTTGTCTGCCACTGCAGACAGGGCATGCTGCCAGTACAGTTTTCAGACACACCAGAATACCAGTCATTAATAAATTTTAGAGACAACCAGGAGAAAATTAATCGGGAAAATAAGTGTTATAGGAACACTATGAATGAAAAGGTCTGGCGTATTTAAAGAAACGAGGAGGAAAAGGACGAATTTGACCGTTTGCATTCACACTAAGAAAACTTTGGTGACCATACAAATTTATGGCCTTTACGTGATTTTACACGAGAACGATACCATACATCCTGATACGACAATGAATCGCCGACGAGGTGCAATAGAGAACAATCTGGTTCACAATTAGAAACACGTTTTCGCAGTACGTACATTCTAAGTTTTCAGGAATTACAATAACTAAATTCAACCCCAAGCATGAATTGATCGTTCTTATATTCTTATATTCACCAAATTGTCCACTTGTGCATAAATCAGAATTTCTCTGCGGTTACTTATAAAATGAACCTGCAGCAAGAATACACTCAATAGTGAAAGATTGGCAAAACGTAAATGATTTCTACCAAGCATTTTTGCCAGCTGGCCGCGGGCCACACAATATCGGATAAAACATAGCATTATAATGTTATGGAACTTTGAACAACCCGACTTCTCTAGTCCAGCAAAATATCTTGGAGACGTGGAACGCAGAAACAGTACTTATCAAACCCATACAGTCTGTCAGAGCTAATTCGCATTTGTTTAACAAAGTTATCTACATATTTGAGACAAGTAATTTTGGCCGGAAGATGTAAAGATGACAGGGAAGCATTTCAAACATTACTTCAGGAATTGGAATCGGAGAGTGACAATAGTTTAACGGAAAAACACAAAAACAGTCGCAGCAGACACTATGACACGCAAGATGCTTTGGTACCGCGTGAAAAGAAAACCTGTGGGAAGTCGCATAACAAACACAACCATAAAAACATTCACAATTGGCTAAGGGACATCGTCTGTACGATGTACAATTCTCGCAGTTGAGTAACGATTTTTCTGATACAAGTAATTTCTGGAGCACTTAGTACCCTCTTACAATCGCATATCACTAAAGTTGCGAAATGGCAACGGGTGTAACCGTAACATCATAACAATCAAAATAATCACAGACAGCACTGTAAATCAGATAGTAATCATGCAAATTCTCATAGGCACAATCAGGTAGATCAAATCCAGAAGTTATATGGCACAGCCAAATATCAACCAACACGGCCACAGTAATCCACGTTATAATCCACAGTGGCAAAATTCTGGAAGGGCAACCCCAGCGTGACGGATAGAAATAATTTAAGTCAGACCACCAAATCCTAGAGATAATCAATGACGATGAAGCAATACAGGACGCAATTGAAGCTGCTATGACACACAAGAGCAAGAGACTTCATTGCACTTCACATATCAAGCCATAAAGAAAATATTTCTTTTGACCGGCCGGAGTGGCCGTGAGGTTCTGGGCGCTACAGTCTGGAGCCAAGCGACCGCTACGGTCGCAGGTTCGAATCCTGCCTCGGGCATGGATGTGTGTGATGTCCTTCTGTTAGTTAGGTTTAATTAGTTCTAAGTTCTAGGCGACTGATGACCTCAGAAATTAAGCCGCATAGTGCTCAGAGCCATTTGAACCTATTACGAAAATATTTCTTGTATCACAGCGCACAGCAACGGTTAGCGATAAACAATGCTGTTTCACCGCATGCCAGAGCGACTCACGCCTTGCGGCAGGCAACTTTTGACAAGAATCGGACTACTTTCGTCGCGCAACAAATTTCGTTTATCACACATCAAATCTAGCGATTTGCTGCCACCACGCTTACGCTATATAAACTTCTACGAACTTCGAAATTCCACCTAGGATCCGAATAAAAACAAATAATTTCTAACAAAATGAACATTGACAGTATTTTTAAACCAGTTCTAAGAGGATAAACAAGTTATCAGAAATGTGTTGTTGACTTGAGAAATATTTTGACTCTACACAGTGCGACAATGCTGAGATATAAAACATTTTTTACCACTTTTGATGAGATATACATGCTGTTAGGATAGTAATTTTGTTGTCTCGAAAGACGGGTAATAGTTACACTGCTGGCCACCGTAAATGCAACACCCTGAAGGAAGCATCCGAATCAAGTGAAATTTACATCATGGGTTTGCAGCGATGAGATATGCAACTGATTAGAATTTCAGCGCAGACGCACATCACGCGCGCCTGTGGCGCCACCTCATAGCGCCATTTAAGGCTTGGCGATTTCGACGAGTGTACGTTCGGCACGTGTGTTTACCTTGTGGTTGTTTCACAAGACGATCAGTTATGCCTCGTAGACAACAGCGAACATCGTTTGATCAAGTATCCGAGTTCGACAGAGGAAGGATAGTGGCTTACCGAGATTGTGGATTATCATACAGAGAAATCGCTGGTCGTGTTGGACGAAACCAAACAATTGTAATGCGGATATGTGACCGTTGGATGCAGGAGGGTACGACGGACCGACGTGGTCGATCGCATTCACTTCGGTGCACCACTGCACGTACTGATAGGCAAATTGTGCGCATGGCAGTGACGGATCGCTCAGTGACATCCCGAACCATAGCACAGCACATTGCGTCTGTAACGCATCATCCAGTGTCTGCGCGTACCATTCGACGCCGTTTACAGCAGAGTGGTCTGTCCGCAAGACGTCCATTGCTTCGTCTACCATTGACGCAGAAGCACAGACGTCTCCGTCGCCAATGGTGTGATGACAGACGGATGTGGACGGCAGAATGGAATGACGTTGTCTTTACTGACGAGGCACGCTTCTGTCTGCAGCACCACGATGGTCGGATTCGAGTGTGGAGACACCGTGGAGAGAGGATGCTGGACAGCTGCATTATGCACCGCCACACTGGTCTTGCACCGGGTATTATGGTATGGGGCGGTATTGGATATTACTCTCGCACGCCTCTAGTACGCATTGCCGGTACTTTAAATAGCCGGCGCTACATATCCGAGGTGCTGGAGCCAGTTGTCCTTCCTTACCTTCAGGGCTCGGCCACAGCCATATTTCAACAGGATAATGCGCGACCACACGTGGCACGCATTGTCCAAAGGTTCTTCGTCAATAAACAGATTGAATTGCTTCCCTGGCCGGCTCGCTCTCCGGATCTTTCGCCGATAGAAAACATGTGGTCCATGGTTGCTCAACGAGTGACCCAGATTACATCCCCAGCTGCCATACCAGATGATCTTTGGCAACGTGTGGAAGCTGCTTGGGCTGCTGTACCCCAGGAACACATCCAACGTCTCTTTGACTCAATGCCGAGACGTGTGGCAGCGGTGATCTCCAACAATGGCGGCTACTCTGGCTACTGATTCTGGCAGGAACCACATGTCACAGACGTCTGTAAACGTAATCATTTGATACTTGGTCAACATGTTATCTACAAAATAAATTTTGTTGTGCTACCTGTTGTCTTTCTTGGTGTTGCATTTACGGTGGCCAGCAGTGTATTTGGAATACACGTTTTTCAGGATTTATTGTGAGGTAGTGAAGTTGTGTTTATTGAAGTGAGATATGTACGAACGTAGCTGTAAGATTTATGTGGAAGTAAGTGGACGAAAACAGAGAATTGTTATTTGAAGTGTATATTGAGGCGCAGACAGCAAATATGGTTAATGTTGTCATACGACAATGAGGTTTATGTTGGTTAGGTACACAAGATGATAATTATGAGATTTATGATGCATACTGTAATAGAATGAGGCAATGATTATGCTGATCAATGTAGAGGAAGTGTAAGTGAGTAATGGTTAGGACACAGACTGTTTCTTTTAACAGTTAATTTTATGCCATGCCGATGCATTTCGTGTTTATAAGCCTGAAAGGTGAGTTTTTGAAAAGATGTGGCTAGGTGATAATAGTGAATGAAGGTAACGTGGCATGAGGCAACGCAGTTATTTCTTTGATGTGGAATTGCTGACTATCTGATGGAAATTATTCAACCTCTTTGATGATGTTTCCTCGCCGTGTCCGGCAACATTGGTTTTGTCCGTATTGTGGCGGGCTCGGATGTGGCTTGCAAAACCGATCTTTGCTTTGAAGATCGAAGTGCAATATATTTGCCCAGTGGAGTTATACGTATAGCTTTCGTTTATCGTCCAGGTTCTATTGGCGGATATGCTCGAATTGTTCCACACACTTGTGTACAGTTGAGCGTCACTCTCATCGGTGCAATGCAAGCTCCTCCCAACGTTTGCTCGGAATGCCACAGGCTGTGAGGTGGCGTTTGATGGTGTCTTTACGACGCATGTGTTGGCCACCTTTCCGCCGCTTTCCACACGAGAGCTCTGAGTAGAACACCGCTTTGGGAAGTCTACAGTCGCCCATGCATATGATACGGCCACTATATGTCAGTTGGTGTTTCATTAAGAGAACTTCAATGCCAGGCAGTTTAACGCGACGCAAAACATCCGTGTTTGGAACATGGTCTTCCCATTTCATGCGGAGAATTGATCTCAGACAGCGAAGATGAAAGGTGTCTAGCCTCCTAATGTCAACCTTATAACAGCACGAGGTTTCAGAGGCGTAAAGTTGGTAATATTATTGCTTTGTAGACCACAATTGTAGTTTGTAGTCTGAGATCATGTGATTTCCATACTCGGTGATTCATTGGCTATACGAGCTGCAATTTCTGTTGTCAGGCTGTTGTCGCTTCTAATTTGGCTACCTAGATATTTAAAGTATGACACGTTTCCTAAATGTTTGTTGTCCAGCTTAATACTGCAGTTGTCTGTATTGGAACCCCTAAGTGGTTGTTGAAGGACTTGCGTCTTGGTGATGCTTATGACTAAACCAAATCTTCTGCAGGAGTCATTTAGCAGGTTAATGTATGTTTGGAGGGATTCAGGAGAATTAGCCATCATACATGCGTCATCTGCGTACAGAATTTCTAAGATAGATATTTTATTTCCTTGACTTTTTGTTCTGATGCGAGAGATGTTGAAGACTCGAGTCAAGACACATTTGACCACTGCAGGCTTTGGTCGTGTCTCTCATAACAGCTGCGAAATAAAGTGTGAAGGGTGTGGGAGGCAGTACACAGCCTTGTTTTACACCGCACACGGGAAACTGGTCTGAAAGCTCGTTTTCATGGCGGATTTTTGTCATCATGTTGTCATGGAACTATCTAATCAAGTTAATAATTTTGTCAGGGCAGCCGGTTTTCTTTAGTATAATCCAAAGAGCTTCCCGTGGGACTCGGTCGAATGCTTTTTCCAGGTCTTCAAAGCACGTGAACAGAGGCTGATGTTGCTCTAAGCTTTTCTCTTGCATTTGACAACAAATATGGCGTCCACTGTGCCTCTGTTGGGGCGGAAGCCACACTGGGTGTCTGGTAGCACTTTTTCTGCAAGGTGCGTTAGCCGGTTGTTGAGTATGTGAGCCAGGACTTTCCCTGCTGCTGAGGGAAGAGAGATTCCCATGTGAGAAGTGCAGTCAGAAATGTCACCTTTCCCTTTGTAAATCTTGCAAATGCAGGCATCTTTCCAATGTTGTGGAATTATTTCACACTACCAAATCTTTGAAATTAGAACAAACAGTGGGTTCGTAATGTTTGGTTCACCATATTTATAAAGTTGTGATGGTAAGTTGTCTAATCCTGCTGGTTTTTTATTCTTCAGCGTAGCCAATGCTAAATGAATTCACTGAACGAAGGGGAATCAGCAACTTGTTCGTCGACTGGCAGGCCTTCAAGTGATTCCATGTATGGAATATCAATCGTCTGATAGTTTGGGATTAAGAAAGTCATCAAAATGTTCTGCCCACCGAGCAAGTATATCACTCTGTTGCGTCAACCGACAGGTTTCATCTTTCTCATAAACAGATGCTATCTTTCTTGACTTTGGACCAAAGATAGTTCTCAGGCACTCGAAGAATCTGCCTGTTTGGTTTGTGTGAGCATATGATTCCATTTCATTGGCTTTATTCAGCCACCATTTGTCTTCGAGGGTGCGCACCTTCACTTTCAGGTTGTAATGTGCTACTTTACGCTTGTCAAGATCAGGACTGCTCTGAAGTCATTAACAAGCTATTTGATCTCCGCATCTGAATCGTCAAACAAATCTTGGTTCTTTTTCTGAAGTTTTCCCAAGACTTCTTTGGCACATCTGCGCAGTTTGGTAGCTATACAATCCAGTGCTCATCTACAGAGGCAGACTCGGATATCAAAAGCCCATCACAACCGAGTGTATCGTCCAGTTTCCCCCTCATAGTCTGATCGTGGACCAAGATTTTGCAAGATAATTTTGATAGTACTCGTATTTTGTGTGGCGCTCGGCGTGGTGCTTTCAAAGTTATGTTTAATTTGGACCTCACAAGTCGATGGCCTGTCCAACACTTAGTGTCTCTCATAGCACGTGTGATCAGTACCTCACCAAGATCTTTTTTCAGTACGATCACATCTAGAAGGTGTTTAGATCTTGGGTGCATCCACGTCGATTTATATTTATTGGGTATCCGAAAATATGTATTTTTCAAACAGAGTTCAAATTCAACACATAAGGTGAAAAGAGCAAGACCATTTGAACTGCATTTTCCAATTCCATGGCGATCAATGACTCCATTACAATGAAATCACTGCCAACCCGAGCATTGAAATCTCCGAGCAACAGGACTTTATCCGCAGAAGCAATGCCCTGAAGTACGTATCGGAGATGTTGGTAGAACTTTTACTTCTCTTCATCGGGAGATGGCAGTGTAGGTACGGAGACACTCATCAGGTGAATGTATTTCTTAGATTGTTAGTTGAAGTCTAAGCGTTATGATTCTGTCGCTGATGCCTTTTGTAAATTCCGTCAATGAACACGCCAGTTCATTGCGTATGACAAAGCCTACGCCACTTTCCGCCCTTTCGGCAGATGGTTTCCACTTCAGTAGTAGGTGTAAACTCCGAGCTGTTCACACAGCTCTCCGCAGTCACTAATGTGTTTCACTGAGGGCGGCGATGTCGATCTTATATCTCTCTTCACTAAACATACAGCATCATTTTTTTTCTTATTTTCACCGCAACACCGCAACATGTAATAGTTACACAAATTTTACAGTAGTTCGAGAAGTGTACGTTTTCGTCTCCATCTGTGCAGGAAAATGTTTTCCATAGATTTGGCTTAGCACTGATTGCTACTCTGTACTGTGACACACTCTTTTAGCATATGTTACCTCAGTGAACTTTTTGCCACTTGTGTTTGTGGTATAGTCTGTTTAGTTGTTTATATCGATGGATGATATTTTTTCTGTACTGTATATAGCTACATCCACTCAAAATTTAACTGCTACTGAATTCTGTAGAACTAATCTGCCTTTCCTTTAACTAACACATAAACATTAGATATATATGAAGCGATATCACAACAATATTGTCCATCAGCCTTGTGTCTGCGAAATTTTCGAAGTGAAAATGAAAGTCATGACTCGGGAGCTATAACACGGATAGACATGTATTTAGAACAAAAGAAAAAAGGCAATAAGAGAAATGAGATACAGGAAATATTTCCAATACTAATAATGATTTTTTTCTACTTCTCAGTTTTATTCTTTTTGTCATGGCATATGATAAGATTCTGGCTAGGTAGGGCGAATATGAGTAATGATTAGATAGGGGAAAGGTTTCAAATGGTTAGGTAGGACAGTAGAGCTAAGTAATATGAAACTATAAGAATGTATGAAATATATGACAGAAAGAAGCAAAGAGATAAGGGAAACAGTTGTATTTGTTGGCAGTTTGATGGAATTATGAGTAAACTGATTAAGAGGTGAACAAACTAAAGGATCAAGGTAGCATGCTAATTACTGACCATGTTAGGTATGATACAGACTGTCGTTTGACTGATTGCATAATGTATTCTTTGATGGGAACGTTGGTTACTCATTAATCCATATTTTCCTAATTATATATTTGTGTTCACCTTACCTGTGTGTGTGACCATTGGCTTTATGTGTTTCTTGCTTGTGTGTGATCACTATCCTTCTGTGTCTCTTTGTACCTTACACCCTGTACTTTTACGTATTTTACTGATGAACACACACATAAGTATTAATCTGAAAAGATTTTGAATGCTCTGTAGGTCATTCTGTACACATATAGTAACTGTTTCTTACGTTTTCCAAAGAGTTAGTAACTGCTTTTCCGAAATAGATTCTCCATTAATTTCGAAAAAATATAGATTCAGATCTGTTCAGGAAACGGAATAACTCCAAGAGTTAGGGCAGCACATGGAGTCTGTGAATGGGCTAGAATGCTCAATATATTTGCTAGTGCATGCTGATGAAAAGTTGAATTCGAGGAAACACGTGATTGCTGTAACAAGCATGTTACTGAAATCAAATGGCTAACTTGAGCAACGTTTGCTCTTCTTATTATTGCTAGTTTTAAAAACAAACAAACCAACATATTTCTCACTTAAGAAAAATGTACTCATTGCAGAAAAGCTATTTAAATATCGGTTTCATACTGTGTTCACCCTCTCAAGGATAAAAAAATTAGGACTTGTATTATATACACTCAAGTTTATAAAAAATTAAGTAGAGCATTTTCAGGGTTTTGTTTTAGAATTTCCTTTTCTGCCCATATTACTGTCATTTCCCGAGAGAGACAAAATGAGAACAATCAACTGTGAAACAGGAATACACTCCCAATAAAAACAACACTATGACCTTTAACAGAATAGTTAAAGCGGAACTAAATTAGAACGAATCCTAAAGTCGTTGCTTCAAGAAGGAAAATGGACAATTGATACTTAACAACCAAGGAAACTGCAAAAAACTTTGCAAATATTTCAGAAAGTTTCTGCACTGACCAAATTCCACAGAAATATTCACACCAGAAATTCCCGTAAAATCAATCCGGATTCAAATGCGCCCAATGAATAGGAAATGCTGGAAAATTTAAACGCCTAATGACAGAACATCGTCATAAAACTCTCGAAATCAGCCGGCTCAAAAACCTTAAAAGAAATCACGTTGACCATGCAAAAGACTTGCTAGACCGAGGAAATTTCAGGTCAGCAGAAAACTGAATTGATGCAACCACTGAAGAAACACAAAATTATAGAAGGATTATTCTTCCTGTTGTGCAAAACAAAATTCTGACTCATTGTCGCTCTCTTCAGGACCGAGCAGAGCAACAACTTAAACGCAAAATTTGTCAATGTAAAGAAGGTTTCGTAGCAAATAGATCTTGCCCAAAACGAATTTTTGCCTTGAAACTAGTTCTCAGACTCCAAAACATTTATAATAAAGAATTATTTTGTACCTTTACGTACTTTATAAGAGCTTCCAAATTCTACAAGAACAGGTTCTGTACATCCAAATACAGGAATTATTACTGAAAAACTAAATGATACAATAAATAAGGTACAATTCAGGAAAGATATTTCAGAACATTTGAAAATCAAAACGGGAATGAGACAATATGATGAACTCTCTCCATTAGTTCCAACTGTGTCTCTGTAAATGTGAAACAAGATTGACATAAACTAAAATTGACGAAAGAATCAAGTTAGGTAGAACCAATATTATGATAGACTGCAAAGTTATAGACTGCACAGTTTGGCAGGCGATCTGATGTTTATCTGGCTGGACTCCCAAGCAGCACAAACACAAATAGAATGTGGGGAAACCGGCACAGAAGAAAATCGAAACATATCGGTGTGGCGCGACATACGAGTGTTGAAAATTAGGTGAACTGATAATGTAAGGAATGAGGAGGTTCTGCACAGAATAGGAAAGGAAAGGAATATGTGGAAAACACTGACAAAGTGAAGGGGCAGGATGATAGGACGTCTGTTAAAACGTCAAGGATGGCTTCCATGGTACTAGTGAGAACTGTAGAGGGCAAAAAGTTTAGAGGAAGACAGAGATTGAAATATATCCATCAAATAATTGAGCATGTAGAGTGCCACAATGAGACGAAAAGGTTGACACAGAAGAGGAATTCGTGGCGGGCCTCATCAGACAACTCAGAAGACAGATGACTCAATAAAAATATCTACAACTGCAGCAGAGATATCATACCACAATGTCTTTCTAGGGCTAAAACACTGATTTTAAACAGAAAATGGACATTGAAGAGATCAAAAAGATAGAATATTAAGGAATCAAGAAAATGTAAGGTCTGAATTACACTGCAGAAGAAACATACAGACTAAGGGTAAATAAAGAAATTGGGAAATATACAAAACTTTTGAAGACATACAGCGTATCACAGCCGTCTTAAAAATGCATCATCTGTGTTCGACGAGCATGTCCAAACTTTTGTAGAAGATTTTAGAAATTTCATAACATGAAATCACACTTGGCCCAGTTGGCGGGGGGCTCCAATTAGTTGACAGTGGGTGCATGACACCCACTGAATGCTATTTTAGTGTTAGTGCAAGCATGGATGCCATCAATATTTGACGCCGCAAAAGAAAAATCTGCTACAAATCATAAATGTCAATAACGGATACTCATTTCAGCTTTTGAACCAACCACCTTACATGATACCCCATAAAAATATGACATTTATACCTACTCTTGTGTGGCCTATTTGCAGTTTTGTTACACACAGTGTCAGTTTAGAGCCAGTTTTGATTTAAATCAACTCAGGTGACAAAAGTCATAGGATGCCTCCCAAAACCGCGTCGGACCTCATTTTTCCTAGCGTACTGCAGTCACTCTAAGTGACATAGGCTCAACAAGTCGGTGGAGGTACTCTGCTGAAATATTGAGCTGTGCTGCATTTATTGCCGTCCGTTAACTGCTGTAGTACTCCCGGTCCACGACTATCTGCAGAATGTTCTTCAAACCAATCGTGAACAACTGTGGCCCAGTGACACTGAGCATTGTTATCCACGAATAACTCCATCTTTGTTTTGGAACATGAAGTCCATGAACGACTGCAACTGATCAAGTAGCCGAACATACCATAGGACCAGTCGATTCCGTGTAAATATATTCAACACTATTATGGAGCCATCAGATTGCACAGTGCTTTGTTGACAACTTGGATCCATGGCTTCCTGCGGTCTGCGCAATACTCGAACCCTATTGTCAGCTCTTTCCAACTGAAATCGGGACATCCGATCAGGCCACGGCTTTCCAGTCGTCTAGGGTCCAACCGATATGGTCACGAGCCCAGGAGAGGCGCTGCAAACGAAACCGTGCTGTTAACAAAGGCACTAGCGTAGGTCGTCTATTACCACAGCCCATTAACGTCAAATTTCGCCGCATTGACCTAACAGATATGTTCGTCTTGTGTCCTACTTCAATTCTGTGGCTATTTATTACAGTACTGCTTGACTGTTGACACTGCCAACTATACGCAAACACCGCCGCTTTCGGTAGTTATGTGGAGGCCGGCGGCCACTGCGTTGTCTGTGGTGAAAGTTAATGCTTTACATTTGGTATTCGCGGCACACTTCTTACACTGTGGATCTCGGAATTTGTGCTTCCCTAACGATTTCCGAAATGGAATGTCCCATGCGTCCAGTTACAACTACTATTTCGTGTTCAGAGTTTGTTAATTCCCGCCATGAGGCCATAATCACGTCGGACACTTTTTCGTATGAATCACTCAAGTACAAATGACAGCTCCGAAAACGTTGTACCCCTTATACCTAGTGTACCGCCATCTGCATATGTGTATATCGCTACCCCATGAATTTTGACGCCTCAGTTTATATGGCTCACAATAGAACTAGCGATATATGCGATGTAGAGATTGCAATTCATAGCATCGTCACCTTCAGACCACATTAACAATAGGTTACGCTATTTTTTTTTCTGTCTTGTTTATTACCTGTGCCAACAGGAGCAGTGATGACATTCTTCAGTACTATGAGTGGATTCTTTAAAGTAAATATGCTGTGCTTGCTCTGTTGGAAGAGCATTGCCTGCTTAATAAGATGCCCAAGCTCGATCTTTCGTAATTACATAGCGAATCAATTGTGAAGTTGTGGTCGCTTCAAGCATTTCGTTCCTCCAGTTTTGTGGGCTGTTAATCCAACAATGTTGTGGATCAGTTCCAGCGGAGTTTCAAAGGAGTGCACAGGAATCAGTTTAACATTACTACCGGTGAGACCACAGTGAGCCGTTTGCCTTTTAGAATAGTAATTTGGATTGAAAGTATCGTTTGTCGGTAAAACGATCGTCGAAAACATTATCTTACTACGTATCGTCCTATAAGCACGTATACATGTGAAGGCACCACGACGTTTCGACGTATAAATCGCATCGTATAACTCTCAAGTCAAAGTTTACGAGTACATCATGCATCGAAGTGTGCGTAATTTTGACTCTGGTTATTTAACGATGATATTTCAGAGTAACTCTAAATGCTGATTTAAGATATGGGTAACATTTAGTTAATTCACATTTAATTATTTGTATCATAAATTAATTCAGAAAACCCAAAGAGATTCTGGTCATACATAAAGCATACCAGTGGCAAGACGCAATCAATACCTTCACTGCGTGATAACAACGGTGAAGTCTCTGATGACAGTGCCACTAAAGCAGAGTTATTAAACACAGTTTTCCGAAACACCTTCACCAAAGAAGATGAAGTAAATACTCCTGAATTCCAATCAAGAACAACTGCCAAGATGAGAAACACAGAAGTAGATACCCTTAGTGTAACAAAGTAGCTTAAATCACTTAATAAAGGCAAGGCCTCCGGTCCAGATTGTATACCAGTCAGGTTCCTCTCAGAGCATGGTGATAAAATAGCTCCATATTTAGGAATTATAGACACCCACTCGCTCACAGAAAGATCCGTACCTAAAGATTGGAAAATTGCTCAAGTCACACCTTTACCCAAAAAGGGAAGTAGGAGTAATCAGCTGAATTACAGGCCTATATCACTAACGTCGATTTGCAGTAAGGTTTTAGAACATATACTGTATTCGAACATTATGAAGTACCTCGAAGAAAACGATTTATTGACATATAGTCAGCACGGATTCAGAAAATATCGTTCTTGTGAAACACAACTAGCTCTTTCTACTTATGAAGTAATAAGTGCTATCGACAGGGGATGACTCCATATTCTTAGATTTCCAGAAGGCTTTCGACACCGTTCCTCACAAGCGTCTTCTAACCAAACTGTGCAGTCATGGACTGTTCGACTGGTCCCGGCGGAGGTTCGAGTCCTCCCTCGGGCATGTGTGTGTGTGTGTTTGTCCTTAGGATAATTTAGGTTAAGTAATGTGTAAGCTTAGTGGCTGATGATCTTAGCAGTTAAGTCCCATAAGATTTCACACACACACATTAACCAAACTGCGTGCCCACGGAGTATCGCCTCAGTTGTGCGACTGGATTCGTGATTTCCTCTCAGAAAGGTCACAGTTCATAGTAATAGACGGAAAGTCATCGAGTAAAACAGAAGTAATATCCGGCGTTCCTCAGGGAAGTGTTATAGGCCCTCTATTGTTCCTGATCTATATGAACGACATAGGAGACAATCTGAGTAGCCGTCTTTGATTGTTTGCAGATGATGCTGTCAATTACCGTCTTGTAAAGTCATCAGATGATCAAAGCGACTTGCAAAATGGTTTAGATAAGATATCTGAATGGTGCTGAAAGTGGCAATTCACCCTGAATAAAGAAAATTGTGAAGTTATTCACATAAGTACTAAAAGAAATCAGCTAAATTTCGATTACGCGATAAGTCACACAAATCTGAGGGCTGTAAATTCAACTAAATACTTACGGATTACAATTACAAATAACCTAAACTGGAACGATCACATAGATAATAATGTGGGTAGAGCAAACCGAAGACTGCGATTCATTGGCAGAACACTTAGCAGGTGTAACAGGTCTACCAAAGAGACTGCTTACACTACGCTTGTCCGACATATTCTTGAGTATTGCGGTGCGGTGTGGGATCCGCATCGGGTGGGACTGACGGATGACATCGAAAAAGTACAAAGAAGGGCAACTCGTTTTGTATTATCGCGAAATAGGGGAGATAGTGTCACAGACATGATGCGTGAATTGGAGTGACAATCATTAAAACAAAGGCGTTTTTCGTTGCGACGCGGTCTTCTCATGAAATTTCAATCACCAGTTTTCTCCTCCGATTGCGAAAATATTCTGATGGCACCCACCTACATAGGGAGAAATGATCATTACAATAAAATAAGAGAAACCAGGGCTCGCACAGAAAAATTTAAGTGCTCGTTTTTCCAGTGTGCCGCTCGAGAGTGGAACGGTAGAGAGACAGCATGAAGGTGGTTCATTGAACCCTCTGCCATTCACTTTATTGTGAATAGCAGAGTAATCACGTAGATGTAGAAATAAAACCGCAGTGATAAAGCGTAAAATCAGATGTCCCTTATCTGCATTAGGCCTCCAAGAAATCTATGGACGTAACCGCGAAGGAAAGACGTAGGAACCACTTCTGTGAAGTTGGTTGCTTATCTTTGAAGACGTTCATGAACTTCGGAGCCAGATGGCTTGATACATAGAGATACAGGAAAATGATAACCTCTTTCTAACATGCCTGTATTGTCTTAAGGCCATTACTAAGATAATAATCTTAGCATGACGAAAGAAGTCCATACAGGCCTCATTAATTGATGTTGATTGAAGAACAAAGATATTATTATTCGCTTTTATTAGCGAAAATACGTTCTTGTTTGCGTCATTTCTGGGCTGTTATTTAACGGTATGGATAAGATTAAGCTCATATATTAATGAGCACGTATAATTTTGGATTCGTTAGTTTCATAGAAGCGGCCGACCACAGAGACAAACAGCATGACTCCTTTGTTTCTGTTCCTTTTGTCGTCGCTGGTAGCTACCACCTGCTGCGGTATGTAGAAATGGTGGTGAAAAAGGTATTTCCTGTGTTCTGGTAATATGTTTACCTAAATTCGCGATGTGGAACGTTTCTGTCTTCCAGCTGAGCATTGTGTGTGGAGAGATTCCCTGCAGATTTTCATTCTATCTTTTGCTGTTTCTTTCTAAGTTTCATGTGTACATTTGCATACATACCCTTTACTTTCAGCGTCTGTCTCTCCATTTACGTTTCTCTGTGGTTGTTAAAATTGTAATCGCTATCCTCGTAGCACTTGCTTCAAGTTTCATATGTTAAATTCGTAACTTACCTTCTTATAATAACAGTGATTCTTTCTGTGTTTTATTGAATTTACGCTTCTTAGTGAGTCCTTCTCGCAGTTATAAGTAAATTCAAATACTTCATGACGAGTATTTTGTAGTTATAGTCGTAGGTCTAAAAACGAATTTCATGAAGTATTCAACACTTAATTATCGTTTCTATTTCGGTACAGATTCTGCAACCGTTTCAACTTTCGCTGTAATTAAATTATTTTGAAAAAATGAAGTAAAAATGGCAATACCAGAAAGTAATTGACGAACAGTAATTAAATTTCTGGAATACATTTGTCTAGGTAAAATACTTAAATGTTAACACTGCAAGATTAGTCTTCAACACTTAATTATCGTTTCTATTTCGGTACAGATTCTGCAACCGTTTCAACTTTCGCTGTAATTAAATTATTTTGAAAAAATGAAGTAAAAATGGCAATACCAGAAAATAATTGACATACAGTAACAAAATTTCTGGAATACATTTGTCTAGGTAAAATACTTAAATGTTAATACTGCAAGATTACAGGTTAATGTAAGCATGAGATAAGCCAATGCGTATGTGAAACTAAGGTCCATTAATAGCCGATGTAACCGCCAGAATGTTGAATGCAAAAGTGCATCGATAGTGTCGTACGTGTGCCGGATGTCAGTTTGTGGGATGGAATTTAATGCCTGTTGCACTTGGTCGCTCATTACAGTCCCGGTTAATGCTAGTTGTGGATGACGCTGGAGCTGTAGTCCGATGATGTCCCATATGTGTTTGATTGGAGACGGATTTCGTGATCGAGCAGGCGAAGCCGACACGTAGATACTCTGTAGAGCATATCGGGTGACAACAGCGATACGTGGCCGAGCATTATCCTCTTGGAGAACACCCCCTGGAATGCTCTTCGTGAATGGCTGCATAACGTATCAAATCAACAGACTGACGTACAAATTTGCAATCAGGTTGCGTGAGATCAGCTCCTTGTGCTGCGATTTTTTTTGTCAGTGTATTTGCATTCTACGTTAACAGTTTCTCAGGAAAGTTTCTCCTTCTATAGCCTGCCTTCATTTTATATTCTCTTCACTGCCATAGTCGTTTATTTTCCCACCAAATTACCTGAAGTCGTCTGCTAGTTATGTTATCTCACTAGCTGACAAAAAAATCGCTTTTGTTGGTCTTCATTTTCATTTATTTTCTGAGAATGTTCCACATCACTCGACCGCTTGGTAAAAGTGAACATTAAATGAATCTTAAAAATGTTAGTATACAAGGCTTAATAATTCTCTCGAATGCTCAAAAATGGCCTTAAACACATTTGACTTCATTTAAGTATTCACAATACCCTTCAGAGAGGGAATTTATTAACGTAAAAACAAGATAGTAGAACCTTCTTCATGAATCAGAAATGTACGCGTCCATGCAACACTCATGGGACTACGGGAGTTGGTTATATAGGGTGTTAGAAGTACAAGAACAAATTTTGTGGTTGTTGTAAACTTAATATGTACCCTCTTCAATGTGTTAGTTGTTTTTTCTTCGTATCTAACAGTCTTCCCGCAAACATGTGACGTAATTTATTACCTGATATTTTCTGTGCGGTCATAACTACACCATGAAGTAGACTATGCTTCTCCACGCGTCCCCACTTCAGCACCTAACCTGCTGACCAGGGGAAAATAGCTTTAATGGCTTGCTCTTGCCACACATACACTCCTGGAAATTGAAATAAGAACACCGTGAATTCATTGTCCCAGGAAGGGGAAACTTTATTGACACATTCCTGGGGTCAGATACATCACATGATCACACTGTCAGAACCACAGGCACATAGACACAGGCAACAGAGCATGCACAATGTCGGCACTAGTACAGTGTATATCCACCTTTCGCAGCAATGCAGGCTGCTATTCTCCCATGGAGACGATCGTAGAGATGCTGGATGTAGTCCTGTGGAACGGCTTGCCATGCCATTTCCACCTGGCGCCTCAGTTGGACCAGCGTTCGTGCTGGACGTGCAGACCGCGTGAGACGACGCCTCATCCAGTCCCAAACATGCTCAATGGGGGACAGATCCGGAGATCTTGCTGGCCAGGGTAGTTGACTTACACCTTCTAGAGCACGTTGGGTGGCACGGGATACATGCGGACGTGCATTGTCCTGTTGGAACAGCAAGTTCCCTTGCCGGTCTAGGAATGGTAGAACGATGGGTTCGTTGACGGTTTGGATGTACCGTGCACTATTCAGTGTCCCCTCGACGATCACCAGTGGTGTACGGCCAGTGTAGGAGATCGCTCCCCACACCATGATGCCGGGTGTTGGCCCTGTGTGCCTCGGTCGCATGCAGTCCTGATTGTGGCGCTCACCTGCACGGCGCCAAACACGCATACGACCATCATTGGCACCAAGGCAGAAGCGACTCTCATCGCTGAAGACGACACGTCTCCATTCGTCCCTCCATTCACGCCTGTCGCGACACCACTGGAGGCGGGCTGCACGATGTTGGGGCGTGAGCGGAGGACGGCCTAACGGTGTGCGGGACCGTAGCCCAGCTTCATGGAGACGGTTGCGAATGGTCCTCGCCGATACCCCAGGAGCAACAGTGTCCCTAATTTGCTGGGAAGTGGCGGTGCGGTCCCCTACGGCACTGCGTAGGATCCTACGGTCTTGGCGTGCATCCGTGCGTCGCTGCGGTCCGGTCCCAGGTCGACGGGCACGTGCACCTTCCGCCGACCACTGGCGACAACATCGATGTACTGTGGAGACCTCACGCCCCACGTGTTGAGCAATTCGGCGGTACGTCCACCCGGCCTCCCGCATGCCCACTATACGCCCTCGCTCAAAGTCGGTCAACTGCACATACGGTTCACGTCCACGCTGTCGCGGCATGCTACCAGTGTTAAAGACTGCGATGGAGTTCCGTATGCCACGGCAAACTGGCTGACACTGACGGCGGCGGTGCACAAATGCTGCGCAGCTAGCGCCATTCGACGGCCAACACCGCGGTTCCTGGTGTGTCCGCTGTGCCGTGCGTGTGATCATTGCTTGTACAGCCCTCTCGCAGTGTCCGGAGCAAGTATGGTGGGTCTGACACACCGGTGTCAATGTGTTCTTTTTTCCATTTCCAGGAGTGTACTTGTAGATACAGAGCAACCTAAAAGCATGCTGCTCCTGATAGCTGCAAGTATCATACGTGTTGGTGTGCAAATGAAATAAGTACTGATGTAATGTTGTTCAGGTCACCAATTATACCACACACTGTATGTATACACATTCAGTAATTGTAGGAACAAATTAATGATGTAGAAGTGGAAGTGTTTGTAGGAGTATATTTGTATTTTCACGACTTTGGGTTGGCATCACGGTAATGAGCAGAGAACGGGAGATGGATAATTCATTTTCTTATAAAAGTTTTTGTTTGTAGGCTCAACTCTATACTTAACGAAGGAGTGTCCGCTTGAAGCTTCCACATAATTTGAAAATCGTTCATTGATCCTTGTTTTCATTTCTGAAAGTGAAAAACCGGCTAAATTATTTTCTGGAATGATTTTACAGCATGGTGAAAGTTGTATGAACTGCGGAAAACTTCATAAGTTGGAAGATCAACGCAAAAACAGTCGAGCCTTACTGACTGGCTAGCAACGTCCTGGCCGGCCAGTTGAAGTGTCAACCCCTTCGCTTGAAGCCCTCATTGATGTCATTATTCGTGAACACCGACTTTTTACACTTGACAATATAGAAAATTCAGTTGCAGTAAGTGTCGGCATAGCGTAGTTAGTAACAAGCTCAAATACAGCAAAACAAGAAAAAGGTGCGTCCCGAGAGACTCAGAGTTTGTACATACTTTAAAGAAAGTTATGATCATATTTAAACGTGTGAAGATAGTTAGGTTCCCCATTTTTAATCAACGTCCAAATGACAAAGAATTTGTGTGAAAATGGTTCAAACAACAAAACAATGACCTCTTTGCATCAGATAAAGAAAACCTAGTTCGTCGTTGGTAGAAGAGTATTAATACTAGTGTGGGTAATGTTGAGAAGTAGAAAAAATCTCATTTCATAAAAATGCACAATGTTAGTTCTACATTAGTTTGTCTGTTTTATTGCTGCTGGTCGTATATATAGATATTTCCCATTCTAATTCCCTCAACGTTCCATGGCCTAATTCTACTACCCTCCTTGCCGTTGTTCTATTTTTGTTGGTCATTTTATAACCTCTTTTCACGACACTCTCCATGCCGTTCAGCTGATCTACCAAGTAATTTGCCCACTCTGACAATAGTACAATGCCAGTGGCAAACCTCAAAGTTTTTATTTCTTCTCTCTGACTATAATTCTTTTTCCAAAGTTCTCCCTCGCTTCCTTAACCGCTTTCTCTGTGTATAGTTTGAATAACATGGATGATAGTGTTGGGTCTTATTTCAGGCCCGTCCCAACTGCTGCTTTCATGTCTTTCGACTCTTAACATTGCAGTCTGATTTCTGTAAAAGTTCTACCTTCCGAACTTAAAAGAATGTAATGAAGTCATCATTCTCAAAAGAGTTTTGTAATTCGCAGTTGTTTCACACGTAAATTTGTCTTTATTCAATCTACCTTGGTTAGGTCGTAGGAACAGTATTACCTCCTACGTTGCTTAGATGTTACCGGAATGCAAACTGATCGTCTCCCAGGCAACTTTCTCCCAGTCGATCCATTCTATAGATGTTGTTGTGGTCTTTAGTCCTGAGACTGGTTTGATGCACCTTTCCATGCTACTCTATCCTGTGCAAGCTTCTTCATCTCCCAGTACCTACTGCAACCTACATCTTTCTGAATCTGTTTAGTGTATTCACATATTGGTCTCCCTCTGCTATCTTTACCCTCCACGCTTAATGCTAAATTTGTGATCTCTTCATGCCTCAGAACATGTCCTACCAACCGGTCCCTTCTTCTCGTCAAGTTGTGCCACAAACTGCTCTTCCCCCCAATCCTATTCAATACCTCCTCATTAGTTATGTGATCTACCCATCTAATCTTCATCAATCTTCTGTAGCACCACATTTCGAAAGCTTCTATTCTCTTCTTGTCCAAACTACTTATCGTCCACGTTTCACATCCATACATGTCTACACTCCATACAAATACTTTCAGAAACGACTTCCTGACACTTAAATCTATACTCGATGTTAACAAATTTCTCTTCTTCAGAAACGCTTTCCTTGCAATAGCCAGTCTACATTTTATATCCACTCTACTTCGACCATCATGTTATTTTGCTCCCCAAATAACAAAACTCCTTTACTACTTTAAGTGTCTCATTTCCTAATCTAATTCCCTCAGCATCACCCGACTTAATTCGACTACATTCCATTATCCTCGTTTCGCTTTTGTTGATGTTCATCTTATATCCTCCTTTCAAGACACCGTCCATTCTGTTCAACTGCTCTTCTATGTCCTTTGCTGTCTGACAGAATTACAATGTCATCGGCGAACCTCAAAGTTTTTATTTCTTCTCCATGGATTTTAATACCTACTTTGAATTTTTCTTTTGTTTCCTTTACTGCCTGCTCAATATAGAGATTCAATAACATCGGGGAGAGGCTACAACCCTGTCTCACTCCCTGCTGCTTTCCCAACTGCTGCTTCCCTTTCATGCCCCTCGACTCTTATAACTGCCATTTGGTTTCTGTACAAATTGTAAATAGCCTTTCACTCCCTGTATTTTACCCCTGCCACCTTCAGAATTTGAAAGAGAGTATTCCAGTCAACACTGTCAAAAGCTTTCTCTAAGTCTACAAATGCTAAGAATGTAGGTTTGCCTTTTCTTATTCTTTCCTCTAAGGTGAGTCGTAAGGTCAGTATTGCCTCACGTGTTCCAATATTTCTACGGAATCCATAATGATCTTCCCCGACGTCCGCTTCTACCACTTTTTCCATTCGTCTGTAAAGAATTCGCGTTAGTATTTTGCAGCTGTGACTTATTAAACTGATTGTTCGGTAATTTTCACATCTGTCAACACCTGCTTTCTTTGGGATTGGAATTATTATATTCTTCTTTAAGTCTGACAGTATTTCGCCTGACTCATACATCTTGCTCACCAGATGGTAGAGTTTTGTCAGGACTAACTCTCCCAAGGCTGTCAGTAGTTCTAATGGAATGTTGTCTACTCCCAGGGCCTTGTTTCGACTCAGGTCTTTCAGTGATCTGTAAAACTCTTCACGTAGTATCGTATCTCCCATTTCATCTTCAGCTACATCCTCTTCCATTTTCATAATATTGTCCTCAAGTACATCGCTCTTGTATAGACCCTCTATATACTCCTTCCACCTTTCTGCTTCCCCTTCTTTGCTTAGAACTGGGTTTCCATCTGAGCTCTTGATATTCATACAAGTGGTCCTCTTTTCTCCAAAGGTCTCTTTAATTTTCCTGTAGGCAGTATCTATCTTACCGCTAGTGAGATAAGCCTCTACATTCTTACATTTGCCCTCTAGCCATCCCTGCTTAGCCATTTTGCACTTCCTGTCGATCTAATTTATGAGACGTTTGTATTCCGTTTTGCCTGCTCCATTTATTGCATTTTTATATTTTCTCCTTTCATCAATCAAATTCAATATTTCTTCTCTTACCCAAGGATTTCTACTAGCCCTCGTCTTTTTACCTCCTTTATCCTCTGCTGCCTTTACTACTTCATCCCTCAAAGCTACCCAATCTTCTTCTACTGTATTTCTTTCTCCCATTCCTGTCAATTTTTCCCTTATACTCCCCCTGAAACTCTGTACAACCTCTGCTTCTGTCAGTTTATCCAGGTCCCATCTCCTGAAATTCCCACCATTTTGCAGTTTCTTCAGTTTTAATCTATAGTTCATAACCAATAGATTGTGGTCAGAGTCTACATCTGCCCCTGGAAATGTCATACAATTTAAAACCTGGTTCCTGAATCCCTGTCTTACAATTATATAATCTATCTCATACCTTCTAGTATCTCCAGGCTTCTTCCATGTATACAACCTTCTTTCATGATTCTTCAACCAAGTGTTAGCTATGATTAAGTTATGCTCTGTGCAAAATTCTACCAGGCGGTTTCCTCTTTCATTTTTCCCCCCCAATCCACCTACTATGTTTCCCTCTCTTCCTTTTCCTACTATCGAATTCCAGTCACCGATGACTATAAAATTATGGTCTCCCTTCACTATCTGAATAATTTCTTTTATCTCATCATACATTTCTGGGATTTCTTCGTCACCTGCAGAGCTAGTTGGCATATAAACTTGTACTACTGTAGTGGGCGTGGGCTTCGTGTCTATCTTGGCCACAATAATGCGTTCACTATGCTGTTTGTAGTAGCTTACCCGCACTCCTATTTTTCTGTTCACTATTAAACCTACTGCTGCATTACCCCTATTTGATTTTGTATTTATAACCTGTATTCACCTGACCAAAAGTCTTGTTCCTCCTGCCACCGAACTTCACTAATTCCCACTATTTCTAACTTTAACCTATCCATTTCCTTTTCTAAATTTTCTAACCTACCTGCCCGATTAAGGGATCTGACATTCCACGCTCCGATCCAAAGAACGCCAGTTTCCTTTCTCCTGATAACGACGTCCTCTTGAGTAGTCCCCGCCCGGAGATCCGAATGGGGGACTATTTTACCTCCGGAATATTTTACCCAAGAGGACGCCATCATCATTTAATCATACAGTAAAGCTGCATGCCCTCGGGAAAAATTACGGCTGTAGTTTCCCCCTGCTTTCAGCCGTGCGCAGTACCAGCACAGCAAGGCCGTTTTGGTTATTGTTACAAGGCCAGATCAGTCAATCATCCAGACTGTTGCCCCTGCAACTGTTGAAAAGGCTGCTGCCCCTGTTCAGGAACCACACGTTTGTCTGGCCTCTCAACGGATACCCCTCTGTTGTGGTTGCACCAACGGTACGGCCATCTGTATCGCTGAGCAAAACCTCCCCATCAACAGCAAGGTCCATGGTACATCAGGGGAGATAATACATATATATTACGAGTTATTTGATACCCACGACTGATGCATTGGTAATAGTCACACCTTCCAGGTCATGGCTTGTTGTTGGTAACAATCTTAGATTTGATATAATAAAACAAAACACTTTGTGCTCATATTTTATTTAGAACATAGCTTAGACCCTACACTATTCTTAGGAATCTGTGATCATAAAATTAGACTGTGTAGTCAAATCTCCGCCTTCTTCTTTCCCACCTGCAAATGAGGTGCCGACGAGGTGTAGATTAACTGGGGCTCATTCAGCGCAACAACTGCGATAATGATATGAAATTTTTAGTAAAATATAACGGAATTCCAGGAGGGAATTTTATCCATTTTCTTTCCTAAACAGATGGGAACCGCCAGTCTTCACTTCTGCATCATCTTATTCGATGCACAGATGGGAGAAAGACAGTAGTAAAGCACTGAAGCAGGTGTGGCAGAAATGTATGAAGAAAGCAGTGCAATATTAAAATGACTTTGTTAATGATATTTACTTTTTACTTAACATTTGTACGACCTTTTTCCTGCCCCTTGCTGTGTCAGAGTTTTTTGATTAAGCCATCACAAATATTTATGTAATAGCATGTTTGGTATACCAATTCTGGTTCACTTCGGATTAGCCAAATGAACAAGTGTGGATATTGGATTCGCCAATGGGTAGTAAGAGTAGAGCAATATTGAATCTTAGTATGAATCAGTGCTTCGTTGGCATGAAAATACGAGTACTATACAGGGTGTCACAAAAAGGTACGGCCAAACTTTCAGGAAACATTCCTCACACACAAATAAAGAAAAGATGTTATGTGGACATGTGTCCTGAAACGCTTAATTTCCATGTTAGAGCTCATTTTAGTTTCGTCAGTATGCTCTTCCACCTACGCTCAATGGAGCACGTTATCATGATTTCATAGGGGATACTCTACCTGTGCTGCTAGAACATGTGCCTTTACAAGTACGACACAACATGTGGTTCATGCACGATGGAGCTCCTGCACATTTCATTCGAAGTGTTCGTACGCTTCTCAACAACAGATTCGGTGACCAATGGATTGGTAGAGGCGGACCAATTCCATGGCCTCCACGCTCTCCTCACCTCAACCCTATTGACTTTCATTTATGGGGGCATTTGAATGCTACGCAACCCCGGTACCAAATGTAGAGACTCTTCGTGCTCGTATTGTGGACGGCTGTGATACAATACGCCATTCTCCAGGGCTGCATCAGCGCATCAGGGATTCCATGTGACGGAGGGTGGATGCATGTATCCTCGCTAGCGGAGGACATTTTGAACATTTCCTGTAACAAAGTGTTTGAAGTCACTCTGGTACGTTCTGTTGCTGTGTGTTTCCATTCCATGATTAATGTGATTTGAAGAGAAGTAATAAAATGAACTCTAACATGGAAAGTAAGCGTTTCCGGACACATGTCCACATAACATATTTTCTTTCTTTGTGTGTGAGGAACGTTTCCTGAAAGTTTAGCCCTACCTTTTTGTAACACCCTGTATATGAAATTAGTTTCATACAAAGTACAACCTGGAAGTACAAACTGATATGAAAAATATGGCCTTTTCTAAACGTGAGCATACGTTCTTGGGTTAGCGCCCATACTGGCAAGTCATTCGTAGCCATTTGTGGAACACTGAAGACACAACTGTGGACAGCAAATAAAAGAATCAATTGATTTTTTTATTCTCCTACGTTATTTCATAGATATTTATTATTCCTACTCTAGTTCTCCTAGACTCAGGTTCGTAGATTGTTGGGACAGGTTTAGTAGTGTGCTTAAAGAAAGAGAACTTTTAAGAAGAAGTAGAAACCAGTGTCTTATAATGAATAAAGATGAAGCAAGTGTTAACAAAAAAGAGAACGTTTTATATCTCAAGAATGTCTAATACCTTTCGTATATTACCCGGCGTGTTCTTTGACTTATGTAAGATTAAACTGGGCTGAAAAGTCTGTGCTGTAGGTATAAAAAGTCAGCGACTTAAACTTAAGTAAAAGGGTGAAAACCGTAACTGCTGGCCTTTTGAGGTTTTCGTCTGAGTTATGCTATATATATGACCGTATGAAGCGTGAGACTACATAGATAAATAGATCAGAACTAGTTTTACATCATTTGTCTTTCTTTCTTTGTGTGTGAGGAATGTTTCCTGAAAGTTTGGCCGTACCTTTTTGTAACACCCTGTATATATGCCTGTTTAATGCTCTCCAATTAGTTTTGTGTTTTCTTTTGAGACGGTATTTTACCTTCAAAAGTACTGAGAAAAGCAAAAGTAGCCACTTTTTTAAATACGTGGTGGCATAGTGTGACATACACTGTTGAGTATTTAAATTACAGATAACTCCCTAATACCACGTAGCATTCTATAACCTTGAGGATGCGCACGGTGAGAAGGGGGAATCAAAACATGTCTGCTATCCATATTTTATACACGTTATTGATCGGATGAGTATTTTTTGTTTAAATTTATAATTTTTTATAGTTACACACATTTTTGTTTCTTTAAGAATAAGAATCACAGTCGCAGATATGATTTGTCCTTGCAATATATGCCTTATATCCTCAACTTATAAGTCAAATACACGAAATGAATTAAGAGTTCAATGCTTTTAGTTGGAAACATCTTCATGCAGTCATTTGTTCATGTGCGGATATGTGGATCACGATATTCTGATTGAGCAGAGAATAAGAAAATAAGGTCGTGTGTTTACTGTTACAGGATTACCTCCAGGAGATCATCAGTCAAGAATAGTGAATGGCACAGACGCTGCAGACGGCGAATTTCCTTTCGTGGTAAATTAATATCGACATTCTAAAATGAAATATTTGTAACGGCACATTTGTTAGCCTCGCTGAATTCCATTGTAATTACAGAGACGGAACAAAATCGCAACACCAAGAAGGAGTTGTGCAACATAAACGAAAGTTCGTACGCGTTTTTCTATTTATGAAAGATTATATCTACTCAAATTTCGCATAAGAGTGGCGCTAGTAGCGCCACTATGAAAATGCAAATCAATTTTGCTTTAAATACAGATTGTAGCGGCCGTGAGCGTTTGTTACCTATGAATTTGAGGTGATGAGTTAACGTTAGTCAAGAATGCCTTTAAGGTGACAAAGACGCGATTATCAACACATCACTGAGATTGAACGACGTCGTGTAATAGGGCTACGAGGAGCTGAATGCTCCTTCTGCGATATTGCAGAAAGACTTGGCAGGAATGTAGCGACTGTACATAATTGCTGGCATTGTCGGTCGTGAGAATGTAAAGTAGGAAGAAGCCCGGCTCCGGCTACCGAGAAAGGAGACCATCGTCTTCAGCGCATGGGCCTGGAGCACCGTACTGTATCTGTACCAGCAAACTGAGCAGCAGTTGGCACCGTAGTGACACAACGAACTGTTACAAATCGGTTACTTCGACAACAACCGGTCTGCGTGCTAGATACTCTGGACCTACACCTAGATTATGCTCTGGTGTGTGATTTCGTATGACAGCAGGAGCACTCTCGTGGTGATGAACTGTTGTGCTGTCATTCGTGAACAGCATTCCAGTTGGTGTTTTCTAACAGCATAACGCTCGCCCACATACGGCTTTTGCAACCCAACATGCTCTACAGAGTGTCGACCTGTTGCCTCGACCTGCTCGATCACCAGATCTGTCTCCAGTCGAGCACATATGGTACATCGTCGGTCGACAACTCCAGAGTCATCGTCAAACAGCATTAATCGTCCATTTACTGACGGATCAAGTGCGAAAGCCATGGAACTTTGTCCCACAAACTGACATCCGAAACGTGTACAACACAATGAACGCTCGTTTGCATACTTGCATTCAGCATATTAATGTACCAGCATTCCTCATTTGGAGTGGCTTATCTCACGCGCCAATAACTGGTGCTTGCAACGTTAATCACTTAAATATGTTACCTATACTTATATATTCCCTAAATTTCATTATTGTTGGTTAATTATTTTGTGGTGTTGCGATTCTTTTCCGTCAGTGTCTTAAGCAAACAGAGCGTATGATAAAGAACAAACGTTCTCTTTAATTTTTCCGTAGATAGACACTCATAGTCAGGGCTTAGTAGTGCCCTGTGTAAAGTGCAACAAATTTCTTCGTCTTCGTAATCATATTCTGCTTTTCTTTCTCAGAGTAAGCAGGTCATTCATCACGAACAACAACAGCTGCATTTTATTTCATTTGATTTCTGCATAGAAGCATTTTCCGTGGTGTTGTACTATCAAAATTTTACTGTAGGACTTTTTTTTTAATTTTGTGTTAATACAATGAAAAAAGTTCGCTGGACATACACATCGTTCATTTAGTATTTACGACCCACATATTCCTGCCGAACATGAGTTACATAGTAAGTGCGACATAACCTATAGACGAACCTGTGTAGAGCATAGTTTTGTACTTGGCAATGTATAGATGGAGCTATTCTTGAACTCAGCAATGGTAATGAGAATCTTGAGTGGAATCCAGTTCAGTACAGTACAGCACGCCGATACGGGGTATGAACTGGTTGAAATAAATTCAGACAGCTAAATCGTAGAGAGCAGATTACCGTCTAAAGGCCTTTCATCTGTTGCAGGTGCAGTACGTTTATCTGCTTGGATCACCGGAATGCGGCGCCTCTGTCATCAATGAGTACTGGGTGATGACTGCAGCCCACTGTGTATACCTGTAAGCAACTGAAAAATTATATGCATGCTTAAATTGTTATTAGTGAAAACTGGCATTTTAACCGCGTTCATCGTGGCAGATAGTTTCCAGAATTATTTAGTTAACTAATGGAAAGCTCTCCAAAGTCTAGTCATGTGGCAGTGTTAAGATACCACGATGTTTCGACGAGTGTCATTATCTTCTGGAGAAGTTCATACACTCCATTAGCTATTTAGGTTTGAAACGTCACGTGGTCAGCATTTTATCAGAAGTTAATATTCCAAGGTCTGACACTTTGATTTTCGAAGTAATCACATTTTCTATTACGATTACCTTTGTTGAATTTTACTCTTAAGAGATAGCTCGAAATTTATGGAATTGTAAACTTGACAGATGAGAATCGAATACTCTTCACACTTCGCCCAACCGGGACTTACAATTTCATATCGTGAGAAAACTAAATAATCTTTCGCGTCAGAGGCCTGGTGTTATTAGCGAATGGCGGTTTGATACGGAGATTTGCGTAGCAAATGATCGCACAACTAGTGTAGCGATTTCCTTACACTACAGAGAGTCGCGATGCCCCAGCGTGGCACAGGATTCAATTTCCATTCTTCTGTCCTGATAATATCTGTATCTCGTTGTTTTATCATCTCTAGGAAGAGATACTTCGACCACGTCTCAAAAGTTACAAACTTCGTGAACTGACGCTGTTCAGATCTGCAGATTATAGAGCTGTGATTTCATCACCAAGTAGATCTCACTGAATTAGCAATTCTTACCGTTGTATTCGCGTATGTAGTGCTGATAGAATCAGTATGTGTGCGCTGCAATTAATTTAATTCTGTCTTCTCGGTACCTACTGTGTGGAACTGGGCCCGTAGTGCATTCCTAGGTTCCGAACTTAATAATGATTCTTGAAACTTTGTAAAAAGCCTTTCGCGGGATAGTTGATGTTTATCTGAAAGTGTCTGCCCGTTCAAGTGCTTCAGCATTTCTAGATCGCTCTCCTGTGAGTCAACATCCTGTGACCATTCGTGCTGCCCTGCTCTGAATACGTTCAGTATTTCCTGGTATCTTACACAATATCCTAGGATGGTTCACACGAGTGTTTGTAACCAGCCTCCAGTTCCGCGTTTTGTGAAGTACTTCATTTTACATTTCAAAAATTTTATGCAAGTTCCTAATTTTTGTACCACTTTCAAATAAAAAGCTTTCTTTCAGACAGCACTTCATTATTGATAACTACGTCATCTGCAAACATTCTGATATTACGATTAATATTATCTACTCGGTCATTGACATTGAACATGAACTGAAGGGCCCTAATGCCCTCACTCTAGGATCTTGCATCAAGACAAATTCTGAGTCCATCTTACCAAAAAATCCTACTTTCGTATGTAGTATCACATATTATCGCATGTGTCTTTCTTCCAACCAACACCCATCGTTGTTTTTAGACGGATCTCTGGTATATTATGGTTAAGATAGCAGCTACCTCAGTTGCTAATTCTGCTTAGAATGTGACAGGACTCCGACGCTTATTCAGTTTTAGCAATTTCATCTGTTTCTCAACGACACTGACACTAACCTTTCTATCACTCATCTATTTACCGGTATGGTAATGAAACTGAACAGTTCTCGATCTTCTTTGTATTGTATTTTAATACTTCGTCATATCTGATTACCTTTGTCTTTCCTCATTTTTGGTCCCTTGTCATCCGTGATTGTACTTCGGCCGCACTGACACATGTAACCGTCAAAACAGCCACATCCCTCTCATTTCGCACCTACCTATAGTCCAGCGTCTTATTCTATAGCTATCGTGTAGTGGTAGACTATGTATCATGTACTTTCCCTCCCATCGCAAATCCTCGTACTACATACTGTTCTTCTAAACTTTAGCCGGCCGCCGTGGCCGAGCGGTTCTAGGCGCTTCAGTCTGGAACCGCGCTGCTGCTACGGTCGCAGGCTAGAATCCTGCCTCGGGCATGGATGTGTGTGATGTCCTTAGGCTAGTTAGGTTTACGTAGTTCTAAGTCTAGGGGACTGATGACCTCAGATGTTAAGTCCCATAGTGCTTAGAGCCATTTGAACTATTTTTTCATCTTCTAAACTTTAAACTTGAGCAATAGTACCTCTAGATGCTGCTGACGGTAGATAAATGTTTCAGCTTTTCAGATTCGAGACAATTGTTCAACTAGTCTACTATATCAATTGCCCATTATACTACAGTAACTATTGAAGCGATAACTACGTCATGATTACTGATATTAGTTTCAATGTGGAAAGCCTGAACGCGGTTGGTCAACTCGTTGTAATTAGAGATGATACATTTCTAAGTATGACCATGGATCACAGTTGACATGCAACGTTCATTCCATCGTATGTCACCACCAGCTACTCACTGTACCCTACTCCCTTGAGAGAATGGCCCCTGTAAAGAGCCTCTTCAACTACTTGAATGAGGTGTCCAGACGCACACACTATGATCGCTAGGTGCTCCTTCTTACCCCTTGCTGCCATTTACTAAAAGGGTTAAATTATTCGTCGTACTTTGTATTTGTTGACAATTAACAGACCCTCACCGTCTGTGCCTACTTGCCCCTTACAGGCTTTCCAATAGTTGAGATACGTCTCCCTGGCTCAGTTTCAGTTTCAGTGGGAAACAGCACTTCGGACTTGTTGGAAAGACGACTGAATATAGAACCTACAGCCAAGTCGGCGAGCAGTGATAGGTACTGTATTTTCTACAGAGGAGAGTACCCATGAGACATGGTAGTACATCAGGTATTTTTGCTGCTATTACTGTATGTCCCAATATATCCTACAGTATTTCATAAGCAGGAACCTCAGTGGTGCAGTCCAGTCCATTCCTTCCTGAGACGTTAAATTAAGTCTTAAATCTTCCGTTCGGCCGCCCTTCTAAAACGCCCTGATTGGTGCCTCACGTTTAGTGGATCTGTAGCTATATCCGGCTCTGTCATCTTCCTTGTCATAGTCTAAATGGCTGTTTTCGTTGGAGCTTCCTAACCAACTACAGTAAAAGAACCCAACTATGAACCTCTGCACTTATTATCTTGAAACAAAAAATGCACGAGTCTTACTATTGTCTTCTTTCTAAACCTGTTTCCATGAATGAATAAATAAAGAATATTTACTTATGTTTCACTAAAATATTCCTGGCATAAAAAATTGGCTTAATTAATCTACCTTTTGATGTCAAAACAGACACAATATTGAGCGCGAGAAGTTCTACGGAATCTCTATATGTAGCGCGAACTTCAATGCGAAATGCTTTTAATACTTTCCACAAAGTAACTCTCTCTCGAAATCTGTATGAAAATCCACAGAGATTCTGGTCGTATGTAAAGTACACCAATGGCAAGACGCAATCAATACTTTCACTGCCCAAAACAATGGTGATGTTACTTATAACAGAGCCACTAAAGCAGAGTTACTAAACACGGTTTTCCGAAATTCCTTCACAAAACAAGAAGAAGTAAGTACTGCAGAATTCGAATCAAGAACGACTGATAACATGAGTAACTTAGAAATAGATATCCTCGGCGTAGCAAAGCAGTTTAAATCACTTAATAAAGGCAAGTCCTCCGGTCCTAATTGTATACCAGTCATGTTCTTCTCAGAATATGCTGATAGAATAGCTCCTCATTTAGCAATCGTATACAGCCGATCGCTCGTTGAAAAATCAGTACATTGAGATTAGAAAGTTGTACAAGTCACACCATTACCCAAGAAAGGAAAAATGATTAATCCGCTAAATTACAGATCGTCGATTTGCGGCACATACACTGTGTTGGAACATTATGAATTATCTCGAAGGAAACGATACGGATTCAGAAAATATCGTTCTTGTGGAACACAAGTAGCTCTTATATTCTCACGACGTTATGAATGCTATTGACAGCGGATGTCAATCTGATTGCACGTTTTAGATTTCCAGAAGCGCCTTCTAATTAGATTTCGTACCTATGGACCATCGTCTCAGTTGTGTGACTGGATTCGTGATTTCCTATCTATAAAGGTCACAATTCGCAGTAACTGACAGCAAGTAACATCTGGCGTTCCTGATCTACATAAACGGTTTAGGAAACAACCTGAGTAACACTCTTAGATTGTTTGCAGACGATGCTGTCATTTGACGTCTTACAAAGTCATCAATTGATCAAAACAAATTTCAAAACGATATACACAACAGATCTGTATGGTGTAAAAAGTGGCAACTGACTCTAAATCATGAAAAGTGTGAAGTCATCCACGTGAGTACTAAAATGAATCCATTAAATTTCGGTCACACCATAAATCACATAAATCTCAAGGCTGTAAATTCTTCTAAATGCTTAGGGATTACAATTACGAATAACTTAAGATGAAACGATCACATAGATAATGTTATGGGCAATGCAAACCAAAGACTGAACGTTATTGGCAGAATACTTAAAAAATGCAACAGGTTTGCTAAAGAGATTGCCTACATTACGCACTTACGTCCTCTTCTGGAGTACTGCTGTGTGGTGTGGGATCCGCATCAGATAAGATCGACGGAGGACATCGAAAAAGTTCAAAGGGCAGCTTCTTTTGTACTATCGCGAAACAGTGGAGAGCACGCCACAGATTGATATGTGAATTGGGTGACAATCATTGAAACAAAGGCGTTTTTCGTTGCGGTAGGATATTCTTAAGAAAATTCAGTCATCAACTTTGTCTCAAGGTGTGAAAACATTTTGTTAGTGCCCACCTACACAGGGAGAAATGATCGTCATAATAATATAAGAGAAATCAACCTCGCACAGAAAAAATTAAGTGTTCGTTTTTCCCGCGCGCTGTTCGAGAGCGGAAAGGTAGCTTGAAGGTAGTTCTATGAAACCTATGCCAGGCACTCAATTGTAAATTGCAAATGTGGATAACACCCCCCGAATCTCTCACCTGTAGCTAGTTTCAAAAGAAGAATTAAGATTAACTTGAAAGACTGTATCAAGTTTGGCAATGATGCCAGTTTGGCTACGTGTAAACAAAAACAACACTCACCTTTATCACGCTTGTAACCGCTTATTTTGTACCGACTTAGATATATACTGTCAGGAGAGTGAATTAGTAGTTGCTTTGTTCTCACAGAATTCGCGTCACCAAGATTATTGGTCACTTTTTTAAAATATTTTAAATCGGAAAATTTAGGCCTAGGGTGCGTCTATCCAGCTAGCAACTGACAGAAACGTGTTCACATTGGAAACTACTTTTATGGAGAGCGTGAACGCTACTGAAACTAGTAGCTGCCTTGTGTTAAATAAATTTTTGCTATTATAAATGCAAATGTAATATTCTATGTTTATAAGACACAATTTTTAGACCTGCATCGCAGCTTTCGGTATTTCAAATAACACAAGTTTTTTTTTTTTTTTAATACTCTTAGAACACTAAATATTCACTTGAGCAAGAAGAATAGACACTACAGGAAGTATGTGATACAGAATAAAATTGATTTTACACTATTTACTCTCAAATAATCATGTTTTTATGACGGGCTATAACTGTGCACCTCACTGGGCCCCCGTCTTCAAACTTTTGTGTCACCTATCAAAACAATACTGTTAATGGCAGTATACCTTGTCTGTCTGTTCTCGTGTGTTTCAGTGGGATCATGTTAGTTAATGCCACAGTTCTCTTTTAAAGCTCTAAAAGTCGTATCGCTAAACAAACAGTTGTATTTATCTTCTTCCTGATTATTTGCTCATGCTCTCTTGGGGTTTAGAATATTACTAGAGTCGGCTGCTGCTAGCAACATCGTGATGTCATCCTGGCATGTGTGTGCTGTAATTGGGGAGTTGGTAACACGTTTGTTGTGGACACCGTTTGTTAGCAAATCATAGAAATCTTTTCCCAAATTTTTAAAAAAGTGACCAAACAATCTTGATGGCGCGAATTCTATTAGAACAAAGCAACTATTAATTCACTCTCCTGACATTATATCTCTAAATCGGTACAAAATCAGCGGCTACCATCGCGATAAAGTTTAGCGTTGTTTTTGTTTATACGTAGCCAAACTGACGTCATTGCCAAACTTGATACAGTCTTTCAAGTTAATCTTAATTCTTCTTTTGAAAATGACCACGAGTGAGGGATCCAGGAGGTGTTATATGATAGTAAGTAGCGGAATTTGTTGGTAATATTTACACTGGGGAGGGAGTGGGGGGAGGGGGGCGTAGTGTGGAGAACATTGGGAAAACGGAAGTGCTCTCTCCAGGAACTGCAGCGTATGCAGTAATAATGTTTTGATTGGGGAGCAGGAAGGGAAAATTTGTGCCCTTCAGGCACGCTTGGAGGAAGAGAAGAAGGAATTGAACAGGATCAAGGTAGACAAAGAAGAGGGTGGTTAGCGCGAACTTGCAGTTGGTAGAAAAGCAAGAAGAAAGAGAAAGTGATATGATAGTTTCATTATCAATACTAAAAACAGATATCAACCACTACCACGGTTAAGTGCAGCCACGAGGAGGAAGCCTAGAAATGTGCAAAACGTTAGGAAGAAGTAATTGTTGCTGCTAGGTACGAGGGCAATTCAATAAGTAATAAAACACATTTTTTTTCTGAAACAGGGGTTGTTTTATTCAGCATTGAAATACACCAGGTTATTCCCCAATCTTTTAGCTACACAACACTATTTTTCAACGTAATCTCCATTCAATGCTACGGCCTTACGCCACCTTGAAATGAGGGCCTGTATGCCTGCACGGTACCATTCCACTGGTCGATGTCGGAGCCAACGTCGTACTGCTTCAATAACTTCTTCATCATCCGCGTAGTGCCTCCCACGGATTGCGTCCTTCATTGGGCCAAACATATGGAAATCCGACGGTGCGAGATCGGGGCTGTAGGGTGCATGAGGAAGAACAGTCCACTGAAGTTTTGTGAGCTCCTCTCGGGTGCGAAGACTTGTGTGAGGTCTTGCGTTGTCATGAAGAAGGAGAAGTTCGTTCAGATTTTTGTGCCTACGAACACGCTGAAGTCGTTTCTTCAATTTCTGAAGAGTAGCACAATACACTTCAGAGTTGATCGTTTGACCATGGGGAAGGACATCGAACAGAATAACCCCTTCAGCGTCCCAGAAGACTGTAACCATGACTTTACCGGCTGAGGGTATGGCTTTAAACTTTTTCTTGGTAGGGCAGTGGGTGTGGCACCACTCCATTGATTGCCGTTTTGTTTCAGGTTCGAAGTGATGAACCCATGTTTCATCGGCTGTAACAATCTTTGACAAGAAATTGTCACCCTCAGCCACATGACGAGCAAGCAATTCCGCACAGATGGTTCTCCTTTGCTCTTTATGGTGTTCGGTTAGACAACGAGGGACCCAGCGGGAACAAACCTTTGAATATCCCAACTGGTGAACAATTGTGACAGCACTACCAACAGAGATGTCAAGTTGAGCACTGAGTTGTTTGATGGTGATCCGTCGATCATCTCGAACGAGTGTGTTCGCACGCTCCGCCATTGCAGGAGTCACAGCTGTGCACGGCCAGCCCGCACGCGGGAGATCAGACAGTCTTGCTTGACCTTGCGGCGATGATGACACACGCTTTGCCCAACGACTCACCGTGCTTTTGTCCACTGCCAGATCACCGTAGACATTATGCAAGCGCCTATGAATATCTGAGATGCCCTGGTTTTCCGCCAAAAGAAACTCGATCACTGCCCGTTGTTTGCAACGCACATCCGTTACAGACGCCATTTTAACAGCTCCGTACAGCGCTGCCACCTGTCGGAAGTCAATGAAACTATAAGAGACGAAGCGGGAATGTTTGAAAATATTCCACAAGAAATTTCCGGTTTTTTCAACCAAAATTGGCCGAGAAAAAAAATGTGTTGCATTACTTATTGAACTGCCCTCGTAGTAGCCATGGATGAGATGTAGGCCCTTAGTTACAGGAAAGCTTGGGGTCAGCTTTACAGGACACCAGAATTTTCAAATGAAATATAGAGCTAAGTCACAGAGGATTAGGGTTTTTAAGTAAGGAATTTTCAGAAGAGCACCTTGCAGTGATACTGGGTGGCGTAGGAAACAATTTGGTTAAGGATGAGTCATATGGCATAGGACATGATAGCTTTCCTGACTTCCCTGACTCATGATACACTTTTGTCGATCTGTTCGGACGTCGTTATCGGCTACGCCTTAATGAGGCAGGTTAATGTGGGGCTAGAATTGGCACTGGTGGCATCCCAACTTGCGCATGTTGCTTTGTTATCAGTGAGCACTACCAAGATATGAGGTTTCACGACACTTGGTCTGCACCTAAAAAGTAACAGGAAGGGAAAATTGTTACAGCTTATTAATGAAAGTATAGGGGGTGGATCTTGGGCCATGCATGGTGAATTACCTGTCGTCATGGGTAAGCGAAGTGCTTCTCTTTTAAGATAAATCCAGACAAGGGGTTCCCCTGCCTAAACAGCATCTCCAGTGGTTTAAAAATTTCCGAAATAAGCACCCACAAGACATAGTCTAACACACCGAATGGCATACATACTGCAGTGCTAAAAGTAACGTAGCACATTGCACAGACTTAACAATCCTTCATCAAAATATGCAATCAACAAAAAATAAAATACAGCAGTTTGAAGTTGAGCTCCAATCTTTCAGCTGCACATAAGTTTATGTCAATGTGAACCAGTGTAGAGAGACAGAATTCCATCATGTAGTGTTATCGTTGTATCGAAGGACTGACTGTTACTGTAGGACTACTGTAAAAAATGGAGGATCATGCTTTTATGTCAGAAGAGGAACACAGTTCAGAAGAGATTACGACCTTGATACAGAAAAAAAGACAAATACTATGAAGTATCAGCCATTGAATAAAAGGGCTTTACATCAACAAGAAATTAATCCAGAGTTGAAAATACTGCTGTAGTTGTAAGGTTCTTATATTTAGAACACGACCGGTTTCGGACTCTTATACGTTCATCTTCATGAGTTACAAATTCGTACTGTAACCCCGAGCGCCCTGGTGGACTTGTAGAGGACGCGGTATATTATCAGCGAGAGCAGAGTAGGACCATTTCATAAGTGTACCGTGAATATCAGGAATACGGTAGAACGTTAAATCTCCGACATCGCTGCGGCCGGCAAAAGGTCATGCAAGAGCGGGACCAACGACGATTGAAGAGAATCGTTCTATATGATAGAAGTGCAACCCATCCGCAAATTGCTACAGATTTCAAGGCTGGGCCATCAACAAGTGTCAGTGTGCGAACCATTCAACGAAACATCATCGATATGGGTTTTCGGAGCAGAAGGCCTGTTGGTGTTCCCTTGATGACTGCACGACACAAAGCTTACCGCCACGTCAGGGCTCGTCAACACCGATAGTGGACTGTTGGTGACTGGAAACAAGATGCGGACGAATCTCGTTTCAAATTGTATCGAGTGGATGGTTGTGCACGTATATGGAGACAACCTCATCAATCCAAAGAACCTGCATGTCAGCAGGGGTCTGTGCAAGCCGGTGGAGGCTCTGTAATGGGGTGAAGCATGTGCAATTGGAGTGATATAGGACTCCTGATATGTCTAAATACGATTCTGACAGGTGACACGTACGTAAGCATCCTGTCTAATCACCTGCATCCATTCATGTCCAGTGTGCATTCCAGCTGACTTGGGCAATTCCAGCAGGACAATGCGACACCCCACACGTTCAGAATTGTTACAGAGTGGCTCCAGGAACACTCTCCTGAGTTTAAACACTTGTGATGGCCACCAAACTCCTCAGACATGCATGAACATTATTGAGCATATCTGGGATGCCAGACAACTTGCATCCGTACTCTTATGGATTTATGGACAGCCCTGCAGTATTCATGGTGTGAATTCCCTCCAGCATTACCTCAGACGTTAGTCGGGTCCATGCCACGTGTTGTTGCGGCCCTACGTGATCTTAGTCAAGTGTGCCATTTTCTTTGGCTCTTCAATGTATTAGAGGGTAATTAAGTGATTTATGAATTTGTGCGTATGTTGTATTAGCGAACTATGCTTTCTATGTGGGTCTACATAATTTTGCATTATTTATTCTCAAACATTATAAAACTTATTTCCTCAGATGTTTCGTTCACCTGTTATTTGAAGCAGAGAGTTTCCCTTCATTTTACTCTATTACCATGTGGCATTATTCATTCATAATGTTACGAGGTCACCTCATGGCATCGATCCCCATTTCCTTGACGAGTTTGGTTAAGAACCAAAGCACAGCTTGGAATCATATCTTAATCCTTCTCAGATCCACAACGGCCCATTGCTTAATACTTTTAAAACGATACCTGTAACGAAAAGGCAAGCACATTTGCTCCTAACGAATGGAGCGCATAATGTAATATTCGGTGCACTTTTAGTCTTCGTGTAGGCGTCAAGTATGCACAATGTTCAATCAGTGCTGACTGGGAACGCTTTGCAGACAAAAACCCGTTGCTCTTACGACAGTTCTGTCACGTCTTCATATGGCTTGTACGTTCCAGTTTGAGTTATCCAGGGATGGATATCTGAAAAATGATAAAATTCAGGGTCAAATTTATTCAAAATTGAAACTTCCTGGGAGATTAAAACTGTGTGCCGGATCGAAACTCGAACTCGGGACCTTTACTTTTCGCAGGCAAGTGCTGTACCACCTGAGCTACCCAAGCACGACTTACGAGCCGTCCTCGCAGCTTCAATTCTGCCAGTACCTCGTCTGCTGCCTTCCGATTTTCACAGGAGCTCTTCTGCGAACCTTGCAGAACTAGCACTCCGGGAAGAAAGGATATTGCGGAGACATGGCTAACCCACTGCCTGGGGAATGTTTCCAGAAAGAGATTTTCACTCTGCAACGTAGTGCGCTGATATGAAACTTCCTGGCCGATATTTCGTTCACCTGTTTGTTGAAGCAGAGAGTTTCCCTTTATCTTACCGTATTACCATGCGGCATTATTCATTCATATTGATTCGAGGAGGCCTCATGGCATCGAACCTGTTTCGCGGGCAAGTGCTCTACCAAAATTTATTTGAAGTTGCATTAAGTTTCTTACAAAGATGTTGATTTCAATGTGAGCACGTTTACAAGGCAGTTGTGCACATCAAAGACGACATTGATAATTACTGTATTAAGAGTTCTGTCCGTGGCAATAGAACAATATTTAAGACCAGATTTACATTCACCAAGAAAGAGCAAGCGTAAACCCAAAACAGAATTTTTCTGCCAAGGAGATAATCTGAACAATAAATTGTCCAATGAGCTTAAAGAGATTTTAAAACTAACTTATTTAAAAAGGCAGTTAAAAAGTACCTGTCAACAATATATTCTCTACATTGAAGTGTTACTTAGGTAACACACAATAAGCGTTTGCTAAAAAGTATAACGCAAATAAATAGTAATAATAACAGTGAAAAAATCTGTCATTTCACAGATTTGTTTCGCAAAGCTTTTTCCTTCTTTCTTCTTTTCTTTTTTTCTAGAAAGTCTTACTCTAAAAACTATTTAATGTTTAATAGTAACACCTTATCGTGTTTCTGAACTCTGCAGCTTACTTGGTTTAGATAGATGCTGGCTCCTTTTCCCTACATAAAATGGAAACCAAACCTCGTCGCAGTTGTCCTGGCGTCAGCTGACTGTGTAGTGTGTGTAGTGTGCACGGTGACAAGTAGCGAGAAATGAACGTACAGTGTAGCACCAGCCGTTTCTACCACTAAATAACTTCTTAGCAAAGGAGTACTGCACACCAGGGATAAACCGAATGAGGTAATACTGTTTTAAACAGGCTGGCCTTGTATCGTAATGATGGAGGCGTCAGTTTTCATATAGCCACCCTGTTTTAGGTTTATGTCGTTTCCCTAAATTACTTCAGACAAATGTTCTGATGGTTCCTACTATCTGTCCCATCCTTATCAAATCAGATCCATAAGCATGTAAATGCCTTGACATGTGAATACGTTTATTTTGAGGGATTTAAATTAATAGACCGACATGTCTAATATACTTGCAAAAGTGATGTATGGATGAATAAATTGAATAAAACTACTTCTACTACTACTGTTAGCACTACCAAGCTTGTGCGTTATAGTGCATGTTGTTTATTCTAGCAAAATACCAAGTTTAGTGTGGGACGCTAAATACGTTCGTGTCTCCAAGGTGATTCCAGAGGAACAATTTGGAGCCTGTAATCAAAACTGTTTTGAGATTTGTTCAGGAAGGTTGCGCAACTCATATGCTAATGTTACAGCTCCGATGTGGAAAATATGTACATCCGTCCTGGCACCAACGACGGAAGAGATGATGAAGCACCAATGATCCATGCCAGTGAACGAGTCGTCCACGAGAATTTCAGTATGGTGAGCCTAGAAAACGATATTGCGCTGTTGAAGGTAAATATTTGTCTCTCCGCCTCGTGATCTTAAGGATTTCTTTGCGCAATTGCCACAACTGCTCATCATTGATTGTGTGTGAGTGTGTACTCGCGCGCACGCACGCGTGCGCGAGGGAGCGTGGGGCGCATGTGAAATGGACAAGGAAAGAAATCACCACTCTTACGTAAGAACTGTAATATTGTAATGTATTGATTGATGTACGGGACCAACAGAAGAGCATCTTATTCCTGTGATATGCCTAATTCATGTCTCTGGCTACAAATCAGCAATACCGGATGATCAAAAAGTCAGTATAAATTTGAAAACTTAATAAACCACGGAATAATGTAGATAGAGATGTAAAAATTGACACACATGCTTGTAATGACATGGGGTTTAATTAGAACCACCCTACATTGCTAGACGCGTGAAAGATCTCTTGCGCGCGTCGTTTGGTGATGATCGTGTGCTCAGCCGCCACTTTCGTCATGCTTGGCATCCGAGGTCCCTAGACCTCAGTCCGTGCGATTATTGGCTTTGGGGTTACCTGAAGTCGCAAGTGTATCATGATCGACCGACATCTCTATCGATGCTGAAAGACAACATCCGACGCCATTGCCTCACCATAACTCCGGATATGCTTTACAGTGCTGTTCACAACATTATTCCTCGACTACAGCTATTGTTGAGGTATGATGGTGGACACATTGAGCATTTCCTGTAAAGAACATCATCTTTGCTTTGTCCTACTTTGTTAAGCTAATTATTGCTATTCTGATCAAATGAAGCGCCATCTGTCGGTCATTTTTTGAACTTTTGTATTTTTTGGTTCTAATAAAACCCCATGTTATTCCAAGCATGTGTGTCAATTTGTACCTCTCTATGTACATTATTCCGTGATTTATGCAGTTTTCAAATACATACTGATTTTTTGATCACCCTGTATATCGATCGCTGTTTGGGACGGAAAAGTAACTCATCTCATATGTTTTAAAGTACAGGTTTCAGTCAAGTATGCTGGGCTGCTAAATTGTTGAATCTACTGTGCAGAAGGAGGACACTTGCTTGTTTGCAACAGACATTAATTACAAAAACTATGGTAATGGGTAACAAATAACACAACTCAACTTAAGCTACTGGCAAGATGGCGTGAAAATCGTATTTTTAATTGTCCCACACTGACGAATATTGGCGTTAAAAAGCAAAAATCGGTGTTTGAGGTGTTGTATAATAGTTCCATTAAACTATCTGAAATGTTTGACTCACCTATACTAATCAGTAAGAATTACAAGCAGATTCCGCAAAGTCTGTCATCACGAATGAAGACCGTGCAGTTCTAGGAGCTACAGTCTGGAGCCGCATGACCGCTACGGTCGCAGGTTCGAATCCTGCCTCGGGCATGGATATGTGTGATGTCCTTAGGTTAGTTAGGTTTAAGTATTTCTAAGTTCTAGGGGACTGATGACCACAGCAGTTAAGTCCCATAGTTCTCAGAGCCATTTGAACCATTTTTTGAAGGCGTCTGTCTCTGATGCCCCGATAACCTCATATCCATGTACACAGTCCAGTCATATTAATGTGACCACCTGTCAAAAGCCGCAACGCCATGCGGGATTAGCTGAGTGCTCTAGGGCGCTGCAGTCATGGGCTGTGCGACTGGTCCCGGCGGAGGCTCGAGTCCTCCCTCAGGCATGGGTGTGTGTGTTTGTCCTTAGGATAATTTAGGTTAAATAGTGTGTAAGCTTAGGGACTAATGACCTTAGCAGTTAAGTCCCATAAGATTTCACAGACATTTGAACATTTTTGAAAAGCCGCAACAACCATCTCTTGCGGACCGCTTCGAGACTTACATGGATAGAGTAAAAGAGACTGTGGAAGGTACCGACAGGGATGTGGAGCCGTGCCGATTCCTGCACTGTGCCAACTGTGCTAGATTTCTCGGGTGAGGATCCATGGCGAAAACAGTCCGATCGTGGTGGCCCCACAGATTTTCGGTTGGGTTTAAACCCGGGAAGTCTGGTGGCCAAGTGAGTAGGGTTAACTCATTGTGGTGCTCTTCGAACCACGCATGTAGACTGTGAAACGTCATCGTGCAGAGGAAAAATAAACTACATGTGTGGATGGACATGGACGCCAATAGTAGATGAATACTTGTGTTGATCCATTGTGCCTTCCTGAATGACGTATCGCCCACAGAATGGGACGAGAACATTTCTCAGACGCTAACGCTCCCTCCTTCGACCTGTACACCCCCGACGATTATCGAAAGGTGTTTGATTTCAGTCCGATGGAGCATAAAATGTGATTCAGCTGAAAAGGCTGCCTGTCGTCATTCAGTGGACGTCCAGTTGCCGCACTGTCGTGCATATTCCGGCCTTTGTCACCAAAGAACAGCAGTCCCCATTGTTGCATGAACCAGGTGCTAGTTGTGCAGGCCCATACACAGCAGCCTTCGTTGAGGAGACATTGTTGGTAACCCCTTGGTTCATCTCGGAGATCAGTTGTCCAACAGTTGCCCGTCTATATACTCGTTACGCATCTCCGCACCCTCGTTCACCCCTGTTATCTATGGCCCGTGGTGCACCTCAGTTACCTCGGTATCGGTTGGAGCTCCATTTTGCCACGGCTATACGCGAACAGTTCACATACTTAGTCAACTCGGAAGTGTTTCCACTGTTGGCCTGAGAGCCAATGACCTTGGCCTTTTGAAAGTCAGATAAACCACTCCGTTTCCGAAATGCGACAACGAGTGAACTGTTTTCCCCATGCCGCCGGCCCGCTTTATACAGGGTGAAAAGTACTTAAACCGACAAACTCTGGGAGGTTGTAGGAGACATCAAAACAAATATTTTTCCCTAATGTCATTTTTTCCTATGAAGATTATCTAAACCGGTGGAGATCGTATTACGCTCTTCAGTTGTTAGAGGCCGTATTACGATCTTCAGTTGTTGGAGGGCTTATTTCGCTCTTCAGTTGTAGGTAACTGCTGTCCACCAGTGTAGTAGTGCATTGTCTCTGTTTACTAATGGAACAATATACCTGGAGTGAGTATACTGATATGGTTGGTGCGTGCTACGTAGCGCACCACAACGGACGAGCTGCACAGCTGGTTTATCAACAGTAATATCCTAATCGCCGTATCCCGCATCATACGACCTTGGCTGCCGTGTACCAACGTCTGTGTGAGACCGGGTCATTTAGAAGATTACCTGGACAGGGACTCCGTCGCACGGTAAGAACGCTGCCATTTGAGGAAACTGTCTTGCAGGATGTGGAGCGGGACCCTTCAATCAGCACTCGTGCACTTGCACGTAACATGGGGATGAATCAGACGTATGTAAGACCAGTCCTTCAGGAGCATTTGTTACGTCCATTTTACTTACAGCGTGTCCACAACCTGGAACCAGTTGATTGTCCACCCAGAGCCCAGTTTCCGCAGTGGTACCTGGAACAGTGTGAAATGCATCCTACATTTCCAACCTCTGTGTTGTTTACCGATGAAGCAACGTTCGGGCGTGATGGAGTCTTCAACATGCACAATTCGCATGTTTGGAGTGAGGATAACCCACATGCCACAGTTACTAGCGCTCATCAAGTGCAGTTCTTCGTTAATGTGTGGGTCGGTGTTGTTGGGAACTGTTTAATTGGGCCGTATCCGCTACCTAGCCCATTAAATGCCAGTCACTATTACAATTTTCTCGCCAGAGCATTGCCAGAATTGCTGGAAGGTGTCCCGCTCCCTAAAAGACAACGCACGTGGTTCCAACATGACGGGCGCCTGCACAGTTCAGTCTTCGTGTGCGTCGATTCCTGGACCGACGGCTCTCATAAATGTGGATTGGCAGAGGTTGTGCTGTACCATGGCCTGCTCGATCCCCAGATATGTCTCCTCTGGACTTTTTTGTGTGGAGAGAGATGCGCAACCTTGTTTACGCCAGTCCTGTTGCATCAGAAGAGGATCTGGTTGCCCGGATAGTAGCAGCAGCAGGAACAATTCAGGATATTCCTGGGGTTTTTGCCCGTGTTAGACAGAACATTATCCGACGGTGTAACCTTTGTTTACGTGTCAATGGAGAGATTTTTGAAAATCTACTGTAATTTAAATTGGGTTGTGTTAATGTGTTGTCTCTTGGTCGTAAAAAAATGGATAAGTGTTTGTTGGTTTAATTAATTTGCCGCCAGATAAATTTTCCTCTACCGATTTAAATACTCCTCATAGGAAAAAATGACATTAGGGAAAAATATTTGTTTTGATGTCCCCTACAACCTCCCAGAGTTTGTTGGTTTAAATACTTTTCACCCTGTATACCCCAATTACTAATGCTGTCACCTGGCGACTGTGTGTGCTTACTGCACACTGACGTCAAATACAGCACTGTTCTCGAGTGGCACTACAGTATCACACTAGTGACTCGCGAGAAGTTAGTGTTGAACACATATACCAACAAAATGATCTCAACATCTAATTTGTCCCTAGAAAAATGTTAGAATACCTCTAACACTTTAGTTGAACAATTACTCGGCGTCCTATTTACGACCGGTCTAATCACAGTTCAGGGAATGAAGTCTAAGACGACAACCAGCAAAAGAAAATGGGAAAAAGACCACGAGCGAAAGACATGGGTGAAAGGTTCTTTATGAAAGAAGACGAAGCGCTTGTGCCGGTTCTTAAATATCGTCGATGACAACACATCTACTCCAGTATCAACCATGTTTAGTCTAAAACGAGAAACGTCTGCGATGTTCTAAACCCACAAGCGTTAAACTTACAGTCATCATACAAAAAGGTGCATTTTAGCGTCGGAAATGTTTGGATCTGGTAAACTAACCTAAGTTAAATAGCCAAATAACCAATTTAATAACCACATACTTGGCATATCAAACAAACAAACAAAGTACGCAGAAAGTAATGATCTGTTTGTGATGTCTGCTCATTTAAAGCGAGGTTACACAGTTTTTTTTTAAGCCAGCACATAGACTTTACGTCCTGGTGATTGCATTATTGGCCACTTGAATTAATCTGTGAACTAACGAAAAAACGCTTCTTACAGCCGAGTATCTCTGATGTAGGACCAGACCGATGTTAAAGGATTACGCAATATTGTCATTATACACTGAGGTGACACAAGTCATGAGAAGCAGTATGCAGAGATACAGATGGCGGTGTATCACGCACACAAGATACAAAGGGGCAGTGCATTGGCGGATCTGCGATTTGTACTCAGGTGATTCACGTGAAGAGGTTTCCGGCGTGATTATGGCCGCACGACGGCAGTTAACAGGCTCTAAACGTGGAATAGTAGTTGGAGCTAGACAGATGGGATATTCCATTTGGGAAATAGTTAGTGAGTTCCATGTGTGTCGAGGATACCACATTTCAGGCATTTCCTCTCACCACGGGCAACGCAGTGGCCGACGGCCTTCACTGATCGTCATAGAGCAGCGGCGTTAGTGTAGAATTGTCAGTGCTAATAGACTAGCAACTCACGTGAAGTAACCGCAGAAAACAATGTGGGTCGTACAGCAAACGTATTCGTTAGGCTAGTGTGGCGGAATTTTGAGTTAGTGGGCTATGGCAGCAGAAGACCGACGTTACAGACTTTCCTAACAGCACGGCACCGCCTGCAGCACCTCTCCTGGGCTCGCGACGATATCGGTTGGACCCTGAACACTGTAAAACCGTGGCCTAGTCAAATGAGTCCCGATTTCAGTTGGTAAGAGCTGCTGGTCTGGTTCGAGTCTGGCGGGACACCACGAAGCAAGTGGACCCAAGTTGTCAACAGGGCACTGTGCCAGCTGGTGGTAGCTTCATAATGGTGTGGGCAGTGATCACATGGAATGGACTGGGTTCTCTGTCCAATTGACCCGAATATTGACTGGAAATGATTATGTTCGGCTATCTGGAGGTCATTTTCAGCCTTTCATGGATGGAATTTTTATATGACAATGCTCCAATAGAGCGTGCCACAATCGTTCTGAATTGGCTCGAACAACATTCTGGCGAGTTAGAGCAAGTGATTTGGCCACCTAGATAACCCGACATGACACCCAGCGAATCTTTATGGTACATAATCCAGAGATCAGTTCGTGCACAGTATCATGCATCAGCTACACTTTCGCAGTTATGGACGGCCATAGAAACAGCATGGCTCAATATATCTGCAGAAGACTCCAAAGGATTTGTTGAGTCCAGCCCACAGCGACCTGCCGCACTACGCCGTGCTAAATGAGGTGCGAGACGATATTAGGGGGTATCCCAAGACTTTTTTCACCTCAGTGGAATACGTGTTTGTTGTTGGATTCTGGTTAGTTACCATCTCAAGTGATATCAAAATCCGCCGTCGTGTGAAACTACTTGGCTTACCTCAAACTGTGGCCACTGTTCATATATCTTTCATTTGATACGTCGCATGTCAACGAAATTACACGCTTTTGCGCGCAGTCACCTTTTGAATCAATATCATGAAAACATGGATCATAAAAATTTCCACAAGTTGCAGAAATTTTGCTAACAAAACCACTCCAAAACTTCAATGGCTTCGTCTCGTTAATGCAGACAAATGGTGTGCTCAAATTTTCTGTAGCTTTGTTAGAGTAAGTCAGACTTGAATCACGAAGAAAATAATACTCATGAATAGGCGAAAGTGGTCGTCCTCAAATCCTCAAAACAGCAGAGAATTGATCTACATTGAGTTAACCACGCCGGCCGCGGTGGTCTCGCGGTTCTAGGCGCGCAGTCCGGAACCGTGCGACTGCTACGGTCGCAGGTTCGAATCCTGCCTCGGGCATGGATGTGTGTGATGTCCTTAGATTAGTTAGGTTTAAGTAGTTCTAAGTTCTAGGGGACTGATGACCACAGCAGTTGAGTCCCATAGTGCTCAGAGCCAGTTAACCACCTCCCGTCCATTCGAAAGAGGAATTCAACTGTCAAGACTTTTTCGCCCGTCTCAGTGGCTTGATACCTGCTAACTCCATTCGACATCGACCTATGTCTACCAACCTCCGTCCTGTCCCTCCAACTGGCGGTCGAAAATTGTCGTTAACATACATGCGGTAGTTACGTAGGCACATTCGGAGAGAACCTTTCTTCGCTTTAGTAAGAGCTGTAACTTCCTCCAAAGTGGCTTTTGAGAGGTTCTCCATGACGCACAACAACTTTTTTTGTAGCGTCAGCCACTGCCATTTTTCGAGCATTTCTGTGACATGCTGGCTAAACGGACCCTGATGAAGTGCGCTCCTCCTCTTCCGGTAACTTAACTTCGGAGAGTAACGGACTGTCGAAGAATACTCGAGAATAGGTCGAGCTAATGGATTACAGAAAACTTCCTTCGCATGTGCAATAAATAATCTTACATTTATTCTGATAAATCTGACTCTAGACTCCACATTCTCCTCGGACAGGTGATCTTAGAAACTTCAACCACTGATTCCAGCAACCGCCAATCACATAGGTGAACTATGCCGAATCTTTTCGTCCTTTTATATTTCTCCCAACAGCCGCCATCGCGTTTTCTGTGGTGTTTCGGCAGGTATTGATAAATTACTTTTTGCATTGTGTAACTGGAGTCAGCCCAAAAAACTGCTGCTAACCACGTCTTTGACGCGCCAACCAGAGCCAGCGTAAAACCAGCGTAAAGCGTCTGTAATAAACAAAATGATTTTTGAAGCGGAATCGAAGTGCCCATTGGACGTAGTGATCTCAAAGTAGTCCAGCACGATATTCGGTCTATCGATGCGTATTAACAGAGACAGCGGATCAGTAAGAATAATCAGTATTCCAGCAGTGACTGGGTAGTGCTACTGCTCTGCGCTGTCTGCTATCGCTGTGCGGAAGTCCAATTCAGTCGTTGCTGGATTGCTGGTTGTTGTTCCTATTTCTTTGTCCTTGTTAATAAACATCGATAAAACGAATATTACACAAGACTAATTTGGAACCGCTCTATCGAATGGGCAAGTAAGATTTTTCTTTAAAAATCATTTTGTCTGTGAAGGCATTATCAGTAGTATTTCTTTGGGCTAACAGATCGCAAAAACAAAATTGCAGATATCTACCGAAACTACAGAAGAAACGTGCTTGATGACTCTTAACAGAGACGCCCTATATACAGTATATATACAGGGTGGTCCATTGATCGTGACCAGGCCAAATATCTCACGAAATAAACGTCAAACGAAAAAACTACAAAGAACGAAACTTGTATAGCTTGAAAGGGGAAACCAGATGGCGCTACGATTCGCCCGCTAGATGGCGTTGCCATAGGTCAAACGGTTATCAACTGCGTTTTTTTTCTTTTAATGGGAACCCCCATTTTTATTACATATTCGTGTAGTACGTAAAGAAATATGAATGTTTTAGTTGGACCACTTTCTTCGCTTTGTGATAGGTGGCGCTGTAATAGTCACAAACATATGGCTCACAATTTTAGACGAACAGTTGGTAACAGGTAGGTTTTTTAAATTAAAATACATAACGTAGGTACGTTTGAACATTTTAATTCGGTTGTTCCAATGCGATACATGTACCTTTGTGAACTTATTATTTCTGAGATCGCATTCTGTTACAGCATGATTACCTGTAAGTACCAGTGGCGTAGCGTGAGGGGAGACTTTGAGACTTAGTCTCCCCTGTATTCCTGCTTAAAAAAGATGCAATAGTAATTCATAACAAAAATATAAATAACTTTCTGCTAAGAGCTCTAAATGTGCGAAGACATCAGTTTTGTAACCCGCGCCGCACCCTGAGTATTGGTGTATTTGCCTGCTTGAGACTCGGCTGCTCCCAGTCTCTGCCTCCCTTCCCTTAACTGGCTGTGTGCGCCTGCGCGCTTTAGTGGCTTTCTCGGCTCCCCTCCACTTTCCCTCTTCCACGAAGGCTGGTGCGCTGCACTTGCTAGCAGGTATCGAGACTAGTCTCTGCCGCTTCTATGCCGTCTTTTAACACGGAAGTAAACAGTCGCACGGTTGGTGTTAATAGTCATTCTTGTGTGATTTTAGCGCATATTTTCGTTGTGTCGCCAACATGAGTGAGCCAGCAATTGAACACCTTATAGAATTCTTATTAAAAACGCCTTTTTCTACATTAAGGAACGAAAAAGTGCGAACTGAAAGACAAACGACGTATTCCTATACTCAGTGTAGTTTTAAGTGAAGCCAAACAAAAATGCACTTTTCAGACAGCCTCGAACGAAAAGTATACTTGGCTGACTGCGAATGCAGTTAATAACAGATTATATTGTTATATATGTCTTCTTTTCGGTGGTGAAAAGGAATGGCGCAGTGAGGGCATTTGTACAATAAAGAACTTTGACAGGAAAGCACAAAAGCATCAGATATCAAAACGTCACCTGCAGAACAAAGAATCATTTCAGTTATTGGGCAAAAGTAGAATTGAGCACGCCCTTTCTGAAGCCGCTCGTCTGACGGCAACAAAATAAAATGAACAAGTTGCATCCAACAGGAGAGTACTGGCTCGTCTTATTCAGGCAATTTTATTTATTTGTAAACAAGAACTAGCCATTTGCGGCCATCGAGAAGACAAATCCTCTAGCAACTACGATAACTATCTGGAATTGTTGGATTTACTAGCTCAAGGAGAGCAGTTAATCAGAGACCATTTGTCATCATCTTCAACCTTTAAAGGAACTTCTCCAGATATACAGAATGATATAATATAAACGATAACTTTTGCAGTTAATGAGAAAATAAAATCTGAAATTCAGAACTGCAATTTCATTTCGATTCAGGCTGATGAAACATTAGACGCGTCAAATGATTATAATATTCAGATACTGTATTGCAGACAAAACTGAGGAAAGATTCGTTGGATTTTACGATGTTTCTGGAGATTAAACTGCTGAAGGTTTGTCAAACATTATTCATGCAGTATTGAAAGCATGGAATGTGGAAGGAAAAGTGGTTAGTCAAACAGATGATGGCGCTTCAGTAATGGAGGGCAGAGAAAGAGGACTACAGCACTTGGTGAAGCAGTTCTGTCTCCATGCGCTGTTTATTCATTGTTAAGCACACCACCTGAATTTGGTACTGTTACATGCCTCCAAAATCATATGACAAGAATGCATATTTGTAAGTGGTAGTACTACATTCCATTCGTTTTTCAGCAAATCATCAAAACGAACTGTATTGCTAACTGAGAAAGGATTTTAGCTGCCAGACGCGAGCAACACTCGCTGAAACTTTCGTTCCAGGGCAGTTTCAACAATATCTAGTCATTTCTCCGAGTTACATGGTGCTTTTAATTATATAATTGATGATACAGACTCTCAATTGGACCCAGAATCTTTGAGCTGTGGTGCGGGAATGAAACGACGAATGGATGATCCTACGTTTGTCTACTTGCTTTGCATCTACCGAGGGTGTTTTGTTTACGTCGATCATCTCTTTAATGTTCTTCAGTCAAAATCTGTCAGTATAATTGCTTGCCACGACGAAATAAGAACTGTTTTGAGAAACTTATGACAATTAAGAACGGAAACATTCGTTGATGAATGCATTAAACGCAGCTTCTGTTTGAATGGCAACTTATCATCCTGTGACAGTCAAAAGACACCTCTCAGGGCATTAACTTACGAGATAATGGATTTGCAAATTATTCAGATGGAAAGAAGATTTTAAGAGTTTATCCCAAATTCAGCTTGCTGAACTTCTGAACGAAAAGTGTTTCCCAAACTATCAAAAAGAATTCCCAAAGTTGAAAGTGCTTCAGTTATTAGAACAGTATCCTTTTTACGAACAAGAACAACTTGAGCATGAACTGTGTAACATATATGCTGATGAGAAAAAACACTTATCTCCAAGAATCCTCTTAAAGTACATTGTCAACAATGATTTAAACTCTGTTTGTGAAGAAACAACGAAGTTCCTGCTTTTGGTTTTGACCCTACCCGCAATTATAGCAAGCATAGAAGGAAACATGACTACTCTTAAATGAGTGAAGAATTATTTAAGGAATTCAATGTCCAATACCAGGCTGTCGTGTTTGAGCAAGTTCGCAATAGAAAGACACTACTTGGAGAGCTATCCAGTGATCAGATCTTTGTAGACCGAGTTATAGACTTATTCGTGTAAAGAAAAGACAGGCGCATTGCACTTGTGTACAAGAAAAAACAAGTGGTTCTTCTCTTGCTGCTGGAGTTCTACAAATTTGTCATCCTTTCTTCCACAAGTTAGTTATTATTATTATTAATATTATTATTATTAGTGGTAGTTGTAGTGGTAGTGGTAATAGTTGTTGTTGTTCTTTTATTTGATGCATTTTGTTTCATTTGTTTAAATTATTGTTATTGTACTATTTTGTCTCCCTATAATAACTGTAGTCTCCCCAACCTTTACAACCACGTTACGCCACTGGTAAATACCAAATTAATGCAATAAATTCTCAAAATTATGTCCGTCAACCTCAATGCATTTGGCAACACGTGTAACGACATTCCTCTCAACAGCGAGTAGTTCGCCTTCCGTAATGTTCGCACATGCATTGACAATTTGCTGACGCATGTTGTCAGGCGTTGTCGGTGCATCACGATAACAAATATCCTTCAACTTTCCCCACAGAAAGAAATCCGGGGACGTCAGATCCGGTGTACATGCGGCCATAGTATGGTGCTTCGACGACTAATGCTCCGGACATCTGTCATGTTGGAGGTACATCGCCATTCTGTCACCTTGTAGTAACATCGGTAGAACATTACGTAGGAAATCAGCATACATTGCACCATTTATATTGCCATCGATAAAATGGGGGCCAATTATCCCTCTTCCCATAATGCCGGACCATACATTAACCCGTCAAGGTCGCTGATGTTCCACTTGTCGCAGCCATCGTGGATTTTCCGTTGCCCAATACTGCATGTTATGCCTGTTTACGTTAGCGCTGTTGGTGAATGACGCTTCGTCGCTAAATAGAATGCGTGCAAAGAAATTGTCATCGTCCGGTAATTTCTCTTGTGCCCAGTGGCAGAACTGTAGACGACGTTCAAAGTCGTCGCCATGCAATTCCTGGTGTATAGAATATATGGTACGGGTGCAATCGATGTTAATGTAGCATTCTCAACACCGACGTTTTTGAGATTCCCGATTCTCGCGGAATTTGTCTGCTCCTGATGTGCGGATTAGCCGCGACAGCAGCTAAAACACCTGCTTGGGCATCATCATTTGTTGCAGGTCGTGGATGACGTTTCACATGTGGCTGAACACTTCCTGTTTATTTAAATAACGTAACTATCTGGCCAACGGTCCGGACACTTGGATGATGTCGTCCAGAATACCGAGCAGCATATACACTCCTGGAAATTGAAATAAGAACACCGTGAATTCATTGTCCCAGGAAGGGGAAACTTTATTGACACATTCCTGGGGTCAGATACATCACATGATCACACTGACAGAACCACAGGCACATAGACACAGGCAACAGAGCATGCACAATGTCGGCACTAGTACAGTGTATATCCACCTTTCGCAGCAATGCAGGCTGCTATTCTCCCATGGAGACGATCGTAGAGATGCTGGATGTAGTCCTGTGGAACGGCTTGCCATGCCATTTCCACCTGGCGCCTCAGTTGGACCAGCGTTGTTGCTGGACGTGCAGACCGCGTGAGACGACGCCTCATCCAGTCCCAAACATGCTCAATGGGGGACAGATCCGGAGATCTTGCTGGCCAGGGTAGTTGACTTACACCTTCTAGAGCACGTTGGGTGGCACGGGATACATGCGGACTTGCATTGTCCTGTTGGAACAGCAAGTTCCCTTGCCGGTCTAGGAATGGTAGAACGATGGGTTCGATGACGGTTTGGATGTACCGTGCACTATTCAGTGTCCCCTCGACGATCACCAGTGGTGTACGGCCAGTGTAGGAGATCGCTCCCCACACCATAATGCCGGGTGTTGGCCCTGTGTGCCTCGGTCGCATGCAGTCCTGATTGTGGCGCTCACCTGCACGGCGCCAAACACGCATACGACCATCATTGGCACCAAGGCAGAAGCGACTCTCATCGCTGAAGACGACACGTCTCCATTCGTCCCTCCATTCACGCCTGTCGCGACACCACTGGAGGCGGGCTGCACGATGTTGGGGCGTGAGCGGAAGACGGCCTAACGGTGTGTGGGACCGTAGCCCAGCTTCATGGAGACGGTTGCGAATGGTCCTCGCCGATACCCCAGGAGCAACAGTGTCCCTAATTTGCTGGGAAGTGGCGGTGCGGTCCCCTACGGCACTGCGTAGGATCCTACGGTCTTGGCGTGCATCCGTGCGTCGCTGCGGTCCGGTCCCAGGTCGACGGGCACGTGCACCTTCCGCCGACCACTGGCGACAACATCGATGTACTGTGGAGACCTCACGCCCCACGTGTTGAGCAATTCGGCGGTACGTCCACCTGGCCTCCCGCATGCCCACTATACGCCCTCGCTCAAAGTCCGTCAACTGCACATACGGTTCACGTCCACGCTGTCGCGGCATGCTACCAGTGTTAAAGACTGCGATGGAGCTCCGTATGCCACGGCAAACTGGCTGACACTGACGGCGGCGGTGCACAAATGCTGCGCAGCTAGCGCCATTCGACGGCCAACACCGCGGTTCCTGGTGTGTCCGCTGTGCCGTGCGTGTGATCATTGCTTGTACAGCCCTCTCGCAGTGTCCGGAGCAAGTATGGTGGGTCTGACACACCGGTGTCAATGTGTTCTTTTTTCCATTTCCAGAAGTGTATAACACACACCTGTTGGGCGTTTTGATCACAATTGCCATACATCAACACGATATCGACCTTTTCCGCAATTGGTAAACGGTCCATTTTAACACGGTTAATGTATCACGAAGCAAATACCGCCCGCACTGGCGGATTGTTACGTGATACCACGTACTTATATGTTTGTGACTATTACAGCGCCATCTATCACAAAACGAAAAAAGTGGTCCAACTAAAACATTCATATTTCTTTACGTACTACACGAATACGTAATAAAAATGGGGCTTGTTATTTTAAAAAACGCAGTTGATATCCGTTTGACCTATGGCAGTGCCATCTAGCGGGCCAACCATAGCGCCATCTGGTTTTCCCCTTCTAGCTAGACGAGTTTCGTCCTTTGTAGTTTTTTTCGTTTGATACTTATTTCGTGAGATATTTGGCCCGGTCACTATCAATGGATCACCCTGTATATTGTGGGTCAGCTGCCAATCTGTTAGCTAGGTGCTGGTAACTTCTGATTTTATCCACATTTCGTAGCAGCTTTCTAACTACGTCACCTGCGGATTGTATCTACTAGGCCTTTTGGTGGTTTTTGTACAGTGTGAAGAGTAGCATTCATATCATACTGTATTGAGTTTTTCCCGGATGACAATTAATTAAGAACCAAGCAATTATTTTGACTTGCCAGTCCATTCGTCTATCAGTTGAGATATGACAGATGCAAGTATTCTGTATACTTCTAGACTTTACGGTATTGCACTGAATCTTTGCTGGAAATCATGAAGCACCACATCAACCATGCCTCCACTATCTACTCGTAAGCCAAGAGATAAATCTGGGTGCTGGCCGAACACGAGTCAGTTATTCAAAAGGTGTGATTCTGTCCTGACATCTCTGTTACACACTGGCAGAGTTTGCATGCTTTTTCCTGATAAATGACAAATTTCGTTGATCCTAGATGAACCCTTTCTAGAAACAGGCTAGAGCCCTCGTGCATGCGGTATAAATTATAACGATCACACCTTAAGATCCAGAGCCTTTTTCTTTATCAACTGACTTGGGCTGATCTTCAGTTCCGTGATAAGTTATTTGTACATAAATTATTTTCGCATCTGTATTAGGGCTTCATGATTGAACTTTTTACTGATTTTCGGTTGTCCAAACTCAGAACCTACAATTTTTAAATTTTCGTTTTATATCTTTTATTTTGATGTCATAATGATGAACGACAATCTGGAGAGATTGACTGATATTACGTAGGACTAAATCTTGTAGTTTATTTGACCACTCGGTAGTTAATGTCTTCCACTTGAATTCATTGAACGCTTCTTTCATAGCTGTCATTACAGATGACCTTTTTTCAGCAGCTAAGTTTCATTTGAATCTAAACTATAATTTCTCTCAGCAAACAAGCTCACCAAGAAGCAATAAAATGCAGTTTCAACTGGCAAGTTATGGTTCTAATGTTATCAGTGAGTAACATACTATTCAGAACAGGGATAATATTTTCCCATACAAGCAAGACAATTCCAATTTCTGAGAATACCTTGGCAGTCATTTGAATTTGCCTTCTCTTATCTAATTTGCCCCTTTTCCCAAGTTTTAACATTGGAAATAACCATAGTACTGTTTCCTATTAGCCTCCATTTCTACTTCATGTTACATTGTGAACTTTCTTTTGTTATTTGTACCAGAAGCGAGCGCAGTTTAATAGCTGCGTGGTAGGCTCAGGTGGACAGAAGATGACACTCTCAGGAATTCCAATACGCCAAGTAATAATTTCAGGGTCGTTCAAATTTGAAGGACTTTAGGGAATCTGTTTGCATTTGCTAGTAACTACTAGGACAATGTGAATCTTTAAACGTATAAAATTATCTTTAATCACTTACCTTGTCAACTGCCAATCTAATTTTGCATTCTGTGTAAGAAAAGTCGACCCAAAAAAGGCAAAAAGAAATTGTTCTCTTTAATAGTATGTTAGGGCTTTCTAAGTATGTTGCCAATGTTTCATAGCTAAATAATGTAGTAAAGTATATTTCTTTCCCTTACCCACGCACTACAGCCACACCCACCCGTTTGTGCATTTCTTCTGCTTTCAGACTGGCAGCGGCTTGCAGTGGCTTTTCAGGTAAGCCACAAGCTTGAGTCTAGAAGGCCGTGAGTTTGTTTACATGTGAATGATTAGTTTGTTTGGGAGGGATCTATGACTGTTGATATTGCTTTGATTGCTAAATAGTCTTTTTATCTCCGTTCTTGCTTTCCACCAGCGATGGGAAGCTGATGCAGAGTTTTGGTGAAGAAGAAAAAGACTCTAATAGCGAGTATCTCAACTTGAAATACGTGTGGCATGAGTAAGAACAAATATCTTTTTCACCACAAATTTCTTCAGAATACACTCTATCGCGAAGTGCATCTAATCACAAGTTCCAGGTTGTAGCAGGAGCGCGGTTCCGGACTGAAGCGCCTAGAACCGCTCGGGCACAACGGCCGGAAATGAAAAGGAAAAAATCTGAAAATTTTTGAGAGGGTACTGAATAATATTTTTTTTTACAGCAACCAAATTTCATTTCTATGGCTTTAAAAATAAATAAGAGTAAGATATTTTATTATGGTAGTGTAATTTTCGCTACTTTCTCCTGTAATGCCATGATTCGCCAATGTGGGATAGGTAAAATTTAGTTAATGCATTTGAGTGTAATGAAAGAAATTAATATTTATTTGCAAATTAACTAGACTCTCCATTTTCAACATTCTTCGCTGCTCATTTAGCATCATCAGAAGTTCTATTGTCGGGCAGTTGCGTACGGGTTCATGATCCCCTCCTGCAGCTAGTGCAAATTATTTTTTATTTATATTTATGAGGAAAGTCTAAATGTAATTGAAGCACCTCGCGAAATTTTATTGAAAAGAAAATTACAGATTTGCCCCACAGAAAATACATCAATTTACTATTTAACGACATCATAGTACATATAATTGTTAACTTTAAATATCTATACAATTTTACTACCCTTACATTGCAATTCCTACATTAATTTTATCCAATATTAGGTTCATCCCGAAACAGCATGTAACCACGAACAGGTTTAAGGTAATTTGTTATCTACACTCATGCTCATAAATTAAGGATAATGCTGACAAATGATGAAACAACACTCTTGTGGGCGCTTTGCGGGTTTAAATCATCTCGGTATATGACCATGCGGTGCATTTGACCTGCGGTCGTCGCACGGTGGCGCTGGCAGCAGTCCACATACGCAGAGGTGTATTGGTGCATATCAGAGTACGGTGCAGCGAGTAAGTGTGCAGACGTTTTCAGACGTGCTAATGGGGATTATGTGTTGAAAATGGCTCAAAGAACACGTATTGATGACGTTATGAGGGGTAGAATACTAGGGCGACTGGAGGCTGCTCAAACACATCAGGTCGTTGCACGGGCCCTCCGTGTACCACAAAGTGTGATCTCAAGATTATGGCAACGATTCTAGCAGACAGGAAACGTGTCCAGGTGCTACAGTACGGGACGTACACAGTGTACAACACCACAAGAAGACCGATATCTCACCATCAGTGCCCGCAGACGGCCACGGAGTACTGCAGGTAGCCTTGCTCGGGACCTTACCGCAGCCACTGGAACAGTTGTCTCCGGAATCACAGTCTACAGACGACTGAACAGACATGGTTTATTCTCCCGGAGACCTGCAAAGTGCATTCCACGGACCTCTGGTCACAAGAGAGTCCGTAAAGCCTGGTGTTAAGAACACAGTACATGGTCACTGGAACAGTGTTCACGGACGAGTCCAGGTATAGTCTGAACAGTGATTCTCGCCAGGTTTTCATCTGGCTTGAACCAGGAACCCGATACCAACCCCTTAATGTGCTTGAAATGGACCTATATGGAGGTCATGGTTTGATGGTGTGGGGTGGGATTATGATTGGTGCACGTACACCGCTGCATGTCTTTGACAGAGGAACTGTAACAGGTCAGGTGTATCGGGACGTCATTTTGCACCAGTAGTCCGCCTTCTCGGGGGTGTAGTGGGTCTCACCTTCCTCCTGATGGATGATAACGCACGGCCCCACCGAGCTGCCATCGTGGAGGAGTACCTTGAAACAGAAAATACCAGGCGAATGGAGTGGCCTGCCTGTTCTCCAGACCTAAACCCCATCGAGCACGTCTGGGATACTGTCGGTCGACGTATCGCTGCACGTCTTCAAACCCCTACGACACTTCAGGAGCTCTCACAGGCACTGGTACAAGAATGGGAGGCTATGGCCCAGTAGCTGCTCGACCACCTGATCCAGAGTATGTCAACCCGTTGTGCGGCCTGTGTACATATGCATGGTGATCATATCCCATATTGATGTCGGGGTACTTGCGCAGGAAACAGCGGCGTTTTGTAGCAAATGTGTTTCGGGACGGTTTTCTCAACTTATCACCAATACCACGGACTTACTGATCTGTGTCGTGTGTGTTCCCTATGTGCCTATGCTATTAGCGCCAGTTTTGTGTAGTGCCACGTTGTGTAGCACCACATTCTGCAGTTATCCTTAATTTATGAGCATGAGTGTATATTCGATGCACTACTGGAAATAAATACAGCAACATGAATATTAATAACAAGTCTGCACAAACTTGTAAAACTGAAAAATTTTTACTTTCGCAGCTGGAGCAGCCCCTGTCATTTGGCCCTAAAATACAGCCAGCGCTTTTGCCAGAACCATTTGAACAGACTGCGGCCGGAACAGAAGCCACCGTTGTTGGATGGGGAATGACAGAGGTAAGTTAGCAAATGTGCTACCATGAAGGTAGGACCATGTAGTGACGAAGCAGCCACTCAGCATTAATATTCTCGAACCCAACAGAAAAACGACATATGAAAATTTGTCTCTTAGCACAAAATGGATGTCATTAACTTCAAAGTGTGTCTTTCATTGTGAAAAAAGGTATCGCTCCCGAAAAGAAGCAAAAAATTGGATCGCAATACGTTGAACACTCTGTGTTCGGGCGTCAACAAGAATAAAATCGAGCAAATTGATTAAAATGCAGAAGATGCATGTGCGATATCGGAAAATGCCTCTGAAGGTGATCATCATCATCATCATCATCATAATCGTTGTCGTCGTCCTCGTCGTCGTCGACACGAGCGAGGCTATCTGGCCTTTTCCAGTTTCACAGTCGTTATGTGACTTACCACACTACGTCTTTCTGAGGGGTTTAGACAAAGACAGGTATCGGAAGAACTGAAGATTAGGAAGGACATTTTAAGGTTCAAATGGTTCAAATGGCTCTGAGCACTATGGGACTTAACATCTATGGTCATCAGTCCCCTACAACTTAGAACTACTTAAACCTAACTAACCTAAGGACATCACACAACACCCAGTCATCACGAGGCAGAGAAAATCCCTGACACCGCCGGAAATCGAACCCGGGAACCCGGGCGCGGTAAGCGAGAACGCTACCGCACGACCACGAGCTGCGGGCACATTTTAAGGCTATTACTAACAAACATTACAGTAAGTGGAAGACCTACGTCGCACAGATTGGCTGACCAGTAGAAGGTGATTCAATGCGACTGACGAGCGTGACACAAATTGACTGACGAGCACAAAGCAACAGAAACTGATAAACCACTGATCGGATCCCCTCCATTATACCTCACGACTAAAAGTATTGACAAGGCATATGGTGAAGTGGACCGCTGTATAACCCCTAAGCGAGCGTTTTATTAACCAGCTCGCGCAAAAGGTAGGAACAGCTGATATTGTGACTGTCTGACCGGTATATGATCAGGCAACTAAATACGATGCTCATTACGGTCGGTAACACCTAACCTGTCACTCAATACCTCGGGAAAAATACACATGTCTAGCAAGACATGAGTTTGACTGGGAGGTAGGTGCACCACATGTAAGCCCATACTACAAGTATGGTTATTACATGGGCTCATACCCTTAGAATGGTGGTACAAACGGAACTTCACTTCTGAGAGAAATCCAAAGTAAAATCAGCGGCATGTGTAATTTAACAATATCACATTTCAGTAAAAGATAGGTGCTGAGACCCGCCGCCACTAAAACTTCTGTAGGCCAAGAAAACTCGCCAATGGACAAAAAACGCGTACATGGCGATTTGGGGCAAAAGCTTGACCATCAACGGTCCTACAATGTATGCCTACGAGTTTTAAACTGGCGAGCTTACAAATGTGCTGGTATCTGGAATTCCACCGATTACTCATTAGCGAACCTCTACACCCAGACGATCAAAGCGTGCAAGGGCTCACGATTAACGTAAGAGCAAACGAAAGGAAGAGAATAGTTATTATCACTTTAAGTTTATTACATTGACGTCGCAATACTGAACCCATACCACACTGGGCCGTCTTCTAGCGTGGCCTGTTACGACGTTCCTTGCCGCCGAACTTTGTATTGGTGGGGAAAATGTCCCTGCCTATCACAACGATATCAACGACCTTTAACGGCCGACACCTTATTAGCGGAACTCACTCCTGGAGTAGAAATGGCCAAAGCTTCCGACTACGACCTCTCGCCAACTCTCCTTTGGTTAGCTTTCTTAGGCCCCAGACCATCCAAGTCATTATAGGTCACGGGTCCCTCAGCAAATAGAACCCTTGAACGATTATCCGCCTTAATAGCTTGCAAGATAGTATTAACTACCACATATCAGACTGCTGTAGGTCAAGAGCTACGGCTGCCGTTCGTACTTCACGAATATTGTGAACTAGACCCTTATCCCTCTTCTGATGCTGAAAGAAATAATAACTGACTTGGTCGCTCTTTATCTTAATGGACAAACGCCCCCTCAGAACCCGCACAACGCAGTTCTTTTAAGGACCCCATTCTACTCGTATCTGAAACCGCGCCGACCATTTCGGCCAGGGGCCCCTGGCACAAAGGATAGATCAGCGGGAAAACGGTTTCCCACGACATCTTGAAAAACTTTGCCTTATTCCTTTAGTTTAACGGAAAACCACCAAAAAACTAAGAAACCACTGCTGTGTGTCAACAGCGAGGCGATCTACGCACGCAGCACACTCAGTAACAGATTGGGTAATCCAACGGGAAGTATCTCTATACCTTAGTTGATGGGGAGAGTTCTTGATATCTGGTAACGTTCATTTCCCTGTAAAGGCGCTCAAAGCAATCTGTAAACTGACCGCCCTGTTATAAAGCCGGTCAATGTCAGGTTTGATCTGAAGATCAGTAACCACCGTTGCTAAATGTTCAGCCCTTCTTAACCAATGCGCAGTTTGCGCCTGCATTCGATACGCTTGGCCACAAGATGGAACACTAGTTTTTACGAAGTGAGTGGTTTGCTCAAGCTCAGAGAGCCAATCGGCCCAATATTCAAGGGCGTCACCACCTGTCCTTTCCGCTCCTTCGTCACCAGGATTGGCGACCCCACAGCCGCACGAGGTCGTGCCCATAGTTTGGGAACGTCTTCATCTTCGGTCAATACAGGGATGCGACACTCATACTTTACCTCTTCCTTCCTCAAACAGCCGGCTCCGACCACGAATCTAGACTCCATTTGGAAGGGAACGCACCTGTGGCCCAAATTTCAAAACAACAGCAATTGTGTCTAAACAGAAAAGATACAAAATATAGTATTAAACTGTATCTAAGCGTAGTAACGCGAATGATGCTCAGTAGATTTCAGTCCTTCACTCCAAAGAAAACCATGCTCTCGCTGCCAGAATGGTACGCAATATCAGCGTCAGGCTGTCTGTGGTAGGAATGACAGGGCGGAAGGCAGACTGAACATCATTCGTGTTGTGAATTTTCTCTTTATTTTAAGAGAAATCACTAAGTTTGATTTATTAAATGTCCACTGGAAAAACACCTCCAGTTCCGCTGACTACCAAGAAACAGAATAGTTTACAGTCATAAAATTGTACCAAATTGATTCATAGCAAACAGATTAAATAGTATAATAAAAAATTTGGCAGTAGAATAAAACAGGTAAAAATTCTTTATAGAAAAAACTTTAAAATTTACAATCCAAAATAGAAGTATTCCCCGCAATAAAGCACTACATAAAAAAATCATTGTATCACCGGAAGGCGAGCAAAAGAAATAACCAAACAGAATTGGTGTTAGGTATTGCGTCTTCAATGACAGATCTTAAACCTCCTACTGTTTGGCCAGTCCAAATACCAACAGTGTATTTAACGAGTAAGATTAATAACCATTCAGTTGGCCGACTCACCCTTCCAAAAACACATCTAAGTAAATAAATATAGTAATTACTTAATTAGTAAATTTGCCGGTTAACACCTCAATAATTAAGACGAGCTAGAAAAAAATTTAAAAGGAGACCCGTAGTAGGCCCGCAGTGATTGAGACACAAATCAGTACATCGACATGCTACACAACCCCGTCTTGGCAAGGCGTAGTCCGCTCAGAAAGATTACGTGGTGCGGGGACATCTGCACCCGGCTGGCCGTTGGTCGGACACGGGCTTGGCTCAATTCGGACACCTCGCCTCCTCAATCAACCACGCAGATTTCATCCAAGTTCCACGAGAAGAAACACAAGTGTTAGCCTAATTAACTGAGAAATACAGAATTTTGTACAGGAATTGGTCCAGGCCTCTACTTCGTCGCCGCACGATAGTCAAAATTACAGCATTAAGGAAAACAAGTAAATAATTTTTCAATGAGTTAATGGAATGAGATTAATTAAATTTGTTAGGTATATATGAAGATGATATCTGTTCTTTCGGACATGTCTGAAAGAGCAGATACCATCTTCATATATACAGGGTGTCCCAGCTATCTTGTCCACATTCTAAAACGAAAGCATATGTGTTTTTTAACACAAACTTATGTTTTTTTAAATGGACCTCCTGTATTTTTTCTTCAGCAATCCATAGCATGACAAAGCACATACACAATGGCGTTGATTACATCGCAATATTCCCATTACATCCCGAGATATTACGACGCGAACTTGACACTTGAACACGCGACATGCACTGCTAGCGCATGTCCTGAGGCTCAGGCGTGAACCCCATGCTGCCCGTAATCGCGATGTCATTGACATGCGTAATCACATTTCCATACTTATCAAGAGGCCCGAAACGAATAATACGGTCTGCTGCGCGATTACGGGCAGCATGGGGTTCAAGCCTGAGCCTCAGGACGTGCGCTAGCAGCGCATGTCGGGTGTTTCAAGCGTCAACTTTGAGTCTCAATATCTCGGGATGTAATGGGAATATTGCGATGCAATCAACGCCATTGTGTATGTGCTTTGTCATGCTATGGATTGCTGAAGAAAAAATATAGGAGGTCCATTTAAAAAACATAAGTTTGTGTTAAAAAACACAAATGTTTTCTTTTTAGAATGTTTCCAAATATGTACATTCATTGGCCCCAGCCCTACATTGGTACCGGTGAAAGTCGTTTTCGAATAGCTGTTATTGTTCCAGAGATATTTTGGGTGGACAAGATAGCTGGGACACCCTTTATATAGTTAAGGCTCACCGACCATTTGAGCATCTTCTGTGCGGATGCACAAACAGTGCCCAAATTCTTACGGGAATCGGTAAAGCCGCGAGTAATGAGTGTAATGTGCAGGGGCCCTACGAATATAGTGTGGGATAGTAAGCTGGGAATTTGGGTCTCACAGGAGGCGTGCCAAAGCTAATTCCCTGCAGTCGCACTATCCTCTGTGTCCTCGGCGGCTCAGATGGATACAGCGTCTGCCATGTAAGCAGGAGATCCCGGGTTCGAGTCCCGGCCGGGGCACACATTTCCAACTGTCCCCGTTGACGTATATCAACGTCTGCATGCAGCTAAGGGTATCCATTCCATTGTATTAATTTAACTGTAATTACATTTGTAAGGTAGCCAAAATCTAAATATAGTAAACGAGGAGAAGTTCGACTGCCAACCACAAACTGTACAAAACTCGCACCATTTGGACGAGGGCTGGCTCTGAGCACTATGGGACTCAGCATCTTAGGTCATAAGTCCTCTACAACTTAGAACTACTTAAACCTAACTAACCTAAGGACATCACACACACCCATGCCCGAGGCAGGATTTGAACCTGCGACCGTAGATTTGGACGAGGGGTAAACAAGTAATCGCCACGTGGAGCTAAGCAGTAAACCCCAAGATTTGGCTAAGAACCCCCTACTAACAGCAGGCGGAACATAACCTATCGAATAACTCTACATATACAGTAAGACAGTAGTACCAAACGCAATGTACAAGTTTATGTATGTCCGTTCTTTTGACTGGAGTTCTTGGGGACCACGGCCGTTCACTATCGTAAGAAAATGAAACGCCTACAACCGCCCTTATGATCTTATTTATTGTGTAGCTACCAGTTTCAGCACTTCAGTGCGCCGTCTTCAGGCCTGCGTCACTAAACAGTGATGACAGCGTTATCAACTTATCAACCGTGCAACACAAAGACAGATTAAAAACAGAATGAGAATCAAGGACAAGACTATACAAGTGAATTTACAATAATCATTTGATAGAACAAAGATACATCCATTGGCACTTACCTAAGGTATACCGTAACGAATTTCCACGCAATCATTGTACAATTATGTTACTTATTAATAACTTCATTAAACAATCGTTCTATGATTTTTATTAGCCAGTCGGACATACATTATCCACACTACCCTGAAATAACCTACTGAAAGACAAAACAACTCTATAAAATGATAAATATTTGAAGGAGACAACCACCTCAGAAACAAGTAAAGCGAAAAAACATGATCTATGCGTCGTGTCAAAGTATAAAATGCTGAGTTGTAAACAGTTGAGGGGCATACCTACGTCATTGCATAAAATGAATGTCCAAGACATGTTCAAAAATGTTCAAATGTGTGTGACTTCCAAAGGGGCAAAACTGCTGAGGTCATCGGTTCCTAGACTTACACACTACTTAAACTAACTTACGCTAAGGACAACACACACACCCATGCCCGAGGGAAGACTCGAACCTCCGTCGGGAGGGGCCGCACAATTCGTGACATGGCGCCTCTTACCTCGCGGCCACTCCGCGCGGCTCCAAGACATATCAGAGTACAAAATATAGTACCTCAGACCATAACGTTTGTAGAACATGTGAGAAATCTCCACAAGAAACTGTTTATGGTGAACTACATTCACGTGCGAATACATCCATATGTTATGTACTCCTATGAATCAATCACACACAAGTACACTAAGTAGCCTGCGAGGATGCAGTGCACCATAATATGACTCAACAATATATAAATATGAAATATTACAAAAGCTTTCTGACTAGTAAACCACTCAAAAAGTACTCCTGTGTATTAAACACAAATGAACACAAAGAAATAAAATGACATCTAAAATAACATATGCTTACGAATAAATGTACTGTAACCGGTACACACCATGGCCTTTCCACCACATTAAAAGCAAAAGTCATTACATCCAGGAATTTAAATTTCCAATGGAACATACCGGCCATACATATCGTTAAAAGACAAACCACATTATTAACTGACCAGTGAGGAGGCCATATAACGTGCCAGTAATTAAATCATAAGTAAATCTAATATGTCTGTTAAATGTAAGACTATAAATGCGTGACAGAAGTCTATAAGTTGGCAATACATACACTATTACAACAAAAACACTGGCAATGCCACAAGTCGTATCTAGCGGAACTTAAGTGAGGGAAGTGTAAATCCATGTAAAATTGAAGACAGGTACATACCCACTAAATGTGTCACATATAATTAAACTAATTATATGTTAAAGAGAAGGAGACATTCAAAGATATCTAGTTATAATTCTAGGGCCAACTGACACAGTTCTACCACCAAGCACTTAACTAGTGGCCAATGACAGCAGCGTTCACGTCAGCTAGATTCCTGACCAGTAAACAGCTCAAAAGGTACTCATATGTATTAAACACAAGTGAACACACAATAAATGCAATGAAATTTAAACTGCATATACTTATGAGGAAATGTACTGTAAACAGTACTCACCTTGGTCTTTCAGTCGCATCAAAACTAAATACCATTACATCCATGCAATCACGATTCAAAAGAACCATACTGGCCATATATATATCGTCTAACAGACAAATCACATTACCACTTGATCAGTGAGGACGCCACACAACATGCCAATAATTAAATCGAAATTAAGTCCAATACTTGTGTTTGATGTAAGACTATGAACATATAACAGCAATCTACAAGTTGACAATACATCCACTATTACAACAAAAACCCTGGCAATGCCAAAGTTCTGTCCATTGGAACGTGAATGAGGGTACATGGAGACCTATATAAACTTGAAAAGTCCGCAGTTCGTGGTCGTGCGGTAGAGTTCTCGCTTCCCACGCCCGGGTTCCCGGGTTCGATTCCCGGCGGGGTCAGGGATTTTCTCTGCCTCGTGATGACTGGGTGTTGTGTGATGTCCTTAGGTTAGTTAGGTTTAAGTAGTTCTAAGTTCTAGGGGACTGATGACCATAGCTGTTAAGTCCCATAGTGCTCAGAGCCATTTGAACCATTTTTGAAACTTGAAAACAGGTGCATAACCACTAAATGCGTCACCTACGGCTACGATAATTTTATGTTAATAAGAAGGAGACATTTAAAGATGTATAGTTATAATCCTAGTACTAACACACACTGTTCCATCACCAATCGTCTAACTGGAGACCAATGGCAGCGTGAGCAGATAACCCAAACTAACTCCAGTAACAATTTATCATGAAACAACCAACTATCAGTGTGAGTGGGTAAGAGGCATGTACCTAGAGAATGCTTTGGCCGCCAAGAAAGGACGGAAAAGTGACTTTTAATAGGTAGTGGGCGGAAGGAGGGGTGAAGAAGGGAGAAAAAAGAGAGTTATCGTAACCGCACAGGCACAAGACAGATTGTAATAGACACCCATCAACCCACAATTAAAAATGCTGTGCCATTAATATCAGAACAAGCAGAGACCCGAACAATCACGATGCATTATCGAGAAAGCAAACGTCAATACTGAAAAGCCCTCCCCACTCACACGCCAAATGCGTACGAAAACACCGATAACGCTGAAGTACTCGCCTTGGTTGATGCTGAAGGGGTTATCGCGATCCATATATATGCTTCATCAGTCTCCAAAATAACTGGTTTACGCAGACTGTCTACAGAACGACATAAAAACAATGAATACCAGAAGGTACAACTCAAATAATAACCATTAAATGAATGCCAGAAGCACCTCTAACTGTGTTGTCAGCACTCCAACCATCAACTGCCAAATGACAGGAGAAACATGTAAAATACAACGTCCAAAGAAATGAGTCAGCGAATACTAAAAGAAGTCGGTCGACATCAAACAGTGAAAGTTTGTTTGACTACACCCCGTTTTTGGATTTCATTCTCTTATTTAAATATGTCAGTTACGATATTCCTTGTACATGGCTTTGTTTGCGATTACTGATGTCGATAATGAGACACTAGCAGTCTCCGGAACAAATCTGCCAGGGTCCTAACGACACCACCAGCAAAATCTCGATGTGACAACTGCTGCCAGTCCGGTTAACGCTGTTGATTTATCTAATCCCGAAAATGCAGAAAGTAATTAAGTGCTCTACTTCCATTGTATCTATGGCTTTAACGTCATTGGATGACTTTCCTCCATCATTGCTTGAACTGAAAACTCAGAAGAACCCTATCACAGGTAGTGGAAAAAGTTTCATGACCCTTTGGATAAGCATCGCATGAGGCGTTTCCAACGTGAATTCTGCCACCGCCTCGCTGGTTGGAAAACGGAGCCAATGGAGGACGAGATGTCCGCCTCCTCCAACATAAGTCAAGATGGACTGTTGTTTGAGCTCTGAGGCACTCCGCAGTGAGGACCAACCATCCCACCCACATGGTGAATGGCTGAATTTACGATACCCTCAGTATGGTGGAAACCCTGGCCGATGCATCTGAGCCTCAGAATCAACTGCTCGTCCATGACCTTACGCCTGATAAACTTCAGGATCGAATGATATTCTGGCAGCTGCTGCTGCTCTCAGGCACTGATCATCTCTTACTACACCTCATATTACATCTCACGAAGATGTCCATAGGATCCTCAAAAATGGATCAAATGGCTCTGAGCACTATGGGACTTAACATCTGAGGTCATCAGTCCCCTAGAACATAGAACTACTTAAACCTAACTAACCCAAGACCACCACACACATCCACGCCCGAGGCAGGGTTCGAACCTGCGACCGTAGCAGTCGCGCTGTTCTGGACTGAAGCGCCTAGAACCGCTCGGCCACCGCGGCCGGCCATAGGATCCTCCGGCGGAAGCACGGGCAGCTGGCTCCCAGTTCAGACAACATCTTAAATGAACACCTCCGTCAGCTCCCTCGCAAGCCGTTTCCCCCCACAGCGGAAGCAGGCAAAACTAACTACCACCTCCAAGCCCTCAAAGGATCCTACAATCCCAACCTACAACAGGCCCGTTAGCCTTCTGAATGCCTGGCGAAGGTCCAAGAATCTTTGATCCTGCAAAGAATTTCCCAGCCTCTGGCGGCTGAGACGATTCAACCGGAACAGTTCAGTTTCAATGCCCTCCTTATGGCCGAACTACAAGTTCTTAGGGTCACAGAACACATCAGCAATGACTTTAACTCCACTATGTAGACGCCAGCGGTTTTCTTGGACTTGCAAAATGCTTATTTCAGGAATTGGCAGGACAATATCGTGTACAAAATGCTGACACAGACGACTATCCCCGACACCTCTATCAAGGTCGTAGATGATATCTTCCGTGACGCCACCTTCTTGGTTACTCAGCAGGGAAAACGCTCGAGCATATATCACATGTACCCCTCAAGGCACTGTGTTGTCTCCCATCCTCTTTAACATTTGTGTTAATGACATGCCAGTCATCCCTCACTGCCAGTTGATGCAATACGACGACGATACTGCGCTGTATACGATTGGATGCAACACTGACTAGCTCATCCCTGGTCTCCAGAGACAGGAGGACGCAACAGTCACCTCATATCGTTCAAACAAGATGACCCTCAATGCCGTCAAAACTACTTCACCAAATGGCGCCCTACCCTCCGCAACAACATCACGACTGTGGGCATTCTGGTACCGTAGTCCGCAGATACCAATAACCCAGGAGTCCAGATGAATAAAAAAGTGCTCTTCCATCGACATGCGAAATACGTCACTTATAAGGGACAGAAGTCTGTAAAAGCGTTGTGCACGCTCTTCAACAGCAGGAAACTGCCCTGGGACACCAAGCTCCGACTTTAACACACGGTTTTTCACCCTTCCCTCACCTTTGGCTCCTCTGCGTGGGCCATGTTTAGTGCCCCTCATATGCGGACTCTCCAGCGCCTGCAGAATAAGGTGCTTACACTGAGTGCATGCTCTTCCACTCACAAGGACTTTTACTCTACACGAGGAGACCAACATTGTCCCTCTAAAAGCGTCCATTCGAGAGAAGTCAAGGGGCCTATAAGTCGACCCCCTGTGCAACGTGGTCAGTGGATTGCAACACTTTGGCTCCACGACTCCCCGTGCCAGCACCACCGCGCTGTTCCTCTTACGGATTTGGACCGAGGCTAACGATAGCCAAGGTATGGGCACAAGTAATGCGTGTTTTAATCCGGCCACTCATTCTGTGAACTCCTTGGTGCGACCACGACTCTAATTACCTTTGCAGTAGTGTCAAATCTTATCAGTAACCTTGAACTTACACCGTCGGAGGATGGTCTTGGACTTCAAGTCCTACCGCCACACCTTCTACGTCCAGTACAATGAAGTTATTGTAAGACAGAAAAACATTACTCCGCCACGAAGATACTAAGACAGATCTACACCGGTGACGCTGTACCACAACCAGCAAAAAAAAAGAAAAAAGAAAAGAAAAGGAATCAGTCTCCAGTGGCAGACACTGGCCTGAAGATCGTGAAGATGGCTGAACGGTACCCATCCGAAATATTGTGGCAATAAGTCAACATGATCCGGCTGCAATCCCGAGACCTCACAGAATAAGCAGTAAGGCGTTTGCTTGTGTATTCTGAGAAAGCGTGACATTTCTATAGTGCCTGTGTACATCAGAACACAAATGTGCGCGCTCGCACGCGCACATATATATATATATATATATATATATATATATATATATATATATATATATATATATATATATATATACTCCTGGAAATGGAAATAAGAACACCGTGAATTCATTGTCCCAGGAAGGGGAAACTTTATTGACACATTCCTGGGGTCAGATACATCACATGATCACACTGACAGAACCACAGACACATAGCCACAGGCAACAGAGCATGCACAATGTCGGCACTAGTACAGTGTATATCCACCTTTCGCAGCAATGCAGGCTGCTATTCTCCCATGGAGACGATCGTAGAGATGCTGGATGTAGTCCTGTGGAACGGCTTGCCATGCCATTTACGCCTGGCGCCTCAGTTGGACCAGCGTTCGTGCTGGACGTGCAGACCGCGTGAGACGACGCTTCATCCAGTCCCAAACATGCTCAATGGGGGACAGATCCGGAGATCTTGCTGGCCGGGGTAGTTGACTTACACCTTCTAGAGCACGTTGGGTGGCACGGGATACATGCGGACGTGCATTGTCCTGTTGGAACAGCAAGTTCCCTTGCCGGTCTAGGAATGGTAGAACGATGGGTTCGATGACGGTTTGGATGTACCGTGCACTATTCAGTGTCCCCTCGACGATCACCAGTGGTGTACGGCCAGTGTAGGAGATCGCTCCCCACACCATGATGCCGGGTGTTGGCCCTGTGTGCCTCGGTCGTATGCAGTCCTGATTGTGGCGCTCACCTGCACGGCGCCAAACACGCATACGACCATCATTGGCACCAAGGCAGAAGCGACTCTCATCGCTGAAGACGACACGTCTCCATTCGTCCCTCCATTCACGCCTGTCGCAACACCACTGGAGGCGGGCTGCACGATGTTGGGGCGTGAGTGGAAGACGGCCTAACGGTGTGCGGGACCGTAGCCCAGCTTCATGGAGACGGTTGCGAATGGTCCTCGCCGATACCCCAGGAGCAACAGTGTCCCTAATTTGCTGGGAAGTGGCGGTGCGGTCCCCTACGGCACTGCGTAGGATCCTACGGTCTTGGCGTGCATCCTTGCGTCGCTGCGGTCCGGTCCCAGGTCGACGGGCACGTGCACCTTCCGCCGACCACTGGCGACAACATCGATGTACTGTGGAGACCTCACGCCCCACGTGTTGAGCAATTCGGCGGTACGTCCACCCGGCCTCCCGCATGCCCACTATACGCCCTCGCTCAAAGTCCGTCAACTGCACATACGGTTCACGTCCACGCTGTCGCGGCATGCTACCAGTGTTAAAGACTGCGATGGAGCTCCGTATGCCACGGCAAACTGGCTGACACTGACGGCGGCGGTGCACAAATGCTGCGCAGCTAGCGCCATTCGACGGCCAACACCGCAGTTCCTGGTGTGTCCGCTGTGCCGTGCGTGTGATCATTGCTTGTACAGCCCTCTCGCAGTGTCCGGAGCAAGTATGGTGGGTCTGACACACCGGTGTCAATGTGTTCTTTTTTCCATTTCCAGGAATATATATATATATATATATATATATATATATATATATATATATATGTGTGTGTGTGTGTGTGTGTGTGTGTGTGTGTGTGTGTGTGTGTGAGAGAGAGAGAGAGAGAGAGAGAGAGAGAGAGAGAAAGAGAGCTTAGTTGAAAAACAGATAACGTGTAGCTCACGTAAATCTCTGTGTAGGTGGGAGCTGAGAGGTAAGGAACTCATTACCTGTTGCAGGCGTATCCTTACACAAACGCCCTGCAGAAAGCTGACATCGTGGTGTGGTCAGACGAGGACTGCCAGCAGGCGTACTCGGACTACGACTACCAGCCGCTGCCGTCCAACATCTGCGCCGGACTGCCAGAGGGCGGCAGAGGCCAGTGTAACGTGAGTCATCTACTTATCCTTCCATCGAGTTCTCCTACAACATTATGCGGCACACCTGGCATTAAACAGTGACTCTCTTAGTATTTTCAGAGTTTTCGAAATCATTTGGGAAATGTAGAAATATTCCACGCATTCCGGTGACTTCTTGGTTGGTACTATTTCCCTACACTGCTACAAACAAACTTATGGTTGGATTTTCGACGAGATAGACACTCGGTATGTAGTATTCCTTAGTCATCAAGACCGTTTGTGGCGAGTTAAGCGATGACTAGGCAGCAACGGTGTTGTGACTGCTGCTTATTAAAATAATTTGCTCTTGAGAACCATTCTATGCCATAGAGGAATTCTTGAACAGAAATAAATAATAAATTATAAATTTTAAACGGCCATCATCCAGGCATATAGTTTTTCTTCTTTTTTTTTTAGTTTTTTCAGCAATTCCTTTTCTGTTGACACGTTCAACTTCATAAGATACATAATGAATACGGTCTATGGATTAGGAATTAACTAGCTGTAGTTGTATATGATGTCTCCCAGACTTAATGGAGCGTGTTATATCACCGTGTTCTACTACGGAAACTAATAAATCTTACATTTATCCTTGGAAACATATCAATACAGTGCGACCTTGTCACCACAAATATTTCGGTAATGGCTCAAGATATCGAACGAATAAACTTGCTCTCTGACCTTGTATATTAGAGTGCCCTATTGACACTATTGGGTATCTTTTTACATCAGGTGTCCTGCTGCCCAACATATAAAACATCAGTTACTCCAATGCTGTCACTACTGTCAAACTTTACACTGACACGCTCACGTGTAGCCAACACTTCAAAACAAATTGTGTTGAAACATATCTGGAAAAATTAAAATTAGGTTAAACAAACAAGCAAGAATGTTTCCAGTGACTGTCTACTTTTGATTGCAGTACAATCCGTAGGTAATCGATAAATTTGTGATATAAGACGTGGTATACCTAACGTGATTGAGCAGATTGAAAGTCAATATAACAGGAAGAAGAACACATATAATAAGTGACTTAAACTACAAAGCAACCGCTGAAAAAAATTAATAGTTCTACGTAAATTTAAAGAGAGTGTGTTTGTTTTGTGTCTTCATAAAAGTCTTCGCAGCTCGTGGTCTAGTGGTTAGCGGTATTGCTTCTAGATAGCGCGGTCCCAGGTAGGAGATTTTCTTAGTCGGGGACTGCATGTTTGTGTTGTACCAATGATTTTATCTCATCTTCATCGACGCGCAAGTCTCTTAAATGATATCAGATATAAATATTTTCATAAGTCAGTCGAGCAGAGGAAATCTCCAGTCAATAATGCCATACCATAATCCCATTCAATCACACTTGTTTAGTTATCGTTTTATATGTTGACCCCAGACCATCTGATTAGGTTCTCAGAAAGTAACCGATAGCAGCAATGAAGCGGACTACACCTTCTGTGGTTGCTATTTACGAGTTATTCTGTACGGGCAACTGCTTTGACAACCCAGTCACACACTATGAGATCAAAAGTATCCGTACAAAACCAACAACATACATTTTTCATATTAGGTGCATTGTGCTGCCACCTACTGTCAGATACTCCATATCAGTGACCTCAATAGTCATTGGACATCGTGAGAGCAGAATGGGGCGCTTCCGGACGTCACGGACTTCGTGCGTGGTCAGGTGATGTGCCACTTGCGTCATACGTCTGTACACGAGATGTCCACACTCATCCATAGGTCCACTCTTTCCGATGTGGTAGTGAAGAAGAAACGTGAGGGTAACACGTACAGCACAAAAGCGGACAGGCCGACCTCGTCTGTTGAGTGACAGAGACCGCCCACCGTTGAAGAGGGTCGTAAGTGTAATAGGCAGACATCTATCCAGATCAACACACAGGAATTCCAAACTGCATAAGGATCCACTGCAAGTACTATGACAGTTAGGCAGGAGTAGAGGAAACTTGGAGTTCATTGTCGAGCGGCTGCTCATAAGCCACACATCACGCCAGTAAATGCCAAACGATACCTCGCTTGGGGCAAGGAGCGTAAACATTTGACGATTGAACAGTGGAATAACGTTGTGTGGAGTGACGAATCACGGTACACAATATGGCGATCCGATGGCAGGGTGTGGGTATGGGAAATGCCCAGTGAACGTCATCTGCCAGCGTGTGTACTGCCAATTCGAAGGAGGTGGTGTTATGGCCTGGTCGTGTTTTTCATGAAGGGGGCTTGCACTCCTTGTTGTTTTGCGTGGCACTATCACAGTACAGGCCTACATTGATGTTTTAAGCATCTTATTGCTTCCCGCTGTTGAACATCATTTCGGGGATGGCGATTGTGTCTTTCAGCACTATCGAGCACCTGTTCATAATGCACGGCCTGTGGCGGAGTGGTTACACAACAATAACATCCCTGGCTTGCGCAGAGTCCTGACCTGAATCCTACAGAACACCTTCTGGATGTTTTGGAACGCCGACTTCGTGCCAGACCTCACCGGCTGACAACGATACCTCTCCTCAGTGCAGCACTCCGTGAAGAATGGGCTGCCATTCCAAAAGAAACATTCTAGCACCTGACTGAACGTATGCTTGCGAGAGTCGAAGGTCATCAAGGATAAGGGTAGGCCAACACCATACTGAATCCCAGCATTACCGACGAACTTGTAAGCCCTTTTCAGTCAGGCGTCCGGATACCTTTGATCACATAGCGTATTCTACATTCATAAGACTCCTTCAAGAGAAAATTTATTATCAAAGATGATTTTGTCAGTAAAGTATGATAAAGTTAAGTACACTATTGAAGCAGAAATTAACGATTAAACTGACTTTGGAAACGAGATTTTGGAAAAACATTGATAAGCCAAAACATTAAGAAAACTGCCCACCCGAGAAACTAAATGCCACCTGGTGCAGCGGCAGAAACGTGACGTGGTAATGGACGTACATAAGCGGAGCAGAGACGAATGGAGAATCATTCTAGCGACGACACGTGCTGCACATAGGAAAATGCACTGAAATAAGCGACTTTGGTGTATGACAGGTTGTTATGGGTCGACAACTTTGAACGGGCATTTCGGAATCGGCCAATCTGGTCTGCTGCTCAGGTGCTGCTGTGGTACTATCTACGAGAAGTGACTGAAGGACAGTGAAGCCACGAATAAGCGATCACAGGATAAGCCTCATCACTGGAGTCCGCATACGTGGTCTAGCGCCTAGCGTTGCTGCCTCTGGATTTTCTCCACCCGGGAACTGGGTATTTGTGTTGTCCTTATCATTTCATCATCATTCGGGAAAAGTGGCGTGACTGGACCATGATTGGGAATACGTACGGGCGCTGACAACCACACAGTTGAGCCCACAAACCAAGTATCATCATCGTCAGCATCATCATCACGGGACATGGAGATTAGAGGCTTGACCGCTCTGTAAAGCAGAATAAGTGTAGCTTTAAGACAGATCTGAGGATAGAGTACCATACTGACGCAGATACTTCAGAGCAAACTGTTCATCTCATGTTGTTGAATATGAGGTAGGCGACACCTGCGCTCCCCCATGATGACCCACTGACATGACCAATTATGACTGTAGTGGGCTCTGGATCATCGAGATATCATAGTGGATCAGTGGAAACGTATCAGGTAGTCTGATGATGTTCCCTGTTACGCCAGTCGTGTCCGTATACTCCGTCATCCAGGCGAATATCCGCTCGAACGTGCACACCACCACGGACGTCGGGAGGCAGAGGCAGTATTGTGCTATGGGGGACATCCATCTGCTTTTGTGTGACCAACTGTACCAATCTATGGCATCACGACAGTTGTGGACTACGTAAGCATTATTGAGGACTACCTGTGTCCATTCATGTTTGATGTCTTCTCCGACGATGATGGCGTATTCCAGAAGGATAACAGTGCGTGTCACAAACCAGAATCGTTCTACAGTGGTTTGAATGGCATGATAGTGAATTCGCTTTTAAGTCTAGACCGTCAAATTCGCCTCATCTTATCACGACGGAGCACATCTGGGACGCCCGCAAGACCTTGGCCCCTTCTTAATGGGGATTGCCTGATCTGTGTCTAGACATCTGGTCCCGCATACCTCCAGAATCTTAGCAGGAACTCATAGAATTCTTCTCACGCAGAATAACAGCTGCGTTGCATTCCAAAGGAGGAATGACACCCTATTAAGCATTTTGGCATAATGGTTTGGCTCATTAGCATAAGTTCAAGAAGAAAGGGGTACAATTACGGGGCGATTTCTCTCTAATTCTTTGTGTTCTCAATAAATTACTTCAGATAATTTTTGAAAGACTTTCTCCAAAAGAAGCATTGTTCGTACTTATCCGTCATTCCTCTAGAACTAACCCTGCGTCCCTTCTATAATGGTACCGCTGATGACTGTACTTTTTTAATACACTACAATGTAATTAAAATTGAAACCCATTCTCCTCGTCCTTCTTGCAGTATTCACACAATTTCTGAATCGCAGACTTGCTCCTTTAATCGCATTGCACTACTGCTGTTCATGCAACTTCTTGATTATTGTAATGTCTTTTGCAGGGAGATTCTGGGAGCCCTCTGATAGCAAATGGCTATCAAATCGGAATAGTCTCATGGTCCAGGAAACCTTGCGCTTCTAAAGGATCACCAGGAGTTTTCACAGAAGTTTCTTATTACGTGGACTGGATAAAAGAGAAGACGAGCAACTCTTCCATGGCTGACAAAATTTCATCAAGTTAGTCGAGACACATCCTAATATAAGTTGGATTTAAAATGTGTATAATGTGTATAATGTTTTCAGTTGCTTAAAATAAATCGAGAGAAACCCGCTGTAAATGTCAATTACCTGTTTCGACAAGCTACATTCAAATATTCGGAATGTTGTTAAAATAATGAAATAAAATTTAGAAGTGTGGTTTTAATTGTTTATTAAAGGAATTAGCTGAAATTATTTCCGCATTACTGATTCATTTTCACGATCTTATGTGGTTGTATACCGACAACTGTTTCACAAATGTCACTCAAACTTAAAAAATTTCATAAATATTAGCTTGCGACCCCAAATTTATGTAAAGTGCTTGGCAATATTCGGTGATTTATTTTTATTGCTATAGACATCAGTGTTCAGTGCACGCCGAATGTCAGACTCTCTTGAAAAATTACAATCGTGTTTGTGGTGATGCCACGCTTTCATGTCTTATAATACCTATGCTAAAGATGAAATGATTAAATTTTAGTATATGAAGATCAGTTACATTCCCAAAATATGCAAATGTGATAATTACGTAATTCCAAAATCACGCAGAATGACAGCCCATGGCTAGTAAATTTATTAAAATTCTAATTTATATCATTATATTCATGAAAGTACCAACAAAAATCTTGTATTAAATTATTTTGGGACTCAGTTGCAATGGAGAAGGTCTCGTTTGCGTAATGGACGGCTTCGTAACCAGTTCATTCTGAATACACTCCACAACAGATTGCATGTGATGACATTTATAGATGTGAAGACCGTAAGCAATGTCAACTTATAAATAAATCAACCATTAATAGAAAACGCTTTAAGAGAATTAAAAATATGTGTTCAGTTTACTGAAGCTGTGATATTTGCGGAAGCAAGAGAAATAATAATATATATTTTTATAAAAGTTACATTCTGTTCGTTGGTAAGCGCATCAACTGAGAACGATTGGAGCGATTTGGCTGATTTAAAAAAAGTTCTTAACAGTCGGAATAATTATCCAACAACAACGTTATTATCATTATTACATTACATAAATATCCGTTATTGTATTATATATTTACCTTAAAAGAGTCAGGGTCGAATATCGAGAAGGTTTGCTATTGGCACCGCCGGATCCAGATTATAAATTAATGGGCAATTCACAACAAGAAATGCATTGACGTTGTGCACACAACAGTTCATGAAAAGACCAACTGCGGAACAACTACAAATTTGTTTTTATCGTACAATGAATTGATCGCATTGTTCAAAATTGCACGGGACCGCTTGCCATCTGATTACCACAAATTGTATTTAGAGCCGATAAGACGCCTGCGGTAGAACACGCAAGACGTTTCAATGCACCAATAATTGCTGAAGTCGCCATTTTTATCGTCAGTGAAAATCTGGAACCCCGTGATATCGTTATACATCGCCGGAACGATAAGCTGCAGCGTTTGTACGAAACACCCCGATCATATGAAGCCTTACAACATCCTACCATGTTTTGGCAAGGTTAAGGCGGTTATCATTTTAAGATCAAGATTATAAATCCTTTTACAGGTGAATAGCAAATCTATAATTTTGTAATAAGATTAATTCATGTCAGTGACACAAACATTCATGTAAAGGCTCCGAAACGAACAAAAAAGACACTTCAATGACCTATTATTCGTATCGACTGATAGCTCGTGATAATGAGGACAATCACATCTTGAAATGTCTATTTCACCAGTATGCTGTCAATACGTACGTCAAAGTTGAAACAAAGCGATTGACAAACATCAGAGTGAACCAGACAAAACTCTGTTCCCAAAAGTACATTCACCTTCGAGATGTCACCAATGCTGACGAAAACGCACAGAACGTCTGCCGAATAACGATTGCGACTTATGTATCAGCACGCTCAAGATGCCAGTTCTTCAGATAGAAATTCGACAAGAGTTATTCCCTGGCCAATGACCCATCGGTCGCCATGACATCACCGCGAGAGTCTTCAAACATAACTTGAAATAGCTGATGAATTTCATTGTGAAGCATCGCGTGTTAGACGAGACACACTGCTGGATGTATTCCGTGGGTGGCAGAAACGCGTATTACCACAAAAAATACGTATTTTCATTTGGTTGATTGAGAATATAAGACTGAATATAATCGACGATGTGATATCGGCGGAAATTCTCCATGGAGAAGAAGAACGAGGTTTCCGTGAGGTTGTTCCTAAGACGTGGTTACTTTAATATTTCTCCGCGTATAGTCAACGGAAAATGTTCGAAGCGTTATCCACAGGCATTGCTATAAGAAACCATCACTGGAAATGACTGATATCCACTGTACAGTCGCAGATCTACTGCGGACAATGGAAGATCAACAAATGTCGAAGTGAATCAACAGTACGCTGAGGTAATAATCGTTGGATTGTTCCGTTACTCTCGCCATTACTCTCGAAGAAAGGAAATAACAAAAAATATCATTTGGTTGACATAAAATTCTGTCTTAATTCAAATGGGACTTAAATTCTGAAACAAAATCGATCACTTTCCAGGCACCTAACGCAATTCCAGTACTTCAGCACTGTACGGAATCCCAAAAACCGGAAACCGGGGCTAAAATTTTTGTTTCATTGTATTCCATTGAATGTCCCAATGAAATACAGTGCTCTGCTACTGCCGATTTTGACGGTTGTATCTTTCATGTTCTATACATCGTTCATGGACAGTTCTTGTCGTCTGGCCAATATATGCAGAGCCACATTCACAGGGATTGTCGACGCCTGCTTTCTTCAGCTGTAAATCGTCTTTAACGGATCCAACCAGGGCCCGGTTCTTTGCTGGTGGACGGAAGATAACCTTGATTTTATTTCAGAAGTCACATCAAATACCTTTACGGGGAGGAGATGGTTCAGGATATCCACGTACTGGATAAATTACGTGAGAAAAGAGCCAGGTTGCTGTGTTCACTAAATTTTTTACTGAAATGTAGAGACAATAACTTGATTCCAACTTTCGCCAGAGTTGTTCATTTTATTAATAGTGTGGCCGCCAACAATATAAAACGCAAGGCGAGTCTGGCTTTAGTAAGAGAACGAATCCGTTTTACGCGTCGTGAGTTAGACGCTGTCGCCAGGAATTTATATTATTTACATCTGAAGATTGCAGCAAGATGTTCTTCCCTTAGTTGGGACTGGATTGACGGTGTATCCTGGGCCAAGGCAGACTGGGCTCACAGGGACAGTACGAACAGGCAAAGTGCGAAGTTTAGCCAACTCGTAACACGAAAGCCGCAAGAAGCTATCTCTGGACGATCCGTGGTGGACCTCACGGAGAAATCTTTTGACGATGCGACGATTTCAGTGCTTGCGAAAGGTTTAAACTTCGCTCCAACACCTGCCTCACTGCCTTCAACGGATTTCATCAGTTCCATTGAGGAAGCCATTAGACGTCTCCCTGTGGATTCTGCAGACGAAATTCGACGTGAATCTTGCCGAACGTTGTTGAAATGTGCGCCACAACGGAGTAACATCTCGCCAGCTGAAAGAGCTGCTCTCCGCAGCCTGAGAGAAGATACTAGCACAGTCGTACTGCCTGCGGATAAGGGTAACGCCACAGTTCTTCTGACAAGAGAAGCCTACAACGAGAAGATATATTGTCAGCTAAATGATTCTACGTACCGTAGAATTGAAAAGGACCCAACAAGCCGAATATCAAGGAAAACTACTACCCTTTTGAACGACTGTTCTCTACCTGGACAAGTTATCAAGAGATTGAGACCACACAATGCAGTACCACCACGACTCTACGGTCTTCCGAAGATACACAAGGATGGTGCCCCACTACGATTAATAGTGAGTAATATTGGTGCTGCGACCTATTCTACAGCAAAATATCTGGCCTCATTACTAAAGCCGTATGTGGGTAAGTGTTGCCACCATATACGTAATTCCGAGGATTTTGTCAGTCGCTTGAAGGAAGTTAAGCTTAGCAGCTCGGATTTATTAGTCAGCTTTAATGTGGTCTCACTTTTTACCAAAGTGCCTTTAATGGAATCATTACATCTTATTGGTAACTTATTCAGTGCAGAAATGACGGCCTTGTTTGAACATATACTCTCCTCAACGTACTTTTTATTCAATGACAAATTCTTTGAACAAACAGACGGCGTCGCCATTGGGAGCCCTTTGTCGCCTGTGGTAGCTAATCTCTTTATGGAGGACTTTGAGGAGAAAGCACTTGAGTCTGCTGTTTTAAAGCCTACGGTCTTCTGGCGGTACGTAGATGATACTTTTGCTGTATGGCCTCATGGCAGACAGGAACTGGAGAAATTCCTTCATCACTTAAACTCATTACATGAGAACATCAAATTTACGATGGAGATTGAAAAAGAGGGCACTTTACCATTTCTAGACGTGCTAGTACGCCGTAAAATTGATGGGTCATTAGGACATTCTGTGTACAGGAAACCGACTCACACAGATCTGTATCTCCAGGCGTCAAGCTGCCATCACCCAGCACAAACAGCCGGTGTTCTCAGTACCTTAATACATCGAGCGCATATAATATCGGATGATGAAAACCTCCACGCAGAATTAGAACACTTGGAGAAGGTTTTCAAAGAGAATGGCTACACTTCTCGCCAAATAAGGAAGGCCATGCGCAACTATCATAACAAGAAGCAACGCACTGAGGACGCAGATGACGACTTTAAATCAACTGCGTTCCTTCCATACGCCGGGAATGTGTCTTCGAAAATAGGCCGATTACTGAAGAAAAATAAAATCAAGGTTATCTTCCGTCCACCAGCAAAGAACCGGGCCCTGGTTGGATCCGTTAAAGACGATTTACAACTGAAGAAAGCAGGCGTCTACAAAATCCCCTGTGAATGTGGCTCTGCATATATTGGCCAGACGACAAGAACTGTCCATGAACGATGTATAGAACATGAAAGATACACCCGTCTGCGGCAACCGTCAAAATCGGCAGTAGCAGAGCACTGTATTTCATTGGGACATTCAATGGAATACAATGGAACAAAAATTTTAGCCCCTGTTTCCGGTTTTTGGGATTCCGTAATCAAGGAATCAGTGGAAATACGTCTTGCCAATAATCTTATAAACCGTGACAACGGCTTTCAGCTGGATAAAAATTGGAATCCTGTTATTAAAATTATACAATCACAGCGGAATGGACAGTGTCATTCGATACTCAATGACTAGATGAACCTTTATTTTCACCACCGAGGGCAGCACGTACAACTCGGCTATGCTGCGCATGTCAACATCTGACGCATGCGCTGTAGGATGCCAGTACATTTCGCATGCGCGAGATTCGGCATAAATACCGCGACTGCACCTGGGCTCTTCAGTAGTTGTGTACTCACCTGATGATGGCCGGACGTCTCTGGGCCGAAATATCGTGGCAGAATGTCGACGGGATCCGGCTGCATACCCGGAAATTATTAGAAGAAGAAATACGCCGGGAAAATTTCAGAAGTCACAGCTTTCCACAAATTCACTAACCAATGACAAACACATTTACAAGACAACATCTTTCGAGTCAGCTAGTATGTTAATAAATATGAAAACAAAACAACAGCTACTGAATTAATAAGTACACAATAAAATTAAAAGACTGAAAGAAATTACGACATGACATGTGAGATACATTAAGGGGGAAAAAGTGGTCAATCAAAGCATTATACAGAGCTGTATATTTTACGTCAAATAGGAGCCAGTGATTTAGATGGAAGATAAAAACTAAGAAGAAGAATTTACACTTTCTGACAAAATAAGTGAAACACCAAAAAGGGAAAGAGGAAATGGCACGAAACGTCACATTTTGAGATAGTATCTGACATTATTTCAGTGATTAAAATATCGAAATAAATTTATAAGGACATGGCAGTGTAAACGCACTTATCAGTATTACGCTGTAACCTCTGCCCAGGAACCATGCACTTATTCGGTTTGCAAAGGTACGATCCTTCTGAGGCAAGTTTCCCCAGAAAGGTTGTAACTGGTCCTTGAAATCTTTGACATTGGCATTAGTTGACGACCGAGCTGGTCCCACACGTGTTCTACTGGTGACCGATCTGGGCCAAGAAGTACCTCAACATCATGCAGACAGTTCATACAGGCACAAGACATATGAGAACGAAAATTGTCCTGTTGAAAAATGGCACCACTATAGTGTCACATGAGACGTAGCACATGACGCTGGATGTCAGTGACGTACCGTGTGCCGTTAGAATTCCCTCATTCTCTGCCAACGATGACCTGAGGTCATACCCGATGGCTCACCACACCAAGACGCCAGGAATAGCACTGCTGTGCCTCTTATCACTGAAAAAACTGCGACACCACAAATCGGCAGTCCATGTTTCTATTTATGGCACAGGTCCAAACGCAGCATTTGAGCTGTGATGTTATTGGCACCCTATATGTGGTAGAGTAATTCCCTGTTCGACTGCTGCTCACCAATGGTGCGGACTGTCACAGAATATTGCAGGGGGTCCATTACTTGTTCTCGAATGGTAAACGCAGATGGAAAGGTTTTACGATGAGTCTTGCGCACAGTAGGGCGAATTGAACTTAACGAGACTGCCTGTACTCAAGTTTCCATGCATTTCAACATCGGACCACATGGATACTACACGGTTCCCCCAGTCGTCCAAATGGAGACCCACAATGGGACCCGTCACAAACTCTGTTGGGTACTGATAACGCTATCCCACACGCGTACGTGGTTTCTTAAGGTTCTCCACATTAATCTTTCAACGTGCTATGCTGTTCACATCTCTTATGTTCCTACCAATCCTGGTAACAGCGCTAAGCACGAACAACACTAATGCTCTGAAGTGGCTATTCTACGTGTCACTTAGACTTTTAGCGCTAATCGTTAAGATACCCTTCGATGGCGCGGACGTGCATGAAGTTACATTGACATCCACGAAACAAATAATTGAAAATAAAAACATGCATCCTGCAAGAGAAGGGAATGAATATTGAGGATCTCGCCCCGTTGATGACGAAATCATTACAGACGAAGTACTGGCACGCATTGGGGAAGACTTGTGAAGGAAATCGATCGAGTCCTTTTTATGGGAGCCTTTCCGACATGTAGGTAACCGATTTAGAAAAACCCCGGAACATAGATATCTGGACGGTTGGAGTGGTACTAGAATTCTTAGGAAAACTGTCCTGGTAGGTGACAGAGCGTATCAGATTGACAGCAATAACGACTATGCAAGGACGCAATGTTGTTAGGGATGGCTTTGACCCGCGATATTGACGAGATTCTGGTATTCGGTGTCTCGGCATAATTACTGGAAACAATATGGACGTCGACGGTTGATCGTAGCCAAAATAATATCAGTTTTGTTGAATTTGAGGAAGAATAATGTGATTAACGGCGTAGGAAAATGCTTCAAATATCTTTCAGGTCGCAGAGAAATTCATTAATGAATCACGTTGAAGCCTGGCAAACGACACCCGTACTTTCGAAACGTGTGAATCGAAATTACAGCGACATAGCAGAAGCAACGTAATATTGGTTCTATTAATGTAGGTTTCTCTCAAAATTAAATTTAAAATATCTACATCAGTTACTAGACTGCTCCAGGTAATCTGCATAGATATCACATGAGGGGAAACGAGAGGTCCCTTCTGAGTAACCGTGTGCTCTCCTCTTCCTCGGTCCCGGCGGAGGTTCGAGTCCTCCCTCGGACATGGGTGTGTGTGTGTTTGTCCTTAGGATAATTTGGGTTAAGTAGTGTGTAAGCTTAGGGACTGATGACCTTAGCAGTTAAGTCCCATAAGATTTCACACACATTTGGACATTTTTTCATCTTCCTCTAGATTTTTATTCTCAATTCTTCTTTACCAGTTTATGAGTAGGAAAGCAATAAGAATAAAGTTGGCATGCCACCAGCTCCTGTAGAAGAACATTTGCCTGCATGCAGGACAATAACGTCATAACCCACAGTCACTTGTCTATGATATCATCATCACGTGACTTTCCACCCTTTTAATGACGTCATCATGTTTGTCCACCTCCCCGCCCCCTCCTTGGACAGAGAGAATGGGCTGTTTTATCATCTGTTTTAATACATGAGTATCTCACATCTGAGAAACAAAAATCTGTGGTGTCACCGCCAGACACCACACTTGCTAGGTGGTAGCTTAAATCGGCCGCGGTCCATTAGTACATGTCGGACCCGCGTGTCGCCACTGTCAGGATCGCAGATCGAGCGCCACCACACGGCAGGTCTCGAGAGACTTACGAGCACTCGCCCCAGTTGTACGGACGACATTGCTAGCGACTACACGTACGAAGCCTTTCTCTCAATTGCCGAGAGACAGTTAGAATAGCCTTCAGCTAAGTCCATGGCTACGACCTAGCAAGGCGCATTAACCATATCTGGAGAGAGTCTCACTTGTATTATCAAGAGAAATGTACCACAATGAATTAAAGTTAAGTATACGAGAAGCTCCGTTCTTTTCTTTATAGCTTTCATCACGTATCCTGTTTCAGACTTAACGCCAGTCGGCGTGTGTGTACGCGTGCCTTTCGGTTACCCGTCACTGTGGACTGGCTGCCTTGTCAGTCCACTACAAAATCATTGTAAATTTACGTGATAATCTGAAACTCTTTTGTTCAGTTTCATAAAAGAAGTTAGTCAAAAACTAATATACATAAATACAATACAGTTACAAGAATCGTCTCTTTCGGTTATCTATGAAAAGTATACTGGCTTACACAGAGAATTCCGCCTTATTTGTAGGCAACCAACCGAACATGAGCGGCAGAGGACCGCTCTTTGCAGGCGAACTAGAAATCACTTTTTGCTTGGACAGAATTTCGCATCAAGTCAACATCGTGGTACCTATTTACGGATGAGATTCCAGCTCACCTGAAGATTAAAAGACGGAACAGTCAATCTGGCTATAGACATTTGCCTTAAGTGATTTATGGAGGCAACGAAAGAAGAAACAAGGATTATTAGTCCTTTGCTTTAACCCATGTCCCACATCACTTGTTACTCGGTAAAGAAAATTTGTGTATGATATATTCTCGCAGTACTCATTTTTGATAGCTTTGTGCTTAACAAACAAGCTAAAGCTCTAAAAATATGAAGTATTCAGAGTAATGTGCAGTGTTTTCCGAAACGGAATGTTTGGAAATCATTTAAGAGAACCAAAAGGAAATAAGGCAAACGTACAGGAACTGCTTATCAATACGCGTTGAGAAGTAGAAATCAATGAATTTCCGACTTATCCGTGTAGTATTTCATTGGATCTGCCTTGTCGCTTTAAAACACTCCAAAAAACATTCACATTGTCTGACGATTAGCAGAACATGCACCGTTAGTTATTAAGTACTCAGTATCCATAATGTATTTTTTTGTGGTACAAACCCCGTTAAATAGTTTACAGCACACTATCCTATGATAGTTTGATCGTTGGAAGACGTTCCTTTCTTAGTGAGTTATCGAAATATCAGGACGTGCTAAAAATTAATGCCTTAGAATATTTTATGTGAGAGCTCTTAAGCCCTTTATCATGGCACAAAGGTTATTAACTTTCTAAATCTTTATTCTTACTGTCTACATATTTATTTCTCAACATGGTCACCCTGTTGACACATTTCTCGTATCGCGAGACCAGTTTGTTACCGCCACTTTAGAATTTTTGACGTTGTCGATAGAGCCACAACCTCACCTCTGCTTGCACCGCTTCGTCACTATCAAAGTGAAGTCCTAAAAGATAATCAAATTTGGGACTGTGCGGAAAATGAAAGGTGACAGTGAAGCTAATAATCCAGTAGAGTAAGAATCCAAATCGGAAACAACTGCTACAGAAGGTTTTTCTTTTTCAACCGCTCCCGGCGGTGTTGGCTTAAGTTTTGGGTAGTGAAAATGTACCCCCAAAAGGTGTATTTTGCGGTTTTAAGGTTATATCTCATAAAGGACTCACAATATCTAAAACATGGCTAGTTAAAAGTTTTAGGACATTAAATTCTGCATTGAATGAGACCAGACACACATTTTTTTGACCATCCGTTCTCTTCCTAGTGCTCAACAAAGTACGACAAATTTTACATATTTATAAAATATTTTCGTTTTAACTTCTGCTTTTTGATAATATCATCTAAATTAGCCCTTCTGTCGATAAAGTGGTACATATAAAGATTAAAGATGAATAAATTCTGCGATTGTTGAGTCCAAAAGTGAATTTATTGGACCATCTGTTTCCGTACATCTCCATCTTAAAGTGTGTGAAAATGACGGATCTGTATCTTGTACGTTAAATGACAATAGAGAAGAATGAGAAAGTGAATGTGAAAGTAAGGGGAATCAGGACTTTGTTGGAGTGCAGTGAGAAGGAACATAATAGAAAGGACGCACTTTTTAAGACATATGATACCGTAAAACTTCTGTTATTAATCTTAGACCACAGATAAAAAGGTGGCTGACGCAAAATGGTTCAAATGGCTCTGAGCACTATGGGACTTAACATCTGAGGTCATCAGTCCCCTAGAACTTAGAACTACTTAAACCTAACTAACCTAAGAACATCACACACATCCATGCCCGAGGCAGGATTCGAACCCGCGACCGTAGCGGTCGCGCGGTTCCAGACTGTAGCGCCTAGAACCGCTCGGCCACCACGGCCGGCGTGGCTGATGCAGAGAAAGCTAGTGGAAGTAAAGTTGCACGTCGAGTCGGATCACATCAGCCTGCGTTCAACTTTAAAATAACATGTTTTCTTCGTAACACAGATACCAGTGACGATTTCAGTTGCCAATAGATAAGACTGAATGTCCATCAGGGGATTGCTTTCAGTACTGTAACCTTTCTTCTACGTCGAGTTGTGTGGAGGAATGGCGAAATGGCTCTGAGCACTATGGGACTCAACATCTTAGGTCATATGTCCCCTAGAACTTAGAACTACTTAAACCTAACTAACCTAAGGACATCACACACACCCATGCCCGAGGCAGGATTCGAACCTGCGACCGTAGCAGTCCCGCGGTTCCGGACTGCAGCGCCAGAACCGCTAGACCACCGCGGCCGGCAGGAATGGCGAAACAGTCCATTTAATCCTCACCAAATAAACTGACTACCTAAAAAGACAGTACAACCGAAGTGCAACAAGTGGTTTTAGATAGCTATCCAGTAGACCTGCTCACCCAGAACATCAAATACGTTGAGCTCCTCCGCCGAAGCAAGAAGCATTACTCCCGAGGTTGTCATTGCCGAGTTAATGGTGCTGACCATGACTCAGGAGCAATTGCTTTTTAACGACAGAGATAAAGAGTGTCTCATCGGCTTGCTTACTGAGAGACTTTAAGGCTTTTCAGTAAAGCAAGCTAACGAAGACACAGACCACCTGATTGTTATCACGGCTTTAAAGGTATCACAGGAGCATGAGAAAGTTGTGGCAGCTGGTGAGGATACGGACGTTCTTATCAATCTCAGTGCCTTAGCTATATAATAAGCAGACACGTATTTCTCAAAACCTGGAAGAGGAATGACCTCATCAAAAGTATTTGGTCCGAACACCTTCAAACTGGCAGACAACATCAGAAGGCCTTAAGTGAATGTGACACAGCTTCAGCATCCTTCAAGCATGGCAGGAAGAAGATGATCAAACTGTTGGTCGAAAAGAAATGTCTTCTAGAGAAAATCAACTCTTTCCTCGAGAATGATACTCAAGCTGAAGCTATTGCCGAAGCTGACCTACGATATTTAACAATCCTCTACGGAGGTAGGGCAGGAGGTACTTCACATAAATTGAAATTCAACCTGCTTTACAAACACCCCGTGAAATCCAAATTCAATGTAGAACCAGCTCCAGAAACACTTGTCTCCACAATTTTCTTCAAATGAAACAAGGTGTGGGCAAGCGGTTGTGGGTGTCGGAAGTCTGGCAGTCAATGTTTACTGATTTGTGCCAGCGGCAAGAGGAACTCTTGCACTAACTTCCTGCGCCCAAATGAAACTGACGACCCAGAAGTTGAAAAAGTCCTGGACAGCGTGTACCGGGCGACGAAGATTACAGACTTTGAGGAGCAGACTGTTGGGGCGACGGACTCCGAATCGGAAATTACAGACATTGAGGAGCCGAGTGGCCCAACGACAGTCAAACGTTACATCTGTGAAATCTGTCTACCTGCCTATGGGTTTATTATCCTGTTTCCAACGTCACGTCACTTGAATGGGTTTCATCACATTCCATGAAACAATGTTTTAATGTTATCATTTTCTATATTCTACAATTTTAATATTTTATTGTATTACTATACGTGCTAAGTACAAGACTAGTAAGATGGAGTGCTATTGTACTGTGTTTAATATAGTTACAACAGCACTTATTGACGAATTTCAGTTCAAACAGTCTTCATTGATGATAAATGGTTCAGCTTTAAGGTGGGGATGTACGTTAACGAGTGGTCCAAAAAATTTACTTTTTGTCTCGTCGAACGCAGAATTTATTCATCTATAATTTTTGTATGGACCACTTTATTGATATATGAGTCAGTTTAGATTACATTACCGAAAAGCGGAATTTAACATGAAAATGTTTCAAAAATATGTAAAATTTGTTCAGCTTTGATGAGCACTGGTAAGGGAACGGGTGGTCCTAAAACCATGCGTCTTTCATTCAATGCAGAATTTAATGCCCTACAACTTTCAATAGGGCCATGTTTTGGATACTGAGTCCTTTACGAGATATAACCGTAAAACCGCAAAAATACCGATTTTGAGATTCCATTTTTCTCTTCACCACTTAAGCACAACTCCGCCGGCGGAGGGGTGGGGAGGGGGGTAAGGTAACCTTCATAGTCATATTGGCCGACATATGAAGCCCTTATAACAATATGACCTTTTGTAGCAATCATTTCCGATTTCTCTACTTTTTTGGTTTTACTACTGGCCAAAAGGCGTCGTACTGTTGTAGAATGACGCAGTGCTCGTGTGTCATCTGGAAATGCCATGCTGAAGCAGTGGATGCTCCATGTGTGGAAGAACACTCAGAATTCTAAAATCGCTTACAATACGCTGTTTCTCATGCAACGATATTGTTATGCCACACCGCGCGACTGCTTCGGTCGCAGGTTCGAATCCAGCCTCGAGCATGGATGTGTGTGATGTTCTTAGGTTAGTTAGGTTTAAGTAGTTCTAAGTTCTAGGGGACTGATGACCTCAGCTGTTAAGTCCCATAGTGCTCAGAGCCATTTGAACCATTTTTTGTTATGTGACACGCCGCCATACTACACGCCACAATTCGGAGCCCTCTAGTGACAGATATGTATACATGAAGACTAAAGACGTAGAATATTAATAACATTTGTTTTATTTAAAAACTCGGCATAAATCAGGTTACAATATGTAGTCCTTAAGGTCCAATGGACGTTCTTCAGAAGTGTGTAGCTACATATAGGTACATAGAATTACTGCTTCTGTGATTTACTTGTCCAACGTATCTCCTTTTCTTTTTACTCTTAGCACGTAAATTGACGTAAATTGATATATGTTGTGACACAAAATGTTTAACAGGAATTATCATATATTCCCATTGTTTCGTTTAGTCATGATAGTAGGTTTCAAATTGTTTTCCATATATTTCTTGTTTTTAATCGATAACATTTTTTTCGGTTTTTATCTTATACTCTGCTAGTGGTAGCTTTGGGCTGACAACTTACTCTCATATTTGCGTCTTGCCATGACTGTACAATGCGAGTCATCACAGACGATTTTTTCTGCTCTGATGAGTGGTATGCTGTTTTCATCGACATATAATGTGCTTAGTGTCTTATACCGCTTATTCACCTTAACTACTTCTCTAAATGGGAAGCTGAGTAAAACTCACAGAAAAAAAACAGTGTTTCAGCGAAAGACAGTTGGTCATGCAGAGCAGCTTTTATAAGCATGATTTCAGTTCAAATGGTTCAAATGGCTCTGAGCACTATGGGACTTAACATCTGTGGTCATCAGTCCCCTAGAACTTAGAACTACTTAAACCTAACTAACCTAAGGACATCACACACATCCATGCCCGAGGCAGGATTCGAACCTGCGACCGTAGCAGTCACGCGGTTCCGGACTAAGCGCCTTAACCGCGAGACCATCGCGGCCGGCTCATGATTTCAGTGCAGGCTCTGTTGAATTCAGCAGAACTGTAGGGCCCCTATTCATCAGGAAGTGATCACATTTTTTAAACTTTTTAAGCAGACGCCACATAACAACAGGAGGAAACATTTGATAAAATTTTAATCCACATTTGACTTCTATTATAAGGATTCACGTAGCGAGGAAAAAAATCAATTTATTCAAACAGCTGAACGTCAGTCCATGTTCTGGGTTCCTTCCCAATAAGAAAATTGTCGAGGCGCAGAAGTACTATGCAGCAACGTATCAATATTGTCACTTTTTCGGGGCGAGTACTGTTTCAATTCGACCCAAGGTCATTTCGAGTCCGTTTTGTTGATCAGCCTCACTTATCAGGTTGGTTTTCAGCCTGTTTTCTGCTCTCGTCTACGTTCTGGACGGCAGGATGAGCGGTTTTTCAACAGTTATGCGTTACCCTACCTGTAAGAAAACGAAAAAGCCTTCTACATTAGACCACTAATTCACAGATAACGTTCAATAGTCGGGCATCAACCTGTAGATTTACTTTAGACGTAACAAGTACACAATGACATACAAGTGGCATTCAAATGAAAAAAGTAAAGTAAAGAAAAGTAAACTGTTCATTGTTTCAAAAGTAATTGCCCCAACAGTTAATAAATTTACCCAACACAGTACCTTCATGTAAAAACGTTTCCGATTGCTTACGGAAGCATGATCGTACACTGGCGTGCACCTCTTCAAAAATGGTTCAAATGGCTCTGAGCACTATGGGACTCAACTACTGAGGTCATTAGTCCCCTAGAACTTAGAACTAGTTAAACCGAACTAACCTAAGGACATCACAAACATCCATGCCCGAGGCAGGATTCGAACCTGCGACCGTAGCGGTCTTGCGGTTCCAGACTGCAGCGCCTTTAACCGCACGGCCACTTCGGCCGGCTGCACCTCTTCTCACGAAGCAAATGCACCCCCACGAATGTCTTTCTTCAGGCCTCCAAAATTATGGATACCGCTCGGGGAGAGATCTGGACTGTGTGAAGTTATGTGCAAGGGCTTCCCAGCGAAACTTCTGCAGTGTAACCGAAATAATCTTAGCAACATGTGTTACCGCCCACACATCTTCCATCCTACTCCAGGAGCCTTTTCAAACTGTTTCGTTACGCGAAGGGTTTGTGCCACGAGGTGGCCATCCCTTATTGTGTTCTTATTGCTTAATATTAAACTTTCACTTTTGCAACATTGTCTTTGTTTCCAAACTTTGTCTCTTGCCGTACCATCCCACTCGCAGAAATAACATTAATATTTTGCGTAGCCCTACTGTTGACCTAATAAAACAGATTACTATCAATCTCCAGGTAACAACCACAGATGTTCAACATATTTAATTTTCTTCATTACATGCTTCAGACTTTCACAAGTCTCCTTCAGCTGCACTATGTGTGCTGCTGGAACTGAAGATAAAGCGTTACCACTGTGTAGCATCACACCCTTAAGACATATTTTACCAGAATCGATGTATAATGTCCAGCCATTTGGAACCTATGTAACAGTGTCCAGTTTGTTTGTTAAGTTTGGAATGTTATTACAGTAAATTAGATTTTCTTCGACACTGAAGTGCTGCAAGATATCTTTTTCTCTGTTACTATAGGAAGAGACTGATATATGGGCTTCAAGTACGTTGTTTTGCTGTAGCCTGGAACCTAACAGCTGAGCTGCAACCTTGTGAAGGTTTGCGGTTATGGTTGTGGCGCATTTGATGTTTCAGAAGCGAATTCGTTGGTCACCTCGAGCAAGCCAAATTGTAGAATGTGATCTTGCAGGATGACGGTAGTAGTGGAGGAAAATTGACATTTTCCTTTATTGTCGTCATCCCGCGACGTTACAGGCTACAACCTGATTTGGTCTATGATGTTTTTAAAATACATACTGTCACTTATATTTACGAATGCACGTCATTGCATGACTACAGCTAATGATGCTTTCCAATGCATGTTCACCGCTTTTACATTTTGAACGATGAAGTTAGCAACTGAAACTAGTTATCGTACTTCAATTGAAGTAGGAAAATTGAGAACTGGGTGTTAAAAGTTATTTTCCTTTGAAAAATTCTTAAATATCAAGACAATGGCAGTACGTATTTTAAAAACATGCACAACAGGCTGGAACTCCTACGCGAATCGGCGAAACACCGCGAGTAATCAGTACAATGGGCAAGAGCACTATATTGCGGAAAAGTCGAGAATTTAGGTTTGACGGGAGGCGTAGTCGGGTAGTGTGTGGAGTTGCAATGATCACTGTGTCCGAACTGCTTAGTGCTCAGAGCATCTGCCTAGTTAGCGGGAGACGCGTGTTTGAATCCTAGCCCGGAACAAATTTGCAGCTACTCCATTGATTTCAATCAATTGCCGCTCGCAGTCAGTGTCTGCGATTCCTTTGTGATTTAAAGAGGCATCTGTTAGAAGAACACTTGGAAAATGCAGTACATCTGTAAAGGGAAGTGGTCTGACTCTTCGCTGAGTTTTGTGCAGCACGTTGCTGCGTGGCGTTTGCAAAGGAATCCCAGCACTGTATGAATTATTATTATCTACAATATCTTTTAGCATTACACGAGTACATCACAACTTACAGGAGGGGCATCTTTTGTAAATATTTGTTTGGCGTTTCAAGGAGTATTACATGCAGGCCGCTAGTGGCTTGTTTAATGTAGATTGTGTCCGTGTGTATTCCCTCTTCAGAATTGTTTATCTCATATTGGTCGTTTTGAGGTTTCTTTCGGAACTCGTGTAGTTCGCTTTAACTAGGTAAATTTGTTCATGGTCCGCAGGTGGCTCCTCTATTTGGTAGTGGTCGTTAATGGCGTAATTAGCTAAACACTGGGACTTGTGTTTATGAAACTGTTAACTCTATGAGTGTCGGGCGTTAACGTTGTACGGCCTAATTGTAAGAAGTGGCATCCTGACATAAATTTGAAGCTGGTACTTCATGTATTAGACTAATTTAATGTTCTTACCGAAGTGACAACCAGGGATTGCGATATACATATTTTGTATATTGTATTTTAAGAAATATCTTGTAGTGATTAGTAGTCATTTATTTTACATCTACCTGGTTGACCTGAGGTTTCAGAATACAAGTGGGGGTCATAATAAGTCATGTCTTGCGGTACAATTTTAGTTATTTCATTGCTATGCATGTTAAAAGTCGAACCTCGATATGAGTGAGTTTTGTCTTAAGCCATGTTCTTGTGTGTTCAACAATTATTCCTCCTAGCATGGTTTGTGGAGCTGTTAACGCCGCCAAAAGAGTTAAGTCCGAGTTGGAACTGGATTATAATATCAATTTCCTGGGCAGTGCTGAAAGGAAGTTAATAGCCATAGGTGAAAGTTATTTCGATAAGAATTGAAATATACTGTCTAGGGCAGTCTTAGTATTGTTATTTTTCAGAAGGCCAGAGTCATTCTCTCATATATAATCTGTAACTGAGTGGTCAGTATGGACGTCTTATATCCTAACGACGCATCAACCCATTAAGTACGTATCAGTGCTTCTCATAATATTATTGTATTATGTAAACTGTTTTGCTCTATGCCATGGTTTATAATCTTTGTTATTAACAAATTCCTTATGTTTCACCAATTAATGTTTCAGGTGTCATTATGCGCTTTTAATAACACACACGTCGCTCCACTGCACTCTCTGCTACACTGCGAATCCTTGGAAGGAAGACGACTAGTTATCGTAAAACCCCGTTGAGTGAATTTAAAGAACCTGCATGTGAAGAAAACACTGCGACCACTATGCTGCCACCGTCGTGTACCTAGTAAAAATAAGAGAGACTAGGGCACCTACAGGGACATATAACCATTAATCCATAGCTCAATTCGCGGATGGAGTACGACAGAAAATCTATAATATTGGCACCATGTATCCTCTATCCTCTGCCATGTGCTGTGCAGTGGCTTGCGGAATATACATGCAGATGTCTACGTAAGTCCCACTTTCTATTGAATCGTAAAAGGTCTCTAGCCTTCGTGACGCAAAGCGAGGGATCCTTTGCTAGCGTTTAATACCGTGGGAAACCGTGCTGCTTTTTCTCTCATCCCCCCCCCCCCTCTCTACGGAAAAATATCAGCTACTGTTTTGACTGAAGCATGTAGCATAATTGACATATGTCACAGAGCTCAGACACAGAGAATTTCTGGCCGGCCGGGGTGACCGAGCGGTTCTAGGCGCTACAGTCTGGAACCGCGAGACCGCTACGGTCGCCGGTTCGAATCCTGCCTCGGGCATGGATGTGTGTGATGTCCTTAGGTTGGTTAGGTTTAAGTAGTTCTAAGTTCTAGGGGATTGATGACCTCAGCAGTTAAGCTCGAAAGTGCTCAGAGCCATTTGAACCAGAGAATTTCTGTAAGCACTTCCAGCGCTACCTGACTGTCACCATTCGAGGACGCTGGACTGGCGGAGGAGGAGCATAAGATGAACTTCATCGCCGATGGCCTCCCAGGTCTCCAGAGCTCATACATTTTGACTTTTATCTGTGGGATACGTAAAAGATGATGTTTTTATCCCCCCTACGCTTGACATTGTTGAAACTTAGCGACATCGATTGTCGAAGCTGTGAATTCGATAACGAGAGAGCAGCTGCTTCGTGTGTGGCAGGAAATGAGCCGTCGTTTTGATATTTGTCGTGTTGTTGTGGTGCTCACGTTGATTCCATGAAAATTTGTACTTTTCTCTTTCCAGAAACGTTCGAATTGTGTTTCTATCTTTTGTAGTTTGGAAGGAATAAATGTCTGAAATCTGTTCCTTCGTTTTGAATAGCCCTGTAGAAACAACGAGAAAAACAAGCCATTTTTCAAAGAATGCAAAATCTCCAAGGTTGGCTATGTTCACAGACACTTGACACTTAGTGCGGACATAAAGGTGAGATGTTTCTCGTAGTTTCCACAACGAAACTCTATCTCGAGCTCTTGCAGAAAGTCCAAACAGATTTTATTCCGATAAAAATTATACCAGCGTCAAAATACAACAAATACCTTCACTGTGCGTTTGCAAATGTTATGTTAGTGATGACAGCAGGACTAAAGCGGATTTACTAAACACGGTTTCCCGAAATTCCTTCACGAAAGATGGCGAAGTAGGTACTCTCGATGTAGCGAAGCAAATTTACAGGGTGTTTCAAAAATGACCGGTGTATTTGAAACGGCAATAAAAACTAAACGAGCAGCGATAGAAATACACCGTTTGTTGCAATATGCTTGGGACAACAGTACATTTTCAGGCAGACAAACTTTCGAAATTACAGTAGTTACAATTTTCAACAACAGATGGCGCTGCGGTCTGGGAAACTCTATAGTACGATATTTTCCACATATTCACCATGCGTAGCAATAATATGGCGTAGTCTCTGAATGAAATTACCCGAAACCTTTGACAACGTGTCTGGCGGAATGGCTTCACATGCAGATGAGATGTACTGCTTCAGCTGTTCAATTGTTTCTGGATTCTGGCGGTACACCTGGTCTTTCAAGTGTCCCCACAGAAAGAAGTCACAGGGGTTCATGTCTGTCGAATAGGGAGGCCAATCCACGCCGCCTCCTGTATGTTTCGGATAGCCCAAAGCAATCACACGATCATCGAAATATTCATTCGGGAAATTAAAGACGTCGGCCGTGCGATGTGGCCGGGCACCATCTTGCATAAACCACGAGGTGTTCGCAGTGTCGTCTAAGGCCGTTTGTACCGCCACAAATTCACGAAGAATGTCCAGATAGCGTGATGCAGTAATCGTTTCGGATCTGAAAAATGGGCCAATGATTCCTTTGGAAGAAATGGCGGCCCAGATCAGTACTTTTTGAGGATGCAGGGACGATGGGACTGCAACATGGGGCTTTTCGGTTCCCCATATGCGCCAGTTCTGTTTATTGACGAAGCCGTCCAGGTAAAAATAAGCTTCGTCAGTAAACCAAATGCTGCCCACATGCATATCGCCGTCATCAATCCTGTGCACTATATCGTTAGCGAATGTCTCTCGTGCAGCAATGGTAGCGTTGCTGAGGGGTTACCGCGTTTCCATTTTGTATGGATAGAGGTGTAAACTCTGGCGCATGAGACGATATGTGGACATTGGCGTCATTTGGACCGCAGCTGCAACACGGCGAACGGAAACCCGAGGCCGCTGTTGGATCACCAGCTGCACTAGCTGCGCGTTGCCCTCTGTAGTTGCCGTACGCGGTCGCCCTACCTTTCCAGCACGTTCATCCGTCACGTTCCCAGTCCGTTGAAATTTTTCAAACAGATCCTCTATTGTATCGCTTTTCGGTCCTTTGGTTACATTAAACCTACGTTGAAAACTTCGTCTTGTTGCAACAACACTGTGTTCTAGGCGGTGGAATTCCAACACCAGAAAAATCCTCTGTTCTAAGGAATAAACCATGTTGTCTACAGCACACTTGCACGTTGTGAACAGCACACGCTTACAGCAGAAAGACGACGTACAGAATGGCGCACCCACAGACTGCGTTGTCTTCTATATCTTTCACATCACTTGCAGCGCCATCTGTTGGTGAAAATTGTAACTACTGTAATTTCGAAAGTTTGTCCGTCTGAAAATGAACTGTTGTCCCAAGCATATTGCAACAAACGGTGTATTTCTATCGCTGCTCGTTTAGTTTTTATTGCCGTTTCAAATATACCGGTCATTTTTGGAACACTCTGTAGTAAAATAATGAGAGGAAGTTTTCCGGCCAAGATTGTATACAAACCAGGTTCCTCCCCCAGTACGCTGATGAAATACCTTCATTTTTAACGATCAAACACCAGTGTAAGCTCGACGAAATATTCGTACCTAGAGTAAAGAGTTACACAGTTCACATCAATAAAGAAGAAAGAAAATAGGGGTAATTATCTGATTTACAGTCCCATATCACTGACATCGATTTGCAGTAGGATTTTAGAACATGTGCTGTATTCGAACGTATGAAATACGTCGAAGAAAACGTCTATTAACATATAGACGGGTTCAAAAAATATCGTTCTTACAACACACAACTGGCTCTTCTGTCTAATGAGCGCCATTGGCAGAGGAGCTCAAGCTCGTTTCGTATTTCTAGACTTGCAGTAGTCATTTGACACCGTTCCTCACAAGCGGCTTCTAATCACATTGCATGGCTATAGAATATATTCCAAATTGTGTGATTGAATCGGTGATGTCCTGTCGGAAAGTAATAACTTTTGTGAAGTCACTGAGTGAAACGAAAGTGAGAGGTCATTGCTTGAAGCTCGTGATGTCGACCACATCTGGTATTCCCCAAGGAAGTGTTATAGGGGCCTACTTGTGTTAATTTAGCAGCACTTTTAGATTGTCTACAGATATTGCCGTAACTGAATAAGTACAATTACCAGCTACATCTTTTCCTTTAGATTTATTTATCCCAAACAAGTTTCGATCTTTCACCCAGATGTGAGCACTATAAGGCAAACTGGAATATACCTATTTAATAAATGTATGCAGATATTCGACCTGTGAGTCGATTACACGCCTGTTTTGATCGGAAACACGATAGTAAATGGATATGTAAAAAGGCTGCATTTGTAATGTCCAGTCAAATCTAACGCGTCAGTCAGCGCAAATGTCTGCGCTTTAACTGTACACACCATATAGCATTGTGAGTGGCATGTTATTGACACGTAAGAATGATTAGTACCAAACACCATGAGGTGAATTAAGGATGCACGACGGTTCGAGACGTCTACATGAAAAAAATGTGTTAAGTTGGTTTCTTGCTATATACACTCCTGGAAATGGAAAAAAAAACACATTGACACCGGTGTGTCAGACCCACCATACTTGCTCCGGACACTGCGAGAGGGCTGTACAAGCAATGATCACACGCACGGCACAGCGGACACACCAGGAACCGCGGTGTTGGCCGTCGAATGGCGCTAGCTGCGCAGCATTTGTGCACCGCCGCCGTCAGTGTCAGCCAGTTTGCCGTGGTATACGGAGCTCCATCGCAGTCTTTAACACTGGTAACATGCCGCGACAGCGTGGACGTGAACCGTATGTGCAGTTGACGGACTTTGAGCGAGGGCGTATAGTGGGCATGCGGGAGGCCGGGTGGACGTACCGCCGAATTGCTCAACACGTGGGGCGTGAGGTCTCCACAGTACATCGATGTTGTCGCCAGTGGTCGGCGGATGGTGCACGTACCCGTCGACCTGGGACCGGACCGCAGCGACGCACGGATGCACGCCAAGGCCGTAGGATCCTACGCAGTGCCGTAGGGGACCGCACCGCCACTTCCCAGCAAATTAGGGACACTGTTGCTCCTGGGGTATCGGAGAGGACCATTCGCAACCGTCTCCATGAAGCTGGGCTACGGTCCCGCACACCGTTAGGCCGTCTTCCGCTCACGCCCCAACATCGTGCAGCCCGCCTCCAGTGGTGTCGCGACAGGCGTGAATGGAGGGACGAATGGAGACGTGTCGTCTTCAGCGATGAGAGTCGCTTCTGCCTTGGTGCCAATGATGGTCGTATGCGTGTTTGGCGCCGTGCAGGTGAGCGCCACAATCAGGACTGCATACGACCGAGGCACACAGGGCCAACACCCGGCATCATGGTGTGGGGAGCGATCACCTACACTGGCCGTACACCACTGGTGATCGTCGAGGGGACACTGAATAGTGCACGGTACATCCAAACCGTCATCGAACCCATCGTTCTACCATTCCTAGACCGGCAAGGGAACTTGCTGTTCCAACAGGACAATGCACGTCCGCATGTATCCCGTGCCACCCAACGTGCTCTAGAAGGTGTAGGTCAACTACCCTGGCCAGCAAGATCTCCGGATCTGTCCCCCATTGAGCATGTTTGGGACTGGATGAAGCGTCGTCTCACGCGGTCTGCACGTCCAGCACGAACGCTGGTCCAACTGAGGCGCCAGGTGGAAATGGCATGGCAAGCCGTTCCACAGGACTACATCCAGCATCTCTACGATCCTCTCCATGGGAGAATAGCAGCCTGCATTGCTGCGAAAGGTGGATATACACTGTACTAGTGCCGACATTGTGCATGCTCTGTTGCCTGTGTCTATGTGCCTATGGTTCTGTCAGTGTGATCATGTGATGTATCTGAGCCCAGGAATGTGTCAATAAAGTTTCCCCTTCCTGGGACAATGAATTCACGGTGTTCTTATTTCAATTTCCAGGAGTGTATTTTGTTCGGTGGTGATAAGTTACGTACACTCCTGCAAATTCACTGCTGAAAAGCACTGAGGAACATGTTCCAGACACCAGTGCATTGTTATTACAATTAATACAACAAATGGGACAAACACAACAAAAGCTTCAAAAGTTAGACACAATGGAACAAAATCTTCGAAAGTTAGACCAGTGGAACAAAATCAGAGACAAACACAGCAACAGTTAGACACAATGGAACAATACCAGAGACAAACACAGCAACAGTTAGACGCAATGGAACAAAATCTTCAAAAGTTAGACTCATTGGAGCAAACTCTTGAACAAACACGTGAGGATTTAACTACTGAGTTACATCACATTGAATCGAAATGTCAAAAAGTCTGTAATGACGTAAAAACACAAATTTGTGAGCATTTCCAACCTATTTTTTCGCGTCATGAAAATGCACTACAGAATCATGAAGCAGCCATAAAAGAACTGCAAACTACTGTTCATGAAAATCATGAGACCTTGCAAGCTAAATTTGACTCAGTTGCATCTACCGATTCGGTTACGCAACTTGCAAAAACTCAGGAAAACTTGAAAGACACAGTAGATTCGATTTCAACACAAATGGACACTCTGAAACTTGGTTCAGAAAAACACACTGAGGAAATGTGTTCACTATCGGAGAAAGTAGCCGAACTTTCGGATCAGGTCACTAACTTATCTACAAAGGTAGATGATGATCTGAATGACACAAGACCTGTAGCCTTCACTGACACAGAAGAGTATGAACAAATTAGAAAATTGAAACAAAATCAAATCAATACACAGTACAAAAGAGAAATCCGGGAAGTACAAGATCAGTTGACGCAGGTAATACAATAATTACATATTTCAGAGGACACTCGCGCTCCACTACGGGAAGAGGGACATAGAAATACGGAACAACCACAAAATAATAACACAGGACATTTCGGAAATTATGAAAGAAATTGGCAAGGCGCATTGGCTTTTGAGAGGGAACCGCCGACACGACGTAACAATGACCGATATGCTACTCGCCGACACGATGATTTTGACTATAAGCTGTTCATTACTACACGTAAATTCAAAACGTTTAAGAATTCTGCCAACGACATTCATCCACAAGCGTGGCTCCATCAATTCTCTCATTGTTTTCTTCCCAACTGGTCATTGGAGCACAGGTTAGAATTTATGTGTGGCTACTTGGAGAATGAACCAGCTGTAAGAATGCGATCGGTCATTCACGATTGTCACAGTGAAGGAGAATTTTATCATGCCTTCCTCTCAGCGTATTCGTCTCAAGCTACACAAGACCGAGTAAAACATAGCATCATAATGATGAAACGTTTCGAACAATCTGAATTTTCCAGTCTTATGAAATATTTTGAAGACATGTTGCATAAGAATCAGTATCTTTCAAACCCATACAGCCCCTCAGAACTCATCCGCATTTGCTTAATCAAATTACCTGAACATTTACGGCATATTATTTTAGCAGGACGTTGCAAAGACGACATTGAAGCTTTTCAGGGACTGTTACAAGAACTGGAAATTGACACTGACAATCGCGGAACGCGAGAACAGGAGCACAACAATTACAGGTCACATCTGTTACAATTCCGCGATGACAGAAATAATACACGACAAGGCTATTCTTATAACGTAAATCGTGACCAAAACAGACACCACCCGTATGACAACCGTTGGCAGAGTAGTAATAATTACAGGGAAAGATCACCTCTCCGCGGTAATGACTATTACAGAGACAATCAGAGAAACAGACAATATGGGAACCAAAATAATTATTATTACTGGAGACAGAATAACTTTAGACACAACGGTCCAGCGCGCAGTTACGATTCAGGGAGAAATTCTCCACCACTTAACCGACAAGAAAGAAACTACAGGAACTACCAACATGACGACAGACGATGTGATCGTAACGACAGACCTGAATTGCATCAGAACTGGCGGGATTTAAACAGGGCAGGGCCCTCTCGTCACGGTGAATTTGTAGAAGTTAGGTCTCCAAATCCCAATAACGACGCGCGCCAACAAAGAGACAATAGGCAATGACTCATACCGCAGGCAGCCACAAAACGTTCGTATGACACTAACGACGCAGCTGCCGTAGCTAGTAATTACGTAAAAATGGAAGACATTAGGGACATCTTACTCCAGGAACACGACGTAAAACATAACAACATTGCATATCCTGTGATTCACATTACTGTAAATGACGTAAAATTTACGGCAGTACTTGACTCTGGCGGTCCCATTTCAGTAATTAGTGAAACAGCTTTTAGAAAATGCAACATATCGAACGATTGCCCCACACTTCCGTTACGTAAGATTAAATTACAAGGTGCAATCTTTGGAAAAAGTGTAGATGTACGCCAACAAACCAACTTAGAATTCTTTTGTCAAAGCCACAGTTTCTCTATGAACTTTCTTATTGTTCCATTATTGTCAACGGAAATTATACTGGGAGTAGACTTTTTGAATGAATACAAAGCAACCTTAAGCTTTCACGATGCTGAAATAAGTTTAGAAAAAGAAGGTAAGTCAGTAGCTTTGAAATTTGAAGATTGGCTCTCAAACCGTGACGAAGAAATTAATCGGCTTTACCTCCTGTTAGACAACAGTTCGGAATTTTCGACGGAACTTGACACTAACAATCACTCTGCAAGTACTGACAGGGGTGATATCGACGGCGCATTTGATACTAATGAGTTAATTCAGAATAAAATTCAAACAATTGAGAATTGTAATGACAATGATAGGCAAGACCTTTTTGAGATTTTACAAGCACATTCCACAGTTTTTACTCACAAAACAGGAACAATCAATGGATTTCAATACCAATTTCGTGTTCGTGAGCATACTAAATTTTGTGTTAGACCATACGTAATTCCGGCGCATTATAGGGACCGTGTTAGAACAGAAATACAATCTATGCTTGACGAGGGCGTTATTGAGCCTGCAGTAAGCTCATACAACAATCCATTACATGTTGTTGAGAAGAAAAATGGATCAATCAGGCTTGTCTTAGATTCGAGACAAATCAATACTATCATTATTCCTGAAACAGACAGGCCGCAAACGTTGGAAGAACTTCTTCAAAATTTTAATGGTGTAAACGTGTTGTCTTCCATTGATCTCAGATCCAGCTTTTATCAGATCGAACTTCATCCAGAATGTAGAAAATACACAGCTTTCCTTTGTTTCGGCGTTTGTTATCAGTTTCGGAAACTTCCTTTTGGTTTGAACATTTCTTCAGCAGCATTCATTCGCGGGCTAAATTCCATATTACCTGAGTTCTTAAAACGTCACATCACCTTATATGTGGACGATATTCTAATAGCAGAAGCTTCATGGGAACAACATAATCGCATCCTCAACAGTTTGTTACGTATTTTTGCAGAATCTGGAATTACAGTTAACTTGGAAAAGTCTGAATTCGGTAGGTCAAAGGTGAGGTTTTTGGAACATATTATTTCTTCTGAAGGCATTCAGCCGGATCCTGAAAAGTTAGAAGCAATCAGAGCCATTCCAGTTCCATCCACAAAAAGACAAGTCCGCAGTTTTCTAGGTCTCGTAAATTTTTACCGTCGTTTTCTGAATATGCAAATTCTTGTTACACCAAAACTTTGTTCTCTCACTGGAAAAAATACTATTTGGAACTTGGACGAAGAAGCACAGTTGGAATTCAATTCTTTGAAAGAATCGCTACTTAACGCGCCAATACTAGCTCATCCAGACCTGTCACAAGATTTCTGCCTTAGCGCGGATTCTTCTAAAGTCGGTCTTGGTGCCCATTTATTTCAAGAAGCCATAGAAAATGACATTACTGTTCAGAAAACCATTGCTTTTGCTAGCCGAGTGCTAACAAAATCTGAAAAAAATTATTCCGTTACTGAATTAGAAGCTTTAGCTATCGTTTGGGCATTTAACAAATTCCGTTTCTTTCTTTCTGGTAAGCACGTAAAAGTATACAGTGATCATCGTGCATTACAATTTCTTATGTCTTCAAAATTAAATCATGACAGGTTAAAACGTTGGGCATTGTTTGTGCAAGAATTCCGCTTCACAATAGTCTACATTCCCGGCAAGGAGAACATTGTTGCGAACGCGCTGTCACGCGCACCGGCTGGGCTTGAGAAAAGTAACACAGAAGGCAACATTGAGAAAAATTTCAGTATTCTTTACATTCAGAAAGTCGCCTTTGAAAACTTCATCACCACGTCTTTAAAGGACATTGCTCGTGAACAAGATAAAGATCCGATTTGGAAAGACATCAAAAGTAAATGGCATGAAAAGACACACACTCAGATTCGGCATTATTACCTGGTTAGAAACAACATACTCTTTAAACGCTGCACTGTTGATGACAAGCTATGGGTACTTTGCATTCCAGACGATTTTGTTAATAAGCTCATTTGGTACATTCATTTCAGCTACGCACATTTTGGTCCACGAAAATGTTATCATATTCTTCGAACGACTTGTTATTTTAACAATATGGAAAAGAGAATTCGAAGAGTCTTGTCTATTTGTAAACTTTGTCAAAAGGCGAAACCATCTACTATCTCCCATCGTGCTCCGCTGTTTCCTATCATTCCTTCTAAATTAAAAGAATTTGCTGCTGTTGATCTCTTGGGACCGCTTGTCAGAACATCTAATGGATTTTCGTACGTTCTAGTCGCTGTTGAACTTACTTCAAAATTTGTTTCTTTCACACCGTTACGTAAAGCCACTGGACGGTCTGTATCCAACGCCTTTGTTAAAAATTTCTTACGTGAAGTTGGACACGTTAGTAAAGTCATTTCAGATAACGGACCGCAATTCAGATCTGCTGTTTGGTCACGCATGCTTCGCAACCATAAAATCAAACCTGTTTTTATTTCATTGTACTCACCACTTTGTAACCCCTCCGAACGGATTATGAAAGAAATCAATAAGCTTTGCAGACTTTATTGCCACAGAAAGCATCAGCATTGGGACAGATATTTACACTTATTTCAAAACGTGCTGAATGAAATGCCTCATGACTCCACTGCTTTACCACCTACTCTTGTATTGAAGAATGAAGAACCACCGAACAGAATCAGAGAGCTTGTACCTTTCCCGAATACACGTAAACTTCGACACAAAGACATAATTGATTTGGCTATTAAAAATATAAAATCTGCAGCAGACAAAAGGAGAAAACTACACGGTAAAGCAAATGTAAAGAAATTATATATTGGTCAGAAAGTTCTCATTAAAGCTCATTCATTGTCACATAAGAAGAAACACTTGAGTCACAAATTCTTTCTAGTTTACAATGGACCTTACAGAATCCGACGTATACCACATGATAATTGCGTTGAAGTTGAAACTCTGCGTACTAGGAAGAGTAAAGGTTTACACCACATTTCACATGTAAAACCGTTTATAGAAAGATAATCTGCTTTTTAACTTTGTCTTTGCCATATAACTTTTCACTTCACGTTTCTAGTATGCTTTGTCAGACTTAGAATCTGTTAACAAGCAACAATGTTTGAAGTTAAATATCCAGTCAAGAACCAAGAGAACTTATTGAAACAGAAATTACGAATGCATTGTTATAGTGAACAGACGTCACAGTGTTATTGTGTGTGTACATTCTTGCTTGTTAGTTCCACTATCACGTAACGACTATAAGGATCGCATACTTAGAACATATACCGGCAACGCTAATGAGATTTTCATGCAACATTTTGGTTTACTTAAAATAAAAAAAAAAACATATGGATTTAAAGTACTTTCTGTGAGATACCAGAGGACACAGTGGTTAGTTTATGTGACAGCTACACGATGTTATCACGACGCTACTAATGAGTGACAATTTACAATGTTGCTTTTGCAGTGTATCTGTTTTATATCTGCACAATTTTTCTGAATTCTTCTGGAAAGTAAAACATGTTTTAGTATTTAACTTTTGTGGTATCGCTACAATGAGACAGCCTTTTCCGTGGCACAACAATACGTCACAGCACAGTACTTTCTTCATCACAACAATAAGCGTAATAACCAAGATATCTATACGCAAAGCATTTCACTTTTGTTTATCATGAGGTAAGTACATTGACTTCTGCAGAACTTAGCTTTCGGAGGACGATAACTACGAGACTTCCACAGAGATTATCTTACAACATGACGCACAGTTTAGCGCTACAGGACACGTATTTGAGTGATTAATTTTGTACTTAAAACATTTATTTTTTTTAAGATATTTGAAGTGCAATGATACAAGGGTTTTCCGTGATACATTTCATTCCATTGCTGTAATCTGTAACACCTGAGGGTATAATTACATTAATCCTCAGGGGGGTACACATTTACTTTGTGTACCATGTGTTTGGCAAGCACAAGGAGCCCTAGCTAATATGGTATTTGCTTATACAACTTAACACATCGGTACCATATTTCTCTAACACAGAATTACACAGCTATCTGATTATTTACCTGAGAGAGACAAACATTTATTTTACTACATCAGTGACAGATGTTTACGTAATTACACCGTTGTATAACTTCACACTTACAAAATTGTATTTTGTCTGTACTTTGTGAACTGTTCATATTTTTTCGGACCCATTGTGATATTATGAGAGCTTTGATTGATATATTTGGTATGGGATCACGATTTTTAAAGTACGTTTGAGGCAGATGACACTTTTGACATGAGCAGAGAATTTTTTTTTTAGGTTTTGAAATTATTGGAGGAAGCTACGACGTTTTTGAGTTTTGACTGTGGTGTTATGATGTTATTATTACGATGACTATGTGTATTATGCTGTTGCAGTATGTTTATGATCAATAAGCTGATGCTATATGAGTTATTTGAGTATGCTACGTATCTGTTATCATAAAATATTGAAGAAGTGTATGTAAATGCGTGAATGTATTACAATGCCGACGCAAACTTTTTGGACACTGTTACATCAATAGGATTTTGTTTCTACAGATTTGTAACGCAAATTCTTGACCTGTGAAATATTTTTATACGAGACTGCCACTGTAGCGGAAACTGTTGTCGTAAATATTTCGGTAAGAAAGGTAAGTGACCTTGACATAATGCGTCTTGAGCGGCCACCTGTGCCAGCCACCTGGAGAAACAGCCATTAGGAAAATAAAAGAGGCCATTAACATCGCTATTGACATTCCTTTGTAGAAAGCATCGCAAATACGACACGCTCATTACTTGGAAACATATGATTACTCGTATTTTGTGCTACTTACTGAAATGCTTATGAATTGATGGGAAATATTCGTACAACTGCACACCTGATTAGGACAAGTGTCTTTCTACGAGAGTTGAGAGAATTTCTACTAACTTATGAAATGTCACATGACAATTGAATGATATTTTTATGCTTTGCTTTTCATAGTTGCTTATTTCATTTGATATCTAGTTTCCAGCTGTGTTGCAGCATTGCTTTTATAAAATAAAATGCATTTGCTAATGTGAACACATTCTGTCAACAGATCTATTAAATAATAATTTTGTAATCCACATTCTTAAAAAAAAGGAGCTCTTGGAATGGAAAGAACAATAAGAAGGGACTAATAACAGCAACTGCATATATAATTTTCTTTTCAAGTACTTGGTAATTTTTGTAGAATTAGTTTTTGTGGTGCACCACTTTAATTACTTAGACATTAAGATGTGAATAGACATTTTCCTTGTCTGTGTTGTTATCTTTAGTGTAATATTTTTTTCTCCTTGAGGTTTGTCATGTTTAGATATAAGCTGCTGTTTGCCAGGCATAGTGTTACTGAATTTGACTTTGTGTTACTCTGCTAAGCCAGTTTACTACTGATTTATTTTTCTTGTTTGCTGCTCATTGCCTTATATTAGTCGTAATATTGCAATTGTTTGCCAATGTCCATTTTTTTGTCATTGCTGTTTGTGTTAATTGTTTTGTGCTGCTGCATTGCCTTGCCCCTTAGTTTAGCATCTGAGCTCAATAGATTTAAGTTAGCTTAAGAGGGGGTAGACTATAGAAGAGAATGAGTTGTGATGAATTGGAAGAAATGCATTGAGAAGTTATACGAAAAACGTAAAGAAAGCAGGTATAGGTAGGATTTTCTTGAAAATAAATAATGAGGTAAGAAATATGTGAACATATAAATACAGAAAGCATGCTTGGATAGGATTTTTTTGGTGGAAACAAATGTTGAAATAAGACGAATGATCTATGGAATGAAGTTTTGGGTTGGACTGCAGTACCAAATGTTACACTGAAAACAAACCCTGTCCTTTCCTCCTGTGTTATTCTGGTATGTGTTTATGTACCCTTGTGTATTTGTCTTTTTCCTGTCTTTATGTGTTTAGCTAATAAGATTTATGTTGTAGAAATTTTCAAATACTATGTTATTTTCTTTGTAAAGATGTTTAGACATTATTTATTCTGTTCTGTTTTAATGCTCATGTGTGAAATTAATGTTTCGAAAACTATTATCATTATTTTATATATTCACTTATGTCATAATTCCTGTAACACTGATGTATATATTATTTCGATTCTTTTGTAAAGTTTGTTACTACAAATGTTATCTGTATTGTTATGTTCTTTAATGATGTATTTTGTACCTTTTTAATTGTATTCTTATGTTATAAAATTGTAATTAACACCAGTTCATCATATTATTAACTTGTAAGTTCCATTTCACTGCACACGTTTCTGTTGGTCATAGTATATGGACAATATGTGAGAAGTAGGGACTGTTAGTGTTTGCGCGTGTGTTAATAATTCAGCAAGGGACTGGATAACAGCATTGCTGGTTCTAAGGACATTTCAAACAAATTTTTTTGTGAGTGGACAAGTGGTGGTTTATGGACTTGCTATATTCTCCGCAAGACTCTTCGATGGTGATTGTGCACCTGCACAGTCACAACAGATGGCTGCTGACCATCGCTACAAGGACTACCGTGGGTCTGCATCTTTGATGACCCACCAGTACCACAATCTCTACCAGGAATACACTGGGTCTGCACCTCTGGTGGCCCACCAATACCGTAATCTCTACCAGGACTACAGTGGGTCTGCTCTGTGGTGACCTACCTACCAATATTCTTCAAAACGTCGAATGACTCTGCTGTGGGTTTGCTCTGTTGTGGCCCATTACCTGTCAGCATGTCAAGAGTCAGCACTGTCTTTCCGTTTAGCGTTGCGCAGTTGGAGGTGAGCCGCCAGCAGTGGTGGATGTGGGGAGAGAGATGGCGGAGTTTTGAAATTTGTCATGAACTGCTCTCTCTCTCTCTCTCTCTATATATATATATATATATATATATATATATATATATATATATATATATATATATATGATATCAAGGTAAATACATTGTTTGTTCTCTATTAATATCTTTCATTTGCTAACTATCCCTATCAGTAGTTAGTGCCTTCCATAGTTTGAATCTTTTATTTAGCTGGCAGTATTGGCGCTCGCTGTATTGCAGTAGTGGGAGTAACCAAGATTTTTGTGAGGTAAGTGATTTGTGAAAAGTACAGGTTAATGTTAGTCAGGGCCATTCTCTTGTAGAGATTATTGAAAGTCAGATTGCGTTGCGCTAAAAATATTGTGCGTCAGTTTAAGCACAGTCTTGTAAAATTATTCAAAGGGGACGTTTCACAGCATTGCCACGTTGGTAACATTGGTTCCTCCCCGATCACCGAATTTAAGCAACATTGGACTTGCCTAGTACTTGACTGGATGACCATGAGGCAAACAGCGGGTGCCGTTGGTTCTCAGGACACGTAAGTTGCCGAAGTGACGTCCAATTGGGATACTTGCACCAGTCGGGGCGTCACACGACATTTATTTATTTATTTCATCCTGACTAATAGTAAAGTTTAGGCTCCTCTGTGCGTCGGTCAATGTAGAACCACGATGTAATGAAGGCATAACGTGCAAATTACCATCTGGTTTTAATATTTCACTTTTCCAAGCGATGAACAAAGATTCAACGTATGATATTGTAAAGTAAAATTTGGAGACTTTAACTCCTAAAACGATTTCAAAGTGCGATGAATCGCTGATTTTCTGCATTCCATAGACCAAATTCTACGTTTTTCCCGAGACTTTCACTTTGAGGTTCTAGCAACGCATGTGGGAACGCCGCCTCATAAAACATGATCAAAATAGAGATTTGGCAATATGATCAAGTGCACTGAGAAACTTAAAAATATCGGTAGTTATCCGTTCTTTTCCTTCTGAATAAATAATAGAAAAAAAAGACTACGCATTGTGACACTTGTCACTTACAAACGAAATCCCTATGCACTTATCTCTTCAGAGCCTTGGTTAAGTTCATACCAGATATCGGATAGTAATTACTACTTCGCTCACTATACTAGGGATCTAATGACATTTAGAAGCTGAAAAGGACTTACAAAGGAGCCTTGCCCGCTTCTCAGTCAGGTGAATTTCGGATTAAACATACGTTGGCGCGTCTGTTTCTGCATCTGAATGTTGGCTGCAGATACTCCTGCTCTATGGTAGAGGTTACTGATTGCACGATACGTACTAGCTTGGCGTACTCGATAGCAGAGCATGGAAATTCTACAAATAAATAGTATCAAACTCTCAATTCCAACTCAACATTTTAAGGGAAAAAACAGGGAACACGAAAGGGGTACCACATAGGTAAAGCGCTCGTTCAGGAAGGAAAGTGAAAGGATAAACAATTCTGATCACAGCGCTACAGTGAGGCGGATAATAAATAGCCCTACCTACCGTAGGGTAAGTAACAAACTTATTAAAAACGTTAAATCGGTAACAATTTCCTATTTCTTCAACAAGGGGCATGTTAGTCATATTGAACAGCATGTGCTTGCTTTGAATAGATTACACATCAGTACTTGACATTATTAAAATGCTTTCTTTTCTGTGCATTATTTTCAGTTCCAGACCAAGATGGAAGCTCTATGCTAACTGCTCTTCTACTAATAGTCCTTCTTACACCGCATCAGAGAATACTGCAAAATGGTTCAAATCCTGTATGTCTGACAACAAACAAAGTGTGTCAATAGGAAGTAAATTTGTATTACGCTATCAGTCATCAACCAGCTGGGAACTAATTGCATGTGGTATCCCACAAGTTTCCATCCTAAAACCCCTACTTTTCATTGCAGACAAACGCCGTAAAATGATTTTTCTATTTCATAATGCGTGGCCACACTAACGTAAGAATTATCGTATTAACGCAATTTGCTGAAAAGCTACACATTGTGTGACAAGTTTCTTATTATCTTTTAAACGAAAATATGTATACGATTTTTGACCTATTCCGCATCCATGACGACCATTTCACTTGAGATCTGTGGAAGGTATACTAGCACATTTGTTTTCCTTTGTAATTATTTATAGTACTTTCTGGTTTTCTGGGGTGTTATTCATTCTGGAGAATCTCCTCACTAGGGATCTATTGGAACGAAACGTACATCTACGTGGACGCTACCAACCCTCCAGCAGTGATGGCCTCAGCGGCTACAGGCACCGTTGGAACCGTATCCGGCGGAACTTGTTGAATCAACTGCAGCCATCATCATTGTACATTAATGCGCCTCATGTGAGACAGTGATTTAACGCTGCCGTATCGTTTATCTTAAATTTTAAATTAGTTCGTTACTTTTTTTGGCACAAATGTGATGTTTATTAAAAAAATATCGTACAATAATCTAGCGGTAAAGGTGTCGGCCTGTTTAGACATCAGGTAAACAGGTCTTTAATGTTGTATTTTTTTTTTTTTTTTTTTTTTTTTGTAAGTAGTGTCAACCGTAGATGACTTCGTTGGGAAGCAGCAGTGTGTTACGTTGCGCCGCCTGAGATAACAAAATGTCAGATGACGCAACATTCTCAGCACCGCTTGCAACAGCTTCGTGGCCAGCTGCAGCTCCAGATGCCGTTCGATGTGTTGTAATGCTACTAAAAATCTCTGAGTGATGGATGAGAGAGAGCCTTTTCCTGTTTTCATCATCAAAACGGACCCATGGGTACGTCATGTGATAGCGTAAATTTAGCATGAAAGAAAATTAACTATCAAGGGACTCCGTAATTAAGGTAATGGAGTCTTACTGAAGAGTAAATGGGTAAATCCGGGACTGGCCTTTCCTGTCGTAGTCGTTCCTCAAACACCACTCAAAGCGTCTTTATTCACCATCGTCCCGTAAATCGTGTTATCGTCTTCGTGAGCCGTCTCCAATGATCACAGCGTTAACAATTAGTTGAATTTCATTATTCACTGCATAAAATAATGAACTCATAAAATACTGAATCAGATATTTCAGTGAAAGCCACAATAACTAAGACAAAGAGCGTCGATGAACTTAGCGTGGTAGCTTAATCAGCAACTAACTACACTAATGAAAATGATGCAAGTCTCAATCATATACAACACGGAAAAAAATCCCAACGCCAAGAAGATGGTATGTGAGTTAAACAAAAATTGGTAGGCGTGTTTCTACATCTGAAAATAGCGCCAATATGAGCATGCAAAACAGGTTTGATTTAAATACACGCGGTGACGATCGTGAGCGTCAGTTATCTTTGAGACTGGAAGCGATGAATTTATGTTAGTCCAGAATGCCTTTAAGATGACAAACACACTATCATTAACACCTGACTCAGCTTGAAGGCGGTCTTGTAATACAGCTGCGAGAAGTTCGATGTTCCTTCTGCGATTCTGCAGAAAGACTGCAGGTGGGCAGTCATTGTTTATGATTGCCGGCAGCAGTGATCAAGGGAATGTACGGTGGGAAGAACACCGGGCTCCGGTCAGCCGCGTGGCTCTACCGAGTGGGAAGATCTTCGTGTTCAGCGTATGGCTCTGGCGCATCGTGTTGCATCTGCAGCAGCAATTTGAGCAGCAGTTGGCATCACAGTGACACAACGAACTGTTACAAATCGGTTACTTCAAGGACAGCTCCGAGGAAAATACCCTGTACCGTACATACCACTGACTCCAAATCACCGCTATTTGTGACTTCAGTGGCGTCAAGCGAGAGTTCATTGGAGGGCAGGTTGGAAGTCTGTTGTGTCTTCTGCTGAAAGTTGGTTCTGTGTCGGTGCCAGTGATGGCCGTGTGTCGGTTGCAATGAGGCCTGTTGATGGGCTGCAATCAAATTGTGTAGGTGTTAGACATACTGGACCTTCACCTGGAGTTATGGTCTCGAATGCGATTTCGTATGACAGCAGGAGCACTCTCATGGTTACCCCATGCACCCTGACTACAAATTTGTACGTCTATCTGATGATTCGAATTGTTGTGTTATTATTCATGAACAGCATTCCAAGGGGTGTTTTCCAACAGTTCTACAGAATGTTTATAGGTTGTATTGGCCGCCTCGGTCATCAGATCTGTTTCCAATTGAGCACATATGGTACATAATCTGACGACAACTCCAACTTTCATCCAGAAACTGCATTAACCGAACGTTTATTGAACGACCAAGTGCAGCAGGCATCTTCTCCATCCCACAAACTGATATCCGGCACCACACAACATGACGCATGCCCATTTACAGTGACTTACCCCGCGCTTACATTAACCCGTGAACTCGCAATGTTAATCACTTAAATATATCACCTAGATAAATGTATTACCTAAATTTCATTTCTCTATATTAATCGTTTTTTTTTTTGGTATTTCTTTCCGTCAGTGTATTACTATACGGAATAGATTTTCGCGTATCACATGTATTCGTCCTGGAAAAATAAACAGTACTCGCCAAATCACGGCAGAGAATCTTTAGTATATTATAGAATCTGAAGTAGATCACAAATCCTTCGCTGTTAAACCATGTAGGTTTGTGAATAATCATAACAAAGTATGGTTTCCTTCGATACACGACCGCAGTGGGTGGACCTTCGGCGAACGCAACTAACTAACGTTTTCTCTTTGATACAATACAGCGTAGGGACACAAAATCGGTTGAAGAGTCTTAGAACTATTCTAATCTCAGATATAGCGATGTATCACGAACAGAATGATCTCCTCCACGCCAAAAAGTATGCATTCCGAAAACATCTGTCATTGCGAAACCTGTCTTACGTTTATCTCACATGAGATTCTGATTCCCACGGTTCAACGATGTCAGGTAGATGCTGTGTTTTTTGACTCCCGAAAACATCTGATCCAATATCGTCAAATACTGTATCAAATGAAATTTGTGATTGAGTTGAAGGTTTCTTGGTAGGGATGACACAACATACGTAGAAGCAACTTTAGGAGTGTCTCTGGAAAGTATGTTGGAATCCTTGCTGCTCATGTTGTACATTAATGATATGACAGACAATATGAAGACTAAACCCTGAATGTTTACAGATGATGCAGTAAATCATACTGTAATGAGATACCACCTTAAAAAGCTGCACAAATAGTCAATCGGATCTCGATGCGATTTCAAAATGTTGCAAAGGTTGGCAACTTGCATCACATGTCCAGAAATGTAAATCGTTTCACACAACGTAAAAAAGTAGTATCCTTTAGCTACTACATCGATTAACACATCCGAAATCAGTCAACTCAAAATCAGTCAACTCATATAAATATCTGGGTGTAATAATTTGTAAAATGTGAAATGTAAGGCTCACATAGGCTCAGTATTAGGTAAAGGAGGTGGAAGATTCCGGTTCGTTGCTAGGATACTGGGAGAGTGGAATTGTTTTACACACTCGTGCGACACATCGAATAATTAGTGAAGCCCGACCTTGTAAGAAAGGATTGAGCTGTGTTAACGTCATTTACTGAACAATATAAAAAAATTTACTGAACAAACCACAATTTTCATTACACAATCAAAAGTAAAATGCCACAAGCCCATCAACCTAGCAAGACACATCAAAATTAAGAGTTTAGATTTAACTTTTCTTGCCAGACAGGTTGGGTTTGAGCCATTTTACTTTTAATCTTTAGTTTGTGCACATTTTAGAAGTATGACTATTGTAAACACCATGATGGATCATTCCCTTCCAGCCAGGCTATGGAACAGCTGAAAATTCTCGTTACCATTGCAAATATTTTCCTCACTTTAATATCTGCCGTACAATTCCATATAACGGGCATCTGATGTAATTTTTTAATTGTGCAACTGACCATTTTCCTTCCTTATTACCTGCATCTTGGGATATTATTGTTCACAACCCCGCTGGCTCTCGATGAAGCTTTTAACTGCCTACTGTCCTAGCATTTTGATCCATAATACGAATGCATGTCATTGCATGACTCTTGCAAGTAATGATGTTTTTCAATGCATATTCTACTCGTTATTACGATTTGAACGATGTGAAGTTGGCTATTGAAAGCAAGTGACATTAGTCATAATGCTTCAATGGTATAATGGTAATTGCAATGCAGGCAATAAAAGTTTTTTATATTACACATTTTGTATTCAATACATCGGATAATAGTGTTGAAGTGTCTGGGTTCCATACCAAAGAGGACTAATGGGAGGTACTGAACATATTTAAAGGAAGACAGAACAAAATGTATTATAATTGTTTGCACTTAGGAAGAGTGTCGCGCAGATGCTGGAAAACGTGAACTGGTAGACGCTGTAATAGATACACCAACTATCCAGTGAAAATCTGCTTACAGAGTGCTAAGAACAAGTATTGAGAAATTCAGTGAAATATTATAACTCACTACGTATCGCTCCCGCAGTGACCGCGAAGACAAAATTAATTACAGCACAAACAGGCAATTTTTCTTCCCACGCTCCATTCACCAATGGAACGGTAAGAAACTGTAATACATCGTACAATGGGAAGTATCCTCTGCCAACTCTCTCTATCACGCACGTCATCACCTTCGCACTGGTTTGCGACGTGTGGATGTACACGTTGACATCGAACAATTTCACGTATCTGCGTTTCCACTGCTCGCTGGAGGAGACGAAATGTTTAATGCACTGGAATCGCAAACCTTATATCTCCGTTCGAATTTCTTTATTTAGATGTTTAGGCGTGTCCTCGAGATAGCTCTGATGGGATTATTCTTCCGTTAAACGCATGGCAACTGTTATTACCGTTCTCAACATACTGAACGATGAGTACATCCTTAGGTACATTGTAATGCTTCAAAACAAGCATTTTATGATTGATAATTCTCACACAAAGTCATACAGAATATTGATTTGGCATCAGATTGATATCACAGTTGTACACGGGTTGTTGGTCCCTTATTAAATAGGTTACTTCAGCAGAACAGCTGCAAGAGACTTGATACAATTCATGTGCTACTCGCAGTTTCTTTCATCATTCAACAAACTTATCATAATATGATCTTCAGTATACTATGGTAAAGCTACTCTGTAAAATTCAGGAAATCGTTGTCAGGTACACACTTGCTCCGTTGCTAAGGTCTCTGATACAAGCTAGAGCTCTGCTTCGGCAGCAGGAGCAAGCGGTTCGAATCTCGCAGTGGAAAGATGCTTCGACATCACTATAATTTCAGGGCCACGTATGGAGTCGTTATTACCAGAATGTGTATCTAAGCTCTGTAGAAGTGGAGATTATTACAGTTTGATCTCGCATATATGTGTCTGTGACTACACGTGTTCTACTGAATAGTCATATTCAAAAGCACATGACCTAAGTCTTGAGGCATGGATGCGTCATAATACGTCGAGCGTGACAATACTGTGTGTCAAGTCCTTAATGTGTCACCAGTAACCTTAGGAATGGAAAGACTGGAAGAAGATTTTGTTTTAAGGTTCCGTCGACGCTATTAAAAGGGAGCGCCAGCTACGATTAGAACCAGATGGGGGAGTAACGCGCCAATTTAATTCTGGTATTCTCCTAACTGACTCAGGTAAATAACGGAATGTCTGTGTAGATGAGCGGATGGCTTTTTGGAATCACGCCCAGAATTAGAGTTCATGATGTGGAGACGTGATAATACTGTTCGCGAATATTCGTGTGTAGATTAGGACGTTAAGTTCGGTGCTATTCGAGAGAAGCGGGCTGCATGCGATACAAAGTGCAATTCCCCCTCTTCTATTTCTACAATTATCTATGACCTCACAGACACAGCACTGTCGTGTTCAAGCATTTATCAAGTCACCTTCATACGCTGATACACCCGTGGAATTGGGAAAATGAGAGGAGTTCTACAGCAATGTTTCACCATATCTTACCAATGTTGTTGCAGACTGTATAAATGAAAAATATCAAAATCTAGGTTCGAGTCTCTCATCAATGTGGTTAGTTGTTCGTATCAGTTACAGCTACAAAAAAGATTCCATCCATATTGACCTTGCTGAGCGCATAATACATTCAATTTTTTAAGCATGGTTCTGAAGAACGACATTTTACGCAATTACTAACGACGGTAGAGATCATAAAATACCTTGTTTGACATTCGTGCCGAGATGAGAAAGTCTTCCACGGCTTCTGTTTGGACGAAATGTTAGCGCCATTAAATACACGTCACAGGCTGCGTCAGCGAAAAGCGCAGCGTGACTTTGACGTAGTCAACGGAAGGAAGGGAGTCACATGAGTACCCTACGATACAATGAGCTAATTGAGCTTCGTTAACACTTGTTCACAATCATGTGAGCGTCCTAGACACAGAATACAAGAGAGGTCGTTGACAAACGCGATGCACCTGACTAGTTATCACCCTGTTCAAGGAGCAAACATTTAACATCCATTGCACGACGCAAATTCCAAATTCTTTTTGTTTACAGGTCAAATAAAATAAAATTACTCGGAAGAGGGACAGATTTTTTTTTTCGATAGTGCTCGGACTGAACAAGATAGGCATGTTTATTTGCATGATTTGTGATTAAAATTCCTAGTCACAGTTTGATATTTCCATTATTAAATTTGAAATTTATATTATTGCATATGTGACCGAGAAGTATTACAATGTCGTTATCTGTTGACAAAAACAAATGAAGTGAATAAAATAGCCTACTATGAAGATGTAAAAATGAGTGTGCTACGAATAGAGTCACACAGTATGCTATAAACATATCAGATCTTGTGCAATGCCTTCAAGAAATGATAAAATTCAGACTGTAATCAAGGATGGCCGAGCAGCACTCTGAGGTCTCGTGTCAAGACAATGACTAGAAAGCCCCAAGCCTTTAGGATAGCGGAGGCAAGTATTGCACAAACGATTAAAGCGAGTAGGAAATGGATATGCAACAATTTCTCAGCTCTGCAAATCGCTCCACGTCAGATAACACGAATACGGGAAAAACAGGAAGGATTTATAGAAGGAACCTGAAACACAGTGAAAGTTTCTTATAGCTTCATCACGAACTATTGACCAGGAAGTGGTAAATTATATTTTCAAGTATGATACCAGGTCTCACATTCCACACCGTGGAAGCATGAAAAGAAAACAAGGCTGACTTCGAGCCAATGCAAAAAAAAAAAAAAAAAAAGAACCTATAGCTCTATCTCCGTGTCAAAGGATCCGCCTTGGGCGTAGCAAAGAACATAGCTCTGGGCCCTAACAGAATACTGCTGCAAATAAATTCTGAATCGGAATAAATTCTCCTGGAATCTTTAAAGATCTTATTCTCAGTCAAGCAAAAAGAAAATATCCAGTCCCCTTATCCCTATTACAAAACAAACGAGATACCGAAAATCTTCAGATAGTTATCCCAGTGCAGATCTCGCAATCTGTGTAGGAAACATAAATGAGCTATTTACCAAAAGCGGCCCTGTGTGAATCCTAGAGTAAGGTTTTGCTATGAGTCACTTACAGTGTGGATTCGGCTATTCTGGGCAACGTTAATCAAACGGCGATGGCCATAAATGTGTCTCTCCTTGATCTATGTAACGTATGCGATACTATCTGGAGGTACAATTTCGCAGGTCAGATTCACGAGTGGTCATTATATGGGCGATCCCCTAATTTTCTTATGATACTTCATTTATTTAATGCACATTTGAAAGTACATTTTCAGGGAATGTTTCTAGCGTTAATCTCTCAGTCGTAATATTTGATGGTATATCATCCACGGAAAAAAATCCTGTGGATTCCTAATTGGATTTGTGCGCTTTCTGTAAATTCTCCAGGTTTTCTGCCCTTCTCTTCAGCTTCGTGAGGCTCATAAAGGTGGAGATGCGGACAGAGAATATTTTTTTTAAGTTTCCACAGACAAAAATGTGTTCTTTATGAACAGATTTCAATGTTTGTTCGTGATTGTACTTTATATGCTAGGAATTTTTTCCCCAAGTTATCCGCTATCTAACTACTTCATTTTCTCCGTTTGATTCCATAAGTCCAAGGCGTTTCGGAGCTACAACTCAATTCGAAGATTACGAAGATTTTTATGCGTGCTTCATTTCCTTTATTTTATCACCTAGCAGTAAACGAACGACACAGTTGTTAGTTTTACAAGGAAAACATCATAGACAAGATTAACGAACAAATGCAGTATTTATAGTGATCACCTGTATTTGCTCACGAAATGTTCGATGTCCGCGTGGGTGGAAAATTTTCACATTTACACTTGCACTGAGGTGGCAAAAGTCATGGGATAGTGATACGCACGAATAGAGATGGAGGTAGTATCACGTACACAAGGCATGAAAGTGCAGTGCATTGGCGGAGCTGTCACTTATATCGAAGTGATTCGTGTGAAAAGGTTTCCGATGTGATTAAGGCGGCACGACGGGAACTAGCAGACATTGAACACAAAATGGTAGTTGGAGCTAGACGTGTGGGACGTTACATTTCGGAAATCCTCAGGGAATTCAATATTCCGAGATCGACAATGTCAAGAGTGTGCCGAGAATGACAAGTTTCCGGCATTACCTCTCAACACGGCCAACGCAGTGGCCGCCGTGCTTCACTTGAGGACCGAGAGCAGCGGGCTTTGCGTAGAGTTGTCAGTACTAACAGACAAACAATACTGCGTGAAATAACCTCAGGAATCAGTGTGGGACGTACGACGAAAGTATCCGCTAGGGCTGTGCGGCGAAATTTGCACGCCATCGCCTTCAACGCCTCTTCTGCGCCCCTGACGATGTCGGCTGGACGCTAGATGATTGGAAAGACCGTGGTCTGGTCAGTTGGTAGGGGCTGATGGTAGGGCTCGAGTGTGAAGCAGGCCATGGATCCAAGTTGTTCACTAGGCTCTGTGCAAGCTGGTGGTGGCTCCATAATGGTATGAGCTGTATTTTCTTGGAACGGACTCGGTCTTCTGCTCAAACTGAAACGATCATAGAATCGAAATGGGTACATGCGCTACTTGGAGACCATTTGTAGCTACTTATGGACTTCATGTTATCAAACAACTATAGAAATTTTATGGATGCCAATAAGCTATGTCACCGGACGACAATTGTTAGCGATTTGATTGAAGAACGTCCTAGACATGTCGAGCGAATGATTTGGCCACCCAGGTCACCCAACATAACTCCCATCGAACATTTATGGGACATAACCGAGAGGTCAGTACGTACAAAAAATCCTGCACCCGCAACACTTCCCACATTATGCACGGCCATAGAGGCTATGTATTTATAAGTCGTTGTCAGAAACATAAATAAAGCACAGTATTTGTGCTGAATACAACGTTTACTGCAAAAGACAGAAATACACAAACCAAACAAAATAAATTTAAAAACAATGGTTTTTTGTGACACAGTGTTTCAGATACTAGTTCTGTAAAGGCAGTAACTCTACGAGCTGCCCATTCAGAGAAAGCATTGGAATCACATCTTGAAGGACTAACCTAAATTATAGCTATTAACTCCATGGAAACATAATCTAAGCTAATGTAAAATAAAATAAGAATCTTGAATGTATGCATGAGACAGGCTTGAATGCTTTCATGATATAGTAGGTGTGTTCATTTCGGCAGCATGTGTTTGAGAGCTCCTATTACCAACTATAAAACTATTTGATGATACTTATGTAGCACTCCTTTACTGAGTTGTGCTATCCCATCATCAAGTATACAAAATGAGTACTAGTTAGACGATGGATGAAACTATTCATTCACTGGAGCATGAAGCTACACTTTTCCCCCCTCTGTATAATAAAAATGCCGCATTTCTTAAAGTACCTACTTATGATTAAAAAATAAACGCCACTTTTGCAAATTCGTATATACGCGCAAAAGCTAAAAAACAGGCACAGGTTGTTACTGCACAACACCCACATTTGAAGATTCTTAACTCATTATATTTAATATTTACAAACTGCCACCCAAGTTCCAAACCTACATTTCTATAGCCGTGTAATATTACATTTTAATTTCTCCCTTAGCGAAAAAAGCATTCTAAATATATCTACACATGTTAATTACCGTTCGGTACGCTGCACACATGCAGTATCAAACATTTTATAAGAAATATTATAAAAAGTTGCGCGAATGGGCTAACCACCCGAAAGGTAAACAATGCCGAGCCCTCAGAGTTGGGGACAACATGGCAGGCGATTCACCTTATTACGTGGGAGCTTTAGCCCTCGGCGTTATGCCAACTTGTTGCATCACTACATCTTGACGCAGCGTTGTGTCGATCGTCCACGCATACCATCACCGTCAAACAACAAAACAACTCAGTACGAGGACGCCACAAATAGGTAGGCTCGATGGCCCACCGGCTGCGAAGAGTACAGCATACAGTAGATGCAGAATACAGCGAAGTGTTCGGGATACAGTGCAGAGCACTTGTTTGCCGGCACAGACAGCTTCGTGTAACCAGCCATCTGCCACACACACACACACACACACACACACACACACACACACACATACTCACATCGGGGCCTGAGCCGCGACATGGTCGGGCTCTTCATGGAATCCAGAGAAGCCTCCACCTAAACGCCCCACGCTTTGCGAAACGCAGTCGCTCCAGCCTGCAAGAACGCACCGGCTGTCCACCACTCCCTCAATCACTGCTTCGGCCAGTATCGCACATCATATTTCTTTGACAAAGATGATATGTCAAACATTTATGACAAACAGATTTAGTGGTGTACCAGGGAACTTTGTTCAAATCTCGACTGACGTCATAGAAAAATGATCAAATCTAGGGCCTCGCCATAGATTTGATCATAAAAGTCGTTTGTCTTCTGTTCACTGAATATGTAAAATGTAACCACTTGCAGCGCTGGCGTCGCTACAGCTACACTACTGGCCATTAAAATTGCTACACCAAGAAGAAATGCAGATGATAAACGGACAAATATATTTTACTAGAACTGACATGTGATTACATTTTCACGCAATTTGGGTGCAAAGATCCTGAGAAATCAGTACCGAGAACAACCACCTCTGGCCGTAACAACGGTCTTGATACGCCAGGGCATTGAGTCAAACAGAGCTTGGATGGCGTGTACAGGTACAGCTGCCCATGCTCCTTCTACACAATACCATAGTTCATCAAGAGTAGTGACTGGCGTATTGTGACAAGCCAGTTGCTCGGCCACCATTGACCAGACGTTTTGAATTGGTGAGAGATCTGGAGAATGTGCTAGCCAGGGCAGCAGTCGAACTTTTTCTGTATCCAGAAAGGCCCGTACAGGACCTGCATCATGCGGTCGTGCATTATCCTGCTGAAATGTAACGTTTCGCAGGGATCGAATGAAGGGTGGAGCCACGGGTCGTAACACATATGAAATGTAACGTCCACTGTTCAAAGTGCCATCAATGCGAACAAGAGGTGAGCGAGACGTGTAACCAATGGCACCCCATACCATCACGCAGAGTGATACGACAGTATGACGATGACGAATACACGCTTCCAATGTGCGTTCACCACGATGTCGCCAAACACGGCCCGCATCTCGTGGTCGTGCGGTAGCGTTCTCGCTTCCCACGCCCGGGGAACGCTAGGGGCACAGTGCATGCTATTAATTTTGTGTTGACGGGCAGATAAAAATTGCAGCAGGCGACGTCATACCTATAATCACAGTTACAGCCAGCCACCTCTCCATCTGGAAACATCCAGGCAGATTTTTAGGAAGCCGGAGTAGAGGATGTGGTCACACTCTACAATAAAATATTCTGTCTTAGTTTTCCATTCTACGTTGTCTATTTTTGAACTCTGGATGCCACAAGTTAAAAAGCGCTTCATCTCTTTCGTACTTTTTGTTAATTTTGTGTTTGTTGGAACACTAATTTCATTAATGAAATTATTCAAAAATAGTTTCTATTGCCCATACATGCACTAAACATTTATTTGCCTTCACATATTCCCCATTCAGCTCTTTATAAATCGCTTCACACGTTTCTGGAATTATTTTGGTTAACGTGCAACGTGATATTCGAGTGCTTTGTTGTAAACTTGGGTAGCTCTCTACTGTATCAAGAAATTGCAGTGTCGCAGTTTGCCTGTCTGCTGCACATACAGCATTTCTGATGAGAATATTCTGTTTTGTAATATGAGAAGCCAATTTACTGCGCTATAATGAGCAAATACACTCTCATCCATTCGTAGGTAATTGATATGTAAGACCTGACGTCCTCCACTTGCAGCTCTCGTAACAAGTTTTGCTGAATGCTTTTACTGTCTCGACGTAATACCTATGGCTTCATAGAAGAGTGTTTCCTTTCTTCCGCCTCGTTTCTTCCAAATGCACACACAATGCAATTGTGATACAAGCAACTGTAGCTGTTATCCACCATCTTGAAATCTGACGAAAAATATGACGACAGTGTAATACCCCTTTTTAGCGCCACGTCAAAGATCTTTGTCAAAGAAATTTGACTAATATTTGAACACATTTCTTAGTCAAAGAAATACGATAGTATAACTGGCCTTAGAACTTTTGACAGCACACTACTACCAGCAGCGTGTGTTGCTTCGGGTACGACTACTTCCACGGCACCGGTATGGAGACGTTATGGATCGATACGACGGCTTTCGGACGTCAACGTTGGGCGTGCCGCGTTCTATCGAAAAGTACATTTGCTCCCTCTACCATACGATAGTCATTCTGATATGTATGTAGAATATATAAATAAAAACTTCAATGTCCATGGACACGTTATAAAGCAAAAAGTAAAGTATCATGTCCAGTCACTAAGAACATTGGGTTATAAAAGTTCAATTACATGAAGTGCTATAAAAACTTGCAATAATTCTCCATATAAGATAAAAATTATTTCATCACTAGCTGACCCGACAGACTTCGTCCTGTCAAAAAGATTTGTAATATGGCAGTTTTTTTGCCTACGTATTTAAAAAAATTCTCCTGAACAGAACCGTCACCCTGGTGATGGGGCATCACTGTCTACATAATATTTCGGACAGTGCATGGAAATGAGTATCTTACAAAAGATTTTGACATCGTTTGCGGGTTACCATGAAATCCTTCTCCCTCTATAATGCTAAATGGTCTCAGGTCCTTAGCACACATTTCGACGCACTTTTCGGCCACTAAATCTTTGTCCTCTTTCAAGATATTTACGGAGTGAGGGAAACCAACACATTTTGCGATTCATTTTAATATGAACTTTATACCATAGCAATAAAGCTCAAATTGACTACGTTTTAGTTACAAATCATTTGTATAGGAAAAAGAAAAGGGCTATTTTTAGGGTTTTTCCAGCAATAATTCTAATTTTTCTCGCCGTAAAAACCATCCTTGAACTTCAACGAACATTTTAAAAAAAGATTTGGCCAAATTGGTCGAGGCGTTGTTGAGTTATGCGCTTACCAACACATTTTGCGATTCATTTTTATATATTAGATTCTCACCTTTTAGTAAAATTCTTAAGTCATTCTCACTTGATTACCGTCCCTTTTCAGCAGTACAATCTTTAAAACATGTGAAATACAAAACTGTGTTATCAATGAAGTCAACTGAACACAATCACTCCTCAGAAAGAGCACACATAAAATAGAATATTGTAGAACATACTATCCTTAACCCAATAAGAAAGTATCAGGACCTTTTTGAAACCACAAAGGCTAGTATTAAAATTTTTGAATCCAGTGTGACGCGACTAGCGACACGTCACCCGATATCTTACAATTTTCTCATTCTGCTCGTTGCACTACATCGTCAGTAAGCATTGTATGCCCAGACCAAAGATCTTACCGTCTCCTGTAAGCTTAAATCGTAGATATATTATCAACTGAAATTTAATTATAAGAAATTGTACCAAGACCGCAGCATTTTTTATGGATCACCAGAGTGCAGTTTCCTGGAAACGACATACTTTCATTATACGCAATAATTCTTTAACCACCAATATGACGTTTCAGGTCATTTTATTACATCAAATCATACAATTAACGACGGCTTTTTGATGGATCTTCAGTTTCCTGATGCTTCGAAACGGCATATGTACATATCGGCAACAACTGAAAGCCAATATGGCGACTCGTGATTCTGTAATCAAGATGGATGGCGTGCATGTGACGTAGGTGGAGTTCTTCCATCTCACTGGTCAACGTTCAGACGAACGTTCGGAATATTTGTCGTGCTAGATATTGCTCTCCACGTTCGAAAAGATTCCCCCATTTCTTTTCTCCATGCTACGACGACAGAAACTCGACACGCTCAACGCCCAATGTTCGAACGTACGGTCCGTGTGCTGACGGTTTACGCTGTGATAGTAAACGTGAAACCAAACGTCAGCATGCCAGGTCGGCGTCAGATGATGCTACACCGACACGTTGTTGAGTATGAATAAGGCAGAAAACTCGGTCTCCTAAAACTGGACTTGTGACGACAAATGGCATCTCGTACCGGACATACAGTTTCGAAAGCGATGCGTCAGGGAAACTAGCAGATAGAGGACGGAAGAAAGGAAGATTGCAGTTCAAAGTCTCGTCGACACAGATGTCGTTAGAAAGGACCACAAGCTTAGACTGGAGAAGAATGAGGAAAATAATCGGTTGTGTCCTTTAAAAGGAAGCTTCCCATCATTCATCTTCGTCAATTCGGGGAAAACCGGAAAATCCTAAACCGGGGTTTTAAACTACCGCCCAGCAATATCTTATCACTGAGCTACCTCACTCCATAAAAGAAGAATAAAGGAGGTTCTTACTCGGCAACGAGTGGTTAGAGGACCTCAAAACGTCAAAAATACACAAGATAACTGCGATTTTGTTCAAATGGCCGTGACGCAACACACAGCTTTACCCATCGTGTCAGGTCGACTTTAAATGGTTGCGTCGGTTGTGGACCTGTTCGCGTTGACAGGCCGTGATCACAATCTCTTGCCGACAACGGACGTTGTATTAACATCGCAAGCCCTTTGGATAGTAATGGAAACACAAATGCCTTCGCTAGCGTGCTCCATGGAAGATTTCAGACAATACGTGTAAAAAGATAACGTGCTGATCGCAATTTGGTAGCCTACGTGGCTGAATAGCGCAGCACACGTGTATCGAATACGTATGGTCATGGTGCGTGCCTCAGCGATACAGATGGCCGTACCGTAGGTGCAACCACAACGGAGGGGTATCTGTTGAGAGGCCAGACAAACATGTGGTTCCTGAAGAGGGGCAGCAGCCTTTTCAGTAGTTGCAGGGGCAACAGTCTGGATGACTGACTGATCTGGCCTTGTAACATTAACCAAAACGGCCTTGCTGTGCTGGTACTGCGAACGGCTGAAAGCAAGGGGAAACTACAGCCGTAATTTTTCCCGAGGACATGCAGCTCTACTGTATGATTAAATGATGATGGCGTCCTCTTGGGTAAAATATTCCGGAGGTAAAATAGTCCCCCATTCGGATCTCCGGGAGGGGACTACTCAAGAGGACGTCGTTATCAGGAGAAAGAAAACTGGCGTTCTACGGATCGGAGCGTGGAATGTCAGATCACTTAATCGGGCAGGTAGGTTAGAAAATTTGAAAAGGGAAATGGATAGGTTAAAGTTAGATATAGTGGGAATTAGTGAAGTTCGGTGGCAGGAGGAACAAGACTTTTGGTCAGGTGATTACAGGGTTATAAATACAAAATCAAATAGGGGTAATGCAGGAGTAGGTTTAATAATGAATAAAAAAATAGGAGTGCGGGTTAGCTACTACAAACAGCATAGTGAACGCATTATTGTGGCCAAGATAGACACAAAGCCCATGCCTACTACAGTAGTACAAGTTTATATGCCAACTAGCTCTGCAGATGATGAAGAAATAGATGAAATGTTTGACGAGATAAAAGAAATTATTCAGGTAGTGAAGGGAGACGAAAATTTAATAGTCATGGGTGACTGGAATTCGTCAGTAGGAAAAGGGAGAGAAGGAAACATAGTAGGTGAATATGGAGGGGGGGGAAGGAATGAAAGAGGAAGCCGCCTTGTAGAATTTTGCACAGAGCATAACTTAATCATAGCTAACACTTGGTTCAAGAATCATGAAAGGAGGCTGTATACATGGAAGAAGCCAGGAGATACTGACAGGTTTCAGATAGATTATATAATGGTAAGACAGAGATTTAGGAACCAGGTTTTAAATTGTAAGACATTTCCTGGGGCAGATGTGGATTCTGACCACAACCTATTGGTTATGAACTGCAGATTGAAACTGAAGAAACTGCAAAAAGGTGGGAATTTAAGGAGATGGGACCTGGATAAACTGAAAGAACCAGAGGTTGTAGAGAGTTTCAGGGAGAGCATAAGGGGACAATTGACAGGAATGGGGGAAAGAAATACAGTAGAAGAAGAATGGGTAGCTCTGAGGGATAAAGTGGTGAAGGCAGCAGACGATCAAGTAGGTAAAAAGACGAGGGCTAATAGAAATCCTTGGGTAACAGAAGAAATATTGAATTTAATTGATGAAAGGAGACAATATAAAAATGCAGTAAATGAAGCAGGCAAAAAGGAATACAAACGTCTCAAAAATGAAATCGACAGGAAGTGCAAAATGGCTAAGCAGGGATGGCTAGAGGACAAATGTAAGGATGTAGAGGCTTGTCTCACTAGGGGTAAGATAGATACTGCCTACAGGAAAATTAAAGAGACCTTTGGAGAGAAGAGAACCACTTGTATGAATATCAAGAGCTCAGATGGAAACCCAGTTCTAAGCAAAGAAGGGAAGGCAGAAAGGTGGAAGGAGTATATAGAGGGTTTATGCAAGGGAGATGTACTCGAGGACAATATTATGGAAATGGAAGAGGATGTAGATGAAGACGAAATGGGAGATAAGATACTGCGTGAAGAGTTTGACACAGCACTGAAAGACCTGAGTCGAAACAAGGCCCCGGGAGTAGACAACATTCCACTAGAACTACTGATGTCCTCGGGAGAGCCAGTCATGACAAAACTCTACCATCTAGTGAGCACGATGTATGAGACAGGTGAAATACCCTCAGACTTCAAGAAGAATATAATAATTCCAATCCCAAAGAAAGCAGGTGTTGACAGATGTGAAAATTACCGAACTATCAGTTTAATAAGTCACAGCTGCAAAATACTTACGCGAATTCTTTACAGACGAATGGAAAAACTGGTAGAAGCCGACCTCGGGGAAGATCAGTTTGGATTCCGTAGAAATGTTGGAACACGTGAGGCAATACTGACCTTACGACTTATCTTGGAAGAAAGATTAAGAAAAGGCAAACCTACGTTTCTAGCATTTGTAGACTTAGAGAAAGCTTTTGACAATGTTGACTGGAATACTCTCTTTCAAATTCTGAAGGTGGCAGGGGTAAAATACAGGGAGCGAAAGGCTATTTACAATTTGTACAGAAACCAGATGGCAGTTATAAGAGTCGAGGGGCATGAAAGGGAAGCAGTGGTTGGGAAAGGAGTGAGACAGGGTTGTAGCCTCTCCCCGATGTTATTCAATCTGTATATTGAGCAAGCAGTAAAGGAAACAAAAGAAAAGTTCGGAGTAGGTATTAAAATTCATGGAGAAGAAGTAAAAACTTTGAGGTTCGCCGATGACATTGTAATTCTGTCAGAGACAGCAAAGGACTTGGAAGAGCAGTTGAACGGAATGGACAATGTCTTGAAAGGAGGATATAAGATGAACATCAACAAAAGCAAAACGAGGATAATGTAATGTTGTCAAATTAAGTCGGGTGATGCTGAGGGAATTAGATTAGGAAATGAGACACTTAAAGTAGTAAAGGAGTTTTGCTATTTAGGGAGTAAAATAACCGATGATGGTCGAAGTAGAGAGGATATAAAATGGAGACTGGCAATGGCAAGGAAAGCGTTTCTGAAGAAGAGAAATTTGTTAACATCGAGTATAGATTTAGGTGTCAGGAAGTCGTTTCTGAAAGTATTTGTATGGAGTGTAGCCATGTATGGAAGTGAGACATGGACGATAACTAGTTTGGACAAGAAGAGAATAGAAGCTTTCGAAATGTGGTGCTGCAGAAGAATGCTGAAGAGAAGGTGGGTAGATCACGTAACTAATGAGGAGGTATTGAATAGGATTGGGGAGAAGAGAAGTTTGTGGCACAACTTGACTAAAAGAAGGGATCGGTTGGTAGGACATGTTTTGAGGCATCAAGGGATCACAAATTTAGCATTGGAGGGCAGCGTGGAGGGTAAAAATCGTAGAGGGAGACCAAGAGATCAATACACTAAGCAGATTCAGAAGGATGTAGGTTGCAGTAGGTACTGGGAGATGAAGAAGCTTGCACAGGATAGAGTAGCATGGAGAGCTGCATCAAACCAGTCTCAGGACTGAAGACCACAACAACAACAACATGGTCATGGTATGCAGCATGCTCTCTCGAATCCTACATCTCGATGGCAGTCTGACAAACAGTCACTATGTAAGTAGGCTGCTTCTGTGTTGTTGCCGGCCAGAGTGGCCGAGCGGTTCTAGGCGCTACAGTCTGGAACCGCGCGACTGCTACGGTCGCAGGTTCGAATCCTGCCTCGGGCATGGATGTGGGGACTGATGACCTCAGAAGTTAAGTCCCATAGTGCTCAGAGTCATTTGAACCATTTTTTGCTTCTGTGTTGGCAGCGCTGTGTAGCACTTTGCATTGGATCTGTGACTGCGCTTTCATTGTAAGAGACTCTGTGGCTGGTTGTACTCGTTGTTCGAAGTTAATCGCCAGCACTGTTGGGCAGTTGGAAGTTAGTCGCCAGCAGTGATGGAAGTACTGCTGAGTAGTTGGAGGTGAACAGCCAGCAGTGATGGATGTTAGATGTGAGAAGTTAGCACTGATGGAGGACAGGGGTCTGAAGTGTTAGCGTAGGCTAACGATCTGTACATGTTCGACTTGGAGGTTGAGTATTATTGATGATTATATACCTTTGTACTAGATGTCAATGACGATTTATATTCGTGTTTGAACTGGATGTCACATTATTAAGGTAAAAAATACATTATTTGGTTGGCAACAAGATCTTTACTTTGCAAACCACATGCCTATTAGTAGTTAGTGGCTTTAGTAGTTGGAATCTTTCATTTAGCTGGCAGTATTGACGCTCGTTGTATTCCAGTAGTTCGCGTAATGAAGATTTTTGTGCGGCAAGTGCTTAATGAAATGTATAGCTTATTGCTAAAATTTCTTTTTAGTCAGGGTCATTGTTTTGAATTAATTATTTAAAGTCAGGATGTAATTTTTTTTAGCAGTTTGACTGTGTTGTGCTAGAATGTTGTGGGTCAGTGTTGACATGATAAGAAAAAGTAAAGAGAAAGTAGGCTCAGCACGTTCAGTTTTATTCAGCTGTTTCAGAATCAAATAACGTAGAAGTTTCATCTTCTCAGTCATTCTGAAATTTAAGTACAGACACACACATTTAAACATAGAAGTTTCAACTACAATAAGGGGGTTGTTATAGGCAGTTCAACACGCCGTGCAGAACAATGGCCAGTCGCATGAAATGTGGAATGTGTAAGCCTTCTTCGAAGAGTGGCTGGTATCACTGCCTCCCTGGCCTACAGGACCACCTGGTACATTTGGGATATAGCTGACTGACAACTGTTCGTCACAGTTTTTCAGCAGTCTACGTTAGCCTTCTGTGGCCTCAAAAACAAACAGCGAGAAATGAGATTTTCCAGGAACATATCCATTTAACCTTTGGATCCATAGAACGAAATTTAGGTGTTACAACTGCAGCAAGTGTGGGCTTCGCAACTAATGAATTCTGAACGTAAGAAATGATGAACAGTTTGTAATCATAACGGTTTGTATATAGACATGCACCTGACGAATGGAATACAGTTCCTTTCGCTCAGACGTATCTTCCTTGACTTTTCAGTTTTCATGAACGTTATTATTGCTGATGAGACCTGTTTATTGCCTGATATTATACGTACAAGTACTGAATATGCATTTGTCCAGGAATAATTTAGAAAATTTTAATCTCGGTCGCAAAATTAAAAGTTGTTTTATTAACCTTCTAACTAACTACCGTCGCCACTGCACTGTGCTAAGAGTTGACGTCTGGCCAAGACCTCCTACACATTTGAACGTCCATCTGCTCAATGCCGCCTAGCCATTAGCACGCCCCAAGGGCGAATTCGCTCAGACATATATTAATGGCTGGCTTCCTGGACCCAGGTAAACAGCGCGTTTTAGGAACCAGCGACTGCGGGGGAGCTGTTTTCGATGCGTCACTACACCTGGATTTACTGCCGTTTTCTGAAGGAAATACACTAAAGGAAAAAGACGCAGTAATAGGAATTAGTTGTGCGACATAAATAAAGTTAGTAGACGTGTTTCTACGTCTGAAACAATATGTCTATACAACTCTCGCGCCAGTCGCATAAGAATGGCGCTAGTGGCGCAAATATGAGGATGCAAAACAAGTTTTCTTAAATACACTTTGTAACGGTCGTGAACGCTAGTTACCTTTGAGATTGGACGTGGTGAGTTGATGTTAGTCAAGAATTTAACGCCATTATCAGTACCTCAATGTGTTTTAACGAGGTCGTGTGATGGGCTAGGAGAAGCTGGATGTTTCTTCTGCGATACTGCAGAAAGACTTGGCAGGAATGTGGCCGCTGTACATGACTGCTGGCAGCGGTGATCATGGTAAAGTACGTTCGCTAGATGACCGGGCTCTGGACGGTCACGTGGCACTACCGAGAGGGAAGACCATCGTGTTCGGCGTATGACTCTAGCGCAGCGTACTGCATCTGTAGCAGCAATCTGAGCAGCAGTTGGCACCACAGTGACACAACGAACTGTTACAAATCGGTTACTTCAAGGACAGCTCCGAGGCAAATGCCCTGTAGCGAGCATTCCACTAACCCCAGACGACAGCCACTAGCGACCCCAATGATGTCAAGCGAGAGCTTTCTGGAGGCAGGCTGGAACTCTGTTGTGTTTTCTGATGAAAGCTGGTGTTTCTCGGTGCCAGTGAGGGTCGTGTGATTGTGTTGCAGCCTACAACCAACCTGTCTCCGTGCTAGACACAGTGGATCTACACCGGGGGTTATCAACTGGGATGCGATTTCATACGACAACAAGAGCACTCTCGAGGATTTCCCACGCACCCTCACTGCAAATCTGTACGCCAGTTTGGCGACTGGATCTGTTGTGCCTCAATTTATGAACAGCATTCCAGGGGATGTTTCCCAGTAGAATATCGCACTCCTACATAGCGCTGTTGTAACCCAACATGCTGTGCAGAGTGACGACATGCTGCATTGGCCTGCTCGACCATCAGATCTGCCTCCAGTCGAACACATATGACACGTACCTGACGACAACTCCAGCGACAGCCACAAACTGGAGTATTCGTCCCTGTTCAAATGGTTCAAATGGCTCTGAGCACTATGGGACATAACTTCTGAGGTCATCAGTCCCCTAGAACGTAGAACTACTTAAACCTAACTAACCTAAGGACATCACATACATCCATGCCCGAGGCAGGATTCGAATCTGCGACCTATTCGTCCCTGCACTGACCTTCCAAGCGCAACAGGCATGGAACTCCACCCCACAAACTTACATCCGCTACCTGTACAACACAATGCATACACGTTCGCATGGTTGTATCCAAAATTCTGGCGTTTACATCAGTTATTAATATAGCAGCATTTCACATTCGCAATGTCTTATCTCTAGCTTACATTAAACTGTGATCTTACGATATTAATCACTTAAATATGTCACCAGACTAATGTATTCCAGAAATTTCATTACTTAACAAGAATTTTGTTTTCGTGTTTCGACTTTCATCTGTCAGTGTAGTTCTTAAAATATAACAGAGTTCAGAAATCAAGGAGCATAAAGAAAAGACCTTCTTCTGAATCAAACAAAATAAATTAAAATAAAAAAAGAAAAGGCGAGATCCTAGGTAGATATGCCATTTTTAAATAGTTGCGTCACCTTTTACGTGGGCCTGTTACATGAAATTTCATGCTTACATTCATTGCCACAGAAAGCAGAGTGATCATATTTGAAGGTCCCACGTTCGTTTCCGGCAATTTCCTCTGACATGCTGACAGGTTACCTACAAAGCTAAATAACAATTCAATAAAAATAAAAGTTCCTCATAAAATCAATGCCACCTTCCAGATTAACTGAAACAAAAAAGGGGGTTGAATGAATGGTCTAGCTGGACAACGGAAATCGTTACTGTATGATGAAGACTGAGACACTATAAACTAAAAGTGAATATAGCCTTCTTAGCCCTAATGTCTTTATGCCCCTTGCGTTACACCAAACGTCAGGGGCAAATTACTCATCTTACTTCCTATTATACGCTGTGGTAGTTGAACAAGAAATCCTTGAATTCGCTGAAGATATTGGACAACTTCAAATTCAGACGGGAAGCTGTCGTTAGAGGAACCAGAGAGTAGTGGAGTAAAACATATACGTATTTTGGATAACATTAAATAATCTTACCACTGTTCCTTCTTGGACTTTTCTTATTCCGATACGTGCTCCTCCCCTAAATGAATGCCATTGTAAGGCAGAGCAAACTTGAATGTGGTACACGTAATGCACCAAAACACCAGACAAAAGCCCCTCCCCACCTCCCCAACCCGTCCCTGACACACCCGCGTGGTGGCTCCCACGAGGAACGCACAAGAGCTGCTTCAGAGGCTTCGGAGTACGTTTAAACGAAGTCGGGCGTAGTAAGTAGCGGTGAACGATGATGTCTTGAAATAGGCATGTTACGGTTGGTTCAGATGTCCTGTAAAATGTGGTTCACGCTGTCTGAAATGAACAGTCCATCTGAGTGATGCGCCATAGATTTGTATATTATGGGCTCACGGCATTGCCCTCCAGTGAGAACTACTACCAGCGGACGATCTACAATAGAAGGTTATCGCGTTGTCAATGCCATGAGAACAAGTACTGATAATGTAATTAGCAGATACGAAGTGTATTCATTATCACTCCTGCGTTTATAGTGAATTTTCGCCAAGTATATGGACTTCATAACGTTTATTAAATTGCTAGGGTACGTACTACCTGCTATTATTTACAAGTACTTCCTTGTCTTAACATTGTCAACAGCTTTGGTAAAGTCTGTAAAATCTACGTGTGTTTGTTAGTTGGTTATTGCTGTTTCATTGTTCTTGCCCCACGCGACATGTCAGTGACATACTTTTAACACTTATATCCAGTCGTCAGCTAGTGAGATTGAAAATACGTAAACATGTTTTAGAAAATTTTCAGATATGTCATTATACGTTTGATTCATACGATATGCTATTCATGAATTTCTTTGAGTCGTGATTAATAGATAACCATCGATTTTTGTGAGTACATAAATAAAACTGATATCGTCCAATGGTGTTCATCATCGTTGGTTACGTGGCAGATCACTTAGACCTGTTAGGGATAGGTAAAAAATGGAATTTTTTGAGAAAGACGTGAGTAGGAGGACGGCATATAGGCTCCTCAAGAACGATTATAGAGGCCAGGACGGGTTAAGTAGCCACTTCGTTTAATTTTCTTGGAGATTGCTGCAGCCCTGTGCAGAAAATTTGAAACTATTTAACCTTTCTATTGTGAATGGATCTAACTGACTCAGTTCGTTTACTAAAATTAACATAAATCCGCGAATAATATTTATTTTGTGACAGGACCTTATGTAACCCTCAAGTACGTAGTAATTTACGTTATTCTTATTTTTTGTTTCAAAATGTCAAGTACCTTTTTAGTTAAATAGCTTTGACACTCTTTTTGTGAATGGGTCTTTTAGACCCAGGCGGGTATTCATCTGAATTCTTCCAACAGATTGTTTGTAATACACGTGATTGTTGTCGTATGGTCTACAATGCCTCAGAGGTATTTCATATTGTTGTAAGAATTGGTATAACAAGTGCAACATCAGTCTGATTCAGTATGCCAACATGACTAGCCGTTTTCTAATCAGAAAGGCTTCTGAATGAGTCATATTACAAAACAGTAGATGATACTGTCAATGATTCAGATTTCCAAGATTCTGTTGACAGTTCAAGTGATGTTGATAATGTATCAGCTGGAAGCGAGGAGAGTGATGTTATTGAAGCAGATGAAGGTGCAGCTACGTTATCTAACGAAACTAATGTAGCTGGAAACGTTTATAAGTTGCGTAATGGTACAGAGTAGTCTACATATCCTCCAGCTGCGTCAAAGCCAAGGTGACCATAATAAATACATTTTATGTAACTGAATTTTACGAGTATATCATTGTTATTATAGGTCAGCGTCGTAAGGAAGTGTCTAACACGGTAGGTTATCACCACTGTGGTCTTGGATTCGAAACTCGGGTCGGCCAAAACTGATTTTTGTGGTAGGGAAGGCAATGTGCTGATTGTCTAGAAAGATGTAAACTTTCATCTTCCGTAATCTCTTGGGCCTTGTATGCAATAAATCTTTACTTTTTACCTGATGCCAGATTTACGTTTTTTGTGTTTCTTTGCAGTTTATCTTTTGTGGTTGACTCTCAGCTAAATTTTTTAAATATTTTTTTTTCTGTTTCTTTATGGCTGGAAACATTCTTCGTCCTGTTCCAGGACCTACCGAGTTTGCTCTTCAGCGAATTAATGAAACGAAAGTATCCTCATTTTCACTGTTTATAACTGAAGAAATGTAGGCATTGATTCTGAATGAAACCAACAGAGAAATGATCCAGTATCACAATCCAAAGATGCGACATTCACATCTATTGCAAATCAGAAACTGAAGGCTTATTTGGGACTTCTTATATTGGCTAGTGTGTACAGATCTGCTGGAGTATCTCTTGAATAGCTATGGGACAACCTGAATGGTCGTCTAGTTTTTCGTGCAACGATGTCACTTCAGCCTTTCCATACAGTAAACAGATTTCTCAGATTTGACAACAAAGAAGATCGACCAGCTAGGAGACACCATGATAAACTGGCTGTTATCAGCATTGTCTTTGAAATGTTTGTGGAATAATTTCCTGAAATGTTCATTCCTTACGAAAATGTCACTGTTGACGAGCAATTGGTCCCATTCAGAGTAAGATGTCCTTTCAGTCAGTACATGCCTTTAAAACCGGGAGGAAAGTATGGAATAATATTATGATTATCTGATGTGAAAACAGTATATGTTTATGCAGCAGACGTGTATACAGGAAAGCCGAAAAGTAGTCCACGAGAAACAAATCAAGACAGAAACGTTGTATTGAGGCTTGTGGAAAGTATTGAGAAAACTGGGCGAAAAATTACCACCGATAATTTCTTTACCGATTACACCGTGGTTAAAGAACTTCTAAAGAAAAATCTAACATTTCTTGGAACTCTCAGAAAGATCAAACTGAGATTGTGAAGGAAATGGCGGCAAACAATATCAGACCAGTGTTTTCAACCACCTTTGGATTTCAGAGGGATGTAACGCTGGTTTCGTAAGTACCAAAAAAAGCTTAAAGCAGTACTATTACTCTCCACGATGGACCATGACTGTAGCTTGTCTTCAGAAGAGCATAAGAAGCCTGAAGTAATACTACATTACAACAAAACCAAAGGAGGAGTTGACGCAACAGATAAACTTGCCAGCACTTATTCCTGTAAAAGGTGTACTAAGAAATGGCCTGTTTGTTTGTTCTATAACATGCTATACATTGCTGCAATAAATGCTAATGCTTTGTATGTACATATTAATCCTGGCTACAATCAAAACAAATTCTACAAAAGACGGCTATTTCTAAGATAAGTTGGATATGAGCCAACAAAACCAATGCGAGAGGAAAGAATGACTAAGAATTTCCTGACAAAATCAAAGTAAGTTTGGAAAATATTGCTACAATGTATTCAGGGGCAAAAGAACAGAAGATGGGCCGGTGGAAAGAATGTGGACCGAAGAAAGGTCGGAAGACTAACAAAAAGTGTGACATTTGTCAATCATTCGTCTGCCAAGAGCGTGTAAATATTTACTGCAATAATTGCGTACGCTAATACAATACCCATAGAAACTGAGTTAAATATGGTTCCTCAAAATCAAATATTGTAATTAAATTAAAATTTTAAGTTAATTATTGTGTATAGCAAAAGTTGAAATTTAAGCTATAACATGCGCTTATATGCAAAAACAAAGATACAAACACTATTTTGAAGTACCATGTATGAACATTTGTTTCTCGAACTAAAATTTTATGAAACATATTTTTGTATTAAATATGTTCAATAAATGTTGAAGAGTTCAAACTTCTGTTTTTCTGCATAAAAAACTAAGAATAAAATACATTTTGAAGAATCATCTGAGAGTTGCGGATCAAACAGACCCATTCACAAAATGTGTGTTTCTGTTTGAAACACAATAGGAAGGTTAAAGAGATTTCTTTGCTTCTGTCAGCAATTCCGTAGCGATAGTTTCACACGCTCCTCTGCAGTGAAATATTGTGTGTTTTCTCCACATCTGACGTAGGGCAAGAGACACCGTTCATTTGCATATAATAAAAGTGTGTATACTGTATCAGTTAACCGCTACGATGCTGGTAAAACATTGTTTGTTAGCCTTCTAAACCATGTATTTATGAATTGCGTAGGTTGTATAATTTCGGATTCAGACAACATTTAGCGTAAACAACATTTAGCGTAATGGCGTTCTGATGGGAGTAGTGACAACACGCCAGACGGGGCAAAGTGGGCATTTGGCCACTATGCCCTAACATTTGTTGTCTTCAGTCGAGCACTTGTGGGATATGACGGGACGAGAAGCACCTAGTGAGACTCGTCAACCAACAAGTCTTACAGAACTACGTGAAGAGGTCGAGCAGGCGTGCAAAACATATAGCAGGACAGTGTAGCCATCTCTGCGATCGACTAGATCCCAGAGTCGGCGCCTGCTTTGCCCATGGAGGCTACATCACATACTGATATAGGTATTCCACCGTAAGTCGATACATGCTACCCCAGAACCGTTTTTGTTATTGATCTGTAAATATAATCATTTCATGTACTCCATATGCACCTTTGCAGCAATAAATATAGAGTGATGTAACCGTAGGCTTCCGCGGCCTTTGTCACAGTCAATAAAATACTTCTGGGTTTGAGGCCGCATTGTCACCTATAAAATTCCGACGTTTCTGCGACTGTTGCTAGACGCCTTCCTCAGGGTGTACTGCTAACAGTTAGCAGTATACTCTGAGGAAGGCGTCTTGCAATAGTCGCCGAAACGTCGGAATTTTATAGTTGACAATGCGGCCTCAAACCCAGAAGACTTTTACTAAGGGGAGGTTTACTATCTTTGGCCCGAAAAAAGCATGCTCTTTGAGAATTTTTTTCTCGGGATGTGTTATACACTCCTGGAAATGGAAAAAAGAACACATTGACACCGGTGTGTCAGACCCACCATACTTGCTCCGGACACTGCGAGAGGGCTGTACAAGCAATGATCACACGCACGGCACAGCGGACACACCAGGAACCGCAGTGTTGGCCGTCGAATGGCGCTAGCTGCGCAGCATTTGTGCACCGCCGCCGTCAGTGTCAGCCAGTTTGCCGTGGCATACGGAGCTCCATCGCAGTCTTTAACACTGGTAGCATGCCGCGACAGCGTGGACGTGAACCGTATGTGCAGTTGACGGACTTTGAGCGAGGGCGTATAGTGGGCATGCGGGAGGCCGGGTGGACGTACCGCCGAATTGCTCAACACGTGGGGCGGGAGGTCTCCACAGTACATCGATGTTGTCGCCAGTGGTCGGCGGAAGGTGCACGTGCCCGTCGACCTGGGACCGGACCGCAGCGACGCACGGATGCACGCCAAGACCGTAGGATCCTACGCAGTGCCGTAGGGGACCGCACCGCCACTTCCCAGCAAATTAGGGACACTGTTGCTCCTGGGGTATCGGCGAGGACCATTCGCAACCGTCTCCATGAAGCTGGGCTACGGTCCCGCACACCGTTAGGCCGTCTTCCGCTCACGCCCCAACATCGTGCAGCCCGCCTCCAGTGGTGTCGCGACAGGCGTGAATGGAGGGACGAATGGAGACGTGTCGTCTTCAGCGATGAGAGTCGCTTCTGCCTTGGTGCCAATGATGGTCGTATGCGTGTTTGGCGCCGTGCAGGTGAGCGCCACAATCAGGACTGCATACGACCGAGGCACACAGGGCCAACACCCGGCATCATGGTGTGGGGAGCGATCTCCTACACTGGCCGTACACCACTGGTGATCGTCGAGGGGACACTGAATAGTGCACGGTACATCCAAACCGTCATCGAACCCATCGTTCTACCATTCCTAGACCGGCAAGGGAACATGCTGTTCCAACAGGACAATGCACGTCCGCATGTATCCCGTGCCACCCAACGTGCTCTAGAAGGTGTAAGTCAACTACCCTGGCCAGCAAGATCTCCGGATCTGTCCCCCATTGAGCATGTTTGGGACTGGATGAAGCGTCGTCTCACGCGGTCTGCACGTCCAGCACGAACGCTGGTCCAACTGAGGCGCCAGGTGGAAATGGCATGGCAAGCCGTTCCACAGGACTACATCCAGCATCTCTACGATCGTCTCCATGGGAGAATAGCAGCCTGCATTGCTGCGAAAGGTGGATATACACTGTACTAGTGCCGACATTGTGCATGCTCTGTTGCCTGTGTCTATGTGCCTGTGGTTCTGTCAGTGTGATCATGTGATGTATCTGACCCCAGGAATGTGTCAATAAAGTTTCCCCTTACTGGGACAATGAATTCACGGTGTTCTTATTTCAATTTCCAGGAGTGTACATATCAATATCAAATTTTGTCAAAATGTTTATTGATATTTCCTCTACAAACTGGAATTTTTTTCAACCGGAAATGTCGAAGAGCAAAGGCGGAAGTGCCGTCGGAACGAAACAAAATTTCGACGCGCGGTATGTCACAGGTCAGCTGGCTCGCCTGAAATCAAAATTGAGTTGACGTTAGCGAAGTATATAAGGTTCTTTAGGAGTTGTACCTCGCTTAAGTTATTCGGACCATAGGAAACAAAATGGCGGCCATTTGAAAAAATAGGGTTCTTTTCATCGATTTTTCGACTTCGTCGGCCAAGTAAAAATATTTATAGTTGATGGATCGGAATAAATGTGGTACAACTCCTAGACAATTTAGTTAGCTTCGTCGGAAACAAAGAATCATGCCAATCGGTTCAGTAGGTTTGAAGCTACCATACCACGCGATAAAACAAAAACGTCATTTCGAGAAAAACTCGTTTGAAGTGTTGACTACATATAAATGCAATATTATGCAACTTACGTTAAATCTGCTACTCCAGATCCATAAACCAGTCCTTTCCCTTCCTCAAAGAGGGCGTTCTGCTCGATCTGGGCCAACCTGCACTGCTCCAGAGCCGTTCGTACGGCCGGTGACAAGCGGTTTTCGGCCACTTGAATCCGGTGGTCGTCCGAATGCTTAGCGAAATGCGTCGAATAGAGTCCCAAGGTGACCCATCGCTGTCATGGTCTTCTGAATTGCTGAATGCCCTTCGTTGAAGCTGTTCACTGCCAGGAAAGTCACAATCTCCATAGTCTTCGCACCAGAATGCAAATGCTTGGGGGCTAACTTCTAAACACACGCGTTCAAAGTTTCGTTTGAATTTTGTGTGTTTCCTCCCAGGCACCGGTATAGTAACTCGTCCTCCGAAAGAAAAAAAACTGGTGCATTAAAAAGGCTGATTTCAGAGAGTTGCATATTTTGTTCAACCACGAATAACAAACATTTGCGTTCCGTATTCGTAAAAACCGTTTGAGGGGTGTATTCTAAACACTTTTATGGATCCAAAAATGCAATTTAAAAAAAATCGATATTTTGAACCAAAAGATAGTAAACCGCCCCTTAAATGTAGAGTGGATTGGAAATCTATAAAATGGGGTACTGTTTTTCCCAGTAGTGTATTATTATTGTTATTAATATTATTTTTATATGATTCCCCCATTTTGCTAGACAACGTTCTTGTTGCCTTCGTTATTTACTGTAATACTACAATACTTAATGTTCATTGCATTTTTATCTGAGAGTTTTGAGAGATCCATTTTCTTGAATAGCAATGTCCACGGTGTGGTCTTCGGTGTAATAGCGTGCCAGAACACGATGTTACACGAAGACGCGACACCGCGCTGTCTGGTGGGTAGCAGGTTTCCTAGTGGGACGGCGGTATGCTGGCGACCGTGACTAGGGACGCCAATATTTGCACAAAACGGAGCTCCGGCCTTCACGGCCACTTAGAGGAACACGCAAGCGTCATGGTGCGACCTCGTAGCGCATCACGCATCCGCGGAAGCTGGCCTCAGGAAGCGCCTTGCGGTTGTCTCTCGTGCGGGTCCACCGACTGAATTGTAGTTGGAGTCAAAACCGATGACGGTCGAGTTTAGGCTCGATACGCGCACGTACGTCGTGCATCCTCCGACAGCAAATGAGCATCTGATAGTGTTCTGAGTGCTCTGCCCAATTCGAGCATTAAACGTGATCGTAGCGAGATATTTAGGGAATTTTTATTTCATTTGTTGCGAGCTGTCATGGCGGATGGTGGTGGTAAGCGACAAATTCTACCCAAGCAAGTGACAAAGTAATTTGCAGGACACACGCTTACATCAAGCACAAAAAGCACATACGCGTACCGCAACTGACTCTTGGAATCGCCAGAAATGCAGTATCCATCCGTTTGTCGACCTGTGTCAACCGCCATCGTTCGTGGATCGGACTGCTTTGAATCCTCTTGAGAACGGGAAGAAGGGAGAAACGAGAATCTTAGCAACAGTCGTGCACAGTCGTGGAAAGGAAAGGAAAAACTAGACAATGGAACTTCACTGAGCCAGCGAATGTACACTGCACGGAAGTTAACTGAGAAATCAACGTGCCAGCCAAAAAACGAACGAGAATAATTCCGTTCATCTTTTCATTATCCAGTTTAGGGCGAACTGCTAAGGAAATGTGACTACTTCTTATTCATATACGTTTATTTAAAATATTAACTGTGAACATTAAAAAGTGATTAAAAATTGTAACAGATTATCTGCATAGTATATTTTTTTCTGTTTCTGATGATGTCCTTTGTGGATAGAACAGGTTTGTCAATCACTTCCGGTTCTGATGGTCAGTAGGAAATAGGATCGTTAGGAAGGAGAGGGATGTGGGATCGCATAGGAGATTGGTTTAATGAAGCAAATCTGAAGAGAGATTCTTTAAAACAAGTATGGATGCGTAAGCAAATTGTTACTGATGGGCAAAATAAAAGTAGTAGTATTCCTCTTAGAGCTAAAAAATTTTGATTCCCCCATATTCTTCTAACATTGCATTGAGTGGCTTCTTTCACATTCCTCAGATAACGAAATCATTGCATGACAAGCATTTTCAGAATTATGATGAGGTGATTTTCGAAGTGGAACTTTTTCTGAAGAGTCAAAATGCGTTCTACAGCTGAGGTCTCCTCCAAGTCATCCATCTCTCGGAAAATGTACTGTGTTGAAGGGTGGGTATTGTAACTGCTCCTCTTAAGATATATTGGAAACGTTCGTTGATGAAATTCGTGCTCCGACCAACTAGCGGTAGAATGTATATGTATTTTGTCTTATGAGGAACATTACACAGAAAAATCTCTCCTGCTGCACTGTATTCACGCCGAGTGCATATCAATGATACCGACCAGTTCAAATAATTATATGCTTCCCGACGTCTACGAACACAGCTACATGTAGTTGCACACCAATGGCTATCCTTATACTAATTGTGACTGCAGTCCATGTACGGTAATAGTTTCTCCCTTAAAGTTTTCAGTTTACGCAAACGTAATAGTTCTAATCAGTACAGTAACTGTCTAACGCGGCAAAGAATATTTATGCATGCTGCGCTCTGTTACTTGATCTGTGTCGTCGCACATACAAATATTTCATAAACACACAAAATTAAATGGGTTGAAAGAAATTTTACACAGTAAATCCACTTTATGTTGGTTTATTCTATACTATTCACGTCCTATCATCGTATTAACGAAGTAACTTTTCCCTAAGCTGGGTGGAATTAGTTACGTAAGTTTCAGTCAAAGAGTTTGTAACAAGATCCAGACTTCATTTGCTACTTTAACTTCAGTACTTCCTCATAATTCAATACTTCCTACTTGTATGTCGGTAAATTGCTAACAGTCTATTACAGTCTATTACTTTGGGGCAAAGTTCAGTCTTCCTTGTATGATAATCAATTTAAGACAAGTTCGGATCTTTTCCTCTCTTGGCTTTACGTAATGATATACTCAAGGTTGCTGATCTACCTACTGCAAGTTTAATGATTCCTATCAGATCGCAAATTTCCAAAACTGCCTACGTACAAGATCACACGTTGAGATACGACCTGATCGAGCAAGCCCTAGTAGCACATTAACAATGTATGACTTTTTTCTTCTGTATTATGCAGTGTCCTCTAAGGGTACTCACAAGGAGTATTCTTTGAGTACACTCGTTATGTTCCGTGATCTATAAGTACACTACTTTGCTATCTACTATTATTTTAATTTGAAACTAATGGATTCTATTTCTTTTATTTCCCTTTTTAAAACATTAAGTCTCTTTATACTGGATTTCTATTTCTTTTCTATATACTTGCTACTATTCAAATGATGCTATTCCAGTGGGACTTGAAATGTGGATCTTTGATTTTGGGCCTTTTATTGGGTTTGGGTACTATTTTATATTTTCAATTTTGCGTCCAAAGGAAGCGGCGTTACAATAAGTAAAGAAAGCTTGCCAGCAGTTGCAAGAGTATTAGTCACAGCTTGATTTTGTGAGGTGATAGTTAAAGCCTTATGACTACTGTTTACATGTCGCAGAACCTTAATTTTGACGACCGGTTGTGGTTCCACTGTCTTAACCACTGAGACAATTCGTTCTTTTGGAAGTATTGAAGCCTTCGTGGTAATCGCAGGTGCCACCACATAATATTGAATTTATGTCAGTAACGTGACTCCATCGCTACAATCTTCTATAAGGATTCACACGCAGCGGATATTCAGGAGGTTGGCGTCGCACTGCTAGCTCGCCTCCCAGTTTCACCTGCCGGCAGCATGACTCATTAACGTCCCTGTCCTCCCTCGACCTCATACTACTCCTCCGCAGCACGTCTTCGGCTTTTCATCACGTACAACAGTCATTCGCCTACGCCTGAAAGTCGTTAACACTGACACAAAGCCCCTGCATTCGTGCATTCGTTCTACTTGCACAATACTAGCTAGGCAGTTGGCATTGCTTGCACGCAAAAGGAAGTAATACGGTTGTCCCAGCGAGAACGGTCCTTTCTGTCGCAAACGACCATTGTTGATACACACAGTACCTCTCTTGCCAGAAGCAAAACGTACACAAAGTGTATACCTTTGTGCCATGAAGTTACTTTTCTCAAGATAGTGACGGAAACGAGCGGGGCGAAGCACTACATGGTAACGTAAAAGCCAAGGTCAAAAGAAACAATGTAATTCTCTATTCCTTGTGTTACGAAAGGCTCTCCACTCAGTACCATACATCACTTGGTTAGACATAACTGTACATTTAAGACTGGTCAGCAAGCTGTGTTAAATTAATGTTTTATCTTCTACTTTAAATAATAACTTCGTACGTTTGGAGCACCTTGGCTTCCTACGGTCACTATCTGTCATTATCAACCCTAAATTATATTACCAACTATAATCTATAAACGGAGTGATAACCTGAAATAAACGTATAGTATGGTAATGTCACAGCGTAATAGAAATAAACGCACGGTTTTCTGCGATTTACCGGCAACATAGTAGCCAGTACATGATATTTCGAATTCCAGAATTATAATATATAAATTTTTTTCAATGGCATTGTTCTTTTGGACTTGAAAGAGGAAGATGTATATACTTGTAAAGGCCAGAGTAAGTCAAGATCCGACATTACTTGCATACTACAAAAATAATGCAGTACGTTAAAGAGAGCCATTAAAATCTCTAGATTTATGCATGTACTGAAAGGAATAAATAACACAGATAATAATATCAGAACTATACGGGACATTGTCAAACTGGAGACAGGACAGACACTCAGAGCACAATATCCCATAACATTCAACCAAATGAAAATTGTATGTCAATTCAAATGTTGCAAGTACTTCTAACGATCACTTTCCAAACGTAGCTGCAAATTTAGGATTAAAGCGTTCACTTGAAGTAAGAGAATATATTAAAAATGTCATTCCACAAAACTTTAAGCAACTAGAAGTAGTTCTTACATCCTTCACTGAACTTAATACAACTGTAAAAATTCTGAAAGATAAAAACTCTTGTGGCGTTGTCTGAGTTTCAGACAGAATTCTGAAAAGTTATTCCAGCTTAATAAGTAATGTCCTTAGTGATACATGCAATGCATCCCTGGCATAGGGATTTTTTTCACACTGGTTAAAATATTCAATTATTAAACCACTTAAACAATTATTGTCCAATTTTATTGCTGACGTCTTTTTCTGAAATTTTCGAAAGAATAATGTTTTCAAAAATAGTCGCACACTTAAGTGGAAACAATTTACTTAGCACATCACAGCTTGGATTCCAGAAAGGTCGCTCAACTGAGAATGGTATTTATACATTCACTCAACAAATATTACAAGCCTTAAATAATAATCTGTCGCTAGCTGGTATTTTTTGTGATATCTCCAAGGCCTGAGATTGTGCATATCACGAAACTCTGATTAGAAAAAAATCAAGTTTTATGGAATTGATGGCCTCACACACAGCTGGTTTTAATCGTACTGGACTAACAGAATGCGAGAGGTTATTCTAAATAAATTACACAATGTCGAAAAGGTAGAAAATTTTAGTGACTTGGGTAACATCACAAAGAGTCACATAGGTTTCAAATTTGGGTCCACTCCTATACTTTATATATGTGAATGACCTTCCACTTAACATTCAACAAATAAAAGCTGTACTTTCGCACACGATACTTGTGTTATAATAAATTTCATTACGGAGAAAGGAACAGAAGGTTTAGTAAATGACATTTTCCAAACAATTATTAAGTGATTCTCTGAAAATAGACTCCCGCTAAATATTGTAAAAACACCTTACATTTAGTTCTGTACAACAAACAGAGTCTTATCAATAACAGATGTAGAACATGGGTAGGAGTCAGTAAGTATGGTATAATGTTCTCAGTTGTTGAATGTACAAATTGATGAAATCTTGAACTGGAAGTGCCATAACACTGAGCTTCTCAAACAATTTGTTACAGCTACTTTTGCTCCTCGTAAAATTTCTAATCTTGGGAACAAATGTCTCAACCTCCTGACACATGCTGCATATTTCCAATCGATAATGTCATGCGGAATAATTTTATGGGGTAGCTCATCACTTGAAAGAAAGTAATGATGGCAGAAAACCGTGCCGTAAGAATAATATGTGGTGTTCACCCGCGGACGACATGTAGATACCTCTTCAGTGAGCTAAGCATTGTAACTGTCTTTACAATACATATTTTCGCTAATGAAATTCGTCATAAATAATCCATAACAATTGGAAAAAAGTCATGTACGTATCTACAACACTAGGGTAAAAAATGACCAGTTTTACCCATTGTTAAAGCTGTCATTTGTACAGTAACATAAAATGTCTGACAGTCAGCGAAGCAAGATTTAAATCTAATTCAGAATCATTTCTCCTGGACAACTTCTTCTATTCCAACGACAAATTTATACTTAAAAAATGGCAGCCAGTAAAAAAATTAAATTGAAATAATTAAAGTTAACAAAGAGTAGTTACATGAGTGGGAATAAAATGATCTGTTCATTTATGTTAACAATAATTATGTATACACATCCTGTAAACTGACTTGTTTCACATCATTTTAATAAGAGTTGTTCCAATGATCTGTGGAACACGTAACTGCCAAGGAAGGACTCGGAAACAAAACCATCTACCAACAGAATTCGAATCTCGCGAAGCGAATCACGAGTTTCAATGCACAAATTGTAAAAGGAAATAGTGACTGGTTGGGACTAAAACATAAATAAGGAATAACCATGATGTCGGAGTATTGGTTCTGCTATGTATGTTCCTTATCCAGTCGACGACGATGCAGGCTGTCTCCCGGAAGGTAATATCTCATATGGAATAGTGAAATATGCCGTTGCAAGAACCACCAGTCAGTCATTTATACGCTCCTGAAGAGTAAGTTTGATCTCATAATATGTTGGCGGAATTCTCAATCTATGTTCGTAGCAACAGAACTAAAGGAAATTTTGCTTTTTAATCATTCTGACACAGAGTTTTGAAGTCTCTGGACTACGCCAACTAAAAATAATTAAATTTGAGTTTATATGTAAATTAATTTTTGTTTTTAACGTTAATGTAAGCAGAGTGTGTTTTGTGCTTAAGTACTTTTGCTAACAAAGTCATTCTTAAATGTGATTATTGATATGATATTGTCAAACAGAAGTCACAACAGAATTCCTTGGAGTCGTATGAAGTTCGCCCGCTAATTAGACAAAGGAATGCCCCATTACATTTAATTTTCGAAATAAAAAACACCTTAAAATCGTTAGCGATTTGTCTATTAAATGTATCAGAATACGGACGGATGTAATATCACGAACTTTGAACAGGGTAGTTTACCTTCATGACTTGGGCGCCATGTGAAATTTTGTGATGAATTGCTTCATGTTAGAATCTTTGTAGACGTCGAAGTTAAGACATTTGCAGATTTATTAGACCTTCAAAGTGTGGCTTTGCGACTATTAACCCTACGATTTTCCTATCTGAATAAGGTATGAGTATCGCAAGTCCAGGCTGAGTAACTTTAAACATTCCAGATCAGTCTATGACTCGCCTCCGTGGACGACGTCGCTAACGCGCGCCTGTACGGTGGCGCTCGACCCGGGGGTAAGGCGGTTTGAATCCTGGTGTTGTAAGAAATTCTCACTGCTAGTATTTGGCAGGCAGGGGGAGGAGAGGTGGCGATGTAAGCAGACTTTGTCCCCATGACCTGGTTTAAATACCAAAACTCTCCACGGTGTCTAATGTATGCGGCATTGTTTATGGTGACCCACCATCGGATTGGTACGTTAAGCTCGATGGCCACTTGGGTGCTCTTCGAGAGGAGCAGGCTATGTGACGGCGCGACGTTTTACCTTCTTTCTTCTCTCACCATCATCATCATCATCATTATGCAACACAAACATTACACTACACACACATATCAGTGACCTACACTTAACAGATAAACTTACGCACACAGATCTCATACCTCCTTATTTATTATTTATCTTCTATAAAACTTTTTATAGTAAGTTCCTATTCTCTTGCTTCAGATCCCTGTATTTATGTGTGATATTTACTTTCAGAGCTCAGTAAGTAGGTATTTTGGATCTGAAGATTTGCTGAAGATATTTACAGCGTATGGTTACAAAGTTCATGAAACTTAAGTGGTATTCTGTTTACCATTATCGCTGTGGATTTGTTCTTTTCATACAGCACGCAAGAAAAATATTGAATTTTCAACACAAAACAAGTTGCAATCTTTCAATTGCAAACATTAAAATCACGTGGATTAATGCCAAAGTTGTGAAAACTCACAAATCCATACTTATTACAAAAGTGGATATGTGTATGTGTGAATGTATGTTCCTCTTTAACTCCTAAACTACTGAGCCAAATTAGCAACTTTCTTAGAAAATTCTATTGCAATAATTTTTTTATTACATTGTATGAATGCCTGAACTGGGAACGCATGCAAAACTGGAGTTGTCGTATAGCGTGTTGTAACTGCAAGTGGTGTACTTACTCTGTGTTATTGTTGGCAAAAACTTTACACACCCTGATTGGGCAATGCAACTCCAAATATCAACAAAGAAATACTGTCACTGCAAAACACATTCGGCCCCTTAGGCACTGAATATTCTGGCCCTGTTCAAAACTGGTCACTTTGATCCCTGTGCACATAACAAATAAATAAAATTGTCTAACCTCTAAAGCAACAACGGTGGATCTCGATATATTCTGGTCTCTCATGAAGAAGTATAAAATATAATAGCTATAGTCTCAGCAGTGTGCAATGCTGGACGTATTACTTTGAAATGTGCATGAAATTGTTTTGGCTGATAAATGAAAACATTTAAGAAAAATTCAATGTCTGAAAAACTTATGACCTGGACGGGGAGGAGGTTCTGAATTAGTGAATTACCAACATTGACCTTTTCAATAGTGAAACTGTATTCGAAGTTAAGTTTGGCTTTCCAAAAATCTGACAGTTGAAATTACATTACTCACAAAAATTACATCCTTTTTACTGAGTCACAAATAATAATATTTATACAAGTATTATCTAAGCTCACGAAAAACGTTTAAAAAATAATCATCAAGTTACGTATATCTGTGCTAACAAATCTTAGAAACATTACAAAAAGGAAATATCTAACTAGCCTTTACATCAAATTTGTTTACGTAAGTTCTGGGGTTGCTCAACAATTGCCAATTATCAGCCAACTCATCTACACTAACGCGCTGGCTGAACGAAAGTCATAAATATTTAACATCTTTACCTTGATTGCGAAAAGACTTCTCCTTCCACATTTCCCGTACTACATGTACTCGTAATTCCTAATTACAATCTAACACTTGGTGGCTTCACAGAGCACACTACAAAAACTGCCTACTCCAACCTCTTTCGCTCATGGACAGCTACCCATTGCTATGCGTCAGACGCTTTTTTACTCCAACACTACAATCTCAGACCAGAAGCAGTATCTTTGGCTCTGCGATCGTACACAGTCAGCGATCCGCTTTATAGAGCCCAACAGAGACATACATCGTTTATAATGTAACAGCTTCATTTTACTATACATTAGCATCATTACAACATTCGGGCGCCAATACAGTATATGTGTGTACTCCAGTGACTTCAATTTCAACCAAACTTCGTTCATACATCCCTTGCTGTCAGGCTACAATCGCTGTGGGAGTAAGAACCACTTACATGTCATAGCTCAGGAGATAAGACGTTATAAAGATTAAGATTCGTGGAAAACTGTCGCATTGTCCATGACGTTTAACTTTGTTACTCCTATGCTGCTAAGTATTTTCGCAACATATTTCGCAGGCGGTATCCAAATATGCCGCTGAATGTACGTACAAAAGTACAAAATTATTGTATATCGCATAAATCAGGATATATGGCGTCATAAAAATTGAGATATGTGCAAAATTGCAGCCTCATGCACGACGTTTAAATTTATTACTCCTTTGCTACTGAGTCTATTAGCAAAATATTTCGCGGACAGTATCCAAATATGCCGCTGAACGTACCCACGCAAATACATCATTGTACATCTCATAGTTCTAGAGATATGTCACAAACACTGAGATGCACAAAAGATTTGTGATGATCCTGTGGAATTGTGTGTTAATGAATCAACAATCGACGTTAATTTACACCGTCGTGGCATTAGTCAGAACCGTAATTTTTATGTTTCTATTTCAAGGAGGTCAATAGGCGGTGAAACTAGATATTTGAACAGAACATTTATTTTATCTTAACATTTATGTGGTGATTACTTAGTATACCACTGTAGCACATGTGCTATATTTTGTGCACCATATAAATTGTTCGGTGGCAAGACCGCAATTGCTACTATTGGTAGTTCATATTGAATACCTATTTACAATATTTTATATCGTCAAGAAAATTCACGTGAACTCAAAAATTTTGAGTTATCACTTTTCACAAGGAAAAAATCGCTTGGAATGAGGAAAACCATTTCGAGTCATATGCTGAGATAGAAAAAATGTATTGACACAATGTGTTGACAACAGTGTTTGCAGTAGTGAAAAAGACGTGGACTTCCCCTACGCGGACGCGTTGAAAAATTCCACTCATTACATAACTATCAGATTATGATGTCGCTTGAACTTATAGCCGACTTCGATTCTTTTCTCGCAGAGCACATTGAACGTCATGGAAAACCGGGGCAGGGACACACAAGTTACCTATCTCCAACAACCTGTGATGAAATAACAGAGTTGCTTTTGGAACGAATAAAAAGAATTATCATAAGTGATATCAAACAGGGCAAATATTTCTTTATAGTAGTAGATTTTGAATTAAGATATGTGAACGAGAATGGTGAGCCTCTTGAATATTTCCTTCTGTTTCTACCAAGCCCAGGATACAAGTCTGAAAACCTAGGTAGGCCGTACTGAAAGTCCTGTCTACAAATTTCACTGATATTACTGACTGTAGAGGCCAGTCATACGACAATGCCAGCAACTTGTCACTAGCCCACACTGGTTTGCAGCCACGCATTAAAGAACGAAATCCGAAAAAGCTCTCATTGCGCTTTGTGAAGCACATTCTTTGAATTTAGCCGGCACTAGTGGTGTCAAGCTGCTCTCAGGAAGCATAATCATTTTTCAGTTGGGTGAAAAACGTTTATAATTTTTTCTGCTTGTAGATAAAAGTGGGTTCAACTTCATTGTTTCATGCAACCAGGTAGCAAGACAGTTAAAAGTTTATCAAAAACATGTTGGTCAGCAAGAGAGAAGGCGTATGTACGAGGGTCACTCCAAAAGAAATTCACACTATTTTTGCAAAAGTACAGTTTTCATTCTGCATGTGTGAAAATTTTACAGTGTGTAGATATATCCTTCCCGCTTGTTTTCAAACTTATTTCAACCTGTTTCCGTGAGTAGCGCCGTCACAGCATGTCTTCAAGATGGTTGCTACACGTGATGTTCGTGAGAAGCAACGTGCTGTCATAGAATTCCTGTGATGTGAAAACGACACAGTGGGAAACATCCGCAAGAGGTTCAAAAAGGTGTATGGAGATGTTGCTGTCGATCGCAGTACAGATAGTCGGTGGGCAAGCAGGTTACGTGATGAAAGCGGGCACGGTAATATTGAGGATTGTCCTCGCAGCGGCAGGCCTCGTGCGGCACACACTCCAGACAATGTGCAGAGAGTTAACGAATTGGTGACTGCTGACAGACGCATCACAGTGAACGAATGGTCATGCTACGTTGGGGTAGGGGAACGAAGTGTATGCAGAATACTGAAAGTGTTGGCGTTAAAAAAGGTTTGTGCCAGGTGGATTCCCAGGATGTTGACAGTGGCTCACAAAGAAACAAGAAAAACGGTATGCAGCGAACTTTTGGAACAGTACGAGAATGGTGGAGATGAATTTATTGGAAGAATTGTGACAGGTGATGAAACTTGGCTCCATCATTTTTCACCAGAGACGAAGAGGCAATCAATTGAGTGGCATCATGCAAATTCACCCAAGAAAAAAAATTCAAAACCACACCTGCTTGAAAAGATATGGCTACGGTGTTTTTCGATTCGGAAGGACTCTTGCTTGTGGACATCATGCCAAGTTGAACCACCATAAATTCTGATGCATATGTGACGACACTGAAGAAACTTCAAGCTCGACTGAGTCGTGTTCGACCACATCGGCAATAGCAGGATGTTTTGCTGTTGCACGACAATGCACGGCCACATGACAGTCAAAAAACCGTGGAAGCGATCACAACACTCGGATGGACAACACTGAAACACCCGCCTTACAGTCCTGACCTGGCTCCATGTGGCTATCATCTCTTTGGGAAACCGAAAGACTCTGTTCGTGGAACAAGATTTGAAGATGATGACTCCCTTGTGCACGCTGCCAAACAGTGGCTCCAACAGGTTGGTCCAGAATTTTACCGTGCGGGTATACAGGCGCTAGTTCCAAGGAGGCGTAAGGCAGTTGAGAGGGTTGCAAATTATGCGGAGAAATGAAAATATTGCTCCTAAAGGATGTATCTACACACCGTAAAACTTTCAAACATGGAGAATAAAAGATGGATTTAAAAAAAAATAGTTTGCATTTCTTTTGGAGTGACCCTCGTAAGTCTAAATAAAAATTGGGAGACTGTTATCAATGCTCTCACACATGTTACCAATGATATCTGTAAGAACCCACTTGCGCGAAATGAGGATTCAGCTTTACAAAATTAACTAAAGAGACTAGAAATAGTATTCATGATGAAAGTTTGAAAGGACATACTCCAGAACTTTAATAGTATAAATGTCAAATTGCGAAGTAGAGATATTAATATTTAAATAGTGCAGTAATGATATGAATCACTTCTAGGGCTTATTAGCTCTTTTCGTGACACATCAGGGCTCGCACAGAAAAATTTAAGTGCTCGTTTTTCCCGGGTGCCGTTCGAGAATGGAACGGTAGAGAGACAACTTGAAGGTGGTTCATTGAACCCTCTGCCAGGCACTTCATTGTGAATAACAGAGTAATCACGTAGATGTAGATGTAGATGTACTACTGTTACGAGAATAAATCCATGGTGATTATAGCTGATACGGACCACAAATACACCTATAAAAAGATCAAGGAAACTCAAAACTTCATGTTGATGAAGAAGCGGACACTGAAGAAGTTGTTCTGACTGGTAAGGAGAAATTAGAGTCGAAACATTTTCCACAATTTTCGACAGCTTCTAGGCTGAATTACTGAGGAGAAAGAAGAGTTATAAGACGCTGTTAGACGTTAGACTTCTCCGTCGTTTTCAGTCAGCTTAAGAACAGTTCACCAGACGTTATTTCTGAATGCACAGCAAAACTCCAAGCGCCAAATGAAACTGATTTAGAACCTTCCTTCCCAAGTGAATGTGTACATTTCGCGCGGTAATTTTGAATTCTCATGATATTAGTGCTGTAGCAATCGAAATGAGCAAATTTCTACGAAAGGAGCGGCTATTGCTCATGTTTCCGAATACTGAAATTGCCCTTAGAATGTTTCTGTGTACGGAAGTTACAAATTGTTCAGCAGAACGGCTCTTAAATGGCTGAAATCATACCTGCATTCTGCCTTGTCTAAGGAGAGATTGAACGCTTTGTCCATTTTTCACATCGAAGCTGACCTAACTGATGACCATCTTAACTACGAAGATATGATTAACGAGTTTACTGCCATGAAAGCCAGATGCAAACTTTACTGACCGGTGAATTTTGTAGACTTTTCATATTAGTTTTAAAAATTTTAGGTTACAATGTGACTTTTTATTAGCGACATACAGCAGATTCATTGTGATTTAAAAACTGTATAGTTATTATTTAAAACATATACGAGGGGCGTTTGAAAAGTCCGTGCAAAAATAAAAACTAGCCTCCTTTTAGACTTATACACTTCGTCCAACTCTGTTCTAATTTATTGATCCCTTCCGAATAATAGGAATTGTCGAAGTCTGCAAAATAGATCTTAGTTGCTGCAATCACCTCCTCGTTTGAATAAAATCTTTGTCCCGCCAGCCATTTCTTGAAATCGGGAGACAAATAGTAGTCGGAGGGAGCCAAGTCTGGAGAATAGGGGGGGGGGGGGGGGGGGGGCGGATGTGAAACGACTTGGAATCCTATTTCTATTAATTCTGCGACCACAATTGCTCAGGTGTGTGCTGGTGCATTGTCGTGATGGCAAAGGACTTTTTTGCTGTCCAATCGCCGGCGTTTTTCTTGCAGCTCGGTTTTCAGACTGTTGGATAACGATGAATAATATGCACCTGTAATAGTTTTACCCTTTTCCAGATAGTCGATGAGGATTATCCCTTGCGAATCCCAAAAGACAGTCGCCATAACCTTTCCGGTCGAAGGAATGGTCTTCGCCTTTTTTGGTGCAGATACTACCTTGGTAACCCATTGTTTAGATTGTTGTTTGGTCTCAGGAGTATATTAATGTGTCCATGTTTCATCCACAGTGACGAAACGACGCTTAAAGTCCTGCTGATTCTTCCTGTACAGCTGCAAACCATCCTTTCAACACTTCACACGATTCCGTTTTCGGTAAAGTGAGAGCAATCGCGGAACCCATCTCGCGGATAGCTTTCTCACGTCCAAATGTTTATGCAAAGTATTACGTACCCGTTCATTCGAGATGCCCGCAGCACTAGCAGTCACATGCACCTTAACTCTTCTGTCATCCATTACCATATCATGGATTTTATCAATGATTTCTGGAGTCGTAACCTCCACAGGGCGTCCAGAATGTTCAGCATCACTTGGGCGCCTATGGCCACTCCGAAAATTTTGGAACCACTTATAAACTGTTCTAATCGAAGGTGCAGTGTTACCGTAATGTTTATCAAGGTTCTCTTTAGTCTCCTGAGGTGTTTTGCCTTTCATAAATTAATGTTTGATTACCACACGAAATTCTTTTTGGTCCATTTTTTGACAATCACTCGACTTCCTTGATTCACACGAATGGCAAACACAACGAAATAGACCAATATGGCTGAAACGTAGTGTCCGTTCATTCCAAAGATGCTCCTAACTAACCATGACCTCGATAAGCGCCGGTGGTGCCATCTCTTGGACTTTGCACGGACTTTTCAAACGCCCCTCGTACTAAAGTGGGCCTAGGGTCGCAAAAATTTTAATCCGCCCTTGCGTACGGTATTGGACAACAACGTCTTACGACAAAACGTAGAGGTCGGAGGATCACCCACAGTGTAACACAGGACAGGCAGCGATCTGTGGAAGATCTGATCACAGAGTACAATGGAGGTGCACATACAAGTGTTTCGGATGACACCGTTCAAAGGCCATCTTTGAACATAGAGCTCCATATCACACGACTCCTAGGTGTTCCTGTATTGGTCCAACGACATCAGCAGCTATGATTGCGGTTGGTACAGCATCACCGTGGATCAGTAGGAACGTGCCGTCTGTCTTGTTACGCCAGTTGGATGGTTGGGTCCTCACACGCCGTCTTCCAGGCGAATGGCTGCACGAAACATGCGGCGCGCCAAAGCTGCAGGACGGTGAGGGCATAAGTGTGCCGTGTGGTCCATTGACTTGGACTTCCATGGGATCTGTGGTGGTAATCAAAGGTATCATAACAGCAGTGAACTACGTGAACATTATCGCGGACCACCTGCGTCGGTTCGTGATTGAAGTCTCCTCATAAAGCGATTACATCGTCCAGCAGGATAACTGAACGTGCTGCAAGGACAGACACGTGCTACAGTGGTTTGAGGAGCATTATAGTGAACTCACGTTGATGTCCTGACCAGAAAATGTCTCTGATCTGTACCCGTGTACGTAAAACCACCATCCTGTAATTTGCGGGAGTGGCTTGACCTGTGAGCAGACATCTGGTGCCGCATACTTCTGGAATCTTGTCTAGGACTTGTAGAATCTGTGCCAAGCAGAATCTCTATTGTACCGCGTTTGAAAAGTGGAACAACATGCTATTACACAGACGGTCATAATGTTTTGGTTCAGCGATGTATTAGGGTCTCTTTCCGTTCCATTCGCATATGGGCAGGAGGAACTATGATTGCATATACAGGGCGTAAAAAACTACGTATAAAAATTCTAGAGAGTTTAGAGCAGATAGAATGGAACACATTTTTTATGTGACAAAAAGACACAGATGTACTGTATCCCCCGTGGGGGTCCACGAAAGTTTTGACACTAGTGATGTTCAGAGACGGCGTTCAGACTGCCTTGTGATGAATATTGTGTTACAGATACTAAAATGGTTCAATTGGCTCTGAGCACTATGGGACTCAACTGCTGTGGTCATCAGTCCCCTAGAACGTAGAACTACTTAAACCTAACTAACCTAAGGACATCACACACATCCATGCCCGAGGCAGGATTCGAACCTGCGACCGTAGCGGTCGCACGGTTCCGGACTGCGCGCGTTACAGATACTGCTGACCACCTATGGAGTTAGGTGTATTGTTTGGTGTACGAGACACTGGCACACTCTCTAGAAAAATTGGTTGCCCGTTTGGCTGAAGTTGCAGCCATTATTTGTGAAACACCTGATTGTTAGACTATTATCAGCATATAGCTGCCAGATCTGCGTTAACGTAAACGGACGACGTTCTCAGAAACATCTATAAAGCACCTTCTCTGGGCACCATTAGCACGAAAACTTCAAACTGCCAGTGCCCATTCTCCTGCGTTTGCTTTCCACTGACACAAAACACAGTAGATTTCTTATCAACTGAAGTGTGTCGCATTGACTCCGCTTCGGTTACAGTGGGAGGCAGTTATTGAAACTTGTTGATGAACGAGGCAGTTTTATTTCGCTCATCGAATTCTATGTTTCACGAAAGCCTCCTACTGTGTCATTAATGATTTAAATAATGTAAACTGCGCCAGTTACTTATTTTTTCCTGCTTAGCACAACGCTTTTCTAGAATTTATTCTCATTTTCAAGTAAATTTGTGGATTTGTTTAGATTAACATTTTTGATGATGTCTGCATGTGTGTGTTTGCATGTTTGCTTGTGTGTGACACAAAAGTGTGGCGCACACCCGTTTATTGGTTAGCAGATTTTCATGTAACAGTTGTGCTGTAGGATCCAGAAGTGAAAGCAATACATTTAAGCGTTTTAGAGATGTTCTCACTTTTACTAATGATAGATCTGGCCTATATGACCAGACACACTTTCTCGACTAGGACTTGTATTCCATACCAGTCCTATGTCTTTTGACATACAAATGAGTTTTTTGTACATGAAAGTGGCCGAAGGCCTACATCTGGATCGTATAACAATAAAATAAAAATTATTACAGTCAAATGGCGGCAGGATCATGCAGTCAATTGCAGCACGCTACACACCACCACGTTGCACGATACAACTCGGAGCCATATGTTGCTTCTTAATGGCTGCCATTGTTGATTAAGAAAAAGCAGGTTTAATCTGAACGGCGATTATTACAGTCACAGTAAAAGACGTGAATTTTTTTCTTTTTTTGTGTTCACCAAGTACATTTGGTGTCAAACATATAAAACGGAGAACCAAAAAAATGCAAAATAAAAATTAAAATGTAATTTATTGCTTACTCTGTGTACAGAACATCTGATTATCTAGTCTCAAGGACCAAAAACTCTTGTTGGCAACATGGCAAGCAGGAGTGTCATTGAAAAGCGATAATGCAAGTACTAGAAAGCATTGTAAACAGGCATTGTCTGTTGCAAATGCAGATGACTATTGTCTTTGAGTAATACCATTGCACTGAAATAAATATGGAACCACAAATATAACATAAACTACTTTAATTTGACATAACTGACGAAGAAATTCCTTTATCTCAAAGCAGTCGTGTTTGTCCCTATTTTAATAGATTACGTTTAACTGCAGTACTTATTAGTAGTATCATACAATAAATCTAAAATTTGTTAAGTTTCTACTAATTCCTTGTCTTTTGCTAATGTAGCCTGTACTACCTAATCAAAAATGTCCAGGCAGCCTTGGATAATGAGGAATTCACTACTACATGTTACGAGAGGCGGATCCGCCAGTATAAAACGACAGTTAGAAATTCACATTCATAGAGCAGTTTGAGCTGTAATCCTAAGAGGAGATGTACGATAAGATATGCGTTGACATTTTTGATCCTTTTTGTTCCACAAAGCTGGAGACGTCATGTCATCTCGTGAGAATTATGGACAACAGATCTGATTACTTCTAGGGGAAGTTTAGACACCAAAATTTCGAAGACGGCTGAAATGCATTGTTAAATCGAGTGCCACGCAGCTGTGCTTTGTTGCAGAGATATCTCTGTAACGCGGGTGATGTATGAATTCGCTGCAGCATCAGTGGTAGCTAATGGAGATTAGAAATCGACGCTATTGTTTCTCACGTTGTGACACTATTCATCACCGATGAATAGTGTCACAACGTGCTGCTCCCTGTTCAGTTTCTTCGGCCACGCGTGTGCAAATACAACTATGGATTACGCCAATTTCTACGACGCCGCTTCGGAAATTGGCAAGGCAAATGCTAGCTGAGAACTACCAAAGAATACGTCGCTTGTGAAGCACTGATACGAATAGGTGAAACACACAGTACAGGTCCTGCTCTAGAACAAGCTTCTACGCCGCATTAGTTAAACACATCTGCCGGCCGGTGTGGCCGAGCTGTTCTAGGCACTTCAGTCTGGAACCGCGCGACCGCTACGGTCGCAGGTTCGAATCCTGCCTCGGGCATGGATGTGTGTTGATGTCCTTAGGTTAGTTAGGTTTAAGTAGTTCTAAGTTCTAGGGGGCTGATGACCTCAGATGTTAAGTCCCATAGTGCTCAGAGCCATTTGAACCATTTTAAACACATCTAAATCTACATCTACACTCTGATAGCCACCATACGGACAGAAATGGTTGGTACTTTCATTACCACTATTATTTGCCCCTTCATTTTAAGGTTTGCAAATACTGCGTGGGAAGAGCAATGTTCAATAAACCTTTGTATGAGCTCTATTTTCTCTGAATTTTTCGTCGTGGTCATTTCGAGAGATGGAAAGAAGTAATATACTGCCTGACTCTTCTTGAAGCGAACACTCTGGGAATTTCAATAGTAAACCCAGCCATGATGTACGTCGTCACCGGCCGCGGTGGTCTAGCGGTTCTAGGCGCGCAGTCCGGTGTGGTGTTACCTTTTTATTATTTTATCTTCTCATTATCTATTGAAACAATATCGCCTTGTAATGTAATTTTAATTTTCACCAAAAGCACATTCAACACAGCGGGAAAAATACACGTCTTTCGTAACAAGACAAAGAGAGAGAGACATCCATTAGCTCTTAAAAACAAAAAAAGTACGCAAAAGTAAAAAAAAAGAACAAAATTATTTATAAAATCGGTCGCTGGCGCAGCGCTCTTCTGCGTGCGCGATCGTAAATTATAACTTTGCGGAAGTCAAAGTACCATTACAATGCCTCCTCTACTGACACGCTCCGCAAGCGAGCGTGGCAGTATAGAAAATTTACATAGATACATATATATATATGAGAAAATAAGAAATTTACATATTACAAAAAATATTTCTGTGCACAATGCTCTTTGCATATCAGTCTTTGTATACAGTCTTTTTGGTGTGTATCTTCTTTAGGAGTCGTAACATTAATGTCTTTGAATTGCAGCGTATTATCGTTGCTTAGCACAGCGTTTGAATTCAGTTCACATGATTCGTGTTTACAATGGAATTAATTCGAACAATAAATGTTTCTATTATATTGCTCCAATGTCTGTAAACGTAGTATCGGATTCTGAGTGTGTGTATACTGCCTGGATCTCTTGCGTGTGACTTGAAGAAAATCCAAAGTTTGTTCAATGTGTCAACACGAAATTGTGATCTCCAGCAGTCGAATTTTGGTGGCGTCTACCGGGGTATAAATGGTCAATGAGGGCACAGGAAACACCTCACTGCCTACGACAGGTGATGAGCTTGTCTTTTACACCAACCTGAAGACCTGCCGGCTTCCACAACACCATACACTTCAAAGCATATTGACACTACGTACATATTGCTTGACCAGTGTTCCATCACGTTGGTTTCTTCTTTGCATTTTCAGTTGCATTTATATAAATCATGTGCTACATTCACAAGTCCTTTGCAGCTCATTAACATCTCCTTAAAATACATTTCTTACGTAAAGTACATAAATATACAAATATTTACAATTAATCATTACACGAGATACATTGTTGTCATATAGTACATATACAGAATTAAATGAAAAAATATAGTCAATTTTTTTTTTTTTTACGTTACATTCAATATCATTGTGCTGACATGTGAATTACATTATATTCAGATTGAAATATACATTCTATTTGTTAGCTCCTTTTTTTATTTTTTTTTTATTTTTTTAATTTATTTATTTTTTTTTTTTTTTCGTTACACTTGCAACATTTGAAGATAATTGTGGCAACTCGCTAGAATATTCAACTTAAAATTCATCTTGCTCCTGGAATAAAATTTACACATATTTCAAGCTTCAAGACAGCCCTCTGTAGGAGGATAGGTTCATGGGATGGTTGCTGACTACTTCATAAATACTAGTAAAGTCATCCCCTACAGTGGACTACACAAAATAAAATATGATAAATAAAATACATGTTAACTTAATATAATGTAAAAGTTCCTATACCTAATACCGTTTCTAAGTGTGGTGTCCCCACTATTGCTGTTTCTAAGAATGGTACCCCTCTATCATCATTTCTAAGAGTGGTGCCCCTCTAAATATCTTAGGATCCTACAAGTATGTACATCAGTGTGGTAAGTATATATATAGTTCAAGTCAATCATGTTCCTATAAAGTTTGTGTAGTTCATCTCCTTCCTTTCATGAGTATCAAGTAATATAAATAAATGTTTTACTTAATAGATAAATAAATCTTCTTAGATAATTGCTGCTGCGTTCCATGCTGTATATCCATTCTGTATTTACCTTGTGGTACCTGTAAAATTCTATTCATAAATAAATATGTGTGTATGTCTCTCCATACTGTCAGATAATCACGAATTATATAATGTCAAATATTTTATCAACATGTATAAATTTTTCTAAGGGAGGGATGAAAGTATGAGCCGCAACAGAGGACTGACGTTTTGTTTTCTCCTTATTCTCCTTTCTATTTAATGGTGCATTAGTTCAGTTCAGTAGACGAGCTTTAATTATGTCATTAGATGACTGCTAAATATGTTCTCTTAAATAATTCTTCCAATCTGAAGTGTCAAGCCTACATAACTCCAAAAATTTCATTACAAGTTCCCATTAGATTAGTGTTAAAGTGTTATAGATTTAAATCTTCTGGTATATTTCCAACAGTGGCTGCTGTAAATAATTCTTTCCACATAAATCTATACTTTCACCTTTAGTTATAAGAATATATAAGACACCACATAAGTTATTATCTCAGGCATACCAATCTTTCAATAAATAATTTTCTTTCCACTACTTTCATTATGTATTCCAAGAGTACATGTGATATAGCGTTCAAATCTAGTTTCTCTCCTCTCAACATATTCTCAATTACTCATAACATTCTCACCTATCCATTATTAATTCTTCACAAAATAACATACTTATTCCTCAGCATTATATATATATATATATATATTTTCCTCTTATTCATCACCACTTTACCTCTCTCCATATTACTATTTATCCTCTTATTAAACTAAAATTACATTCACTCATCTCATTCAGTCACTCACATCACTCATATCAACATTACTATTATCACATGCCTCCTAAAGAAAATAATTCTGTTCAGTTCTCTGCCTCCTCTAATGTGTATATGCCTCCTCTAATGTGTATATGCCTCAATAGCAACTCCTCTTATAACCAAATATCTTATTAGCTATTGGATGGTTCACATTGCTTTCTACACTTACCTGCATTCATTAGATTGTAAGTATCTGGATAACTTAAATGTAGGCTCATCATAATTGTATATCATATTAATTATCTTCTTCTCATTGGCTAACATTTTACTGTATGTATTTTTTCAAATGTCTGTGTGGATGTAGACCTCTGGGTTTATGTGTTAATGGATATTCTAATGAATAACAGCCAGGGTGTGGAATATTTGCAATTCGGTATGGTCCAGAGTATAAGATCTGCCATTTCCTGTTTAAATGTTTCAGTTTTGTGGGTTTAGGATGTGTTCTTAGTAAAACTAACTCATCAACTTGAAATGTTTGTGCTTCCTGACACCTCTGTCATATTTCTGCTTTCTTTCCTTAGCTTTGTCACATAATGTTGTGTAAGCTTGTCTTACCTTTTCTTCTAAACTAACATGATTTGTTGTTGCTGTAAGTTTAGGTAGAGGGTCTGTCCATTCATTTCTTTCTGTTTTATCCATAATTAATTCAGTTGGTGTGTATCCAGTAGAAATGTGAGTTAAATTGTTCACTATTTGTTCAAATGGTGCTAGGTATTCTACCCATTTTGTGTGCTTCTCTGGTGTGTGTGTTCTCATAAACTGTCCAAATTCTCGAAATGTTCTTTCTACTGGGTTTCCTGCTGCGTGAAATCTTGAAATTAAAATATGTTTAACATTCTGTTCTTCAATAAATGTCTTCCATTTTAAACTGGTAAAATATGCTGCATTATCCGTGATCATAACTTCAGGTTTTCCTATTCTTACAAAATAATCTGTTAATAGACGTCTGGTAATAGCAGTGGTAGAAACTGAACGTAAAGCATATAATTTTAAATACTTTGTGAAAACATCTAACACAGCAAGGATGTATTTCATTCCTCCACGTGCTTGTGGATAGGGTCCTGCAATATCTAAAGAAATTAGCTGTAATGGCCTCTTAGGTATGATTGGGTGCAATTCATTCATGCTTGTGCGATTAGAATATTTGGCTTTCTGACATATGATGCATTTCCTAATATTACTCAATACTCTTCGCCTTAAATTTGGAAAATAGCAATATTGTATAATCTTATCTGTACATTTGGTTACACCATAGTGTCCCCAAGTTCTGTGTGTAAATAAAATAAAATCATCAACATGAGCTTCAGGTAAGCAAACACACCAATGCTGTGATTCAGGGTTTCGTCGGTGGAATAATACTTCTTTGTGTAACGTGTAATATTTTTCAAGATGTGGGTCTGTTCCTGCACGTAATTTATTCTTTATCTGAATCCACCTGGGATCATTGTCCTGCAATATGGCTAACTTCCTGCACATGTTTTTGTAGTAAGGTGCAAATGTACCGTCATACATGAGTAAAATTTTAAAATCTGATGTTTGTTCTGCCACATCTGAAAATTCTTGTAGGCCTTGTGGCAAACGAGATAGAGCATCGGCTATAATGTTGGATTCTCCTTTTATATATATAATATCAAAATCATATTCTTGTAGTGATGCACACCAGCGTGTAAGACGTGGATGTAATAACTTGCATGATAGCAGGAAAGAAAGAGCTTGATGATCAGTATAAAGCTTAGTACGTTTTCCCCATAGAAAGTAGCGAAACTTGCGAAACGCCCATACTATGGCAAGTGTTTCGCGCTCGGTCACTGAATATGACTTTTCGCATTCAGTGAGCGTGCGGCTAGCAAAACTTATAGGTTTGATGACTGTTTGTTCATCTTCTACATGAATTTGGAATAAAAATGCTCCGAGCCCATAGGAACTTGCATCTGTTACTAGGCAAAAGTCTGACGTCATGTCAGGATGACATAACAACGGTGCATTAACTAAAGCATTCTTAATCGCTTCAAAATCTGTCTGACAGAACTCTGTCCATTTCCAAATATTATTTCTTTTGAGTAAAGATAGAAGATGTGGACTGTTAAGAAGGTGGTAGGGTACAAATTTCCTGAAGAATGAAGATAGACCAAGAAAGGCTTTGAGTTGTTTACGATTCTGTGGGGATGGAAAATTCTTTATTGCATCAATTTTTCTTGAGTCTGGATAAATGCCTTCAGTTGATATGATGTGACCAAGGAATTTGATTTCTCTCCTCCCTAATTTCGTCTTTGATAAATTGATAGTGACACCTGCGTCAGAAAATTTAGTCAGAAGTTGCTTCAAAAGATTTACATGTTCTTCCCAAGTAGTGGTGGCAATGACAATGTCGTCAACATAAACTGTGATTTGCGATAACAATTGTGGTCCAAGAACAGCATCTAAGGCTTCAATAAATACTCCAGCACTCACTCGTAGACCAAAGGGTAGAACACAAAATTGATAACTACGCCCCTCACATAGAAATGCAGTGTATTTACGACTGTTTTTATGGAGGTTCACCTGCCAAAATGATGAGCGGAGGTCGATATTGGTTAAATACTGTACATTATGAAATTTTAAAAGTTGTTCTTCCAAATTAATAGGTCGTGTGTTGATTGGGATTATAACTTTGTTAATTTCTCGTGCATCCAGCACTAACCTTACACTACCATCCTCTTTATTAACTGCTAGGATCGGACTGCAATATGGTGAATGTGACCTTTCAATGATACCCCAAGCTTGCATTTTTTCAATCTCTTTCAAAACTGCGGGTTTCTTTGACCAAGGAATATTATAATATGTTCTACAGTATGTTTTGTGTGGTTTAACATCCATCTCATAAGTATAGCCTCTAATAATTCCAGGTTTCTCCACAAATACCTCAGCAAATTGCTGCAAAACTTCAAGTAATTCAAGTTGTTGTTCCTTCGTCAGATATTCAGATTCTGTGCATTTCTCATATAAATTATTAGGTTTAATTCCCTGAGATACAGCTTCATTAAAAGTTAAATCACATATGTTTATTGCTGGTGGATACAGAAAATGTAACTGTTCAAATTTACCTTGTTTACTGTTTAAGTTTTTACCCTGTGTTAACTCTATTGTCAGTTGTTGTTGGTTTACTGTTAAATGACATTTCCCTTTCCCTAAATCTATGATTGCTTGATATTCATTCAAAAAGTCAATTCCTAATATGCAATGCATAACTAATTTGTCTACTACCAGAAAACTGTAATTGAGTGGTATATTTGAAAATGTGAAGTTAATTAGCACTTGAAATTTCACATTCTTTGATTTGTTACCGGTGGCACTTATAATGTGACAATTCTGTACTGGCAATGTTTGTATGTTCATTATTTGTTTGAGTTCATTATATAAGGACATTGAAATGACACTTGCTGCTGCTCCTGTATCTAACATTACTTCCACTTCATAACTACCAATCATAACTCGTGTTATAGCCTGAATAATCTTCATTGTTTTACTGTTACTTTTAAAATCTACATCCTGATATAATTCTTTTTCTATTTTCTTACTGTCATCATATCGGAGAAAACAAATCGTCGGTTCCGTTGCGCTCTGCTCCCTATTGACCGTAACTCGAGCGCTTAGCTCGGTCGTCGTTCGTTTTCCGGCAAATTCGGTTGTTGCTGCGGGTTGGGTTCATTGCCCAACTCAATAATATTTACATTTCTGTCGCGCGTCACCCAAGTATCAGCTGTTTGGTTGTTGACATTACCCCGCGCCGCATTGGGAGTTCCGTTAGGTACAAATTGAGGGTTGCTGTATTGCCTGTGTTGTGGCGGTTGTCCATTGTGATTTCCCCATACATTATTTCGCCCATGACTGTAACTGGTATTGTCATTACTGTTATTCCTGCAATACATGTTTGGGTGTTGTTGGATGTTGTTTCTCTGAAAATATCCTGGATGGTACCTGTTATCGTCTCTTCTTTGATCTCTATAATTTCGGTTCGTTCTTCTGTTGTTATTTTGAATATAACTGTTATTGTTCTGATTGTAATTACTGTTCGGATAACCATTATAGTAATAATTACTGTTTCCTTGCCAATGCTGCGAGTTGTTTCTCCTAATATTGAATGGATTTGTCCCAGTGTAGTGTGAATTGTTTCTTTGAGTGTTTTGTTGTGGAGTCGGAGGCGGATTCCAATAGCCTCTGTCATTTCTGTTGTGCGTACGCGAATTGTTTGGATGGATTGGATACAATTGATTGAAATTCCTGATCTCATCTCTGTAAACAACATCTATCTCATCAACATAACTGAAAAAATTCTTTATGTTGTCCTCGGACACTCCTATTAATTTATCACGGTAAGGAAATGGTAAGTGGCTTTTAAGTGTTCTAATTACGTCTGGTAAATCTGCTGGTTTTGTCCAATATAATGTTTTGTCTAGGTAGCGTTCAAAGTATTGTCGTAAAGTCTCTTTCTTCGGGTTGTAAATTTCTGGATTGTATACTTCTCGTTTTAAACTTTGCTGCTCTGTGATCGACCAGAATTCCTCAAGAAATGCTTGTTCAAACTGTTCAAATGTTAAACATTGTCTTTTAATTGCTGCTCCCCACTTAGCTGCTCTTCCACGTAACAAATTTGTAACATATCGAATTTTGTCGGCCTCCAACCAATGTCTCGGGAAAATACCATCAAAAGAGCGGATGAAAACAATCGGATGCACTTTGTCTTTCTCATCACATGAAAATGTCTGAAAGTATCCATGTCGTACTAATGTTTCATCAACTACTCCCGATGGTATTATGGGTCCTGTATTTTGTGTCAAACTGTGCATAGTGTGTGGTGATGTCTGATAGTAATTTTGATCTTGTGGTAGCATTGAAAATGGTTCATTGGGATTTGTGTCACTCATTGGTAATTCTATTTTCGGCTGTGTGCTGGGTCTAGCATTATTATGATTCTCATTTATGTTTTGGTTGTCTGCTATGGGTTTTGGTATCACTGACGAACTTGGTATTACATTCTCTTTAAGTTTACGTACCTATTTCTGAATATTATCTGTTTCTCCCTTTACTTGTTCCTTTGTCTTATCTAAAATGATCTGTGTCATTGTCTCAAACTTCTCATCTAAATAATCATCACATAATTTGCATTCATGTACAAGTTTTTCTGCTAGAGTTGTGTCATTCTTTAAAGATGCTACATCTGCTCTGTCTTCAAGCTTTTCTAACTTTTCCTGTAAGGATTTCTGCTCCAATGTTACATCATTTAATCTGTCTGAAAGGTCTGTAATCGTCAGGTCTAAGTGTTCTTGGTTTGTTTTTACGGAATTGTGTGACTGTCGTAATTCGTCAACTTGGGTACTGGTTTTCTGTTGTTCAAAAACTACTGTTAACAATTTCTCATTACATCGTTGTAAGTCAGTTTTTGTCTCGTCACTGAATTCCACAAATACCTTTTCTTGTCTCGTAACCTTGTCTGATAAGTCAGTAAATTTCCTTCCAAGACTACTGGTGGTTTCTGTCAAGTCGGCAATTTGTCTCGATTGTTTTTCAAAATTTTGTTTTATGTCCCGTGTCAGTTCATCGAATTTAGTGTCAAATTTCCCAATGTCACGTTTTAAATTGTCGTCTAAAGCGTCAAATCTTTTGTCTAAAGTGTCAAATTTTCTGTTTTGGTCACCAAGTAACTTCAGAATCTGGTTGAGCATGTCAGAGTCCTGTGTCTTAGTTTCGTCATTTTTTCGTGTCTGATTGATGTCTGGTTCTGAAGTTGACGTTGTCAATGTCACGTTTTGTCGCGTAGTACTCACTCTCCATTCGCCCTTATATCTGTTTAAATATAGGGGTTGTTGTCTTAATCGATCCGGTAAAATTATGTCTTGAACATCCTCCCTATTAAGTTCAATATTCATTTGACTGTCGGACATGTTTTGCAATGTGTCACTTTCACTAAGCTCGTCCGCGGAAACAATTTCTACGCGTCTAGCGTCCATCTTGCGGTTTTCACAATTAATTGTAAATAAAATTTTCCAATGGTAAAAAAAAAATTTTTAAATATGATATGTTGAAATTGAAATTTCTCTTATGGAAATGGATATTTCTATATGATTTCTAATTAGAAATTGAATTATTAAACTGGTACTGAAATGTCCCTCTCACAAATAAATGACTGTGAATATGCTCTTCACTTATCATTTGCAATAATAGTAGTAAATCAATTTTAACTAGAATTTGAAAAATAATTTCGAAATAAATGGATCGGAATAAAGGAAGTACAGATGGCTGCTTGAAACTGGAAAAATGTAAATTTCTGTACTCACCAATTTTTTTCAGTCTTATGTTGCAAATGTAGCGTCAAATATAGTTTTCAATCCAAAATTTTTCTTTCGCGTCCGTGCAAATTATTTTATGGAACGTTATCCTTTCCCCATTTTTTTTTTTTTTACCAAATTAATTTCCTCAGCATGAAAATAAAAATTATCACAAATTAATAACAGGGAAAACAAAATTGTCGTAAATTTCATGCACGTAACATTACAATTGAAATGAATGAGACTTAGTCCAAATTCATTTTCTGATGCTATTAAGTGGTTAAAATTAGATAAAATGTCCAAAATTTATAATAATTGCACTTGTATCAAATCCAAACTGCACTTGTATCAAATCCAAACTGCACTTGTATCAAATCCGAAGATTGCAAGTCCTGTCACCAGGACGCCAATTGTGGTGTTACCTTTTTATTATTTTATCTTCTCATTATCTATTGAAACAATATCGCCTTGTAATGTAATTTTAATTTTCACCAAAAGCACATTCAACACAGCGGGAAAAATACACGTCTTTCGTAACAAGACAAAGAGAGAGAGACATCCATTAGCTCTTAAAAACAAAAAAAGTACGCAAAAGTAAAAAAAAAAAGAACAAAATTATTTATAAAATCGGTCGCTGGCGCAGCGCTCTTCTGCGTGCGCGATCGTAAATTATAACTTTGCGGAAGTCAAAGTACCATTACACCGGAACCGCGCGACTGCTACGGTCGTAGGTTCGAATCCTGCCTCGGGCATGGATGTGTGTGATGTCCTTAGGTTAGTTAGGTTTAAGGAGTTCTAAGTTCTAGGGGACTGGTGACCACAAATGTTAAGTCCCATAGTGCTCAGAGCCATTTGAACCGTTTTTGTACGTCGTCTTTCTCGTAGCGTCTACCATTGGAGTTTGGTGAGCATCTTCATTACGCTATTGGGCTTACGTTTCTCCCCTACTAATCCGACCTGAAGGTTCCCAGACTGGCGAGCAACACCGAAGAATTGGTCTTATCAGTATTACGTAACCTACGTCTTTCGTGAATGAATTACATTTCCTTAAAATTATTGCAGCGAATCTCGGCCCAGCATGTGCTTTTCCTACTGGTGGTCTTAAGTGATCTTTTCTCTTTAGGTCATTCTGGACGGCTGCTCATAGGTATTTAAAGCTATGCGATCTCTTCGCCTGTTTATGTGCAATGCGAGACATTTATATGTGTTCAGTGTGTCAGTCTATGCACCAGCCATCAACTGCTTGCAGATCTTGTCGCATTTTGCTACAGTCTTCTGGTGCTGCAATCTTCCTCCAAATAACAGCATCGACTGCGAATAACCTAATGTAGATTGCGACTTCATACACCAACTCATTTATAAATAACTTACTGTAAACATCAACAGCCCTGCAGACACTTCCTTGAGGTACTGCGCGAAATTACTTTTACAATTATCTGTTTCGTCTCACTAAGAACAACGTAATGAGTTCTGACTGTTCAGAACTCCTGAACCCAGTTACAAATCCTGTCCGATACTTGGTAGGTTCATATTTTGTCGATAAGCTGTAAGGTTTTCATATGTTTTCTTTCAGTGTACTGTGACAAATGTGCACGAGCGCGCTAGAAGACTAGTAAGACTAGTAAGTTTAATGTAATCTGTGGTACGCTTGCTTGCAGTCAGTTGTGCATCTCTGGGGCATTCTTATTAGCGGCATAGTAGCGACCAGCTGAATTTTAGACAACGAAATCTTATATTTGTGAATCTGGGAGAATTTATCTGGAATACTTTATTACTTGGAATACTTGTTTATAAAGCTATTTTATTGAGTGTGTCGGTGGAGAAGATTTTTAGGGCAAGATTTCAAGGTAACCCACGCACGCGCAAGATTGAAATGTTTCTGTCAGAACTGCGATTTGCATGAAGAAGCTGTGAGGCGACGCGGCCATTTGGATGCACTTTTAGTAACTCCTCTTATATCTTGACCACACTTTTATTTTTCCAACAATACCTTACGTGTTTCGACTTCCCGTCATTTTCAAAGGCAATGCTATGTCAATCATATAAAATTTATCATTAGACACAATATATCACGTCAACATTCTCAGTCACGAGACAGATGCAAACTATTTGTACTTGGCTCGTGATTGAAACTGTTGACGTGATACAATGTACACTATGTGATCAAAAGTATCCGAACACATTGCTCAAAATGACTTATAAGTTGTGGCGCCCTCCATCAGTAATGCTGGAATTCAATATGGTGTTGGCCCACCCTTAGCCTTGATGGCAGCTTCCACTCTCGCAGGCAAACGTTCAGTCAGGTGCTGGAAGTTTTCTTGGGGAATGGGAGCCCATTCTTCACGGAGAGCTGCACTGAGCAGAAGTATCGATGTCGGTTGGTGATGCCTGGCGCGAAGTCGGCGTTTCAAAACATCCCAGTGGTGTTCTGTAGGATTCAGGTCAGGACTCTGTGCAGGCCAGGGATGTTATTGTCGTGTAACCACTCCGCCACAGGCCGTGCGTTATGAACAGATGCTCTATCGTGTTGAAAGATGCAATCGCCATCCCCGAATTGCTCTTCAACAGTGGGAACCAAGAAAGTGCTTAAAATGTCAAACTAGGCCTGTGTGATACTACAACGCAAACCAAAAATGCGTGCAAGTCCTCTCCAAGAAAAACACGACCACACCATAACACCACCGCCTTCGAATTTTACTGTTGGCGCTACACATGCTGGCAGATGAAGTACACCGGGCATTCGCCATACCCAAGCACTGCCATAGGATCGCCACATTGTGTACCGTGATCGTCACTCCATACAACGTTTTTCCACTGTTCAATCGTCCAATGTTTACGCTCCTTACACCAAGCGAGGTGTCGTTTGGCATTTTCCAGCATGGTAAATGGCTTATGAGCTGCAGCTCGACCATGAAATCCAAGTTTTCTCGCCTCCTGCCTAGCTGCAATAGTACTTCGATGCAGTTTGGAATTAATGTGTGATGGTCTGGATAGATGTCTGCCTATTACACACTATGACCCTCTTCAACTGTCGGCGGTCTCTGTCAGTCAACAGATGAGGTCAGTCTGTACGCTTTTGTACTATGCGTGTCCCATCACGTTTCCATTTTACTATCACATCGGAAACAGTGGTTCTAGGAACATGTAGGATTGTGGAAATCTCCCTGTCAGACGTATGACACAAGTGACACCCTATTACCTGACCACGTTCGAAGTCCGTGAGTTCCATGGAACGCCCCATTCTGCTCTCTCACGATGTCTAATGACTACTGATGTCGCTGATACGGAGTACCTGGCATTAGCTGACAGCACAATGCACCTAATATGAAAAATGTATGTTTTTGGGGGTGTCCGGATACTTTTGATCACATAGTGTATCTAATGAACAATTTCATTTGACTGTTGTTGGAAAAATAAAAGTGTGGTTAAGACACAAGAAAAGTTATTAAAAGTTTTGAAGAACTATCAACTGAAGAAAATCTTTTTTCCTTAGATATTAATAATATTAATGACATTTCTTAATTTGACCTCTTTGTTTTCGTTGTGTTACGAACCAAGCAATTCCTTGAAATGTCTGTAATTTTTGTAATGAAGGAATTTCGTAATATTTACTCTTCTTATGTTGTACAGCCTTTTTGACAATAACTAGAGTTTAAGATTTCAAGAACGTTTTTCCTTAATGTAAAACGCTCCTCCATCATTCTTAATAAAATTTCGAATATATTATCGTATGTGCATTGCACCTAATGATACACACAGCTACAATTGTTACTGACAACCAAAGAAAACTTCGGAGTAGATTATCGTTCTTTAGCTGCTGCATTTGCAGATTTCAGTTTGCTTTCGAGAAGATCAGTACTCCAGTCACCAAACAGTATGCGAATATGAGGTAAGTTACTTTCATTTTACAACAAATCTCAGTTTGCATTCTTGTGAGTAAAGTAGTGAGGCAACAGCGTCATCACCCCACATTGCACATTATCTATATTAGGGGCAGATATACATGCAAAGGCAAACTTATTGTTCTTTTTTGATTGACAGGCCCTTAACTTATTTCTCTGCTAAGAGGATTATGACCCCCTGGGAATAATCCATCCTTTTGATTGACAGTTCCTTAACCTATTGTCCCACAAATCCCCCTCCCCTTCCTCCTCCCCCTTCTCTTCCTCCATCCCCCTGAAAAGTCCCCTCGACGATATAAGCACACTCTTGACATAAATTTGATTGACCAATTAATTAGATCGATCAATTAATTAGTCAATGAAATTTATATCAAAAGTGTGCTTGTATCATAAAGGGGAGTTCTCAGAGAGATAGGGGAGGAGGAGGCGGAGGCAGATGGATGGAACAATTGGTTAAGGACTTGTCAATCAAAGGGAAGGATCATCCCCAGGGGGTCATATTCCTCTTACCAGAACAATAGGTTAGGGATGTGTCAATCAAAGGAGAACAATAGGTTTTCCCCTGAAAGTATACCTGCCCTGATGTAGGCAACCCACAATGTGGGGCGATGGTACTGTTGCCCGACTACATAGTAAACGGTGTCATAAGTTTTGGGTGTTGTACTAAGTAAACAGATTAATTGACAGTAAAAAGTAGATTGTCTGGAACAGTTATTTTCTACCATATTGAGCGTCATTTTATTTTGTGGATATTTAAAGTCAGACATTGCACTTCACGTTATGTAACTTTCATAATGTACTTCAGTACTGAGTTCAGCGTTTCAATAAGATTTGAGTTTTGTTTCAGGACACTGTTCACATGCGCAACACAGGGCCAAGAAACAGTCAGTTTTGCTCAATAGTTGAATACTACACTCCTGGAAATGGAAAAAAGAACACATTGACACCGGTGTGTCAGACCCACCATACTTGCTCCGGACACTGCGAGAGGGCTGTACAAGCAATGATTACACGCACGGCACAGCGGACACACCAGGAACCGCGGTGTTGGCCGTCGAATGGCGCTAGCTGCGCAGCATTTGTGCACCGCCGCCGTCAGTGTCAGCCAGTTTGCCGTGGCATACGGAACTCCATCGCAGTCTTTAACACTGGTAGCATGCCGCGACAGCGTGGACGTGAACCGTATGTGCAGTTGACGGACTTTGAGCGAGGGCGTATAGTGGGCATGCGGGAGGCCGGGTGGACGTACCGCCGAATTGCTCAACACGTGGGGCGTGAGGTCTCCACAGTACATCGATGTTGTCGCCAGTGGTCGGCGGAAGGTGCACGTGCCCGTCGACCTGGGACCGGACCGCAGCGACGCACGGATGCACGCCAAGACTGTAGGATCCTACGCAGTGCCGTAGGGGACCGCACCGCCACTTCCCAGCAAATTAGGGACACTGTTGCTCCTGGGGTATCGGCGAGGACCATTCGCAACCGTCTCCATGAAGCTGGGCTACGGTCCCGCACACCGTTAGGCCGTCTTCTGCTCACGCCCCAACATCGTGCAGCCCGCCTCCAGTGGTGTCGCGACAGGCGTGAATGGAGGGACGAATGGAGACGTGTCGTCTTCAGCGATGAGAGTCGCTTCTGCCTTGGTGCCAATGATGGTCGTATGCGTGTTTGGCGCCGTGCAGGTGAGCGCCACAATCAGGACTGCATACGACCGAGGCACACAGGGCCAACACCCGGCATCATGGTGTGGGGAGCGATCTCCTACACTGGCCGTACACCACTGGTGATCGTCGAGGGGACACTGAATAGTGCACGGTACATCCAAACCGTCATCGAACCCATCGTTCTACCATTCCTAGACCGGCAAGGGAACGTGCTGTTCCAACAGGACAATGCACGTCCGCATGTATCCCGTGCCAGCCAACGTGCTCTAGAAGGTGTAAGTCAACTACCCTGGCCAGCAAGATCTCCGGATCTGTCCCCCATTGAGCATGTTTGGGACTGGATGAAGCGTCGTCTCACGCGGTCTGCACGTCCAGCACGAACGCTGGTCCAACCGAGGCGCCAGGTGGAAATGGCATGGCAAGCCGTTCCACAGGACTACATCCAGCATCTCTACGATCGTCTCCATGGGAGAATAGCAGCCTGCATTGCTGCGAAAGGTGGATATACACTGTACTAGTGCCGACATTGTGCATGCTCTGTTGCCTGTGTCTATGTGCCTGTGGTTCTGTCCGTGTGATCATGTGATGCATCTGACCCCAGGAATGTGTCAATAAAGTTTCCCCTTCCTGGGACAATGAATTCACGTTGTTCTTATTTCAATTTCCAGGAGTGTATATCTCAAGCACACTTTACACGAGAGAAAGTTCTTCGAAAAATAGTAGTCAGCATTTTGCATATAGATAAAGTACATAGAAAGCTTACAATGCTACAGTGCAGATCTCACATAATGTGAGGCCATTTCTTTTGGCAACTGACAACCAAGACCATTAAGCAATAGACACTGGTAGCCTACTGATGCAAATAGATTAACGGTTTCTCTTTCCGTTACTCCTTTTATAGAAAAATATTTGCTTCTGTAAATTGATGTACACAAGTAATCGTCACACTACGTATAATATGCGATGCAGCTTTCTCTCGTGACAAGGACTGCAAGTTTTCTTTTACGGCACTTCCGTTCGATCGTTTCTGACGTAACTGCCTATCACGTGGCTATTACTCTGATTGTGACAGAGACTGTAGGTCACTTAATGTGTCCTTGTTGAACGAACACGCCTCGTCACTCAGAAAATTCTTTTATATCCACTCACCCTCAATCTTCTTTACATATCCCCTTACACGTCGGGGTAGTACGATGGGCTAATACGACGTACCTGTGTTTGATTAAATCAGGGTGTCATTGCTATTACGGAGCCTTGCCGCCTTTCGTCCTATCGATTCTCCTCCGGAGATCGTAACCTTTTGGCACCCGTGATGAGGTCGCGAGGTGGCGCGCACCAGAGAGGTGGTCGACCGAGCGAACGCGCTGACCGAGGGGCAGTTAGAAACCGTGTGGTTGGTAGTGGACACGGGAGGCGAATACTGCCGCGATGAAAACGTCCATTCGAGTCGGCACTGGCTGTATTGGGCGCGTTTTGAATGGACTACGTAGTGAAGAAGTTTGGTGGTCGTTAGCCGACACATGTTGTTAGGGGTCCTGACCCGTGACCTACCTTTCCGATGCTGTTGGACACTGTCTCACGTAATATGGCGATATCATTGCATTTACGTCAGTCATCAGTGATATTTTTCTGCCCTCCGTGTTGCAGGTATTATGAACCTGAAACAGATGGGTTTATTCTCGATCACGAATGTCTGTGCATAATTTATGTTGTGAATCGCCGCTACCAAACTCGTTGTGAAGTTCTGACTGTGATACTTCGTGTTTTCATCTAATGACGTCGATATTCTGGTTCAAAAGGTTCAAATGGCTCTGAGCACTACGGGAGTTAACATCTATGGTCATCAGTCCGCTAGAACTTAGAACTACTTAAACCTAACTAACCTAAGGACAGCACACAACATCGAGTCATCACGAGGCAGAGAAAATCCTTGACCCCGCCGGGAATCGAACCCGGGAACCCGGGCTCGATATTCTGGTTTGCCATTTAAACCTGCCGGCAGAAGTAGCCGTGCGGTTAAAGGCGCTGCAGTTTGGAACCGCAAGACCGCTACGGTCGCAGGTTCGAATCCTGCCTTGGGCATGGATGTTTGTGACGTCCTTAGGTTAGTTAGGTTTAACTAGTTCTATGTTCTAGGGGACTAATGACCTCAGCAGTTGAGTCCCATAGTGCTGAGAGCCATTTGAACCATTGAAACCTAGGGTCTTAGTGAGTATTACTTCTTAATCTTACTGTTTAGTCTCTTTCAGAAAGCACTGTGTATCATTGAACAAATCTATGCACCAATGTATGGTCATTCCGCTGATATTCTGATTTACCATTTAAACCTTGGGGCTTACTGTGTATTATTCCTTAATATCACTGTTTAACCTCTTTCAGAAAGCACTCTGTATCATTGAATAGATCGATGCACCAATGTGTGGACATCTTGCCAGATCTTTCTGAGGAGTCTTGAATGTTTGGGTCCATCAAGGACGTGTAATTATTTTAAGGCTAATTTATCACTTTATGACTTGCCTTGAGGTAATCTTATGTCAGTGTGATTTGAATTGCTTGTTTTGAATATCTGGGTTTGAAAGTGATTCGGTTACCGCTTAAAGGCAGTGACAATTTGTTTAACGCGTTTTGGTGCTAATTTGATGTTGCCTTATCTAATATTGTTGTAAGTGCACTGTCGTGGATTCATTAGGGTAGGATTATTTATTTAAGGAGTATAAATTGTAGCCTGTTCGTTGTTGCATTGGGACGCGCGATTTATTGGATCATAATTTCTTACGATTTGTGATATATGTGAGCCTGGTTTTGGGTTTGACCTACGCCTTCCGACCCTTGCGTGTCTTTCTTATTTAGTAGATTCTAACGTTCTGGTTATGCTCCAGGTACACCTTGTAACAGTTGCCTGTTCTGAAGTTAATACTGTCTGAGCCAGTATATGTGAGACAAAGTCGGTCTGCCGCGCGGAGTAGCCACGTGGTCTGTTTGCGCTTTGCCACGGTTCGCGAAGCTCTCCCCGTAGAAGGTTCGAGTCCCCCCTCGGGCATGGGTGTGTGTGTTGTCCATAGCGTAGGTTAGTTTAAGTTAGATTAAGTAGTGTGTAGGCCTAGGGACCTATGATCTCAGCAGTTTGGTCCCATAGAAATTTACCACAAATTCACAAATTTCCAATAAAGTCGGACACTGTTGGTCAGGTCGACGATTGGTGGGTCGAGCAGTACAACTGACCGTTGACCACGCTGCCTGTTGTGTACGGCGTTCGTGTCTGTACCTGGTTGGCGCCTGGAGATCAGATATATTTACATGTGTCGTGTTCTGGTCCGAAGCTCACGGATTTAAAAAAAAATTCTTATATGTAATCATAGCTTGTCCTTTTCAGGCGTTGGCTACGTTGTTTTTTAGATTATACGATATCCATGTTTAAAGTTGCTTATTTTATTTATTCAGTTATGAATGCATTTTCCAAGCGCGTCACTTGTTGTCTGTAAGTCGATTTCGTCAGTATCCAGTTTGTCTTCAGTCTAATCCTCGAGATAGCATCGAAAGCATTTTATTGTAATCACATTACTACAACCCCGCGAAATCTGCATCAACGTAAATTGGTTTCTGCCGTTTGATCTGTAACGATTGATCCTTATTCTATTGTTAATAATGGTACAGTAAGCCCACGAAAGTTGCATTAGCATAAATCGGCGGCTACCGTCTGATTTGTAAAATCATAGTTTGTTGCTTTTAGTTATTGTATCTGTATCAGAACTATTATCTCAGAGGCAAACTTCTACCTTTTTAGATACCTGGTAATCACTCATATGGCAAAATTTTTTATTCTAATTGTTATTCGAATTAATTGGTCCCACGAATAAAATTTGTGTGCAATAAAAGATGAATGAAGTTCTCCTTCCCCTAAGGTCCAGTCCTTCCACTTACTCCTTGATGGGCGTTTTATGAAGCGCCGATGTATCCCCTTATCAATCACTACGTTTTGGCTTTGGCTAATTACCATAAGGCAGAGAGCAATACAAAATGAAATTATGTGATCAGGGTGCCAAAGCATTATTATCTGAGCCGAAAAGTTCATCCTCTTAATATCCCTGTTCTCCATTGTTCATGTTCGACATTTGCGTTTACAAATCAGATTCATTCTTGGTTAGTTATTACAGGTATTTTGTCAGTTACCAATGAATAACGCTTTACCAGTATTGAGTCTACTTGACCTCTCTGCATTTTATATATTTAGAATTTGTAACACTTGACGGTTACCTGCAGCGGCTTTTTCGTCGCAAACTCAGAAGGTATTACGATTTTAGAGCTAGAGACGCAAGGAAAACGGTAATATATTTGTATTTTTATTTACGTTCTCTTCTTCTTGCCCCAGTCTGATATGTTATGAAGGTCGTACTAACATGTTTACAGTGAAAATACTTCTTAACTGCCCATTATACGTACTACTTTTTCGTCTCTTGCATTATCACCGAGTGAGGCAGCGAGCGGTGAGCACACTGGGCACGCATCCGGAAGCTCGACGGCTCAGAACCCCGTCCGACCATGCAGATTTGGATTTTCCCCCGTTTTCCCCAAATCGCTCCAAGCAAATCGCAGTATGGTTCCTTTGGAAAGGGCACGGGTGACTTCCTTCAGCATCCTTTCGTAATCTGAGCTTGTGCTCCGTCACTAATGTCCGCGTTGTCGACAGGACATAAAACTTGAACATTCATGCTTCTTCCTTCTTGTCTCATCAATAATGATGCGCTAAATAAAGGGATAGATAACTCGTGTATTAAATATATAAAAAATAACTCAAGAAAATATGCTTAGGGAAAACTGTAATGAAGTAAGAGCCCGAGATGAACTGTGGAGTAAAGAAAGAGCTTAATAAATGTGATTTTTTTAAATATAGGATGAAGAAAATTTCCTTTCAGAATCAGACAGTTGTGAATTGCTATATTTTTGATATATTATTTTTTTTTCCTAAGTAACTGTTAAAAATTGAGAATCTTTTACCACTCTCTCATATTAACCTTCTGTAAGTTCCTTACATAGAAACAGTGCCTAGCAGATTATTTTTGGTTACCTGTGTAGGAAGAAAACAGATCGAACTGTGTCCTTCGTTGTGGCTTTTAGAAACTTTCCTCTGAGTTATGTTTCACATACCGAATTCCTGTTTGCTGTAATGAAACGCTCTTATATTTCCTTCTCTCCCACAAAATCATTGCACACTATAGTCAGACAAATTACCCGTATTATAAGCTCTTGTATGTCTGTTTAAGTGACTCGTTCATCAGCTTCATAAGAGAACCTATTTCCTCCTTAGGAAACATTTGGCGTCCATGCAACGACCTGAAACCCAGCGGCACTCACCAAATGTGTTAATAAGCGGTTAATTAGGCGCTGCTTTCGGCAGACGGCTCACGAGGTCTCTGGAAGGCCGCCATAACCACCAGCAGAAGGCCTCTCACTTGGGTTTTAGCAGATAGGACGGGTTTCAACAGACTCGGACAGTCTCCATCATTTTTACACGCCTTTCCCCCATTTACGTGTTGATCGGCGTCAGGACAAAAGGGAACAAAATGAAATTAAATTTTCCAATCCGATGTGTAGCTACTGATACACGCAAGAGCGTCATTTTTCGCTACGACCGCTAAAATTCCACACAGTCTGAAACTTCCTGACATTCAGGTATTAAAGGTGTGAAGCGCGTCGGCTTTGTGTTTCACGAGAAACAACTGTCTTATGCAAGCTTGCTGAACGGACCGTCTCACATCATAGGAAATTAGGACAGAGGTATTGGACGGTACTAACGATGAGAAGGACCTGAGGAGCTCAGATCGACAAACAGATGTAAGGTAAAAGTATGTCACAAGAGCTTGAACTCTGCCGTTGTTCGACTCGCTCCCTCTAAAGGGGGGTAGGACGTCAAACGGGCCGCCTTGGAGCAGGAGAGGCACAACAGAACATTTTAATTTCCAATGTCTATACTTTTACAATGAAATTCATAAAACTTTGTCAACATGACCAGGAAGGATTCAGGATTCACACTCATAGCAGCGGTAGTTCAAAAACATAACAAAATAAATTTCTTTTACATGCGAAATTTCATCATTTTGTCACTTTCTATTGGCTGCATTTGTTGCTATAGGTACACTTTTCTTCATAATTAACAGATATTCTTCGATGAATTTTGCACAGCATACAGACCATACTTACAGGTGTATGAAGAGATAGAATTTATTTAATTATGAAAAAATGAATGAGTTGTTAGGTTTTAAACTTCATATTTAGGAGAAACTCAAATTTCATAGTTAATTGAGTCAATTATCTCAATTTTCACACAGTTTTTAATAGATATGGAACAACTCCAGGAGAAGATGAGGACTGAAGTACATCCAACATATAACTAAGGACGTTGGGTGCAAGTGCTACATTCATATGAATAGGTTAGTGCATGAGAGTAATTGGTGGAGGGGTCGCACCAAACCAGCCACAAGACAAAAGGAAAAAAGAAAAACATCTGTTGCAGGAGAACGGAGCATAGCGTTCATCTTATATTTACTATGATCACTCAGTCGATGATTTATTGTGAAACAGAAAAGTCATGTGGCTTACAGTTTAATGCTTAAAAAAAAAAGGCGAGATGATTCTCAGAACACGGAACTCAATGTTAACATTAACTTATTCCTCTGCTGATGGTTCAGCTTCGTGATTGTGATTTGAATTACTTGAAGAATAACAGCAATAAGACACTTTTTATATGTTTTATTGATACCAAGGAGCGTTTCAGGCTTTCATACATCTAAAGTAACTGAGGCAATTTTGTACCATTTTTTCCATTTTATGAGTAGAACTGACACAAAATAAATTACAAACCATAACATCCACTGTAAGATTTTTCTTCTGTAGTTACTGAGTATCTGGAAGAGTGAAACTTTAGATTATGCCAATTAATAAGAAGTAAAAATAGCGCTAATCCGGTATTGGAGGTTCTGTGGTGTCACCGCCAGACACCACAGTTGCTAGGTAGTAGCCTTTAAATCGGCCGCGGTCCATTAGTATACGTCGGACCCGCGTGTCGCCACTGTCAGTGATTGCAGACCGAGCGCCGCCACACGGCAGGTCTAGAGAGACTTACTAGCACTCGCCCCAGTTGTACAGCCGACTTTGCTAGCGATGCTACACTGACAAATACGCTCTCATTTGCCGAGACGATAGTTAGCATAGCCTTCAGCTACGTCATTTGCTACGACCTAGCAAGGCGCCATTACCAGTTATATTGAGCTTATTATAAAACCTGTACCGTCAAGAGCAATGTACACAAATTATGGATTAAAGTTAAGTATTCCAAGAACTACGTTCTTTTCTTATTAGACTCAACTCCTTTAATTGTTCCAGACCTCACGCCAGTCTGCGTGTAATTAAACGCGTGCATTTCGGCCTCCTCTAGCAACACGGTGTTGGGTCTTCTGCCAACACAGCAGGTTCACTTTGAGATACAAGATATCTGTATCGATCTGGCATTGTTGAATTGAAATCACTATCGTCAGAAGCTATCTTCACAGCCAGCGCAATCAAAAAATAACCAGAATTTATACCTGCGACTCTACAATGGTTTTATCAACTGACTTTTACACGATGCAGATTCCTCATGAAAAATGACAATTTATTTAGCTACTACTTTTACCATGTTGTATATTTACGTTTAATTAATAAATGGGACACTTTTGTTCTGAAACTTGTGGCTCCTTTTCCTGCCTTTATACAGGCTGTTTCAAAGTCTTTACATCAGACGTCTAGAGGTAACAGATGACGTAACGTGGAACAACTTTTGTTAGCGACAAATTGTTCGCCTCCCAACGACGCTAGATGCTTTTTATTATTTGTTATGCCTCTTATAAGCGGCAAGGCTTAGGCACATTGCAGCATATGTATGCAATATGTGCCTATAATCTAGTCATCAGCTCCACGTGGAAAGGCATAGACCGAGAAAAGTTAAACATCCTGATTCGTTTCTAAAATATCCTTTTCCGGTTAGAGATACACATTCTTACAATTTTATTGTTGAGAATAGCGCTATCAACTTACTGCAGTAAGCAGTATGCACAAGCATAACGCGTGGTTAGCAGACCCTTCTAGCCAGGTGAAATCTCGTGGTCCCAAGGCCGACGAATTCAATACAAACACGCCTAGCCTCGCAGGAAAGTGTCCGCGAAGCGTGGAACATTTTGTCCGTAAGAAAAGTTGTTCCCCATGACGTGATGTACAAAGCCTAGCCTTTGATGCAGAGGCTCTGAAACACCCCGTATACCTAGGGCAAACGCATTTAGATGCACTGATGCAGCACAGCATTCGCCACGTGGCCGACTTATCCGTTTACTTAGGTCGGCAATTGCATCTGAAGTGAAGTTGCAATTTTATTACACAGTCCGAAACTACTTACGAACTCGGTTGTGTTTATAGACAATATTTTTGACCTCCAAACTTGATACACGCTTCTGTTTGATTTAAAACTTGCTTAATTGTCAATGTTCCCGCCTCCGGAGGTGGCGCTCGACTTCGTGGTAGGCCGGCTTGGATCCTGCTGGCGGAAAATGTCCACTGTCAATTTTTGGCGGAGAAAGGGAGGCGAAGAGGAGACGAAAAGTTCCTGATCATCAGTCTTTGCGCCAGCCTATTGGATTAAATTTCAAACCTCTCCAAAGTGTCTCAGGAAATGAGGGCACGTGACACGGTTACTGGTGATCATACGTGGAATGGGGATGTTAAGTTAGGCGGATTGCTTGGTGCCCTTCGAAAGGAGTAGCCTAGGTGCTTATACTGTATAAGCGCTCATCAGGCTTATCCACACAACACTAGGACCTTGCCTAGAACGGTGATCCACAATACCTGCATCAGCTCCATCTGCTACCCGCGCATGGGACTACTTACACTTGAGTATACGATGTATGTACTGCGTTGGATTAGTTTATTTTATAATTCATCCAACTTTCCTGTGAAATAGAAACAAAGCATTAAGCACAATAAAGGCAGTAGCTTGGAAACTGCACATCTTTGCACATTCATGAAATCAAAATCTCTACTGCGTAACATTCAACAACGTATCGTTTCATCCTGTGCAATGCAGTATTCTTGGACTCTTCGTAGCAGTTGCGGATCCATAGGGGGAGCTATGGGGCTCAAGCACTCCCAAAAAGTATCTTCGTCCATCCTTGGCATATCTCACAATTAAACTTGATATTGTCCTATTTTCTTAGTTTTCGACTACCTACAGTACTGTTTTAATCACTTCTCCTTACCTAAAGCATTTCAAGTAGGTTCAACATGTTCTCAAATTTTACATTTATCTAAGAATCTGTTTACGTGACGAGTTTTCAGTCCGCACACCATTCATTCGAGATCCATCCACACCTACGCACTAAAACCACCGCCACCCGGTCGCCCACGATGTGGTCGCGCGTTACTTGAGGTGCGGGCGTACAGTTTGCGAGTGCACTCACAGTGCTGCTGTACACAAATTTCTTTGATGATTTTCGGTTTGTTGAATCGAACGCAGCAGAATGAACTATTAACTAATTTTATTAGTTGTTATCATGGCATCCTTTCATTTGTTTTTGTGAAAATTTTTAAAAATGCCACTGAAACGTAAACAACGAGATCTACAGTTCTTTGTTTTTGTTTTTTTTTCTATTGAAAAGAAAAGAAGAAGAGTGCGAATCGAGCAAAAATGAACCAATATTACCCGGAAACAACGTCAGCGAATATCAATGACGACTCAAAGTTCATCAGGTACATTCTTCTGATTATTTTGTATGTACTTGAATGAAATTCATACAAATACCATTAGTCGTGTTTGTGACATTTTATTCCTTTGAGTTTGCTGATATTTCGATCGAGGTGGTGCGGACGGCATGGACTGCAGTCTCAGGACTAGACCTTCCCTGCCTCCCTTACAACGAACGGCATGAAGTAATATTTCCGCTATTTTCGTCATTCTTTCTTCAATGTGTAGACGAAACAGTAGGGACGAAAGACTACATACCCTGCCTTACGCCCTTTTTCATCCGAGCACTTCTTTCTTGACCCCTCCATTCTTACTATTCTCTCTTCGTTCTTGTAAATGTTGTATATTACCCTTCTCTTTCTGTAGCTTACCCCTATTTTCCTCAGAATTTCGAACATGTTGGACCATTAGACATTGACGAACTCTTTTTCCAGGTCGTAAAACCCTATGAACATGTATTGACTTTTCTTTAGTCTTGCTTCTGTTATCAAACGCAACATCACAATTGCCTTACTCCTACCTTCAACGTTCCTAAAGCCAAACTGATCGTCATTTAACACATCCTCAGTTTTCTTACCATTATTTTGTGCATTATCCTTGCCAGCAACTTGGATGCGTGATGTGTTAAGCTGACTGCGCGATAATTCTCGAATTTGTCAGCTCTTTCAATCTTAGGAATTGCCTGGATGGTGTTTTTCCGAAAGTCTGATGGTATTTCGCCATCCTCATAAATTCTACAAACCACTATGAATAATCGCTTTCTTGCTACTTCCTCCATTGATTTCAGAAATTCTGATGGAATATTATGAATCTCTTCTGCGTTATTCGAAGTCTTATAAAGTTATTTTAAATTCTGAATCTAATACTGGATCCCCTATCTCTTCTATATCGATTCTTGTTTCTTCTTCTACCACGTCACCAAACATACTCCCTCCACCCATCCGCTCTCTCCTCTGCATTTAACAGTGGAATTCCTAGTGCAGCTCTAATTTTACCACCGTTGATTTTACTTTCACTGAAGGTTGTTTTGACTTTTCTATATCCTGAGTCAGTCCTTCCGACAACCATTTCGCCTTAGCTTCCCTGCACTTACTATTTACTTCATACCTTAGCGACTTGTATTTTTGTATTCGTGAACGTCTCTCAACATTTTTTTGCTTTCTTCTCTCGTCGATCAACTGAAATATAATTAAAACAATTGCAGCCCTCTGTCGCGAAAATGTAGTCTTTTTTACCTAAGTTTCGGCCACTTCTAAGAGTGCCTTTGTCAGAAATAAAACATTTAAAACTGGCATGTTATGTATAAAATAAACATGAAGCGATAACGCTGAAGTATTTCTTCTGTTACCCAGGGTCTCTTCGCAATTACCTTCTTTGTACCTATGTTTTTCTTTTCAAGTTTTGTGACTGCCGTTTGTAGAGATGTCCACTTCTCTTCAGCTGTACTGTCTACTGAACTACTCTTTATCGCAGAATCTATAGCTTTAGAAAACTTAAAGCGTATCTCTTCATTCTTTACTACTTCCGTATACCAATTCTTTGGTTACTGATTCTTCCCAACTAGTCTCTTACATTTCAACCTACTCTTCGTCAATACTACATTGTGATCTGCGTCTGTATTTGCTCCTGGGTATGTCTTACAATCTATACCGATTTCGTACTTTCTGCTCCACCATGACGTAATCTAACTGAAATATTCCCGTATCTTTCGGTCTTTTCCAACTATACCTCCTCCTCTTGTGATCTTGGACAGAGTATTCGCTGTTACTAGCTGAAATCTATTGCAGAACTCAATTAGTCTTTCTGCTCTCTCTTTTCTAGTTCCAAGCCCATATATTCCCGTAACACCTTCTGCTACTACTCCCCTACAACCGCATTCCAGTACCTCATGACTATTAGACTGACATCTGCTTTTACGTTGTGAATTACCAATTCACTATCCTCATATACTCCCTCTGTCTCTTCATCTTCGACTTGTGACGTCGGCATGAACACTTGATGTATTCTTCTCAGAGTGGTTTCCTGTCGATTCTGATGAGAACAACACTATCAATGACCTGTACACAGTAAATCACTCTCTCCCCTACCTTCCTATTCGTAACGAATCCTACTCCCGTTATACCATTTTCTCCTGCTGTTAATATTACCCTGTACTCGTCTGGACAGAAATTCTTCTCTTCCTCTGATTTCACTTCACTGACTCCCACTATATCTTTACTGACCTTTTCGTTTCCCTTTTCATGTTTTCTAACTTCCCTACCATGTTTGAGCTTCTGACATTCCACGCCCTAACTCTTAGAACGTTATCTTTTCGTTGCTTATTCAGTCTTTTTCTCACGGCCACCCCCACAGCGGGAGGCCCCTCCCGGAGTCTTTCGCCAATAGAGAGATCATCATGACACTTTTCCTGTTACAGGCCACATGTCCTATGGATTCACATTTTGTGTCTTGCATTGGTTCCCATTGCCTGCATCCTCACGCCGTTGATCATTGCTGATTCTTCCGCCGTTAGGGGCAGTTTCCAATCCTAAGTGCTATACAGTGGGCCAGCCGCAGTGGCCGAGGGGTTTTAGGCGCTTCAGTCTGGAACCGCCAGACAGCTACGGTCGCAGGTTCGAATCCTGCCTCGGGTATGGATGTGTGTGATGTCCTTAGGTTGGTTAGGTTTAAACAGTTCTTCGTTCTAGGGGACAGATGACCTCAGATGTTAAGTCCCATAGTGCTTAGAGCCATTTGAATCATTTGCAAGAAAGTGGCACTGAACGACTGTCCGCTCCTTCACCCTCTTTGACAAGGCCGTTTGCAAAATGAAGGTGACTTCTTATGCTGGAATTCTTCGGCCACCATTGTTGATGTTTTCTAGTCATCATTTAAGCGTTGGCCTTTCTTTTTATATAGAAAGCCTCCATGGAAAATATAAGGATCTGCAATTAGCATCAATAACAAACAAAACATAAATGGAAGTAAGAATGCTCTTCTGGCGAAACAAAGAAAATGGTACCCGCGTACAGCGAATCTGTAGGTAGATGCACTTAGATCTAAATTCAGTCAGGCTCGTTCCGGGCACGTCTCCTTGATTAATATTCCGTTTTCCAGAACAAGATTTTTCACTCTGCAGCGAAGTGTGGGCTGATATGAAACTTCCTGGCAGATTAAAGCTGTGTGCCGAACCGAGACTCGAACTCGTGACCTTTGCCTTTCCCGGGCAGGTGCTCTACCATCTGAGTTACCCAAAGACGACTCACGCTCCGTCCTCTGAGCCTTACGTCTGCCAGTACTTCGTCTTGTACCTTCCAAACTTCACAGAAGCTCTCCTCTGAACCTTGCAGAGCTAGCACTCATGGAAGAAAGGATACTGCGGAGACATGGCTTAGCCACTGCCTGTGGAATGTTTCCAGAATGAGGTTTTTCTCTCTGCAGCGGAGTGTACGCTGACATCAGACTTCCTGGTAGATTAAAGCTGTGTGCCGGACCGAGACTCGAACTCGGGACCTTTGCCATTGTGGGCAAGTGCTCTAGCATCTGAGCTACTTAAGCCAGACTCACGCCCCGTCCTCATAGCTTTACTTCTGCCAGTACCTCGTCTCCTACCTTCCAAACTTCACAGGAGCTCTACTGAGAAACTAGCACACAGTTCACCAGATGTTCATCCATGTTAAGTAAGTGTGCGACACAGGGGGCATGTCGGCGAATCTGTCATGTTAGTGGCATGTAGACGAAGTAGTGTCACCTATTTCCCATTAACAAGTACCAGATCGCACGATCGTTCATGCCGATTAGAGCTTGGTGCACAGAACACCAGTCCATAGGCCATGCGACCGTAGGATACCGGCATTTTACCACATTCCTGGCACGATCTCTCATCATCAGGCGATAAATATCACGTAGCGTAGCATTCCTGGTACAAGGCAAGTCAGTATGGACGTAATTGTATTCGATTATAAAGGTCCTGACATGTGAAAGGGAGGTAAAAGTATGAGCTGCTGCAACAGGCGACAAATAAGATGGAGGGGCCAGTTCTTAACCAGGCAGCCCGTCAATCCGGTTCTGTGGGGGGGTCCACGATGTAACCATCTTACTTACATAAGTGACAGCCGCCATTATATGGACGTTGACAAGACCGAGCCCAGCGTCTCGAAGAAGGATAGTTAGCTTGTCATAGCGGACTTTGATGATAGGACCTGCGCTACGAGAGTAGCCAAACGCAGCCTGCAGTTGTGTGCTGTTGTCTCTGGCACCGTAAAATCTGTACCAAATGGGGTATTCGCGAAGCCAGATGAATGTTAACAAAATCCGTCCGTTGCATCATGACTAATGTTCGCAGGAGATTGTCAAGAATTTTCGTGCGGTTCATTTGAAGGAGATGTTTATAGCAAAGTGAGGCCGTTCGCTGCATATCACGTGTGCAGGTGATCCCCAAACATTTGAGCTTCTCCAGTAATGGCTATGGGGCCACCATCTCTGCTGGAAGACCTCTGCCAACCATCACAGCACTATTCCTCGTCAGTTCACACGGCTTCCCACAGCTGTCCCATATCGGTTTCCCTATTCCATTGCCTATCGATCTTCATCTCCCGAACCAAAAACACCAGGTCAACCGCGTAGGCACGACAGATTAAAGCATTTTGCCTCGGTGTGACTCTAGACATCCGTCTCCGAAAACAGTGTAACAATGGCTCAAGGGCGTTGGCTTGAAGAAGCATCGACAACGGACATCCGTGACGATAATAATAGGGCCCGCCGCACGGATAACAGTTATGGAGATTATTTTTGAAATAATGAACAATTTACTTACTTTTTGCCATGTCTCGTTTTCATTTGACTCCCCATTATACTAACTACTCCTTCCGTAACTTACAGATAACTGGCCCTAGGATAATTCCTTTTAACGTTGAAGTTTACAACACACAGGTTACTTTTTTTATCCAGTATTTAGGCAGATAATAGTGCTCTGTAAAATCAGGGAAATTATGTGATTAGCGTTAAGTGTTAGATAAAAAAAGCAATTCGGTAGTGAAAAATAATTTCCAATGGTCTTTATAATACAGCTGCTTTACTCATAAATTATACCTATAAAGTAATCTAAAAGTGAGAACACATAAAACAGAATGTACCAAAGTCATTAAGAGATGGGATTTCTGGAATGCGATGAGTGACGGAATGGAATGAATGAACGAATGTAGCCTATCAAAGGGAGAGAGGTCAAAAAGCCAGTAATGTGGCGGAGGAATACTTTTTGTTCCGCAACAATGGCCATTCTAGCCAAGACAGTTACTCGGTGAGAAGTGTAACAGTTACCGGAGTCGCAGTGATCTCTCAACCAGCATACATGTGGAAGTGAGACTCGATATTGGGATGTGAAATTTACAACTACTCAACATTCACCAAGAGCAATCAGTAGAAAACACAAGCACAGGCTCCCTGCCGCCGTTGGATAAGCAGCTGCAGCAGCAAGTCGTATACCCCTAGCTTACTTTTTTGTTACATAGTTTAATTCTTAATTTCTTTGCGTGTTTTTGGGTACTTGCATTGTTTAATTCATAAATTTCGGGCGTATTATAGTATTTGAGAGTTGTAGCATCGCGCTTTAGTGTTTACTTCGTAGATTCTTACTTAAATTGCGTGTGAGTTTCGTATAGGAGGTGTAATTTCGAGTTTTAGTTACTGTATTCGTAAATTCAGGCAGATTGTAGCGCAGTCGTTAGGCATTTGTACAGGTTAGTTAATACATTTTTTGCGTGTTTCCATTGCGTTATCTAGGCACTGACTCGTGTTTCAGTAACTGTTGTTCAACATCGATTAGAATGGACAGCGACTGTGATTGCTGTGTTCGGATGAGGGCTGAGTTGGCATCCCTTCGCTCACAGCTGCAAGCGGCGCTGACTTCGGTCGCGCAGCTTGAGGCTGTTGCCAATGGGCACCACTGTGGGGAGCCGGACTTGGGTATCATGGGGATATCAACCTCGTCCCGTCTGTCCCCAGATCGGTCTGCCGCTGTGGTTGCCCCGGTTGCTCCCCGCAGTGGGGCTGAGCCCTCGCCTGTGGTTGATTGGGAGGTCGTTCCAAGGCGTGGCAGGCAGCGAAAGACGTCCCCGGAGGCTGATCAGAAAACCTCCCCGGTGCGTCTGACAGGTTTCAGTCACTGTCTCTGGCTGAGCCAGATGCAGCTGCCTGCCCTGTTTCATTCTCAGTCTTCAAGGTCCGGGCAATCACAGAGGGTGGGCTTATTGGTAGTTGGGAGCTCCAATGTTAGGCGCGTAATGGGGCCCCTTAGGGATATGGGATATGGCGGCTAAGGAGGGGAAGAAATCCAGTGTGCATTCCGGGTGGAGTCATTCCTGATGTAGAAAGGGTCCTTCCGGATGCCATGAAGAGCACAGGGTGCAGCCAGCTGCAGGTGGTGGCACATGTCGGCACTAATGACGTGTGTCGCTTTGGATCTGAGGAAATTCTCTCTGGATTCCAGTGGCTATCTGATGTGGTGAAGGCTGCCGGTCTTGCTTACGAGATGAAGGCAGAGCTCACCATCTGCAGCATCGTTGACAGAACCGACTGCGGACCTTTGGTGCAGAGCCGGGTGGAGAGTCTGAATCAGAGGCTCAGACTGTTTTGCGACCGTGTTGGCTGCAGATTCCTTGACTTGCGCCATAGGGTGGTGGGGTTTCGGGTTCCGCTGAATAGGTCAGGAGTTCATTACACTCAGCTGGCGGCTACACGGGTAGCGGAGGCTGTGTCGCGTGGACTGGGCGGTTTTTTAGGTTAGAAGGCCTCGAGAAAGTACGGGGTGGGCTGCAATCTCAAAGGGTGCATGGCAAATACAGGACGTGCTTGGATCAAGGAACATTCGGAATTGTAGTTGTAAATTGTTGTAGTTGTGCTGGGAAAGTCCCTGAGCTTCAAGCGCTAATAGAAAGCACAGAAGCTGAAATCGTTATAGGTACAGAAAGCTGGCTAAAGCCTGAAATAAGTTCTGCAGAAATTTTTACGAAGTCTCAACCGGTGTTCAGGAAAGATAGATTAGACAGAATTGGTGGTGGAGTGCTTGTGTCTGTCAGTAGTGGTTTATCGTGTAGTGAAGTCGAAGTAGATACTCCGTGCGAATTGGTATGGGTGGAGGTTATACTTAACAGCCGAACTAAGTTAATAATTAGCTCCTTCTACCGACCCCCAGACTCCGATGATATAGTTGCGGAACAGTTCAGAGAAAATTTGAGTCTCGTAATAAATAAATACCCCACTCATACGGTTATAGTTGGTGGGGACTTCAACCTTCCCTCGATATGTTGGCAAAAATACTTGTTCAAAACCGGTGGTAGGCAGAAAACATCTTCCGAGATTGTCCTAAATGCTTTCTCCGAAAATTATTTCGAGCAGTTAGTCCACGAACCCACGCGAATTGTAAATGGTTGCGAAAACACACTTGACCTCTTAGCCACAAACAATCCAGAGCTGATAGAGAGCATCATGACTGATACAGGGATTAGTGATAACAAGGTCGTTGTAGCTAGGCTCAATACCGTTTCTTCGAAATACACCAGAAACAAACGCAAAATAATTTTATTTAAAAAATCGGATAAAGTGTCACTAGAAGCCTTCCTAAGAGACAATCTCCATTCTTTCCGAACTGACTATGCAAATGTAGACGAGATGTGGCTCAAATTCAAAGATATAGTAGCAACAGCAATTGAGAGATTCATGCCTCATAAATTGGTAAGAGATGGAACTGATCCCCCGTGGTACACAAAACAGGTCCGAACTCTGTTGCAGATGCAACGGAAAAAGCATGCGAAGTTCAGAAGAACACGAAATCCCGAAGATTGGCTAAAATTTACAGACGCGCGAAATTTGGCACGGACTTCAATGCGAGATGCCTTTAATAGGTTCCACAACGAAACATTGTCTCGAAATTTGGTGAAAATCCGAAGAAATTCTGGTCGTATGTAAAGTACACAAGCGGCAAGACGCAGTCAATACCTTCGCTGCGCAGTGCCGATGGTACTGTTACCGACGACTGTGCCGCTAAAGCGGAGTTATTGAACGCAGTTTTCCGAAATTCTTTCACCAGGGAAGATGAATGGAATATTCCAGAATTTGAAACACGAACAGCTGCTAGCATGAGTTTCTTAGAAGTAGATACCTTAGGGGTTGCGAAGCAACTCAAATCGCTTGATACGGGCAAGTCTTCAGGTCCAGATTGTATAACGATTAGGTTCCTTTCAGATTACGCTGATACAATAGCTCCCTACTTAGCACTCATATACAACCGCTCGCTCACCGATAGATCTGTACCTACAGATTGGAAAATTGCGCAAGTCGCACCAGTGCTTAAGAAGGGTAGTAGGAATAATCCATCTAACTACAGACCTATATCATTGACGTCGGTTTGCAGTAGGGTTTTGGAGCATATACTGTATTCAAACATTATGAATCACCTCGAGGGGAACGATCTATTGATACGTAATCAGCATGGTTTCAGAAAACATCGCTCTCGTGCAACGCAGCTAGCTCTTTATTCGCACGAAGTAATGGCCGCTATCGACAGGGGATCTCAAGTTGATTCCGTATTTCTAGATTTCCGGAAAGCTTTTGACACCGTTCCTCACAAGCGACTTCTAATCAAGCTGCGGGCCTATGGGGTATCGTCTCAGTTGTGCGACTGGATTCGTGATTTCCTGTCAGGAAGGTCGCAGTTCGTAGTAATAGACGGCAAATCATCGAGTAAAACTGAAATGATATCAGGTGTTCCCCAGGGAAGCGTCCTGGGACCTCTGCTGTTCCTGATCTATATAAATGACCTGGGTGACAATCTGAGCAGTTCTCTTAGGTTGTTCGCAGATGATGCTGTAATTTACCGTATAGTAAGGTCATCCGAAGACCAGTATCAGTTGCAAAGCGATTTAGAAAAGATTGCTGTATGGTGTGGCAGGTGGCAGTTGACGCTAAATAACGAAAAGTGTGAGGTGATCCACATGAGTTCTAAAAGAAATCCGTCGTAATTCGATTACTCGATAAATAGTACAATTCTCAAGGCTGTCAATTCAACTAAGTACCTGGGTGTTAAAATTACGAACAACTTCAGTTGGAAAGACCACATAGATAATATTCTGGGGAAGGCGAGCCAAAGGTTGCGTTTCATTGGCAGGACACTTAGAAGATGCAACAAGTCCACTAAAGAGACAGCTTACACTACACTCGTTCGTCCTCTGTTAGAATATTGCTGCGCGGTGTGGGATCCTTACCAGGTGGGATTGACGGAGGACATCGAAAGGGTGCAAAACAGGGCAGCTCGTTTTGTATTATCACGTAATAGGGGAGAGAGTGTGGCAGATATGATACGCGAATTGGGATGGAAGTCATTAAAGCAAAGACGTTTTTCGCCGCGGCGAGATCTATTTACGAAATTTCAGTCACCAACTTTCTCTTCCGAATGCGAAAATATTTTGTTGAACCCAACCTACATAGGTAGGAATGATCATCAAACTAAAATAAGAGAAATCAGAGCTCGAACAGAAAGGTTTAGGTGTTCGTTTTTCCCGCGCGCTGTTCGGGAGTGGAATGGTAGAGAGATAGTATGATTGTGGTTCGACGAACCCTCTGCCAAGCACTTAAATGTGAATTGCAGAGTAGTCATGTAAATGTAGATGTAGTTCACAAAGATTTATGACACATATCCCCAAAACAGTTCTACAAAATCTTTTACAAAACCGAGTCCCGGCGGTGGATCGTGTCCTCCCTTGGGCATGGGTGTGTGTGTTTGTGCTTAGGATACTTTAGGTTAAGTAGTGTGTAAGCTTAGCGACTGATGACCTTAGCAGTTAAGTCCCGTAAGATTTCACATACATTGGAACAAAACTGACTTTCCAATAGTCACCAATAGCAAGGATAATCAAAGCACTTATACAATCTTTACGTGAGTAGATAGAATGAAACAAGTTAAGTAACGATCCTTCCTTTTTAATTAAACAAATAAGCGGACCCTAGTAAATATGAATGATAATCGTAATTCTCCACAAAGGTAACAGGAATTTACCGGGAGAAAACCCCACAGGTGCATTAAACAGCAGTATAGAAAATCTAATAACAACTTGTTAAAGAGCAATTTCAGCAATGGGAAGCTTAGTCCAGTAAACAGATCAACGGAATTCCACTTACTGTTTAGTGACTATTCCACAGAACTCACTAGTGGCATTCGTTCCAAGTATAACACCAACTCGAACACCCTAAAGAGAGAAATCCCCAAATAATAGCGAGAGAAAAATACTCAACTTCTGTTAACTACTGGGGCGAACAACGACATTGACAGAATACAGTCAAGAAGCGTGGAGCGTCACCAAAACGTAGCTGGCCGAGCTAACGGCGCCCAAGGCGCCACCCCCTGTATCGGTCAATTCGGAACTGGCTGTGAGCACCGCTGGTAGTACACTGGAACATTTTTAAAACAAAACAAGGACAGACAACCAAACCAAAAGAGGCAACAAGAAAACACTCTAATTTCAATATTATGCCCCCTTTAAATTTAACACCCTTAACAGAAAGAAAACCTCAAATAAATGACATGGAAAATTATTCAGTTCTTACAGTTCATAATTCAAAAATTTTACAGGCAGCCCTTCCCCTCCCCCCCCCCCCCCCCACTTAAGTCAGGAGAAGTTAAAGGCCTGCCAAACCAAGAATATTAACCCCTTAGCTTACAATGTCGTGTGAGAGACGTAGCGTGCCGACCTGGCCAAACATCACCTAGACGTATCATAGACGTGGTACGTTTACCGCGCCGAACAAGTGCATGTCGTGCGAGAGACGTCGTCGATCAGCCGCGCCAAATGTAAACAGAACGTCTCTGACACGTCGCGGAGGTAATCGAGTACACGCGGCATACACGAATTGTTCTTCGCCGCATTCGGACCTGTCGACATTACAAAAATACTTTCACAATGTTCCCGCCGTATAGCAAACGTGTTTACAAGGAAAGGGAGACATGTGGTGGCATAGCCAACAATGATTTTATAAGATATTTTGACAGAGGCAGTGACAGTGGTAGCCACGTTTAACCTCCTCTACGAAAACGGTGTAAGCGGCTGGTGATTGGACACTGACGAAGAAGAGTAAACCGACAAGCAACAATCAGAGTCGTGGATGTGGCAAAAGGAAGACAATGAAACAACAATCTGGACGTATACGGAAATTCCCGGAATAAAGGAAGCAGAATTAGACGTTTTCTATTTAATGTTTAACGGTACATTTTAGGAAAACATCGTAACTGAGAGGAATAGATACGCACAAGACATAATCGACAATGAACAGAAGAGACGAAAAATAGACTAAAAGTGGTCTCCTATCGGCTTTAATGAAATAAAAATATACATTGCGCTATGTATAATCATGGCTGAAGTAAGGAAACGGTCGATTCAGATGTATTGGTCTAGAAGGGCCAATATAGAAACGCCAATATTTAGGAAGACGATGCCATTCAGGAGATTTCTGCGCATAAGTAGATTTCTGCATCTAGCGAATAACCGTTTAGCCAACAACACAGATAAGCTGTACAAACTAAGGCCAGTCACAGATATGTTCAATCAAAAATTTAAGAAAGTGTACACAATGCAAGAGAATATTGCCACTGATGAATCATTAATGAAATTTAAGGGGTGTTTTATCCTACAAACAATTTAACCCATCAAAAAGAGCGGGGTTTGGTATTAAAATTTATAAATTGTGTGAGTCAAGTTCAGGATACTGCTTTGATTTTAAGATATACACGGTTAGTGACAAACGTGATGTTAGTGGTTGCCTCTGAAAGTGTGGTTCTAGAACTGTCACAGTCGGTATTACACAAAGGACATACTCTATATTTCGGTAACTGGTTTTCTTCACCGAAACTTTTCAAAACTCTCCTCACCAATAAAACAAATGTGATGAAGGCAAAATTAAAGAAGGGAGAATATTCAGTGAGGAGTTGTAATGGAATATTGGCACTAAAATGGAAAGATAAACGAGACGTTTACATGCTTTCCACAAAACGTTCAACAGCAGAAATGATTGCCACAGACACACCTCTCCGCAATGCGTCGTCGAAACCGAAATGTGACGTCGAATTCAATAGAGGCATGATTGGAATTTATCGCCCAGATCAGATGCTCGCATGCTTCCCTGTGATGAGAAAATGTATGAAAGGATACCGCAAGATACTCTTTTACCTATCTGATGTTGCTTCATTTACCACGTACATTTTGTATTACAAAATACATTACGGCAAACGACAGAGCTACGCAGAATATAGGATTCACATTGCAGAATCATTGTTGAAAACTACACCTTTACCGGAATGTAATCGGAAGGGACGATTAGCATCCCGCGATATACCACAAAGACTGAATGCGCAACATTGGGCACATTTTCCCAAACATATTGATCCAACACCGTCAAAAGTAAATCCTGCGAGAGCTTGTGTAGTGTGCATAACGCATAAACGACGCAGCGAAACAACGTGGGAATGCAAAAAGTGCAGGGTTGCATTACATGTGCCAGATTGTTTTGAACGATATCATACAATCGAAGCCTATTAAATTCGTGTACATGTCATTGTGAAGACGTTGCGTTTGAAAATGTGTTTGCCAACGTACTAACGTAACAGGTCCCAGTATGTTTTGAACAAAATATTATATAGTCTTAGATCATTGAACTGTTGTGAATATTATTATTAAGATGTATTTCATCAACGTATGTTTGCTTATAAAGGGAAATAAAACGTTTGTGAATATATCGTTGTGTTTGAGACAATGAATGTTTCGTTTCCAATGAGCAACTAATCGTCATTATTTATGATACCTGTAGAAATGTCACGTTATTGGTATTTCACACACGTACTTACAAATCACGAGGGTGTCTGCACGACTTCGGACGCCACCAGCGCAGTGCACCGCAGCCTTAGCGCGTGTAAGCGGCGGGAATCGTAAGGCGCATCCGTACCTTGCAGCCACTTGTCTCACGCTAACGGAACTTAAATAGTAAGGCAAAGGGTTAAAACTGTAATACAAGACACGAAGGTCACGGCCCCTTCAAACGGAGACCACAGCACAAATCCCAAGATACTTAAGCACAATAGAAACCCAGTGTCTTAATGCAAAACATGGCCTGCGCGCTGTTCAAATGGTTCAAATGGCTCTGAGCACTATGCGACTTAACTTCTGAGGTCATCAGTCGCCTAGAACTTAGAACTAATTAAACCTAACTAAACTAAGGACATCACACACATCCATGCCCGAAGCAGGATTCGAACCTGCGACCGCAGCGGTCACGCGGTTCCAGACTGAAGCGCCTTTAACCGCACGGCCACACCGGCCGGCTCCTGCGCGCTGTCCTAGAATGATTCATGCAGGTTTCACACTACTCACGCTTAGTATTCTCGTCACTGGACAGTGTTTTACGCTCTGAACACCACTATTCAATATATGTCTGCCGGAACCAAGAGTGAATAAACCAAGAGTGGATTCCTTATTTCCGCCTCAGCAGGGATAATCACAGTCAAACACCGTTTCCGGCTGTGAACACAAATTACGATCAGATTGATCACCAAAGAGAAAACGCATATGCCGGAACGAACAGGATTACTACCCCTACTAGATAAGAGAATCACTGGAGCTGGCGACTACACCACGGCTAAGATATTTTTAAACTTTTTCCCATAGAACGGAAATGGCTCATCGTCCTAAGCATTCTGCTCAGCCCACACGTCGCAGGGGGCTATAATGGCAATTCAGTAACCAACGGTCTTTACAAGTTTGTTTGTCAGTGCCATTTCCGTAGGTGACATAAATAACATCCATGTTGGTTTCTAATTCAGTTAAAATATATCAGCAGGGCAGCCTCTATATTTTTTTGGACAGAGTGACCAGAGGCTCGAAAAAATGTATCCTTGACCCGTTTCCGTAATTAGCGTTCACTATATTCAAATACGTACAAATTTTAAAGAACAAGTGGATCATTTCTTCTTGTTCAGTATCTAGAAAGTACTGTACAGTTACACTTTATCCATTTTAAATGAGCGTCGCAGAAGATGTGAGCTTGTTACATTGTAATACTTGTCAGAATGCAATACGTTCCGGAGGCACTAACTGCGTAATGTCGGTGAACATTCGCGATGTTTCGGAAGTTTCACGCTTTCATCAGAGGTTGGAAAAGTCGACTCTTTCCGAATCGCATCAGATTCTTAACGGGATTACACTGCTTCACGCCTGAGAAAGTTCCATTGAGTTTCATCGCTATTAAGATTTCTTTGCGCCCAACGGGCTTCTTTTTGATGTTGCGAGTGGCATGGATTGAGAAACAAAGAACACCAGCGGAGGGAGATCATTTGACTGAGCAAGTTGGTTCCTGACGTCTGTAGAGTTAAACGGTCGCTCCTCATTTAGCGTTTTAATGTTTGTGTATAGAGGGATTAACAGGCAGAACTAAATCTGCTAGCTCTCTCTTTCTGTGTGTCTATGTGTGAGTGCTTGTGTGTATATAGCGGTGGGAGGAAGATTATGTACTGGCGGATGTCAGAGTAAGAGTCTCTTTTATACAAGTAAGCTATAATTCTGTATAGCTGAATTTTTATGAACGAAAAAAGTGTTAAATTTTAATAGAAACATTTCTTATTCATGAACGTGCTACGAATAAGCATAATAATGGTAGACTCTCTGTCACTCTTAATGGAGAATGTCGGCATTTGAACGTTGTCTTCGGCCGCATTCTGAATGATTCATGTTCCATTTCAGTCTTCCAGTCCAGCATTCTATCACACTTCTTTGCGGCTATCTCTGTATTTTCATGTATTTTCTTTAGTAAGTGAAATTATGTCATTTCTTCATCTGTTTATGTAATTTACGTCCATCAGATCGGTTTGATTAGGAACAGTACAAGCGTCATTTCAGTATATTTACTTTATTGGACGTAGTTATTCATCGAAACTGATGTTCGAAGAATGATTAATAACGTTGTGTTTATCGTCACCTAAATGGTCTGAATCCACTACCTCATGTAACAATACGGAAATAATTACGACGGCGATAATTCTGTATTTTTATTTCCTTCCCTTGCTTTTCCACGGCAATAACAATCAAACATTGCGGATAGTGTGTTTGCATTAACGTGCAGTTCTATTTCCATCCGTTTCAGAATTTCTACATATTGCTACACACTTTTCAACTGTCCTGACCAGTTTTCATGAATTCTACTTAGTCATGACGAACGATATATCAATTAATAATGGCTCAGAATTTTTTTGCTTAAAAACAGTTGTCAGGGGACACTAAGGTCTATATTTTTGATGTTCTGTTTTTGTCAGTAATTGTTCGAAATGGGACGATTAACAAAAATCATCACCTGTTTAGGAAGATGAAAACAGTATTGCGTGTTTCTACACCAATCATCTTCTTGGACAAGCACTAGTAATAACGAGTGTTACAGCAGCATTATGAAATTTTCCAGTTAAATAAAGGTTCGGTGGATAGTTTACGTTGTGAGCAAACGAAAATTTCACATGTACCATATATTCGCATATATGCTATTATATAAAGGAAAAATTGGCATGATTGTGTACAAAGGTTGTACCACACAAAAATGTGCTGTTTCTCTACCACACCACTAGTTCGAATCTGTAAATAAATGTTGTACTTGTTGTCCTCATTGACTATCTTTGTAACTGAAAAAGAACTTCAGCATTAACTGATAATTCGCTCAAAAATGATTAATATATGTCCGTAGGAGAATTGAAATGTATACGAGAATTAAACAGATAACCATCGGACAATGTTTACGAGCACAGCAGACTAATCTCAAATTAACAGCCGGCCGGAGTGGCCGAGCGGTTCTAGGCGCTACAGTCTGGAACCGCGCGACCGCTACAGTCGCAGTTTCGAATCCTGCCTCGGGCATGGATGTGTGTGATGTCCTTAAGTTAGTTAGGTTTAAGTAGTTCTAAGTTCTAGGGAACTGATCACTTCAGAAGTTAAGTCCCATAGTGCTCAGAGCCATTTGATTTTGAACAAATTAACACGAATATAGTAATGATTTGAATATGCTAATTATTGTTATCATTTCAGTCTCAGTTCTGAGAAAATAACAAGATGAAAAAATGACAGCATAACTATACCGTACGTAGTTGTTCACTTATATCTGTTAAGGAGACACAGTAGCCCCCAAAGAAACAGAAAGGAAAAGTTATTATTACCGAGAAAGTGATAAACGGAAAGTAATGTGGTAAGCGGTCGTCCGTCTTTGGGAATAATTTGCGCAAGCCGTTTACGGAGCTCAATTACGGTGTCCGTTAATCGGCTGATTAACGCAGCCGACAGCTGGCTTGGCAAACGCCGGAGCAGACGCCTCTGCCCCCACCCTGTTATTACTTGAAATGAGAGTAGCTGCTGCCGTGCCGAGTTCTCGTCGCAAGCAACAGAAGAGTTCCACAACTTCACAGACGTATTCGCCGCCCTTAATAGCGTAGCTAACGGAGTTAAGGTGGCAGGCGCTTCCGGGGTGCATTGTGACCTGAGACAGCTCTAGTGTCGAGTACTTGGCACGTTGGAGCTTTCAAAACCGTTCTCTCACTATTGTACACAAACGCTGTGTTTCTTGCATCTCGTTGCTTCTAGGACGTAGATAAGATGAGAAGGTGGTTGGCTCTGGGTGCGGCAGCGTTCATAATAGGATATTAAAAACACACCGTCAGGCAGTAACTGTATTTTATTTATTACCTCTTATGTCAATTAATAGTTAAAGGTATGCCATTTACTAATGTGTAAGACATCGTCCATTGCGTGGATTATTTTTTGAATATGGCTCCTGTCAAATGATGTCCACTCTGCACAACACATTCATCTAGGCGGCATTGAAAGCTTTCAATAACTCGACGTAACATATTCCTTGGGACATTGCCGACGGCAGTTCTCATGCAATCTTTCAACTCAGGAATGGTGGCACAACGTGTTCGGAATACTTCTTGCTTCAGATAACCCCAAAGGAAAAAGTTTGCACATGAAAGGTCAGGTGAGCGAGGCGGCCAGGAAATGTCACCGAAACGGAAATTACCAGGAAATGTCTGTCGCAAGAAATCGAAGCAAATTCTGGCCACCATTCCTGAGTTGAAGGATCGCATCAGAACTGCCGTCGGCAATGTCCCAGGGAATACGTTACTCCGCGTTATGGAAAGCTTCAAACGCCGTCTAGATGAATGTGTTGTGCAGAAGCGGCATCATTTGACAGGAGTCACATTCAAAAAGTAATCCACGCAATGGACAATGACTAACACAATAGTAAATGGCAGACTTTTAACTATTATTTGATATAAGAGGTAATAAATAAATTAGAGTTACTGCCTGATGGTGTGTTTCTAATATACTATGAACGCTGCCGCACCCGTTATGAAAGTGCTTGTTCAAAGACGAAGGAAAACATTAGTTTGCTTGATAAAACTGTAATTATCGTCTTATATATAGTAATTATTCCAGGAATAAAAGAGACAGCGAATAAACTAGGACTTTTTATCAGTGTTTTACGGTCGCGAAATACACTGAAGAGCCAAAAAAAAACTGATACACCTGCCTAATATCGTATAGGGCCCCAGAAGTGCCACAACATGACGTGGTGTGGACTCGACTAATGTCCGAAGTAGTGGGAATTGACAACATGAATCCTGCACAGCTGTCCATAAATCCGTAGGAGTATGGGGGGGGGGGGGTGCACAGATCTCTTCTGAACAGCACGTTGGAAGACAGCCAAGATGTGCTCAATAATGTTTATGTCTGATGGCCATCGGAGGTGTTTAAACTCAGAAGAGTGTTCCTGGAGCCAATCTGTAGCAATTGTAGGGTGTCACATCGTCCTGCTCGAATTTCCCAAGTCCGTCGCAATGCACAATGGACATGAATGGATGCAGGTGATCAGACAGGATGCCTCCCTACGTGTCACCTGTCAGAGTTGCATCTAGACGATCAGGAGTCCCGTATCTATCCAAACGCACACTCCCCAGACCATTACACAGCCTCCACCAGCTTGAACAGTCCTCTGCTGACATACAGGGTCCATGGATTCACGAGGTTGTCTCCATACCTGTACACGTCCATGCGCGCAATACAATTTGACATGAAACTACTTCGACCAGGCGACATGTTTCCAGTCATCAACAGTCCAGTGTCGGTGCTGACGGGTCTAGGCGAGTCGTAAAGCTTTGCGTCGTGCAGTCATCAAGGGTACACGAGTAAGCCTTCGGCTCCGAATGCCCATATCGGTCATGTTTCGTTGAATGGTTCGCACGCTGACACTTCTTGATGGCCCAGCATTGAAATCTGCAGCAATTTGCGGAAGGGTTGCACTTCTGTCGCGTTGAACGATTCACTTCCGTCGTCGTTGGTCGCGTTCTTGCAGTATCTTCTTCCGGCCGCAGCGAAGTCGGAGATTTATCAATCTCCGCTGAACAAAATGCAACGCCTCCATGCTTCCTGCTCACGGCATCACTCCAAACGTAGCTGTTTGTTCTGTGGTGTTAACGACAGCACACACGTGGGATGATAGTCACCTAGTGCGGAGGCTGCTAGTCTCCGACCAGTGGTGAGGAATGAAACGAAGTGTTGCAGGCAGTCTATTACATTTTGTTCGATGGCAGGCGCACATGTGAAGGTAGTAGATGGTTTTGACTACCAAGTTTTGCTATTTAATTCGGTGAATTTACAACGCAGTGAAACATATTTTAATGTGTAAGTAATGGGTGATGAGTGCCCAGGAGAGAATGTGAATGTCATGTATGAATTTGGGACGTCAGAAAAAATTGAAATGAAGGAATCCCATTTCTGTTATTTGAAATATGGAAACGAAGTCTTGACTTGATTAGACGAATTAGCCACGCTCGTTCGTCCATTTAATCGATTTAAGATTACGCTCGCTCATAAACACGCTTACACGGAGAACAGTATCCAAATTTCTTTAGTTGTAACATTTATTTACAGCGCATTCTCCTACATAATCGGATTATTTTACGAACTATGTTGTTTTTTCCAACATTTCAGAATTTTCGGGGTATCTATACTCATAATCACTGCCAACTTTAGATTTTTCTTCGGTAAACTCTATTCATACCTGATTACAACAGGGCCCGCGATGTAATCCACGACTCACCGCTTCTACATCTACATCTACATGGATACTCTGGAAATCCCACTTAAGTGCCTGGCAGATGGTTCATCGAACCACATTCACAATAATTCTCTATTGTTCTGATCTCTAACTGCGAGCGGAGAACACGAACACGTGTGTCTGTCCATGCGAGCTCTTATTTCCCTTATTTTATTACGATGGTCGTTTCTCCCTGTGTAAGTCGGCGTCAACAAAATATTTTCACATTCGGAGGATAAAGGTGTTGATTGAAATTTCGTGAGAAGGTTCCGCCGCAACGAAAAACGCCAAAATCCTGCAGCCGAAGTTTAACTGATTCCGTTTAGCACTAATCTGGATGACCTCACACTCTTCTTTATTTAGGGGTAATTACCAATTTTCACACCACACAGGTACATTTTCTAAATCGTTTTGCATTGTTTTTTTTGCCGGCCGAAGTGGCCGCGCGGTTCTGGCGCTGCAGTCTGGAACCGCGAGACCGCTACGGTCGCAGGTTCGAATCCTGCCTCGGGCATGGATGTGTGTGATGTCCTTAGGTTCGTTAGGTTTAACTAGTTCTAAGTTCTAGGGGACTAATGACCTCAGCAGTTGAGTCCCATAGTGCTCAGAGCCATTTGAGCCATTTGCATTGTTTTTACCTTCTAATGACTTTATTAGACGATAAACGATAGCAACATCTATAAACAACCTAAGACGACTGCTCAGACTGTCTCCTACTCATTTATGTAGATACGGAACAGCAGGGGACCTATAACACTACCTTGGCGAACGCCGGAAAACATTTCTGTTTTACACGGTGACTGTCCGTCAATTACTACAAACTGTGACTTCTTGGAAATTACGAATCTAGCCACATAACTGAGACGCTATTCCATAAGCACACAATTTGATTTCAAGTATCTTGTGAGGTACAGTGTCAAAAGCCTTCTGGAAATCTAGAAATACGGAATCAATCTGAAATCCCTTGTCAATAGTACTCAACACTTCGTGTGTGTAAACAGGTAGTTGTGTTTCACAAGAACGATGTTTTCTAAATCACTGTTGACCGTGTGTCAATAGACCGTTTTCTTCGAGGTAATTCATAATGTTCGAACACAACCTATGTTCCAGAATCGTGCTGCACATCGACGTTAATGATATGGGCCTGTAATTTAGTGATTTACTCCTACAACCTTTCTTGAATATTGGTATGACTTGTGCAACTTTACAGTCTTTGGGTACGATTCTTTCATCGATCTAGCGGTTGTATATGATTATTAAGTATGGGCCTATTGCATCAGCGTACTCTGAAAGGAATCTAGATGGTATACGGTCTGAACCGGAAGACTTACTTTTATTAAGTCATCTAAGTTGCTTCACTACTCCAAGGATATCTACTTCTAAGTTACGCACATTGGCAACTGATCTTGATTCGAATTCTGGAATATTTACTTCGTCTTCTTTGGTGAAGGAATTTCGGGAGGCTGTGTGTAGTAACTCTGCTTTGGCATCACTATCGTCGATGGTACTTCCGTTGCTATCGCGCAGAGAAGGCGTTGACTGTGTCTTGGCGCTAACATATTTCACATACGGCCAGAATCTCATCAGTAGCTTTCAGGCTGGAGACAAATTAAAATCGAAGGCCTGAAACGGTGTACCCAAAATTATAAAAACGCCAACGTCAGTACACTGTTTGAGCATTCAGTTATTAACAATAAAAACAAAACTAAGTTGTTTAGCTTATTAAGACGCATAACTGTTGTCTTATAAGTAATACTCCTAGGTCTCGAAAAATGACAAATTGACGCCATCCGTGTTAGCATCTAGATAACGTATGCTAGAGTGTGACGTTCAACTGGGAAGTTATCTGATCGAATCTTGGTGATGTAGACATCTTAATCTGGGGTATTATACTCGGAATAGGAAAATAGATAACTGCATAAAATTTCTTGTCTCCAGAACTGATGCTACTGTCGTTGCTTAAAACTCAAATATCTCAATGGGTTTACAGCATGTGGCAGTTATTGGTGTATCTTATGGGGATATTAAGGTAGAGAATATTACAGCTACGCGCCAGATGACCTTCTACCTACAAGAACACAAACGGAAACCTACACTATACAAGAGTTCATCATAGTTATCTACACGAAAATTGCTACAGCCCCTTACGTGGTGTCAGCTACAAACTGTTTGTCAGCTACAAACGGTTTCGATCGTAATGCGGACAAAAATGGTTAGAAAAATGGCTTTACAAATTGTCTGTTTTAATGCCAAAAGAGTTCCAAACTGTAGCAACACAACGCTAGAAACCCATGAACTTCGGATATACACTCCTGGAAATTGAAATAAGAACACCGTGAATTCATTGTCCCAGGAAGGGGAAACTTTATTGACACATTCCTGGGGTCAGATACATCACATGATCACACGGACAGAACCACAGGCACATAGACACAGGCAACAGAGCATGCACAATGTCGGCACTAGTACAGTGTATATCCACCTTTCGCAGCAATGCAGGCTGCTATTCTCCCATGGAGACGATCGTAGAGATGCTGGATGTAGTCCTGTGGAACGGCTTGCCATGCCATTTCCACCTGGCGCCTCAGTTGGACCAGCGTTCGTGCTGGACGTGCAGACCGCGTGAGACGACGCTTCATCCAGTCCCAAACATGCTCAATGGGGGACAGATCCGGAGATCTTGCTGGCCAGGGTAGTTGACTTACACCTTCTGGAGTACGTTGGGTGGCACGGGATACATGCGGACGGGCATTGTCCTGTTGGAACAGCAAGTTCCCTTGCCGGTCTAGGAATGGTAGAACGATGGGTTCGATGACGGTTTGGATGTACCGTGCACTATTCAGTGTCCCCTCGACGATCACCAGTGGTGTACGGCCAGTGTAGGAGATCGCTCCCCACACCATGATGCCGGGTGTTGGCCCTGTGTGCCTCGGTCGTATGCAGTCCTGATTGTGGCGCTCACCTGCACGGCGCCAAACACGCATACGACCATCATTGGCACCAAGGCAGAAGCGACTCTCATCGCTGAAGACGACACGTCTCCATTCGTCCCTCCATTCACGCCTGTCGCGACACCACTGGAGGCGGGCTGCACGATGTTGGGGCGTGAGCAGAAGACGGCCTAACGGTGTGCGGGACCGTAGCCCAGCTTCATGGAGACGGTTGCGAATGGTCCTCGCCGATACCCCAGGAGCAACAGTGTCCCTAATTTGCTGGGAAGTGGCGGTGCGGTCCCCTACGGCACTGCGTAGGATCCTACAGTCTTGGCGTGCATCCGTGCGTCGCTGCGGTCCGGTCCCAGGTCGACGGGCACGTGCACCTTCCGCCGACCACTGGCGACAACATCGATGTACTGTGGAGACCTCACGCCCCACGTGTTGAGCAATTCGGCGGTACGTCCACCCGGCCTCCCGCATGCCCACTATACGCCCTCGCTCAATTTCCGTCAACTGCACATACGGTTCACGTCCACGCTGTCGCGGCATGCTACCAGTGTTAAAGACTGCGATGGAGTTCCGTATGCCACGGCAAACTGGCTGACACTGACGGCGGCGGTGCACAAATGCTGCGCAGCTAGCGCCATTCGACGGCCAACACCGCAGTTCCTGGTGTGTCCGCTGTGCCGTGCGTGTGATCATTGCTTGTACAGCCATCTCGCAGTGTCCGGAGCAAGTATGGTGGGTCTGACACACCGGTGTCAATGTGTTCTTTTTTCCATTTCCAGGAGTGTATTACAAACGATTAAACGTACACAGCATGTATAATATATTATGTAGAGCGTCGTTTTCGAAACTTAAAAACCTGGGGCTATGATACACCATTGGCCTCACTTGCCCATCGTCTTTAGGGCGACGAGATAAATTCCATGAATTCCTCTTACGTGCCAACCTCTTCATCTCAGAGTAGCACTTGCAGCCAACGTTCTCTGTTATTTGCAGGGTCTCTTCCAATCTCTGTCTTCCTTTACAGTTCCTGCCCTCTACAACTCCTTCTAGTACCATGGAAGTCACTTCCTGATGTCTTGATAGAAGTCCTATCATCCTGTCCCTTCTCCTTGTCAGTGTTTTCCAAATATTCCTCTCCGATTCTTTGCAAAACCTCCTCATTCCTTACCTTATCAATCGCACCACATTTCAAATGCTTCGATTATTTTCTTTTCCGTTTTTCTCACAGTTCATGCGTCGCTACCATACCAAACGTAGATTCTGAGAAATTTCTTCCGCAAATTGAGACCTATGTTTGATGTTAGTAGACTTCTCTTAGGCAGGAATACCCTTTTTGCCAGTGCTAGTCCGCTTTTGATGTCCTCCTTGCTCCGTCCGTCATTGGTTATTTTGCTGCTTAGGTAGTACAATTCCTTACCTACTTCTACTTCGTGACTATCAGCCGTGACGTTAAGTTTCTTGTGTTCTCATTTATGATACGTTTCATTACTTTCGTCTTTCTTCAATTTACTCTCAGTTTATATTCTGTAATTATTAGACTGATCATTCCATTCAACAGACCCTGTAATTCTTTTTCATTTTCACTGAGGATAGGAATGTCATCAGCGAATCTTATCATTGATATCTTTCCGCCTTGACTTTTAATTCCACCCTTGAACCTTTCTTTTATTTCCATCATTACTTCTTCGGTGTATAGAATGAACAGTAGAGGCGAAAGACTACATCCCTGTCTTACACCGGCTTTTATCAGAGAACTTCGTTCTTGGTCTACAACTTCTATTAATCCCTCTTGACTCTTGTACACTCTACCTACAGCTTACCACTATTTTCCTCAGAATTTCGAACATCTTGCACCATTTGACATTATCAAATGCTTTTCTATGTCGACAAACCCTATGAACGTGTCTTGATTTTCCTTTAGTCTTGTTTCCATTATCAACCGCAAAGTCAGAACTGCCTCTCTGGTGCCTTTACCTTTCCTAAAACCAAACTGATCGTTACCTAACACATCCTCAGTTTACTTTTCTATTCTATATATTGTTCTTTCCAGTAACTTCGACGCATGAGTTCTTAAGCTGGAGTGCGATAATTCTCGCACTTGTCAGCTCATCCATTCTTCGTAATTATTTAAATGATATTCTTCCGAAATTCAAGTGGTCTATCACCAGATTCATACATTCTACACACCAACGTGAATAGTCTTTTTGATGCCACTTCCCACAGTGATTTTAGAAATTCTGCTCGCACGTTATCTATTGTCAGCTCATCCATTCTTCGTAATTATTTAAATGATATTCTTCCGAAATTCAGGTGTTCTATCACCACACTCATACATTCTACACACCAACGTGAATAGTCTTTTTGATGCCACTTCCCACAGTGATTTTAGAAATTCTGCTCGCACGTTATCTATCCGTTCTGCCTTACTCGGTCTTAAATCTGCCAAAGCTCTTTTACATTCTGATTCTAATACTGGAGCCCCTATCTCTTCCATATAGACTCTTGTTCTTCTTAAATCACTTATGAAAAGTTTTACTCCTCATAGAGGCCTTCAGTGTACTCTTTTCACCTATCCGTTCTCTTCTCGTCATTTAACAGTGGAATTCTCATTGCACTCTTAACGTTACTATCCTTGCTTTTAATTTCGCCGAAGGTTGTTTCGTCTTTTTTATATTGTATTGTATGTTAACCGGGGACCTAGAAACGACGGAGAGGCTCCGTCTCCGCCGCAGCCGCAGTGGTCCACAACCCCACTACGACTACCGCAGTCCACTTCACCCCTCCACAGCCCCACACCGAACCCAGGGTTATTTTGCGGTTCGGCTCGGTGGACCCCCCAGGGAACGTCTCACACCAGATGAGTGTAACCCCTATGTTTGCGTGGTAGAGTAATGGTGGTGTACGAGTACGTGGAGAACTTGTTTGTGCAGCAATCGCCGAGCTGAGGCGAAATAAGGGGAACCAGCCCGCATTCACCGAGGCAGATGGAAAACCGCCTAAAAACCATCCACGGACTGGCCGGCTCGCCGGACCTCGACACAAGTCCGCCGGACGGATTCGTGCCGGGGACCAGGCGCTCCTTCCCACTCCGGAAAGCCGTGCGTTATACCGCTCGGTTAACCTGGTGGGCTGCTTTTGTATATGCTGAGTCAGTCCTTCCCCACAGTCGTTTCTTTTTGGATTTCTTCACGTATTTCATGGTGCCATTTCCTCTCACTTTCTCTGCACTTCCTATTTATTTCATTCCTCATAGACTTGTATTCTGTATTCCTGAATTTCACTAACCATTTTTGTACTTCCTTCTTTCATCAAAAAATGTTCGAATGTTTGTGAAATCTTATGGGACTTAACTGCTAAGGCCATCAGTCCCTAAGCTTGCACAATACTTAACCTAAATTGTCCTAAGGACAACACACACACCCATGCCCGAGGGAGGACTCGAACCTCCGCCGGGACCAGCCGCACAGTCCATGACTGCAGCCCCCCAGACCGCTCGGCTAATCTCGCGCGGCCTTCTTTCATCGATCAGCTGAAGCTCCCGGCCTTTCCCAAGTACACCCCCTCTGCTTGTGGTTCTTGAACAGAGTATTCGCTATTACTAACTGAAATTTATTGCGGATCTCAGTTATCCTTTCTCCACTATTTTTTCTACTACCAAGCCCATATTCTATCGTGCCCCTTGCTTCTACACCTCCCCATACAACCGTATTCCAGTCCCCTATGACTATTATATTTTCACCTCCCTTTACGTACTAAATTACCCGTTCAATACTCTCAAATACTTTCTCTATCTCTTCATCTTCGGTTTACGACGTCGGCATGCATACCTAAACTATCGTTGTAGGTGTTGGTTTGGTTTCGATACTGATGAGAACAGCGCTACCACTGAACTGTTCATAGTAATACACTCTCTGCCCATCTACCTACGCATATCGAGTCCTACTCAAATTATACCGTTTTATGCTGGTGCTGATATTACCCTATACTCATCTGACCAGAAATCCTTGTCTTCTTTCCATTTTACTTCACTGACTTCCACTGCATCTAAATTAAGCCTTTTAATTTCCCTTTTCAGATTCTCTAGCTTCCCTACCACGTTCAGACGTCTGACATTCCACGCCCCGACTAGTAGAACGTTATAGTTTCGTTGATTACCAATCTTTTTTCATGTCACTTCCATCTTGCCAATACCCTCTCGAAGATCCGAATGGTGGACTAATCCGCAATCTTTTGCCAATGGAGAGATCATAATGACTCTTTTGCAACTACAGGCCACGTGTCCTGTGAATATACATTACATATCTTTAATGCACTGGTTACATTGCCTTCTGCATCCTCTAGGCGTTGATCATAGCTGATTCTTCCGTCCTTTAGGGGCATTTCCAACCCCAAGGCCAAGGGAGTGCCCTGAACCTTCGTCCATACCTCCACCCTCCTTGACAAGTCCAATGGCAGAGTGAGGGTGACTTTTTATGTAGGAATTCTTCGGCTGCCAATGCTGATGATTTTTATTGCATATTTAAGCAGTGGCACGGTTCGAACCCGGGACCGAAGAAGTTTTGATTACTAATCAAAGACGCTACGCCTAGAAAAAACTCTAGTCACAACTCCATGAAGATGTGATTATCGTGAATTATTTCAAATGAATACTGAAATCGCTCTGTTAGCAATGAGACAGGCAAGTCCCATTTTCACACTCATGCAACTGCCCGAATGGTCCGTCACTAAAGTTGTTGATAGCAAGCAGACGTAAAACGGCAACTTTCATTCCTCCTTTTGTTGGGTAACAAATGTCCACAATCTCCTAATATGTAGTTGTAATTCTAAATCAACTGTAATGCATAATTACTTTTTCTAAGAAACATACTCGAATGGAAGCAATTATTGCATAAAACTTCACTTTTGTTCTTAACGGTAGTGAACCTTGTTCAACGAGCAATGAATGTGGAATGACACACATTAAATCCAAACAATGGGAGGGTTAAACTCATCTGCTCTTAGTCAGAAGATGATGAGCATGTCACTCGTGGAACCGTCGTAATTTTATAACACTGCCACCTGGCTGCAAACCTGAGAGCTTTTCGTCAGCTGTATAGGCTGGAAAAGACTATATTCACATGTCGTCTGCTCTTCTTTTGTGATAAATTAACACTGGAACTTGAATATAAACACATCCCCTCAAATGCAGTGTTCTTCCCTTCGTGAAAAGCTCACAAACTCTTTGATTAATGGTACTGCATCGCAAACCACGGATTTCTTGCGTGAAAATAATCTGTCAACAGCGCAGTTGCACAACTCAGTTATAGGCCTATTACTTCACAAAAAGTAACAGTACAAAGCTCTGTTCAGTAGGACTGCATCGGAGATCGTGGTTTGTTTGCATCAATTTTACATTCCTCCAACCCTAAACATCTGAATCTACTTTAACAGTTCATTGAACGTGTGTATAGCAATTTAAATTTTGAGAAATTTCGTCACCTTAGAAACAATACCACAACGGCAAATGTTGTTTAAATCCTTTTCAGAGTTGAAAAATGCTGTTAAAAATGTCTTCTAGGGCTTATGGCGTGAACATTTTGGATGCAGGCCACAAAGCTCAATGGAACTTTGGAGCCCCTGTAATCTTCAGTACCAGCGAATGGATTAAAAAGCCACCAGATTCAATCTACACACCACCAATATTTTCAAAGTGCCCTGTGGCGGTGGCAAATAAAGGTTTCTGAATTCATTAGTCCTAATCCCTCTTCCGACGCCCTGTTAAACAGAAATGCTATTAATAAGGGAAGAACAGCGAACTCTCAACTCTTACGACTATATACTGCCAGTTACAGATAATTAACAAAAGAAATACAGTTTAAGTAAATGACAAATTGTCAAAAGAATGTGTGCTGGCCATGAGAGTCTCAGTCTTTGAGTAGTTTTACAATCGTGTCGAGAAAACAAAGATTTCATTTCGATTCCCGACATCAGAAGTTTCAAATTGTGTTTTACGACGCAGAAGAGGTCGGAGTTTTGTTATTTGACGAGCCCTAACTTTATAGTGGAAGATGCTGTTGATCGTGAAATCCTATGTTGTAGAAGCCAAAGCGGAAATCACAAATTCCTCTACGAATATGAAGAGATGAGTGACACTACCAAACAGTGTCGTAGTATTTAATGATATGCCAGTTTTCAGTGCGAATGATGTAGTTCAGGTACGGTGTTACATAACTTGGTAACTCCATTTACACTCATTTTGTTATAAGTAATTAAATATTAACCAAATGTAAGTCACATGAGCTTACCATAACATGAGAAAAACATGATAACAATGACACAAACGATAAAACCAGTTTCAATAGCGTCGAATGAACTGTTTACAGGCAATTAATTTCTGGCGAGAGCCGATCTTCAGATTCTGTCATTCACTTTTCACACAGTTGATGAAAAACGCCATTGGTGTGCATTTTTTTTCGTATTCCAACCTCTGAACCCCGCTGCCAGCCCAGCACAACCTCTCTCTCCACTGCAGGATTAGCCTGTGCTCGATGTCCGAGCACGTTTCTTCTTACGGCGAGTCTAGGAAACGAATAACAGTTCTCTCGCTCATTGACAAACCAGTTTGCCATTGTCTGCAGTAACTAGAGAGTACAAGGAAAGCGGAGGAACACTTTTGTACGTATTTCCTTGAGTAATCAGCTGTCCGTACCTGATGAAGAGCTCCTTGAATCCTCTGTCGTCCCGGAACCTCCTCGTCATCGAAGCTCCTTCAGTAGTCGCGGCCTTGTCGTTTATGAGGCCAGGAAGTTGAGCTCCAAAACCTGCGGCGGCGAGTGTGCGTGCCGCACCAGTGTTTACGCATGACGAAATTTCGCACTGACGTTGGTTAACTGACTATTCTTTGTTTGAACAAGTACTGCGCGACCTGCTCTTTCAACCCAGACCTGTGCTGATTACATTTTGTAAATATAAGAATCCGGGACACGTGAGGGACGTTACGTCAGCTAGAGCTGAAATTTTCCAACGGCCGTCAACGGCGCTGACGGTGCAGGTCATTAATTACTCACGGGCGGTTCTGAGGCTGGCTTAAGACATTTGCCTCAATGACTCGCTGTATACTTTCGAATACAGCATCGCACACACACCAATATTCATCACTCACAGTCCATGTGCTGTAAGCTCGACCGAGAGCCCAAATCTTCACCATCAGAGCTGATTCTAGTGTCATCTACAGTGATGGAAACCAAATCACTCGTTCGAATCCAAACAGTGTGACCTAATTTTACTGACATTAATTGGCCGTACCTGACGCCACGGTGTCATTACAGTTTTTTGTGGTATTTACTGAAATTTCGAAGTAAGGACCCTTCATTTTTCTGTTATTTCTAGTTCATACCGTAACATATTAAATTTCATCGATTCAGTCATGGACATCTCCGATAGAGAAGAAGGTAGCAGGTTCGAATCCTGCCTCGGGCATGGATGTGTGTGATGTCCTTAGGTTAGTTAGGTTTAAGTAGTTCTAAATTCTAGGGGACTGATGACCTCAGATGTTAAGTCCCATAGTGCTCAGATCCATTTGAACCATTTTTTGCATTCTATGATTCAGCTATTCATTTCCACTGTGAAGCTTAATTTCGGTGATGTGATGCTACGCGCCGTCTGCGCACTGTTACAAGTGTAGTTACTTCACTTGTTTTAGAATTTACAGTCTGATTTGTCTTAAATACGAAGTATGATCGTTTTTTGTGTCCACTGCGACGTATTTCATCGTATTGTATTGCAATTACACTGAAATCCCGGAACGTCAACGGCCGCTGGTACACTTCATTAACGAAGGAATGACTTAAATTAAGTTAAACACCACACAGGAAAACGGCTGCAACTCTAGCCGACTTCAGAACACAACCGTTGTTGCTCGCGGGAATCTCCCAGAAAGCGACAACCAGGATCCAACGCAGAGATGTGATAGCAGTTGAGGCTTGATAGTAGGTTTAGTGTCCAGGATCGGTGGGCGACGAACTTCGTAACCCTCGCAAGAAGCGCCTCATAACTCCAACCGCTCGTGCACGCCGCCAGCGGCTCCAGCCTAACTATGCGCCACAGAGACTTCCTCGCTGCTCTGCCGCAACCGACCGATTGCCACACACAGCACTCCCAGAAAATACTTACTTTTACAGAGTCTTAACGACTATGTTGATAAATATTGTCATTTATCTGTGTCACTTTGAAGTGAAGTGTAGCATACAATAAAAGTTACCTGCCCTGTCATAACAAGGTGTGTGTTCCGAAGTCTCCTCGTATGGGTCATGTGTCAGTTGTGAGGCATTTGGTCACTGCAGCGCTGATGAGGGAAGAACTCTACAGCTATAAGTCTGCTTCCAGATACTTACGGCTGCAAAAGGAGAAAGATCTGGGATTGGCATTAAAAGCCGAGTGAGTGAATGGCTACTGAACATCAGTGATCTATCTCCTGTGCTGTCAGGTCCTGATAAACTCAGAGCCTGAACCGCGCGGGGTAGCTTCGCCACGGTCCACGCGGCTCCCTCCGTCGGAGGTTCGAGTCCTCCCTCGGACACGGCTGTGTGTATTGTCCTTAGAGTAAGTTACTTTAAGTTAGACTAAATACTGTGTAAGCTTCGGTACCGGTGACCTCAGCAGTTTGGTCCCATAATATCTTATCACAAATTTTCAAATTTTTTCATGAACTGATAGCTTCCTGTCCTATCCGCTAGCTAGGCAACAACTTTGGTTTCCAACTGACTGGCGTAATTAACCGCAGACTTATCCTTAAAGGCAATTAAAAAATGCTATTTTAAATTAAGAGTTATGGGGGGGGGGGGCTCACAACAATACGCAGATAAACAGATTTATTGAAATCTTATGTTACAAATACACTAAAGAGCCAAAGAAACTGGTACAACAGCCTAATATTATGTAGACTCCCGCGAACATGCAGACGTGCCGAAAAACGACGTGTCATGGACTCCACTAATGTCTGAAGTAGTGCTGGAGAAAAATGGCATCATGAATCCTGCAGGCCTGTCCATAAATCCATAAGAGTAAGAGAGGATGGAGATCTCTTCGGTACAGCACGTTGCAAGGCATCCCAGATATGCTCAATAATGTTTGTATCTGGGGAATTTGGTGGCCAGCGGAAGTGTTTAAACACAGAAGAATGTTCCTGGAGTCACTTTGTAGCAATTCCGGACGTGTGGGGTGTCGCATTACCCTATTGGAATTGACCAAGTCCGTCGGAATGCAAAAGGGACTTGAATGGATGCAGGTGATCAGACACGATGCTTACGTACGTGTCACCCGTTAGAGTCGTATCTAGACGTATTACGGGGTCCCGTATCACTGCAACTGCACACGCCCCATATCATTACAGAGTGACCAGCTTGAACTGTCCCCTACTCACATGCAGGGTCCATGGATTCATGAGGTTGTCTCCATACCCGTACACGCCCATCAGCTTGATACAATTTGAAACGAGAGTCGTCCGACCAACATGTTTCCAGTCATCAGCAGTCCAATGTCGGTATTGACGGCCCAGGCGAGGCATAAAGCTTTGTGTCGTGCAGTCATCAAGGCTACACGAGTGGGCCTTCGGCTCCGAAAGCCCATATCGATGATGTTTCGTTGAATGGTTCGCACACTGACACCTGTTGATGGACCAACATTGAAATCTGCAGCAGTTTGAGGAAGGCTTGTACGTCGAACGATTCTGTTCACGTTGTCGTTGGTCCCATTCTTGCAAGATCTTTTTTCCGGCCGCAGCGATGTCGGAGATCTGGTGTTATACCGGATTCCTGATATTCACGGTACACACGTGAAATCGTCGTACGGGAAAATTCCCACTTCGTCGTTACCTCCGACATGCTGTGTCCCATCGCTCGTGCGCCGATTATAACACCAAGTTCAAACTCACTTAAAACTTGATAACCTGCCATTGTAACAGCAGTAACAGATCTAACAACTGTGCCAGACACTTGTTGTCTTATAATGGCGTTACCGACCGCAGCGCCGTATTCTGCCTGTTTACTTGCCTATACCTGTTTCTCTGGCGCTTCAGTGCACAAGGAAGCTCATTGTTTGAGAAATCACACTGAAATAGGTGGGAAAATGTTCTTAACTTTTAATCACGAGTATAGAAAGATTCTGGACGTCATTGTCCGTTTAAGCGGGGAATCACAAGAAATACAAACACTAGGTAATTAGGCGAGCGAGAGAGATATCTTCAACTAATGACACCAGAGCAGTAGAACATACCTGAGCGGCAGTATGGCTGACCTATTTCACTGACTATCATACCTTAGCGCTATCATTTTTATTTTACGCAAGTACATTATCATGACTAGAGAGCAATAAGACTAATTGATCGCACTGCACTCAGGTAAACTTCTACGGTCACTATGAGAAAACTCCAAGTCCGTGTGGTACGGAGGCTGACAATTCCGATCGTGGAAGCCCGTATCATTCCCTCGGATATCAACTAAAATAAAAAAGGACCTTTTTAAAACTCCTTGTCCCAATAAAAAAAGGTGAACTAATCCAGCTGCCAGTACTTTTTACGATCGATCTAACTGGTCCTCAGCAATAAGTTCCAATAGGACCACTGTGGGATACTGGATTGCCAGGCTCTGATGATTTTTCACAGTAAACTCGTCTTATTGTGTTATCCCTTCACATGAAGGCTTTCCACTAGGTATCGAATTGCAGAGATATAGGGAAAAATCTCTTAAACATGTCATATTCCTGAAAGTAATGCATTATTTCATTGTTTAGCAATTACCTAATTTCGCCCCCTCAGGCATTATGAAGCTACATCACAGTGAATATTGCCGGCCGCGGTGGTCTCGCGGTTCTAGGCGCGCAGTCCGGAACCGTTCGACTGCTACGGTCGCAGGTTCGAATCCTGCCTCGGGCATGGATATGTCTGATGTCCTTAGGTTAGTTAGGTTTAAGTAGTTCTAAGTTCTAGGGGACTGATGACCACGGCAGTTGAGTCCCATAGTGCTCAGAGCCATTTGAACAGTGAATATTGTCATGCGTATGGAGGTAAAGCATAACTAACAACAGTTTTGCACAAGGAGTATGATTGTCACAAGTGTGAAGTCAGTATACAGAATAGAAAGAGTGCAACCATTTACCACATCTATGACAGTTGTACCCGTAGCTATCTTTTATACGTCAAGTTGTTATTAGAAACGCTATCACATGGTGCTTATTCCCATATTTCTGGGTGGAATACAACGTGCTATATGCATAACAACGAATGCCAGATTACTCTAAATGTTGAAAAATATAAAATAATGTGAATGAATAGGGGAAACAATACTATAATGTTCAAATACAATGTTAGTAGTGTGCTGTTTGTCACAATCACATCGACTGCAGAGCGAAGTGAAGTGGAAGGAGCACCTAAGGTGTGTCGTAGGGAAAGCGAATGATCGACTTTTATTAGGAGAGCTCTCCGAAAGTGTAAATTATATTCGTATATGAAGCAGTCCTGGCACAGAACACTTGTCCTACCCATTCTTGAGTACTGTCAGATCCTCTTAGGTCGAGTGTTTCTGATCCCCACCAAATCGAATTAAAGGAAGACATCGAAGCAGTTTAGAGTAATGCCGCTAGATTTGTTATCGGTACGTAGGATTAACAAGCGAGTATTGCAGAAATGCTACACGAAATCAACTGGGAATCCCTCGAGGTAAGAAGTTCTTTTCACGAAATGTTATTCAAAAAGTTTAGGGAAACGGCCTTTTGCCAGTAACTTCAGAGCCATCCAATTACCAGTAGCGTTCATCTCAGGTAAAAACCCGAAGACAAAACAAGAGAAATGAAGACTAGTGTAGAAACATATAGATAGTCGTTTTCCCCCCTATCCATTTGCGAGTGGAATCTGAAATGGAATCACTAGCAGCAGTAAAAGCTACGCTACACCATACACAGTATGGCAACATGCTAAGTATGTGTGTATACGTAGCTGTTGATTTATGACGATGAGGACGAAATTAGCCCCAACAGGTGACTAAATTTTTGTCAAGTGCTTTCACCTGCATAGTATCTGTTATTTATCATTGTACGTCGACTGTTAAACAATGTCACTCCACACATTAGGGATGCTATACACAAAAAATACTAGTATTATCGGATAGAAACGCAAGGTGATATTTGTTATCCCTTCGTCTGTTACAGGGAAGGTCATAATCCTTTGAGCTTTAGTTATGAAATTACCGCTTCGTCCGCTTTACAGATATTAATTCACAGTGGATATCTTCAATCAGTGGCTCAGAAGAATACGATTGCAGCTGAAGGTCTAAAGTAAGTCTGTTCTATAATCTCTTCTGTGTAATATTCGCATATTGTTAACCGCCGTTAATTTGTCAAGACAACGAGATAAGAAAACGTTAACGAATTTTCTACATGAGAGATAACTGATGTAATTTACAAAGTGATTCCTCGGCCGTAACAATTAATAAGGTTGTCTTCTCGGGATATTGTTCAACTTCCTGCAGTATAAAATTAGGTTTGTATGACAATAGACAATAATACCTATAACTATAACTTCAATTGATCTCTACAAGATGCTGGCCGCGGTGGCCGTGCGGTTCTGGCGCTGCAGTCCGGAACCGCGGGACTGCTACGGTCGCAGGTTCGAATCCTGCCTCGGGCATGGGTGTATGTGATGTCCTTAGGTTAGTTAGGTTTAAGTAGTTCTAAGTTCTAGGGGACTTATGACCTAAGATGTTGAGTCCCATAGTGCTCAGAGCCATTTGAACCAATCTACAAGATGAAAATACGTGATTACCATTTCTTTAATTTGAAGTAATGACCTCTACCCGGAAGTTATGTTTGTTTCCACTGATGGCGCACATTAGGAAGCAGAAGGCTCGATGAAATCTCCATCCGGTCAACTACCGATTTTCCAAAGTTACCTATTCGAATGTGCCCACGTTAGTTATTAATACTCCTCGTGGCACATAGGAGGAAATCAATTATACTCTACTGAAACTATGTCCATGCCAAGGAGTCCACTTAGGAATTTCAGTATGACACATACTTTGACTTTTACAACAGATAATGTATACCAAACCCATCAGTGAAGAAATCATTGCAGCGTTCGAACACAGCGTGCATTAAAAGCTGATTCCTCTAGTCCATTGTTCACGAAACAAAGATTTATTTATTTTCCAAGCCGAAGACCTGTGTTAATAGAAATACTCCAGAGAAAAATCGAAAACCAATAACCAGACGAGATGTTTTATCCACATGTTACACGAAAGGTGTGCGAGGGGCTGTCAGAAATGTTCTAATAATCATCCTAAAAACATTAAGTTACGTAACTATTTTAAGTGTAGGTACATACTGCCGTCCTATTACATATTAAAATCCGTGCGCCACAGTATCGTAGCACGTTGCTAGAGTATCCAAAGCAAACCACGAACTTATCGATGAAGGGGAATGTCGCACGGTAGTTCTTTTCTTGTATTAGTTGAGGAACAACACTGCAATAATCCATCCTTGGTTAACAGAAGAGTACGACAACAATTCACTGTCAAATTGCACACTGGTTACGTGAGACATTTCCAGTGTGTTCAAGTATATCCGAATGGATGAGAACGGATTGGCTAGTCGTCCCTCTGCGAAGAACTGAGAATCGCAAGAATTAAGGAGGCCGTGGTGCTCGAAAGCCGGTGTGTTATAATTAAAGTGATAGTGGGCAAAGCGAAAATCATCACTCACAGATCAGTTTTCTACAGCCCGTTGGGGTGCGCGACTGCTCACAACATTCAAAAAGCCTGCCGTACCGAGACAGCAGCGGTAACGTTTCATCTGTGTCAGACGAGAACAAATGGGTTCTTCATCCGTCTAGTCACCGTGCTCGTGTGCTGGCTGTATCACTGTTGCCACGACACAAAGGAAAACAAATAATGATAAATTAATGGAAATCAGAGCTCGTACGGAAAGATATAGGTTGAAACGTCCCCTTAGAAAAATTTAAAAATGATAGTACTGGAAAACCTCTAACGTTATTTGACTTTCAAACAGCTGAGCAAAACTGAACGTACTCAAACATTTCTCTCTTTACTTATTCTGATCATCGCTGAACTGACACTATATTTTTTAACGCAACGGAATCTGACTTTCAAAAATGGTTCAAATGGCTCTAAGCACTACGGGACTTAAATTCTGATGGCATCAGTCCCCTAGAACTTAGAACTACTTAAACCTAACTAACCTAAGGACATCACACACACCCATGCCCGAGGCAGGATTCGAAACTGCGACCGTAGCAGTCGCGTGGGTCCAGACTGTAGCGCCTAGAACCGCTCGGCTACAAACTGACTTTCAATAGTCCCTACAAAAGAATGGCCCTGACTGACAATAACCTATACCTTTCATGAGTCACTTACCTCACAAAAATCTTCGTTACTCGAACTATTGCAATACAGCGAGCACCAATACTGCCAGCTAAATAAAAGATTCTAACTACTGAAGGCACTAACGACTTATAGGCATAGTTAGGCAATGAAAGATTTTGATGGAGAACAAACAGTGTATTTATCTTACTAGTGTTCAAAAGTCATCATATACACTCCTGGAAATTGAAATAAGAACACCGTGAATTCATTGTCCCAGGAAGGGGAAACTTTATTGACACATTCTTGGGGTCAGATACATCACATGATCACACTGACAGAACCACAGGCACATAGACACAGGCAACAGAGCATGCACAATGTCGGCACTAGTACAGTGTATATCCACCTTTCGCAGCAATGCAAGCTGCTATTCTCCCATGGAGACGATCGTAGAGATGCTGGATGTAGTCCTGTGGAACGGCTTGCCATGCCATTTCCACCTGGCGCCTCAGTTGGACCAGCGTTCGTGCTGGACGTGCAGACCGCGTGAGACGACGCTTCATCCAGTCCCAAACATGCTCAATGGGGGACAGATCCGGAGATCTTGCTGGCCAGGGTAGTTGACTTACACCTTCTAGAGCACGTTGGGTGGCACGGGATACATGCGGACGTGCATTGTCCTGTTGGAACAGCAAGTTCCCTTGCCGATCTAGGAATGGTAGAACGATGGGTTCGATGACGGTTTGGATGTACCGTGCACTATTCAGTGTCCCCTCGACGATCACCAGTGGTGTACGGCCAGTGTAGGAGATCGCTCCCCACACCATGATGCCGGGTGTTGGCCCTGTGTGCCTCGGTCGTATGCAGTCCTGATTGTGGCGCTCACCTGCACGGCGCCAAACACGCATACGACCATCATTGGCACCAAGGCAGAAGCGACTCTCATAGCTGAAGACGACACGTCTCCATTCGTCCCTCCATTCACGCCTGTCGCGACACCACTGGAGGCGGGCTGCACGATGTTGGGGCGTGAGCGGAAGACGGCCTAACGGTGTGCGGGACCGTAGCCCAGCTTCATGGAGACGGTTGCGAATGGTCCTCGCCGATACCCCAGGAGCAACAGTGTCCCTAATTTGCTGGGAAGTGGCGGTGCGGTCCCCTACGGCACTGCGTAGGATCCTACGGTCTTGGCGTGCATCCGTGCGTCGCTGCGGTCCGGTCCCAGGTCGACGGGCACGTGCACCTTCCGCCGACCACTGGCGACAACATCGATGTACTGTGGAGACCTCCCGCCCCACGTGTTGAGCAATTCGGCGGTACGTCCACCCGGCCTCCCGCATGCCCACTATACGCCCTCGCTCAAAGTCCATCAATTTATGACATCCATCTTTACAAATTTACTTTTTCTGGCGGACACACGTCCAGATCGTCCGTTCTCAAAACTCTGGCATCTCTCTCTCTCTCTCTACATCCACCACAGCTGGCGGCTCACCTCCAACTGCGCAACGCTACGCGCTGTTCACATCCAGCTGCCCGACACTACAATAGCGAATATTCCAACAATGAGTCCAACCAGCCACAGACTGCTCACAGCACAGTCAGTGATTTTCACACAGAGCGCTACGTGGCGTTCCCAACATAAAAACCTAATCAGCCTACTTACAAGGTGTGCGTTCTTTCCGTGCGCTGTACGATATTGGAATAACAGAGAACTGTGAAGGTGGTTCGATGAACCCTCTGCCAGGCACTTACATCTGATTTGCAGAGTATCCATATAGATGTAGATGAAGCATGTGCATCCACCACCACCGAAAGAGGCGTAGCCTCAACCATCATCGGATGATGTGATGGTTAGTTCCACCAGTCTATAATTGTAAGGGTTAAAACCGTCACAGAGGTATACTACTGGAATCTCTTGATCAGCTTACGGGAAGTTCTGAAGAGAGAACGCTGCGGGAAGCGGTCTGTAGTGCTGTTTTTACTTCGTGACGTCAGCCCAACTCTTTCTGCACAGGACGCAATTACACATGCTACCTGTTGGAGGTATTAAATTTCGCCTCATTACTTTCATTTTCCTTATGTGAGACCAAGTCACCTCTACTTCTTTCCTCAGATAAAGAAACCATTCCCTGGGAGGCATTTCCTGAATGACGACGAGGTGACTTTAGATGTGCAACATTTCCCGAACAACCGAAATGCAGACTAAAACCCAAGGTCTGCACCAACTCAGCCATCGAAGTGGAAAATTGGTCTCGTTGAAAGTGTAGAGAAGGTCCAACACCATGACAAGTTTCATGGTCACAGCTTAATTATTACGAAATGATAATTATAACCGCCCGTCGTACACCACGCAGATATTCTCTTGGGCTTGGCTGACTCCAGCGCCTTTTGTAGACTATATTACCTACAACGCAATGCTTCAGTGGTGCATGGAGACCATAATGCAGACGTTAGAGGTCAGCTGTGGAAGTAGCGTCACACGTTGTCTCCCCCAGCTGCTGCTGTTGATCAAAATTAAACTGAGAGAGTTGGTTCAAATGGCTCTGAGCACTATGGGACTCAACTGCTGTGGTCATAAGTCCCCTAGAACTTAGAACTACTTAAACCTAACTAACCTAAGGACAGCACACAACACCCAGCCATCACGAGGCATAAAAAATCCCTGACCCCGCCGGGAATCGAACCCGGGAACCCGGGTGTGGGAAGCGAGAACGCTACCGCACGACCACGAGATGCGGGCAAACTGAGAGAGTGCCAAGTTGAATGCCGTCTCATGATGCCGCCCACATGCTCAGTGAGGGACATGTTGTGGGAATAGCCACGGAGTTGACCATATAATGTACTAGACGCGTCTTTTGAGACGAACAAATATCATTTAGTAATACCGTAATAAGAAGATGGTATGAATGGTTCAAATGGCTCTGAGCACTATGGGACTTTAACTTCTGAGGTCATTAGTCCCCTAGAACTTAGAACTACTTAAACCTAACTAACCTAAGGACATCACAAACATCCATGCACGAGACACGATTCGAATCTGCGACCGTAGCGGTCGCGCGGTTCCAGACTGTAGCGCCTAGAACCGCTCGGCCACCCTGGCCGGCAGATTGTATGAATACTAGCGAATTATTACACATCTCGAGATGGCTCTCCTAGCGTCGTCTGCAGAGTGGAGATTGTATCTTTATCACTGCAACTTAGTGATAGATTTACGTACCGTCTCTCGTATCCAATATACCATTCACCATTTCATGAACACAACGTAAAAACAGCCAGAGTTGCAAATTTCACTACTAGTTTCGGATCGACACCCATTTTCAGTTCTTACACACAGTCAAAATGTCGTTTCCCAAAATATAAAAATCATATCAAGATAACAAATACATATAACAAAGTGAAAATGAACAGTGTTATCTGTGTGCTCTGTAACTATTAATTTGTACTTTGTTATATGTTAGTTATCTTGACATGGTTGTTATATTTTGGGAAATACCATTTTAACTATCTGGATGATTTGAAAATATGTCCCGACTCGAAACTAGTCATAAACCAAATATTGTGAAATTTGCATCTCTGACTATTTTTTCGCTGTATTTTTAACAGAAGTTCCTATCCTGCTATTACTCCAGCATCTTGCAAGTTCGTAAATAAATGATTTATCACATTCGCTGAGTTGACACTTTCTTCAAAAATGGTTCAAATGGCTCTGAGCACTATAGGACTTACCATCTGAGGTCATCACTCCCCTAGAACTTAGAACTACTTAACTCTAACTAACCTAAAGACATCACACACATCCATGCCCGAGGCAGGATTCGAACTTGCGACCGTAGCTGTAATGCCTAGAACCGCTCGGCCACACCGACCGGCACAGTTTTTTCGACTATCGATTTGTACGCGACTACATCATTTATTAACGATGTTACAGATCAGTCGATATGAAGTCTGCATCCACTTCATTCGTTTATTGCGAGGAACGAGTCTGTGACTTACATCACAGACGGAAAGGTAACGGGAGCGTTTCTTGTGAGTGAGTTTTCCACCGCCCTGTGCGGCTATGTTTAGCAGGCGCTGAGCGAGAGGGAAACCCGCCGTCGCTGCTGAGTGGACAGTCACGCGCCCGTCAACTGTTTAGCGAGAGCAGCTACTTGCTGCCGATCCTCAGCAACCTCTGTTTACTACCAAGTCCCAACCGGCGCAGTATTCGTACAGTTACAGACCATAAAGTAAGAAGGTTTCAGTAAGCTTATAAGTGCAAAAGAAAACGTATAATGAGTCATACAATATTAAATATAAGGCCGATTACATCGGGAAACCTCTAGAGGAATATGTTGTAGACACCTGCTACGCGCAATTTCAGTATAAGAGGCCATAACTTTCTAATTTGTGAAGCTGTCGGACTTACATTATGACAACGTGGATAACGTACGAGTCAGTTATGGGTTTTTGCGACTATCTTGACAAATTCATTCAGAAATATGACGGAAAGCCCATAGTCCTTAGTTGGTCCCGCTTAAAGTATAAACTGGGCATGTAATAATGGAACCGTATTTTACCACAACTGCAGTGTTTCGTCGCCATCATGTCTTTTTCCAAAGCTGTTTCACAGAGGAAGACTGCACTGTAGTTCCTTCTCTAGATTGTCGCCCAAATGACAAAATCGTAGATATCGAAGTAGATGACAGAGGACAGAAAAATAATTAAAATCGCTCAAAAGAGGAAAGGCCGCTGGACCTGATGGGATACCAGTTCGATTTTACACAGAGTACGCGAAGGAACTTGCCCCCCTTCTTGCAGCGGTGTACCGTAGGTCTCTAGAAGAGAGTAGCGTTCCAAAAGATTGAAGAAGGGCACAGGTCATCCCCGTTTTCAAGAAGGGACGTCGAACAGATGTGCAGAACTATAGACCTATATCTCTAACGCCGATCAGTTGTAGAATTTTGGAACACGTATTATGTTCGAGTATAATAACTTTTCTGGAGACTAGAAATCCACTCTGTAGGAATCAGCATGGGATTCGAAAAAGACGATCGTGTGAAACCCAGCTTGCACTATTCGTCCACGAGACTCAGAGGGCCATAGACACAGGTTCCCAGGTAGATGCCGTGTTTCTTGACTTCCGCAAGGCGTTTGATACAGTTCACCACAGTCGTTTAATGAACGAAGTAAGATCATATGGACTATCAGACCAATTGTGTGACTGGATTGAAGAGTTCCCAGATAACAGAACGCAGCATGTCATTCTCAATGGAGAGAAGTCTTCCGAAGTGAGAGTGATTTCAGGTGTGCCGCAGGGGAGTGTCGTAGGACCGTTGCTATTCACAATATATATAAATGACTTTGTGGATAACATCAGAAATTCTCTGAGGCTTTTTGCGGATGATGCTGTAGTGTATCGAGAAGTTGTAACAATGGAAAATTGTACTGAAATGCAGGAGGATCTGCAACGAATTGACGCATGGTGCAGGGAATGGCAACTGAATCGCAATGTAGACAAGTGAAACGTGCTGCGAATACATAAAAAGAAAGATCCTTTATCATTTAGCTACAATATAGCAGGTCAGCAACTGGAAGCAGTTAATTCCATAAATTATCTGTGAGTAGTCATTAGGAGCGATCTAAAATGGAATGACCATATAAAATTAATCGTCGGTAAAGCAGATGCCAGACTGAGATTCATTGGAAGAATCCTAAGGAAATGCAGTCCGAAAACAAAGGAAGTTGGTTACAGTACACTTGTTCGCCCACTGCTTGAATACTGCTCACCGGTGTGGGATCCGTACCAGATAGGGTTGATAGAAGAGATAGAGAAGATCCAACGGAGAGCAGCGCACTTCGTTACAGGATCATTTGGCAATCGCGAAAGCGTTACGGAGTTGATAGATAGACTCCAGTGGAAGACTCTGCAAGAGAGACGCTCAGTAGCTCGGTACGGGCTTTTATTGAACTTTCGAGAACATACCTTCACCGAGGAGTCAAGCAGTATATTGCTCCCTCCTACGTATATCTCGCGAAGAGACCATGAGGATAAAATCAGAGAGATTAGAGCCCACACAGAGGCATACCGACAATCTTTCTTTCCATGAACAATAAGAGACTGGAATAGAAGAAAGAACCGATAGAAGTACTCAAGGTACCCTCCGCCACACACCGTCAGGTGGCTTGCGGAGTATAGATGTAGATGTAGATCGTAACTAAAATTTTTGCACTCACAGTACGTAAACTAATACGAATACTTTACGTAGACACAGTAATTATTCAAACCACTGTACTGCTGGTGTAACGGCAACCATATCCAGAGTACGAAAATCCTGAATCTGTAACTAGTGTACTTGATTCGCTGAAACACTAGTCAGCTATTTCAAGCATTATACTGCATTAGCGGCGTAACCGCTACGGTCGCAGGTTCGAATCCTGCCTCGGGCATGGATGTGTGTGATGTCCTTAGGTTAGTTAGGTTTAAGTAGTTCTAAGTTCTAGGGGACTGATGATCTCAGAAGTTAAGTCCCTTAGTGCTCAGAGCCATACTGCATTAGCGAACATTTTAAGCGCACCGGAACTATCTCTTTAGCATACTTCAACATTTAACAGCCGGCCTGCTTAAGGCTGTCAGTCCACCCAAAACCAAGACAGGCTTGAGGTGCAGTCTGTGTGTCACTCTGTTGATTGTACAAGCAATGATACGTTCAGCGTCCTGGTTACATACAGTAGCGGCATACAGATTCACGCAGGTATTGCTTCAGACTGCAGAATAAATTAGGAGCAATGGCACGTCTCACGTGTGCGTTAGTAGCATTAGACTACGTTTGATTAAATCCCCGTTATGTGTAAAGATGACACTCACCTGGTTTCCCCTAAAGTCTTGAATACCATAGTCTCGTGACAAATAAACGAATATAGTTTACGCTGGTGGAAGAAATCTACTGTAATGCGCCATTTTAATCAATGGTGATCATCACGAAACTTTTTGTTCAAATTATTAATTTACCATTAATAGGATTACCTCTTTTCGGTGGTGTGTGTTGACATCTTAATCAACATCTACTTCTTCTAGTTTGCACCAGTATTAGCAAATTCCTGTCCAGCTCAGTTGGCGTATCAAGCGGGAAAAAAATTGACTGCTTGACTGGTGATACCTTCATTGAGATTCTTAGTCAATGATCACAGTCTCGCTCGAGAGGACGGAAAGAAGTGCAACAGTTCGTCGATGATGACGTCTGTGGACGGATTGAACAAAAATGGGAAAGGGAATCAGTCTGCAATCGCTTCACATTACTTAGGGGAGCCAAACAAACCTAAAACTCAAATTTCAGACCCAGATTCGAGTCCTGCTCCTCCTGACTGACACACATTCGAGAACGAAGTTTTACCGCTTAATTTTATCCCTTGTCAAAGATTACAGCATAGTGTACACTTTTTGGTTCATAGTTTTGTGCGAAGGTTGTAGGGATATCCTTCTTGAAATATGTTAAAGTAGTATCACCACGAACATATTATCCAGTACTACATAAGTTAATTTTTATTCCTTTCGTTAGTTGTATTAAAATATGTGGAGCTATAATGTTACACCGTATTAGTCTACTCTCACTATAATTTTGTATATTGTGTCTGTACCATCCAACTCTTGTGCCAAAAACGTCAAAAGCTTTACTTGAAGCCTTAGAAATAAACAGTGAAACACTTCTTACGAGAAGCACAATTAAAATTCTTTTCGAAAAATAAGAAACTAAAGATAGCATTTCATCGTGTTGAACTATGAAACTGTGGGATACATGAAAGAGTTTCTCCATAGTCGAGACAGACCACTACTACAACAACTGGACACAATTCCGAACTATGTTTCTATCTCGCTTCCGAGAAAGTTGATAGTGCGTGAGGTAACTTCGTATCACCTTCGAGGCTTCTTCGTTTGAAAGTCGACTTTCCACTGGATGTGGCTCAAAAAGAAAATGAGTTATTAATCACGTAGAACTTTGAGATGGTTCAAAAATGGCTCTGAGCACTATGGGACTTTACTTCTGAGGTCATCAGTCCCCTAGAACTTAGAACTACTTAAACCTCCAGACTGTAGCGCCTAGAACCGCTCGGCCAATCCGGCCGGCCTTTGAGATGGGCAAGGGCTATTTCCTGTCTAATCCGAGCTTGTACTACATCTATAATGACCTTGATGTACACTTGTTATTCAGCCCCAATCTCCTTCCTCCTTGTATTCTGTAACAACTCCAATGTAAAAGCGATGGATGTAAGGGAAGCAACGTAAACAGATAATTGAGGGATATGAAAGACTCTCCACGAGCAATGTTATATTTCTGGAGAACCTAGCCTGTATGACTCCTACGTGTCGATTTGAAGTCTAGCAGACCGTCGAAATCTAAATTAAATAAGGCGAAAAACATAAAATACATTTCGGTAATTTTTAAATTTACGCCATATGAATCACAACATGTCAGTGCCGAATAAAATAAGACTACTTTTTGCTGTTACCACGTTATATCGTATGATCCGCAACAATATAACATTGGACGTTGAGCGTATGTATTTTTCCATTCGTTTAATGTTATACGTGTCATCTTGTATTCGTTTTCTTCACTCTTTATCTCACCTGTGACATGTTCCACTCATGATGAGAACTCGCACATTCACTGTTTAGTATTTATTGTACTCTGAGGTCAGATAAACTTCCTATCACCATATCTACTACACTAAATGCAATTATAATTTGACACTTTTTAATATGTGCCCATCCCCAAATGCCCCCCGCCCCGTGTTGTTCTTTTTTTCTTAGTCAAGTTAACCATTACTATTCTATATCCCATAGCACTGTTCCAAACAACGTGAACGCTCTTCTGGTAATAGTCTTCCTTATATTTATTTCATTGTTCCCTTCTCGCAGGACACAAATACCAACCTTCGTAGCCGTTGTGTATTTTCGTTTGGTTTCGTTCGAACAGATACTAGTAATGAAAAAATGACATCACAGGTATTTGGCAGGCGAAGGGACAAGAGGTAGTTGTATACAATTTATTATCCTCAGGTGTTACGTTGAAGTCCTACGTTAACTTCCAAAAATCCCCCCCAGTTTCTTGTACACTGAGAACGTATTACACTGTTAATGGTGATCCGTCCGTCGGATGAGGTCGTTAAACTCCTTAAATGCGAATATTTTAGGTTATGCTTTACCGTGACTGTTACTGACACCAAATGAAACAACAAGTTTACCGTTACCAGTCACTGTTTATTTATATTCACGGCGCGTTCCAAGGGTTTAAACCTCCATCATCAGGTGGATTTACATTTGTCAGTATGACATGCATATGTGTGTGTGTGTGTGTGTGTGTGTTTGCTTTGTGTTATGATTTTTTGGATGAACTTGTAGCACTGTCTCCAGTGGTCACAGGTTCCTTTCACTGTAACACATCACATGTGACACAAACAATGCCTAACACTAACACTACTCACATACCCTCGCCAATCTCAAATACAAGAACCTATAGTTAAAACAATTGGTACATGTGATGTGTTACGACAGTGAAAGGAACATTCTGTGACCACTGTAGACAGAGCCAAAAGTTTCGTCAAAAAATCGTAACACAACACACACTCACATACATACACACACACACACGCACGCGCGCGCTCGTGCGCACACACACACACACACACACACACACACACACACACACATGTCATTCTAACAAATGTAAATCCAACTGATGATGGAGGTTTCAACCTTTGAAAAGCGTTATTGTGATAAATAAACAGTGACTGGTAACAGCACACGTGTTGGATTTGATGTTAAATCCGTTGCTCGGTGCTATTAAGTATCGTATGAGCCAGAAACAAGTTTCACTTTCTCCCTTATCATATCATCATCATCATCATCATGATAGACACAAACAATGCCCAACACTACTCACAAACACTCGCCAATGTTAAATACATGAAACTTTATAGTTAAAACAATTGGTACTCAAACCACCTAAATGGGGTCAAGTATAAATGGCTCAGAAATGACCGTGAATTAGTAAGTACTAAATCCAAGAGAGGTCTTGATTATTTGAAGAACCGTAAAACACGCTGCACATTCCAGTTATCACACACAATCATGAATCGGTTAACCCTAGCGGTGAGTATTCCAATATATGCAGCCCAGTGTGGTAAATATGCTGTATAGTAGTAACTGGCATTAAAATATGTATCACATTTTGGTTATCGCTGCATAACAGAAATACGGTTTTAAGTCTTACCTCCATGGGTACGAGGCCTGCCTCACCCAGTGACCAAGTCTAAAAAGAAGTTCGTCACGGGATGACTTTTCTGTTTCAGGTATTTTTTCGTCAATTACATCAATTTGCTCTGCTTTCGACTACTGTCCCTTTTGGCAGTACTATTCATGACTTCATTTTCCTCATGAGAGTAATATTCTGTAGCCAGCTGCATACAGTTCATTTTGAAATCCTTACAAACGATGGAGGATTTTATTTGCCCAGTATAAACATTATAACCCGAGAAGCTCTGGGCGTGTCAGAGCAAAAAAAGGAAATTTTTTTCGAGTAAAATCTCTGGATAGTCCGTGTACAGATAAGCTGACGAAAATTGAAGGACATTATCGAATGCACATTTCGTGGTAGTAATCCATACAGATGAAGATCGCAGTACGCTTAAGTAATGAAAAGAATGGCCGGAACGAATGTGAACTAGGAGGATAAACGTAACAGCTTCTCAGCAACTCCTATGAAGAGAGATGACGTATGTGTACTGCCGGCCTATTCCAATGTTATCGAAGAGTCGGCAAACGAAGACTAAGCAAACAGTCAGTACCATTACATCGCCACCAACATCTACATACAGGTAAATACTCCGCGAGCGACCTAATGGTGTGTGGTGGGATGTGTTTCTGGTATCACTATCATTTCCCCTCTTTTCTGTTTCACTCGCGAATTGTGTATGCGAATAAAGACTGTTGGTATCCCACCGTGTGAATAATTTCCTTGATTTTCTCGGGGTGGTCATTTGGTGAGACGGATATGGCTGGAAGAAATATATTGCTTGACTCTTCTTTGGACGTAAGCTCATGGCATTTCAGCACCAAACATCTACGTGAATCACAGCGTCTCTCACGAAGCGTCTACTACCGTCGTCCAGCATCTCCACAACGTTCTTAAACTTATATACGATCCCCGTGACGAAACGCGAAGCTCTACATTGGATCCTCTCTATCTGTGTAACGAATGCAGTCTGGTAAGAGTCCAAGTCTGCTGAGCAATACGCAAGAATCAGTCGAACGAGTGTTTTACAAGCCACTCCTTTCGTACATGAACTACTTTTCCGCAAGTCTACACTAATAAATGTTAGTCATGTCTGCCTTTTACTTTAATTAGTTTTATGTGGTCATTACTCTTGAGACTGCTCTGAACAGTTACTACTAGATGTTTTATAATTATTACTGTTTTCAGTTGTGTACCACCAATATTACGAGGGGGTGCTGAAGAGGTCTTGGCTTTTCCTTGTTAAAATGGATGTAGATTAATTATGATGTTTTGGCATTAAACCTTGTTCTCTACATTATATGTGGTAATAACTGTGTAGTAACAACATTGGTTTCTATTTTCTATATTTGAAGTGAACATAACCCAAGAAATTAGAGAATTTGCAGTGAAAAGGAGTCATGCTGTGATTAAGGATCTTTTCCTTTTTTTTTTAAAAAAAAAAAGGGAACACGGCCAAACAAATCAGTGATGATGTGTCTGGTACACAGGATGGTAACTGCCCTCCTATTCCACTATCAAAAATTGGGTTGCTGCATTCAGAATAGGGCACTTTAGCATAGAAAATGAAGAGCATCCTAGACGACCAACTCAAATCACAGTTCCGTAAACTGTAGATGCTGTTCACTCCACGATCCTGGATGATTGGAGTATAACTGCTAAAAGGATAAGTGTCCCTGGGCGTATCCCAAGAACGTGTGTGTCATTTCATTAATGAGAGTTGGACATGTGAAAGCTCTCAGCCAAATGTGTTTCCAAATGTCTCACCAGGGACCAAAAACGTGAATGCGTGGTTGCCCCACAGTCCATATTCCTCCAGTTTCGCAGGGATCCTGTGCGATTTTTGGATCGTCTCGTCGCCACGGATGAAACGTGGATCCCCACTTACGATACAGAGACCAAAGAATGGAGACACGGTGGTTCTCCGAATAGAGACACAGCGGTTCTCCACGTCCAAAGAAGATCATTAGACGAGTTGCTAGCATCCATCCTTTGGGATAAAGATGGAATCCTATTTACTGACTACTTACAACAATTATCGCAGCAAAATACTATGTTCAACTTCTCGAGATACTGAAGTGACACTTGGTCTCCAGAGGTTGACGAAAGCTGAGAAATGGAATCTTCTTTTTTCAAGACAATATCCCTCCCACAAGGCGGACATCACGTAATAAAAATTGACAGATCTTCTCTTCTAAATCCTCAAATGTCCACTATATTCACCTCACTTGGCCGTCTCGAGTCATTGTCTGTTACAAAACTTCAAGGAACCTCTCAGGGAAAGACGATTTCTAAACACGGAGGAAGCAAGAAAGGCTACAGTTGAATGGTTTCCATCAAAATCGATTTTTTTTCAGGATGGGTTGAAGAAGCTGAGACAAAGATGTCATAAATGTGTTGAGCTCAAGGAAGAATATGTTGAGTAACATAAAACCAAGGATTGAATCAGCACCTGTTCTTATAATCAAACAGTAAGGGATATCCTCAGCTCTTAAAGCACAAGACGCTACATCTTTTTGCTTTTGTGCCATATGCCCGTCCTTACACGAGTCATTCATACTCTGTATGTCTTCTTGTACTTCGTTGCTGCTTTCTGGCGTTGCAACATCATCGTCCGTGAATGGTCTCACGGTTCTTCCAGCGTTATCCACTACTTCATTTATACACGAATATATAGTAAACAGTCTCCTTCGGGTACTCATCAAATTTACCTTATTTCATACCTTTAACAAGTGTCACAAATATGGCCAGAGAGTAAGTGCGTATTTACTTCAGTAAATGATACTGTGTAACTGTATCGCGTGCTTTAGAAGACGAAACGAAAACGGCATAAACCACCAAAACTACTAATATTGGCATCTGAGTTATTTCTAAAGGGAGAATTATTGGACTCCAGCAGCTGAGTTTGTCACACCGTTCCATTTAGAATCACACGGGGCATGCTTCTCCGAAGAGTACGTGTGTGGAAGAAATAAAGAAATAATAGTGTTTACGTCCTTGCAACGACTGGGTCATTAGAGTCGGATCTCAAAGCAATTGTTGGGGAAGTATGAGGAAGGAAATCGGTCGTCCTCGTTTCAAAAGGAATCATTGTGGCATTAAGCGACTTTGGAAATCTTTAGAAACACTAAATCTGTATGAATGGTTGGGAATTTGAGGTATATTTCTTCCAGATGCGAATCAAGTATCTTACCACCACACCGCCTCGCTACGTTAGGTGTTAGTACCAGTGTGGAGAACAGCAGTAAGCGGAGACGGCCGACAGTTTTGCCCACAGTGTTGGCTCTATACTGAAGCACTGTAACGGGTGCGGACGTGTCTGCCACAGTCTGGACTGGTAGCTTCATTTCACTGAGTTGCCTTCCTTTATCCAGGAACCAGAAACACTTCTTTCTTTAGCGGGTAGGTGAGCGTCCTTGCAGGTGTTGTAAGTGAAAACTGTAGTATTTCAGCGATGAGAACTATGCTTTATCGTTTGAAATTGCAGCTTGGCAGCTATATACTACGTATTGGCGTACCGCGGACGGACGGCAAATGAAACGGTTTGGGTCACCTTTGGTTTCTGAGTGGGAATTCAATTTAAACATACTAAAGATAAAGCGGACAGCAACTGCTACATGTAATGGCTTCTGGAACTCGAGTGACACATAGTTCTTCAATCTCTTGCGAATGGTGTATTTTACCAAGACAATATTCGGGCATTCGGACGTGTGTGGTAAGTATTGCTCAAAAATTCTTCGAAAGTGGACGATACCACTGTTTCCTAGACGGGCTCTGAATTGTAGGCCGCCGAACATCTCTGGCATATAGCTGATTGGCAAATTTTTGTCACAGTCTTGTAGCAACTAGTGTTGATTGTTTATAAAGTAGCATGATAATCTCTAGGAGGGAAATTCACCAGAAAAACATCCAGGACCATAATTCCTTGGCACAACGTTTAGTGTGTGTGATTGTACTTGTTGGCTTGAATCCATACCGAATTTACAACGGCAAATACCAAGACTAGTTTTATAAACCTAATGTGCGGATTGGGGGGAGAATCAGTTTGGGCTCCGGAAAAATGTAGGAAAACGCGAGGTAGTACTGACCATACTATTATCTTAGAAGACAAATTGAAGATAGGCAAACCATTTTTAGCATTTCTAGATTTAGAAAAAGCTTTTAATACTATCGAATGGAGCACACGTTAGAAAAATTCTGAAATTTTCGTGAACAAAATGCAGGAAGAAAGGAATGTCTACAGACTGCAATTATAAGAGTGAAGAAACTTGGAACGGCGGCAGTAATTGAGAAAGGAAAAGAAGAGCCTTCCAGCTTATTCCTCAAGCTGTCCCATCTGTACGTTGAGCATCTAGCAAATAGCAAAGGCAACCAAACAGTAATTTCAAAAAGTGATTAAAGTTCAGGGAGAAGAAATATAAACTTTAACATTCAACGATGACATTGTTATACGGTCAGTGACAGCAAAGCACTTGAAGTTCAGCTGGACAGATAGAGTGAATTTGTGCCATCCTCAGTTCGATTCCGTAGCTCTTCCTTACTTATTCAATCAACCTACCTAATCTTCACAATTCTTATTTAGAGGTCAGAAGACAAGCATCAATGAAGGTAAAACAAGAGTGAATATAGTCGAATTAAATCACTTGATGCTGAGTGAGAAGTGAGACATTAAACAAAGGAGGTGGCTTACAAAACGCTCGTTCGACCTATACTTGAGTATTGCTCATCAGTGTGGGATCCGTAGCAGGTCGGGTTGACAGAGGAGATAGAGAAGATCCAAAGAAGAGCGGCGCGTTTCGTCACAGGGTTATTTGGTAAGCGGGATAGCGTTACGGAGATGTTTAGAAAACTCAAGTGGCAGACTCTGCAAGAGAGGCGCTCTGCATCGCGGTGTAGCTTGCTGTCCAGGTTTCGAGAGGGTGCGTTTCTGGATGAGGTATCGAACATATTGCTTCCCCCTGTTTATACCTCCCGAGGAGATCACGAACGTAAAAGTAGAGAGATTCGAGCGCGCACGGAGGCTTTCCGGCAGTCGTTCTTCCCGCGAACCATGCGCGACTGGAACAGGAAAGGGAGGTAATGACAGTGACACGTAAAGTGCCCTCCGCCACACACCGTTTGGTGGCTTGCGGAGTATAAATGTAGATGTAGATGTATTTGTTTAGAGTGTAGCGTTATGTGGAAAAAGACAAGTGGATGACAAATAGTACTGTCACGAAGCGGATAGAAGTTCTCACATTGTGGTGCTCTACGAGATAGCTAGCAAAAGTAACTGAGAAGGACGGAACCGAACTAGGGAGGAATGAGCCGTATGTGAGAAATTGCCTGATAGAAGGTACGGGTTGATAGGGCCACCGCTGAGGCAATAAGGAGTAGGTTAATGGAGGGTAGTGGGTGATTGTGCGTGTGTGGCGTGGGAGAGGGCAAAGGTCAGGGAAATGGGGTACATTGTAGAGGGTGACTGTATACTGACTACAGTAAGCAGGTTCAAACGGACTTTGGATGCAGCATTTCAAAATGGTTCAAATAGCTCTGAGCACTATGGAACTTAACATCTGAGCTCATCAGTCCTCTAGAACTTAGAACCACTTAAACCTAACCAACCTAAGGACATCACACACATCCATTCCAGCATTCGAACTTGCGACCGTAGCGGTCGGCCGGTTCCAGACTGAAGCGCCTATAATCGCTCGGCCGCTCCGACCGGCGGTTGCAGCATTTACACAGAAATGAAGATACTTGAACAAGACAGAGCTGCATCAAACAGACCTCCAAACTGAAGATCACAACAAGTACAACGAGAACGTAAACGTAGTCTAAATAGGCTATTTTCCTTTCATTATCCGTGCAACTGACCAATTTCAACCACGGGTCACTTTCAAGTATATGTCTAAAGTTCTCAGCTTCTTTTCACTTCTAATACCTGTGAATGTGCCAATTGCAGGGATAATGTAAAGAATACAGCCTACTTGGACCATGTTTTCAATCTTAAACCAGATTGCGGCTGTAGACCTCCTCAAAAACAAAATTTTAAAACAAGGACAATATTTTGTATAAAGTTATGAATGGTATAAATTTTATTTCAGTCACTTGTTTCCTTCATTTCCACCAACGTTGGTGTATGTGGAAGAGACTCGGAGATGATATTTTCCTATAGGAAGTTAAAATCAGTCCGTGTGTTATGCATATAATTGTTTCTTTTTATACAGGAAAACCAGATGCAGTCCAGCACCTTTTATGACAACGTCAGTGGATTTTCTTTACTCATTCCTGTTAAATGTTTTAGATAATAGTTTTTATTTGATAATTAGGCCCAAGAGTAGTGTTTTGTTTGCTGTTGTCATTAATTTTGTCTATTCTGTTAGGTTATGTAGGACGCTCTCCACATTACTTTACATTTGTAGCTTGTCATTCGCAATTAGGTGACGTTACTGAGAGTTTGGTTGTAGAGTTAACAAATCATTCACAGTAACAGAACTTAACTGCAAATTACACGGCTACTGCAAGAGCTTCAAAACCAAATGTTGAATGAAGGTAAAAAGGTCAATAACGGTGATTGTTGTTGTGGCCTTCAGTCCTGAGACTGGTTTGATGCAGCTCTCCATGCTACTCTATCCTGTGCAAGCTTCTTCATCTCCCAGTACCTACTGCAACCTGCATCCTTCTGAATCTTCTTCGTGTATTCATCTCTTGGTCTCCCTCTACGATTTTTACCCTCCACGCTGCCCTCCAATGCTAAATTTATGATCCCTTGATGCCTCAGAACATGTCCTACCAACCGTCCCTTCTTCTTATCAAGTTGTACCACAAACTCCTCTTCTCCCCAATTCTATTCAATACCTCCTCATTAGTTATGTGATCTATCCATCTAATCTTCAGCATTCTTCTGTAGCACCACATTTCAAAAGCTTTCATTCTCTTCTTGTCCAAACTATTTATCGTCCATGTTTCACTCCCATACATGGCTACACTCCATACGAATAGTTTCAGAAACGACTTCCTGTCACTTAAATCTATACTCGATGTTAACAAATTTCTCTTCTTCAGAAACGCTTTCCTTTCCATTGCCAGTCTACATTTTATATCCTCTCTACTTAGACTATCATCAGTTATTTTGCTCCCCACATAGCAAAACTCCTTTACTACTTTGTGTCTCATTTCCCAATCTAATTCCCTCAGCCTCACCCGACTTAATTCGACTACATTCCATTATCCTCGTTTTGCTTTTGTTGATGTTCATCTTATACCCTCCTTTCAAGACACTGACCATTCCGTTCAACTGCTCTTCCAAGTCCTTTGCTGTCTCTGAGAGAATTACAATGTCATCGGCGAACCTCGAAGTTTTTATTTCTTCTCCATGGATTTTAATTCCTAATCCGAACTTTTCTTTTGTTTCCTTTACTGCTTGCTCAAAATACAGATTGAATAACATCGGGGAGGCTACAACCCTGTCTCACTCCCTTCCTAATCACTGCTTCCCTTATATACCGCTCGACTCTTATAACTGCCATCTGGTTTATGTACAAATTGTAAATAGCCTTTCGCTCCCTTCAGAATTTGAAAGGGAGTATTCCAGTCAACATTGTCAAAGGATTTCTCTAAGTCTACAACTGCTAGCAACGTCGGTTTGCCTTTCCTTAACCTAGCTTCTAAGATAAGTCGTAGGGTCAGTATTGCCTCACGTGTTCCAATATTTCTACGGAATCCAAACTGATCTTCCCCGAGGTCGGGTTCTACCAGTTTTTCCATTCGTCTGTAAAGAATCTGCGTTAGTATTTTGCAGCTGTGACTTATTAAACTGATAGTTCGGTAATTTTCACATCTGTCAACAACTGCTTTCTTTGGAATTATTATATTCTTCTTTAGGTCTGAAGGGTATTTCGCCTGTCTCATACATCTTGCTCACCAGAAGGTAGAGTTTTGTCAGGACTGCCTCTCCCAAGGCTGTCAGTAGTTCTAATGGAATGTTGTCTACTCCCGGGGCCTTGTTTCGACTCAGGTCTTTCAGTGCTCTGTCAAACTCTTCACGCAGTATTATATCTCCCATTTCATCTTCATCTACATCCTCTTCCATTTCCATAATATTGTCCTCAAGGACATCACCCTTGTATAGACCCTCTATATACTCCTTCCACCTTTCTGCTTTCCCTTCTTTGCTTAGAACTGGGTTTCCATCTGAGCTTTTAATGTTCATACAAGTGGTTCTCTTTTCTCCGAAGGTCTCTTTAATTTTCCTGTAGGCAGTATCTATCTTACCCCTAGTGAGATAAGCCTCAACATCCTTACATTTGTCCTCTAGCCATCCCTGCTTAGCCATTTTGCACTTCCTGTCGATATCATTTTTCAGACGTTTGTATTCCTTTTTGCCTGCTTCATTTACTGCATTTTTATATTTTCTGCTTTCATCACTTAAATTCTATATATCTTCTGTCACCCAAGGATTTCTACTAGCCCTCGTCTTTTTACCTAGTTGATCCTCTGCTGCCTTCACTACTTCATCGCTCAAAGCTGCCCATTGTTCTTCTACTGTATTTCTTTCCCCCATTCCTGTCAATTTTTCCCTTATGCTCTCCCTGGAACTCTGAACAACCTCTGGTTCTTTCAGTTTATCCAGAACCCATCTCCTTAAATTCCCAACTTTTTGCAGTTTCTTCAGTTTTAATCTACAGTTCATAACCATTAGATTGTGGTCAGAGTCCACATCAGCCCCTGGAAATGTTTTACAATTTAAAATCTGGGTCCTAAATCTCTGTCTTACCATTATATAATCTATCTGAAACCTGTCAGTATCTCCAGGCTTCTTCCATGTATACAACAAAATCTTTTTTAAGGATGAAATACTCTGCGATGATCATGATAAAAGTGTTTTGGAGGTGATGGGGACGGTGGATTCGGGCGGCGGTTGCGCAAAGCGGGTGAGCCTAGCCGGCAGGGGGCAGGGCTTCCGGAGGAGCGCCGATCCTTGGTCTGTGTTAGCGGCGCGGCGCGGCGCGGCGTCGGCGTCGGCGTCTGGCGGACCTTGGCCGACTTGGGGCGCGCTTCGCTATAAAAGGACGCCTCGGTCCGCACACAGCATCACTCCACTCCTCGACATGCGCTGCGCCCGCAGCAGATGGAGATGGGTGAGTACCGGCCGCTGACACCTGCCGCCACCACTGTCGCGCTTTCTGCTTTCGAGTGCCGCATCTAACGTAGACACTCACTGTCGCATCCGTACAACCATTCCCACGAACGCCTGCCACGGTTGATTACTACTTTGCCTGTAGCCTGTAATCAAGCATTTAGATCTTTTCTCCCGGGATCTCGTCTTCAATTAACTGGTCGGTAATGAATTTAAGAAGCTACCAGTCATTCGTTGCTGGTTATTAACTGAAGAATTAAACGTGTTCTTAAGAAGAGACCCTTTATTCTTCTGCTTTCTCGGCATCTGTCTTCCGAAGAACCCGGGAACGACAACGGGGCGAGGCCGTGAGTTAATTGAAAAATCCTCAATCAAAGTACCATGCCAGCTCTGCTGTTAAGGTCCACTAAAGAGACGTTTCTTCTTCCTCCGAACACAGAGCACTGAGACGGGATACAGTTGATCCTTGATAGGTACTAACCAGGTCTGGGTTCGAAACCCAGCCAGGGTACATGATCATTCTTTCCTTTGTATTACTTCAGGTGAATTACATGATGGTTCCTTCAATATGACGACAATTAATTCAGTCCCACAAACTAACTCATGTAGCACTTGTTTCACATGTATATATTCAGACTGTAGCAACGAATAAAATTTCTACCAAGGTAGTTGTGCAAAGCCACTGTGCCAGGGTGGTGAAGTGGTTAGCACATCTGCCTAGTGAGAAGGAGACGCAGGATCGAGTCCCGGCCTTAGCACAAATTTTCATTCGTCGCTTCATTCTACATGTATACGTCATAGATGTCTCTAGAACCGTACAGTTTCATTTGACTTGCTTTATATAGCCAATAGGAAACAGCCTTAACTGCGCTTCACGACCAGCTCGAGAACTGATGCTATGATGACCAACAGCTGGTCATTCCCTGCCAGTGTAGTAACTCGACACCAGTATGCAGTGGTGCGTAACCACCACTCTACCTGAGGATTCATTTTAAATTAGAGCCACAACCTCTCCTTTAAGTAGCATCCCAGTTGCTGTCATGAGCTCGAGGGCCCCGCATTTTTGTCGTCCCGTCAAACAAAAATCTTCAGATATTACATAAATCTAACTCAGGTCCTCTGCAGAGGAAAGAAAGGGTTTAACGACCTCTCGACGAGAGGGTTGTTATACATTGAGCACGCACACTTTAGGGAGAGGTGGGGAAGGTAATCGGCCGTTTCGAAGGAAACGACATTGTCTTTGTCTTAAAAGACCTACAGAAAGTATCGAAAATCTAGATCCTACTGGCTCTACAATGATCTTAACCGCGGATGTGGGTCCAGTGTTTTACTACTGCACCACCTCGTTCTCATACGAACATAGGCAAATTTTCGCCTCTTCAAAGTTTTCTGACCACAATACTGATTCGTGAAAGCGAAGACTGGCTTATCTCACAATGGCGACAACATATTAATATCAAATGAAGAGAGGAAATTTCTACAGAGTGAACTTACAAGATGGGTTTCAAGAAGTATCAAATTATTGGTAATAACTGTTTGTCGTCACAATTTGATATCTGATTTAAAACTATATAGTTGTACAGTGGTTGTACTTACCTCAGTACCTAAAGCAACTTTTTTGTGTCGATTGAGAATTTTAGATACTGACGAATATAAACAATGTTGATGAGCATAATATCATAGTACTACTTCCGAGCTGTCTAAATTGTACCACTGTGATGTAGATGTACAGTATGGACGAATAAAGTTGTTAACAACAGTTCAAGTGTATAGTTAGGTGTTGTGTCTAGACAAGACAGCCTAGACACAATGAGAGGAAGCCGAAAGGCACGCGCTTAAACTCACGCAGGCTGGCGTGAGGTCTGAAACAGGATACGTAATGAATGCTATAAAGAAAAGTACGTAGCTTCTGGAATACTTAACTTTAATCCACATTTGTAGAACATCGCTCTTGATGATACATTAATAGAATCTCAATATCAATGGAATACGGCGCCTTGCTAGGTCGTAGCAAATGTAGCTGAAGGCTATGCTAACTATCGTCTCGGCAAATGAGAGCGTATTTGTCAGTAATCCATCTCAGGCAAAGTCGGCTGTACAACTGGGGCGAGTGCCAGGACGTCTCTCTAGACCTGCCGTGTGGTGGCGCTCGGTCTGCAATTACTGACAGTGGCGACACGCGGGTCCGGCGTATACTAATGGACCGCGGCTGATTTAAAGGCTACCACTGTAAGGTGTGCTTCCTGTTCTCATTATGTTATATCACTCCTTGGCCTTTTCTGTAAGGTAATTTTCATGATACCTAACAATACGGTTTCCAGTTTAATTAATGCAGGGTTCCACTTAGCGATCGCTTTACGTACTGAGGGAATTACGGGTTTTACTGTTCATTCCACTACCCCCTCCAACTGTAGCTGCTACTTTAACGGTGCAGACGACTTTCAAAGTGATGGCTTTCAATAATATTTCGCCGGCCGAAGTGGCCGTGCGGTTAAAGGCGCTGCAGTCTGGAACCGCAAGACCGCTACGGTCGCAGGTTCGAATCCTGCCTCGGGCATGGATGTTTGTGATGTCCTTAGGTTAGTTAGGTTTAACTAGTTCTAAGTTCTAGGGGACTAATGACCTCAGCAGTTGAGTCCCATAGTGCTCAGAGCCATTTTGAGCCAATAATATTTCAATATTTGGGTTTTCAAAATTTTATAGGCTTTAGAAAACACTGCACTTTCTTCAGTTTCCATGAAGATCCACACTATCGTGGAGCAGTGTCGGTGGATTATTGGTTTGGGCCAGTCAGTTAATTCTCTCTGCTTGACTGAACCTCTGTCCATCTAGCTAACGACTTAGTCAGTTTTGTTTACCTTAATCTAACTTTCAATATCTAATTCCAAAGAGTTTCGCAAATGACAATTCACATTCTATCATTTCGCTTGTTACTACTTTGCATAGATACAACCGTCTCTCGTGGAGTTCATCCATTAGTTACTATTAAACATAATTACCAGCAGCCAAGTTACTGTTATTTGTACCTTACATTCATTTCCATATTGTCTGCATCACTAGATTGGATGCGGTATTTACTATATACATTCCCTTATCTCCAAACCATCCTCAGAACACTGGAATCTCATGAAGTAATTAAAACGAACGGAATTATTAGTAAAATTTTTCTTCTTACTTTCTCTCTCGTCTTTCGTTACCTCACTTAAGCAATTCATGTCTTCCAATTCCTCCACCTTTTATTGCAATTTGATGTTAATATTCAGTGTTACATTTTCTCTTTCAAAACAAAAATTCCTCATACAGTGTCTTTCTATATGCTGGGCCAGCTAATTTAACCGCTGACGAACAGTAGTCTACTATCCATAGACTTAGCAGTTGTTCTACATTCGTTGGTCCAACAACTATAAAAAGAGACACACACATAAAACCTCTCGATGACTTATAGTTTGTTCCCATAGAATATTAACAACTGTTCTACGGAATATTGCTATCATATCTCAGGCTCTGGCTAAGCTGCTCTTATTGCTAAATGTTTGATGGCGTATCAGAAGTACTATTGGAGAAGGCCTGAGTACTGTTTACGACCCGGAAGGAGAGAGTCGTCAACCAAAGTGTTGTCACAGATGTCACGTGGTACTCGAGTAAGTGTTGACTGAAGTAGTCACTTTACCGAAAGGGTATAAATAGAACTCGGCTTCTTTTTCTCTGCGGCTGACGACGATTCGCTAGCAGTAAATGAGTTATTATTTTTTTGTGGCCATGTCGAGATCTTCTTCATCTGTGGCTAAGGAATTGGCTTCTGCGTATTTTGCCGCGGTTGATGATAATTTTTCCGTTGTGCACGTGCCATCTAATATCACAATTTCTTTTCAAAGCATATATTTATAGCGTAGTTTTCTAACGTGATCTACCGCTTTTCTCCAGTCATCTAATGCAAAGCAAGAGCGAGTCACATTAGTATTAAAATAGATGCTAGCACTACCATTACGTTTTTAACAGTTTCAAATACTCTTTGCAAAGGTATTTTAAGAGGACAAGGAACATTAAATAATCACTGACTGGCACTGTTTGTGGGCAATCACTTGGCAGACTGTCATTCCTTGACACCAACTACAACTCTGGAATTCTGTTCTGCCGTTCGTCCCTACCAACTTTTCAGATGAATTCTCACAGTCTGAGCAACTTTTGCGAATGCGTCTTTGCTTTTCGTAGAGTCTAGCTCCGCTGCAAGAGAGCTGTAGAGCTCTCTGGTGGTTATCGCTTATCGTGCCATAAGAACAGAATTTTGTAGCATCTTTATGCGTACCATTAATAGAATTTATAATATTTCTCTTCTACCTTTCCTGCTCGTGAAAAAGTGTTATTACGTTAGAAACAACAGTCGCGCCTTTAAGTAATACATTTTATGAGATACATTTCGGCACTTGTGCTACACTATAACGAGACACTCCACGTTTATCGCGAACGCGAGTGTAGCGTTTCACTTTCCTAGTCACAGGTGGGACCATGTTTCGCTTTACTGACTGGTAGATACAGGGTGATTCAAAAAGAAAGAACAACTTATATTTGTTTATTACAGATAAACTATGAAAGGTAGAAACATATTGCGCATTTCGCTGGATGGAGGAAGGTTCAAACTTTTATGTTCGCACAGAAACTACTCAATCACTCAACATGAGACCATGCTTTGCTCAAGAAACAACGAAGCGGTAGTCCATTTCATTCCACACATCAATCAACTGCCCCGTATTTATTGAATCGGCAGCTTCTAACATTCGGTTTCTCAGCTCTTGAAGAACAGCTCCCATACGTGGGTCAAAGACTCTGTCGTTTATGTACCCCCACAGAAAATAATCGCGAAGTGTGAGGTATGGTGATCCGGGAGGCCAAAACCAATGAACAAGATCTTAATGCCCACCTGTTCCAGTCCATCGTTGTGTAATGTTGTAACGTCGCACCTCAAGGTGAAACTAAGTCAAGGCGTCGTCATCCATATAAATAACCAACTTTGCAGCGTGTTCAGGCTTGACATTCCAGTCACATTTAGCTCCGCAAAAAAGAAAGGTATACAAATTTTGTGAACAGAAACGGCACAAAACACATTCAGTTTCGGTGAGTCTCTTTCATGTTCGACGATGAAGCCAGGATTTTGTGACCCCAAAATTATTACATTATGGTGATCTGCTTTACCTTATGGTTGAAACGTCGATTCGTACGAAATGAGGAATCGTTCGGGAAAAGTCTACTTTGCCATATCCTGGAGAACTGAAATGAAAATTTGTAAGATATGTTATGATCGCCGGGACACAACTGCTGCAGTAACTGCAACTTGTAAGACTTGATATGCAGGCGTCGTTTCAGAACACGGCACATCGTTGTTTAGGACTCCATGTGAACACATTTCGGATACGCTCGACATTTTCATCAGACGTGCGTCGCCGACCAGTGCTCTTCCCTTTGCAAGTGCAACCACCTTTTAAAAATTTCGTATGTCAGTCATAAATCTGATTGTGCAGAGGTGGCTTCATGCTGAATCGACAACGGAATGCACGATGCATTTGAAGAATGGATTGTCCTCGCAGAATTTCACGAAACAAAAACTTTGAACCTTCCACTATTTTGTGACGGGCGCAATGTGCTCCTACCGTTTATAGTTCGTCTATAATAAACAACTGAAATCTTTTCTTTCATTTTGAATCGCCTGATATATCGCGTTGCTTGTGCATGAAGCTGAATTTCACCCTCGGTGAATCACAAAGCGCTCAAAAGGAAATGTACTGCTGCAAACCGATGCAACCACCGTACTACAATTCTAACTATTCCGTAAGTATTGCCTTCGAAATACCACATTTCCTTCTGCAAGTAAAATTCGTATGAAGTCGTCTTATTTATAGCTACCATGTTCGTGAAATAATCTACTACAGCCCAACCTGGAAAATGTGTTTGAAAATGAACGACCTGCACGTGCATGAGTCAACAAACACGTTCACCATTTTTCTTCAAGGGTACTGTTTTCGACTCGAAAGTATTCAGTTCGAATTCAGCTGGGAGTAAAGAGACAGGAAGAGGGAGAAAGGATTTCGTGATCAGTTTGGATTGTCTTCATGAGGAGACGTTACGATCAAAAGCCTCTTCGCTCTTCGCAGCACCTCATAGAGGAATGGCATGTGACGATGCTGGTGATGATCCAGAACCGTCTTTTTCTTCTGTCCTCTAAATTTCCCTTACGGTCTCTCGAAACCCTGTGACGGGCACATCTGGGAAGTCACGCACTCATAGCAGCGTGTGGCGCCGGAGACAAATTTTCCACGTGCTGCTTCGAGACTTTAAACCCTTAATACCTAAATAAATTTCCAATTCAGAAAAAAAAATCATATTTTGTAATCAGTATTGAAGTGTTATCGAATACAAATCTAGGACTATTGTACCTGTCACGTATAGCTCCGTAGATCGCGTATTTGCGACAACAGTCATTGAGAGACATTGACAGACATTTGAGACACTGAAGACTTACAACATTTCATTTAGTGAAACATTTTCATTTAACATTTTGATGATACATTTCAATTCAGAATTTGAATTCTGGTACAGCATTATGTTTATTATGGGGAATCTTGAAACTGCGACAGACTATCTTGGCAGATGGTACACGAGATTTGAAATGACCATTTACATTTCGTGGAGCATAAACCCTCTGGGATTCACCGATAGTAAAATAAAAGCTTCATATTATCGTTAATTGTTTAGAGCTTCCACATCGCAATAAAAGTGAAATGTAATCATTCAAACAGGTTTGAAGTCTGATGTTTACGAATTATTGAATACTAGTAGTACATTAAGGTATACATTCCGTAAATAACGAACAAAATTGGTCACTGAAGTGTTCTGTTGCTACAAAACAGCGTAAGTATGAGGGCGTGCTGAAAAGTAATGACTCCGAATTTTTTATTTAAAACTCTTAATGCTTCTTAAATGAAAGAAATGTTGTTAACATCCTACATCTTTATCCTTCATATCTGTCTCCGTCTGCCTCTAGAGGGCTCTGAATTGTAGCGTGTAACATGGTGGTGTGAAACGCCCCTACGTCGATGCGTGAGTAACATTCTAAGAGTTCGTTCACACACGGAGCACCCTATCCTTCAGCATGAGAATGCCAGATCATACACGAGCCCTGCAACAACGCACTGCTTTTGGTTCACTGTAATCGATCATCCTCCATACAGTCCCGACTTGGCCGCATTCGATTTTCATGTGTTTCCAAAACTTAAAGAACAACTTCGAGGACTTCACTTTGATAGTTACGAGGCAGTGGAAGCGAAGGTGAGGGTGTGGTTCGATCAACAAAGTCATTCTACAGCGACAGTATCAACAAAATGGTCTTTCATTGACAGAAATGTACTCATCCCCAGGTTTGTTGAGAAATAAATGCGTAAACTTTACGAATAAAGACGTAGAATGTTAATAAAGTTTGTTTTCTTCAAAAAGCTTTAAGAGTTTTCACATAAAAATTCGAAGCGATTACTTTTAAGCACTTCCTCATATTTGCTTTCACTTCACTTGATTTCATCTCTTGCACGCATCCTCAATGGTAGAAAAACGCCTAATGATACGTATTTTACACAAACCGTATTTTCTAATTCAGTTGTACGTGCAACTGGTTTTTTACATAAAAATTTGAATTAAATTACGAGGCAGATACTATTGAACAAACGCATAATTTTCAGAACAGGTCTTATCTCTGTATCTAACTGTAATACTTCGAGCTATAACGATAACTTCTCGTGCAAGCGTCGTGAATAAAGACGCATAGAGCAGGTCGTTCTAGAAGTGTCCGGAACACTCAGGAAACGACCCCACATGTCAGAAGCGTTGGTAGCTTCGTGTAAAATCTGTGTCTACATCCACTGGCACTCCATACAGTCAGCATCCCATTTATTAGCGTTGCTTCGGTGTGATGCGAATTCGCAAGACACAGCGTTAGGGGGGGGGGGGGGGAAAGGGGGGGGGTGAAGTGGAAACCTTTATTGGCAGACCTGAACCAAGGTCTGCCCTGATGCGCTATGAGATGGACCTGAATAAGGGTCACCAGTCCCATTTCGATTCGCGAGGCAGGATTACACTTTGCACAACTCTGTCATTAATCAAAAATCATATAGCTACCTAAGCACTTGCAGGAAAGTTTCCGAGACCCGACTGCTAGCCTGGAGTATGTTCACTGCTAACAGCTCATTAGTGCTGTGTCAGTAATTGACAGTCAGCAAAATTCGTTGCAAAGCTCCCTTGGATATGCATGCATGTCCGAAACAACAGACTCTGCTGACGATTTATAGCAGTATTAAATCATGAAACGCATTCGGAAATAGTGAATACGACACCACCACGGCTATACATCTTACTGGAAACAAACGAAAACTTGTGCCGGACCGGGACTCGAACCCGAATATCCCGCTTTATGTGAGTTGTAACCTTAATCGCTTCGGCTATCGGACCACACTTCACGGACAGGTGGAAGTTAGGATCTGTCCGTCAAGCGTGCTCAGATAGTCGAAGCAGTTAAGGCGAACGCTCACGCAACGCGGGAAATCCGGGTTCGAATCCCAGTCCGGCACAAATTTTCATTTGTTTCAAGTAAATTGTATAGCCATGGTGGTACTGGTTTCGCTAATTGCAAATACATTTCATTATTTATAAGCAGTTCTGTACAGAACCTCCAACTGGCTACTATCAACTCCCACAGATAATCACCGCAACAACAAAAGAGCAATTCCGTATAGAGTCAGTAAGGAAAGAGTCATGCCAAAACATCGCTCTCAAATTTCCACGGAAACAAAGTCAAGTCCATCTGCCTCACAACCATCCAGCTAGTTACTGGCTCCGTCATTCTGATGTCAGGACTGAACTTACCGACCAAGTGTACACTAGATTAAAGGCAACACTCGTCTAGAAAAAGCGGCAAGTGCCTCAGCATGATTCCTCGCGGGCTCACTTTCGATTCTTGTACACTTTTTGTTCTAGTAAAATAACTAGGCTGTTCACTCAGGATCACCGACAAGTGACTTCAGAAAAATAATTGACAACACTCCCTCTGCCTCAGAAGGACCCAGACACCAACTACACGCGCGAGGACTGAAGGGTGACATCTGAATTTAGCAAGCTCCAGAGCACTCCACAGAATTATTTGACGTTTAGGCGTTTCAACCCATCCGAATCAGGAGCAGAATGCAGGCAATCTCGTTAAATATTTCCTGCTCCCTCTTACAGCAAAGTACTACTTCCCGGCAGCATGTTTAGAAATTTCTCTGACAGAGCTGTTGGAAAATTCTGAGATTTAGGCAGAAAATATTCGCCCTTAAAATCAGCCTGGTTGACTCCGACCGCCACCCTTTTGGATGGTCAGGGAGAGGTCCCTTCATCTCCATATCGGCCAAAAACTCTCTTTTCCCTGCAGGCGGGAACTTGCCGAGGCGACTATAGCGAACAGGGTTATCAATTAGGAGCTGCCAGGAAATATGTTACAGTCCCACACAAGAAACGATATGTTACAGTCTTCTTTGTCCCTTTCTTCTATCCCAAATGCCACTGTTCAGATTTCACAACACCATTAGTTGCCGTGTTTTCCGAGTGGGACGTTGCTGCCTCAAGGCAAAGGATTCACGGAAGGGGACACAGTTCAAGGCTGTGACTTCTACACAACCTCTGCTGCTTTCTCTTCTCGCTGTACTCCTATCTTGCGTCGTGAATCTCTTCTGGTGCAGTGTGCCTGGCGTTTCAATACGTGATCCTTCCTAGTCAATACTTGGCTTGCACTAACTCTCAGGCAACTGTGCATTTTTGCATTCTCCGTTTCCTTCGGGGACATCACAGTGTGACACGCAGTGAAAAAAGCACTGCAACAGTTTCTCCTGTTAGTTCCAAATCAGCGACGGCAAATCGGGACGGCGCTAAAATAGTATTAAGGTTTCGTGCAATATCTTCCAACTATGCCCCTGTGTCTGTAGGTGGGTGTCGTGTTCGAGATCGATATTCGGAGAATTTTATTCAGCCTCTCTTCATAGTATTCCCCTTTTTCTTCTTTCTCTTTGTCTTCATCCAGTATCTTCTCGGGGTCGGCATGTTAATTATTGGATTTCGCAATGTTAATGTTGTAGGTTAGCCGAATGCCCTTCCTGTCGACACCCCTCCCCACGGAACAGAATTTTTGCACCCTATCTGTCTACGACTAGTGTCATCCCACGTGAAAGTTTGAGAATATTTCCTAAGAGCTTTTGAATTGTTTAACTGAGGCGGTACATGGGCATATCAGCCCGGTATCGACCTACTCGGATGTGGGGAAACGCCTAAAAACCACGTCCGGGCTAGCCGACACATGGGCCCGTCCGTCGGACGGATTTGATCCGGGGTTTGCACGCCTCGCCGAATTCCGGAATCAGCGTGCTAATGCGCGCGGTCACCTTGGTGGACCTTTCTTCGCAGTTTTCGGACTTGTTAATCTATGGTGGCATGAGACTGTTCAGAATTGCAGCAACGAAGAGAACGCCGCAAACAGTCAAAATTTCGCAAAACATGAGAAATATTGTTCCGTAATCAGTGTTGGATCTAAGCCAATCTTCTGTCTGCGGCATACGATTTTGGTAAGTTCAGTGATCGATAGGATGCCCGTCTGAACCTTACTGGTTTCCAGTAGTGAGGGATTAATTACAACAAACATAATAACAAGAACGATGGGGGAATATTTCTCGTTAGAGTTCAGTTTACTTCGCCACATGTGGTTTCTTAACTAGGAACGCATTAATGAATGGAGTCACGCTAAACGGTCTCTCTGCTGAGAGTGTTTACGCGTGCCGGACACAGAAATTTCTAGGACTCAGACAGATCATAACCAAACCTAACAACATTTGAGAAATTAGCGTTTCAAATTGATCAATTAATAGTAGGAGAACCTGGGACATAAATACTATACGTGTCACGGGAGCTTAACTAGACACATCCACTCCAAAATAGACACGTATAGACAAATTGTATATAATATAGAAGATAAAGAACCAAAAAGTTACTACTTCAGTAACAGAGGAGGTAAGAATTACGTCGCGCTTTTCAGGGTGCATTGCTGTGGCGTCGAGTTGAGAATTTGTAGCTGACGATTCTGTTCATTGGTTTCCATTTTCTCACATCGTAATAACTGTAAATAATTCATTAAATATTTACTGTAGGACACACAATTTTTTAAATGATATATATGTTCTATCGACAGCTCCACTTTTCTATTTCAGTCTAGCTTATTGTTTGAATCAGGATACGTAAAAACACCAGCTACTACATTCTGAAAAATTTGATTTTTTATGTTACGTGAGTGCATTGTGATTTTAAAGTCGATCAATGTTGAAATGACTGCATCGTTAACGTAACTCGGTAATTAAATTTTGAAACCACAGTTTGGAACATACTCATCTAACGTAATCTGCAGACGAATGTTAGCCACTTTGCCAATTATTATCTTTTCCGTTCAGGAAATTGCCTCTCACACGAACGATAAAAAGTTAACATTTCGAAGGGCCTACTGCATTTACTTTGAATTTCAGATATGGACAGCATTAAGACGATATCAGATTATCAATTAATCTGCATAGCGTGACCAATGAAATTTTGAAGCTGTGGCCGTTGTACATCTGCTGATTACGTATTCGATTAAT